>NC_092193.1:16468164-17101116 GCF_043641665.1 Enoplosus armatus
ATGGTTGTTCAGAGACTGAATGTGGGTTTACATGTGGTGAAGTAGCAAATGATGAGTTAATAATCAACAAGACTTTAAGGGTGCAATAAGTAGGCAGAGAGAGGAAATAGGTCTTGTGGTTCATGAGTGTGTGTGGACTAGTGCTGCCTCCTACTGGTGGGTCTTGGAACAGATGGGACAATCCTCTGCCACCATGAGGTAAATATATAAATTAAATCAGGTTTAAAAAGTATAAATAATTTACACAACCACAAAGTAAAAATCATATTAAAGTAGTTAATTATATGTAATGGGATAATATGTAATTAAAGTCATGTTAAGCGTCTGTAACAGTGAGTTTTGCAAAGTGATTTGAAGGATTACAAAGAGTCGACTTGGGCCGGTTGTATGTATGTATGAGTCCCAAACAGCAAACTAACAAAGTCTGTGCACAAACAGAGAGTTTTTGTCATGTTTGATGCTCCGTACAATACATTACTGTTACACTGTGTTTGAGTGTGCAGCCATGTCTTTTCTTAGTGAGTTCTGACTGCAGCCACCAAGTGGCAGCAAAACATCCCCTAACATCCACAGCATGGCGTCCTTTCCCTTCCCTGTGACATTTCTTTGTATGAGAGTGGTATGAATGGGACCCTGGAGGGGAAAAAGTGATGTACACATGAATGCATCAATAATTATAATCCAATAATATATACTATTCTGCATAATTAGTACTAAGTATATTTTGATGCTAATACTTATACAAGAATTTTACACTGTGGTATTGCTACTTTTACTTAAATAAAAGATCTAAAGAGTGCTTTATATATCATTTTAAACTGAGTATCTTTGAGCTGTTAAATCCTTGTGATTTCCTAAAAAAGAGCTGCAACAAAACTACCTGAAGAGAAATATAGACTTGTTCACCAGTTACTGAAAAAACAGAGTTCAAACTACTTTATAAATCTGCGATGCCACAATGCAAAATCGCATAAAACTGATTTAAATGTTAATTGTATAAGGGCTCTGTCCGTCATAATATGCTTGTCAGAAACTAGCTGTCTTGATACAGACAGGACAAATAAGTGTATTTAATCTGCTAACATGGCTTTGTCACAAGACACTTTAACCTCCCCCTGATTTCATTCCCTCAAGTGAAACTTGATTTGTGAAACTGTGTTTGTATTAAAGATTGTATTGAGTCCTTACTTTATTTGTGACTGTATTTGTCTCAACACACTTTATAGTTACTGTTTATGGTTGATTCTTCATGCTTATATACATTATAATATATATAGTATAGTATATAGTGTATATATAGTATCATATTTTAAGTTATTTAAAACGTATCTATGCATCTGTAAAGTTGACCCCATCCTATGTTATCTTATATTATTCATGTTCATCATTGTTATGATTAAGTGGTATTCAAATGTAAACCTGAATTAAAACAGCATAAAAAGGGGTGTTTAGTGGAAAAAGAGGCAGCCAGGAAAGATACTGACCTAGTGTTGAACAGAGCCAGCCAGCAGTAGGTGTGTTACAGCAGTTTGGTTACCTTGGATCCATGCTCCCTGTCTTACCCGCGCCAGTCCTTTGGATCTCGCGCGCGGTTTCGGTGGGCTTTCGCACGCTACACAGCGGACCAATCAGAGGGCAGTTCCCCCCAGAAGCGTCCCGTTGCCATGCAGTTGTCCTGAAACCTGCCCCGTCCTGTCCGGCAGCGAGGGTGAGTTCTGCAACAAGCTGTTCATTCATCACTTTATTTGACGCTCTGTGTAAACAGAGATTCATTCACTTGGAGCGACATATTTCAAATGTAGGTTCCTGTTTATTGTCAGGCTGTTTACATTGCCAGAAAACATTATGGCAGTCAAATTAGTTGTGTCTTTGTGCAAGGTTTGTGGATATTTAGATGTTCACTAGTAGAATCAACGTTACAGCTGAGCACAAGTTATTATAACATGGCATAACAAGGATACACTTATTTTAGTCTAAATGTTAGGGGCCAGCAGGCAGCTGCAGTTACGGTAGTAACCCGGTTGGAGACAGACACGCCTGTTGCTGTGTGTCTCTCCAATCCCACTTGAGAGCACACCCGAAAAATTAGCATACGACCAATGATCACAGCTATGCAAATATTCGCCTGACTTTCATTGTCCCGGACAGTTTTAATGTGAAGTTGCCAGATTTATCTCTCAGTTGCAGCATAGTGGACCGAAGATAAAGTGTGCGTGTAGTCGAGAAGATACCAGGATAACTCGCCACTACTATACTCTTTGCTCTAAAAGTGGATTTGGATTTTATGTACAACATGACATTTGAGGAACTAAGCGGGGATTATTCTCAAGAAAGGTAATTAATATGGATTATGACTACATTTATTCTAATGTAAAGTCGACGCATATGTAATGTTACCGGCGTCAACCTGCTACGCTGGTTATCGCCAGCATATAATTGTTTGTGTGCAGCAACATTACATGCAATAAATAGAGTAATGCACGTTAAAGGTCATTTCAAAAGCTATTCCTATTCTAACAACTAACTCACAGCTGGTGGCAGATGTTAATATACAATATTTGACCGGCTAACTGTTCGGCTGTTGAGACCATGTCGCGAGACGGTCTCCACTTTTCATAAACTAGCTAACACGACGCTGGTTAAAGGTGAACAAAGCTTATCAAAATAATTGACATGGCAGTCTTAAATATGCCGTTTCACTTTCTCGCAGCTGTCAAAACGATTTCAACCGCAAAATTGATAACAGTTAACTTTTTACGGGGCGAAAAACCAACTTGTGCACATCTGCTTGATACGACGCCGGGTGGTTAGCTAGCAGTCCAGCTAACGGTAGCCAGAAGAAGGACGTAACGTTAGGAAAGTTTTTGTGGTGCTGTTGTAACCATGTTAACGTCAAATGATTTGTCTCTGTGTTGCAGAATGGATTCAGTGGCGAAAGCTTTGGAAGAAGTCCTCACCTCTGCGTTACCACAGGGCTGCATTACAGTCGGAGTGTACGAGGCTGCCAAATCACTCAATGTGTAAGTACAAGGTTATGTGGCTGACACAAAGTCACTGACCTACTGACAGCAGTTGGAGAGCACTCACACATCCTCTAACACACATATACACTGCAGGACATACGCTTTGTTGAAATATAAATAGACTAAGAGCATGCATTTTCTCTTCCTCCCCTCCTCAGAGACCCTGATAATGTGGTTTTGTGCATCCTGGCCACGGATGACGAAGATGTGATAGATGTGGCCCTGCAGATCCACTTTACCCTCATTCAGGCTTTCTGCTGCGAGAATGACATCAACATCCTGCGAGTCAACAACACCCGGCGCCTGGCAGAAATACTGGGTGGAGGAGCAAGTGGGAAACAGAGCGGGGGTGAACCTATGGACCTACACTGTGTCCTGGTCACTGTAAGTATCATTTTATCGTCGGTCTACATGTTTTGTACCTATTGCATGAATCTTGTAATGTTGTGAGTTTATACCAGATGTTGTGACATGCGCATGAGTGAAACTCATATTCAAGGGAGAACTTGCCAGAACTTGTTCTTGTGCATTTGGTAAACATGCGTTATGACTCCTTCCTCATACGACTTCTTGGGAATTTCAGTAGAGGGAAATGCCTTGTTTTTGCACATACGCAGGGACTATTTGCAACTTACTGCAATGTAAATCATATATATGCATTAATGTCATTATTCTGTTTTTATTCATATTTTCAGAGCCCACATTCTACATCATGGAAGGACCCTGCTTTGAGCAAAGTGAACCGATTCTGCAGAGAGAGCCGCTGTATGGACCAGTGGGTACCCATCATCAACCTGCCTGAACGATGAACTTTTACCTGCAAAAACCTGTGAAAAGGACTCTTATCTGCACAGGAGGAGTGGTGTGAACCCTGATGGACACATTACCACCCGATCAAATTCCAAAGCACTGCTGACAGGGGGGAAAGAAAAATTCGGAGGAAAAAACCCCCCCTGCTGTCTACATGGGGTGTATTTAAAAGAGAATAAAAGAGCTGGGGAATGGATTTCCACTTTGGACAGGACTGTTTGGAGTTGCGTCTGTCAGCCTCGGCAGCCAAGAAGAGATGGCGAGGCACTTGTATCGTCATGGGGTGGAAATTCAAAAAAGCATGTGTGTGCTTTTTAATGTGAAGCCGGACACTGTACAGAAGGATTATATCATGTATGTTTGGTAAAGCCTCTGTGACGAGACAGAGAAGTGGGGAGGAACCAGAAAATGGAGCTGTTGAGTGGACCAAGGCCTCGGCCTCTCTCTGCAGAAACAAAGCACTTGTTGAAACACTGGACCTTTTTGCAATTTCACTTATTTGATTTAAATTGTTAATGTTGGCGTTGCTATTGTCAAAATTTAAAAAGGGAAGGGCTACACATCCAGTGAAGACATTCTGTGTATTTAGTGTTTCCTATGCCAGCTGGTTTTTTGCCACAAGTAAAATAATTCATTTGTTACAATTTAAGTTATTTCTAATGATATTTAAGTGTATTTATGTTTCATTTTTTACCTTAACTATTTGCAAAATCTGAATACATATGTATTGCTGTCAATAAAAAAAAAAAGTATTTTTTTGGAGCCAGAACTGCACGTGTTTTTCTTTTTTCATTTCTGGAAAATTTAGCAAAGCCGAGCTGAATTCTGACCTTTAGCGGTTGTAAAGAGGAGTCACGTGCAGATCACAGGGGTCATGTCGGCCTCTGTGGCCTCAGTGCCATCTCTGAGCTGAAGAGAACAATAATCCTCAGCGCTCTCTCTGCACAGGCTTCTGCCTCGGTCAGCAGGACCATGTTCATTCATCCAAACAGGTCCCCTTTTCACCGATTTCCCAGTGATTTGTTGGACGGTTTAGTTTTCGTTTTCACCAGGTGACTTCCTAGAGTCATGTGACAGCTTGGAGCATGTGACAACTGCACACATGCTGCACAGTTAAAGAGGGAATATGGATACAATACCTGTATTTAACATGTTGCATTAGACAAAATATTCATAATAGAAGTGTATCATCGAGGCAGCGAGGTTACATCAGGTGTTTTCATGCAATTTGCATCGCTGTCATACTACTCATATGTGGTGCAGCTCGCTGAAGAGCACATGAGTGGAGCTGCTTGGAAAATTTTGTAAAGGAGGCATTGGCATGCAATCTGTTGTGCAAGCCGGTCTGAGCTCCTCCCTCCACTCCCCCGCTCCTTTCCTTTTCCAACTGTGTCACACACACACACACACACGCAGGTGATCTCTCTGGAGCTGAATGTCGGTGATGTCACTGGGTTGATGTCAGGCGGGCAATCCCCTCTGAAAACTGCAGTGTCATGATCACGAGAAGACAGAAGACAGAGGCTGTCCTTGAGTTGCATAACCCAGTTCATCTTTTCATGTGAGAGATATCATGTGACGGTATCTAATATTGCTAAATTACATGCTTTATAAAATCTGGCAGATGACATCAGTAATAGAAGCAGTTGTACAACATAGCACCATTTATTTTTACTGTGCCCTCCGTCGTTATTTAATGTAGTTGTTTCATTGTCATCATTATCATTTTGTGTTACTCTAGCCACAGTACATTTGCATTTGGGGTTTCTTTAGGGGCTCAGGTTTCCTCCAAAGACATGCAGGTGAGGTGAAGCCGAAACTTAAAACCCTGAACAGTTAAAGCAAGACTAAAAAATGGATGGACGGAGGGTCACAGCAACGTGCTGGCTACAAAGCAGCACCCCAGGACCTGGTAAAGATTCGGTGTCTTACTCGGTGACACTTGAGCAGGCTGGTCTCCCTACTCACTACATTACCCAGACGCCTCAGACATTACTATTAATGAAAGTTAAAGTTAAAGTGAACTTAAAGGCAAACAAAATATATTTGCTGTCTATTTCTCTGCCATAACTATATTAAACATAGGTTTATTAGGTATACTGTATGAGGTCCACATGCATGCCTTCATGTAGCACACAGGCTGTACTAATGAAGTCTAATTAAGGATGCACAGTAGTTAAAACACATATGAATACATTATGATGTAAAAATGTTGAAACAGCTAATGCCTGGTACCTGAATCAAGGTGTTCCCCTGCCCTACAAAAAGCTTCCAGGCTCCGGTGGTTTCAGTTGGCACTGTGTGAAAGGTTGTCTGGCGCGTGACTGCAGGGAGTGACGCCGACTGATGTAATGTGGCATTGTTGTGATCACAGGGAAAAGGTTATTTTAAGATCGGAGCGGTGGATGGCTGATGTAAGTGTTATAATGCAACTTTGGCCTTCCAGAGAAGCCAGTCCACAAAAGGTTGAGGTTTGCACGCCGTCATTGGTGCCTGCTGTGTGGGCCAAAGTTCAGGGGCAGCTTTATCTATGTGTTTCTAAAATAGAGCAGGATTTTATGATCTGATAAGTCACGGTGCACTTTGAATTGTTATATACAGTGCAACCTGGGGAACATATTGAACAACATGAGCCTGTGGTATAATGTATCTACTATTGTATTATACTCACTCATTGTGCCAAAGATTAAGAACATACAGAAATCAATGCACTAATCTTGGTGTAAGGGAACAGGTAACGTCAGCTTAAGATAACAGTATTGGGGAATAAAGAGGAAATCCACCGTAAAATAGAAGTTATACTGTGCGTAACAATTTTGATATTCAACAAGGAGACATCTCTCTGACTAAGCTGCAAACCAAAGATAGACGATAGATAGATGATTTATTTTCCTCCATTAGAGGAAATTTGTTTCTACAACCTGTACACACATATGAACAATAACTAACAGCAGCCATACTACAACGTAAAAATACTCTATAAATGTTAAGTAAAAGTACATAAGTATTAGCACCTTTCACAGTGTTACACCACGGAGCGGCCAAGGCCACAAAAGTTGATATTTTATCGCTGATGCTAACATAAACTATAAGTTACTAACGTAAAATTCTTAAATCCCAGCATAGCTTTGCACAACTCTAACCTGAATACATCTAATCAGCCCAATCAAAAGCATAATCTTACTGCATACCTTAGTGGGTATGCAGCCGAGCCTTTCATGTAGACAGTAATGCATCATGTTTTATAAGTTGATCATGTCTTTTAAATGTAAAATCTAAGTAACTGGTCGCTATGGCCTTAAAATACATGTAGTGAAGTAAAGAGTGCAATATTTGCCTCTGAAATGTGAAGTAGACGTATAAAGTAGCATGAATGGGAAAGACAAGTACAGTATAAGTACAATACTTGAGTAAATTGTGTCCTGTTTGGATGATATAAATTAGATGTGCGATTGGGAATCTGTGGGATTGTCAAACAGAGTTAAAATGGGCTCACCAACCTACCAGAGGAAAAGAGGTGCCACTGCAGTCCGCTCTGTCAGCCCACACCCTCCACCCTCACCGTCACCCTCGCCCCCCCCTCCTCCCTCCCCTTCCTCTCCCCCACATCAGCACATTCCTACACACTGACACTGTAACTGCCAGGGCAGATTTTCACAGAGAGGCACATGGTCAGTGAGCCGGCCTGCCAGCCGCTGGCCATATGCCCCCCTGTGATTCTCACATTGCTGCACAATGACAAACTGGGATTACTGCAGAGGCTGTGCGCCGGTGGGGGGACATGCTTCAGGCCTTCAGGGGCATTCATGCTTACAGAGAATATCCAGGCAGTCTGTGTCATATTCGTGCATAACAGGAATACCTCTACAGGGTTCTTTTTGGTTATAAAGTCAGCTAAAAAGCATGCATTATAATTTATATTCACTGTGTGTTGTATATTTGGCACCCAATGAAGGTGTTCTTCAGTCTACACAATACTAATGCACCTGGCTTTCCCTGCAGTGACATTTTATCTCTCTGGGAAAACGACACAATCTGTGAGAAAACGACGAGAGGGAAACAAAGTCTATTCATCTTGTAGGCAGCCCCATAACAATAAATAATAGGTGACAATGTTATTTCTTCATTTGTCAGTTTTTAGTGTGAGAGCTGTCATATCCAACCCAGGTTTTTCAGCAGTTGTTACAATAGGTGACGATGAGTATTATTCCTGCGTGATCTTCCTATTGTGTGTAGGAGAAAATTAAACAAGCCGTTTATCCACCAGATGGCCAGAAACAAGGTCAGAGGACCCGAGTGGCCACCAACGGAGAAAGAAAGCAGACTCCCAGACTACGCAGACATTTTCCCAAAATAGTTACTCTACTCTCCAAGAGCGGAAATCAGGGTTTGGTACTTTCTATATTTAGCCCTCTTGTGTTCTCTGGTTTCTGACATCCACAGTGAGAGGCCCGAGGTCTCTCCTAGCCCGAGTAAGATATAAATAAAGTACTAATGAGAGGAAGTGGCCCCAGACACACTGTGGGCAGATCTCTCTGGCCAGGCTCCATCTGAACATTAAATAAAATAAATACTGTAAATGTGAGGATGGATAAAGACAGCAGTGGTCATCACAAGTTCTTCTGACAGTGCAGCACAACACATCTTTATTGAGATATTAGTACAGTACTGTACTGTAGGAATGCTTCACTTTATTAATTTTAGTTAAGTCTTCATACAAAGGTTGGTATATTAATAAAGACATTTATCAAAATGCAGATTTTGACAGTTAAATTAATCTATCAATGGTACAATAAGGCAGTTACGGAGTTGCTGAATGGACAGAAATCATGACATGGCAGTGGTAATCTGAAGTTTTCCATAAAGAGGCATACAGGAATGATTTATTGCAAGTAAGAAGAACTGATTGTTAGAGACAATCATAAAGAATAAAAAAAAATACAATTGGATAATAACACCAGATCTTGCTGATTTGAAGACCTGATGGTACCCTTTGGAGAAGGCAACAATACCAAAACTGCTGAAAAGCGGAGCACCAGGTAAGTGAAACACAATTGAACATGTTCTACTAGTGACGTGAAGACAAAAACAGATGGCACGATATTGTTACAAATCACTTTCATCCCACAGATATTTGATAGAAACATCTTTTCTAGAAACAAAGTACTCCCATCAGAGTGTTCTTCATGATACAAGGCAAACACAAGTAAGGCTTTAGAGTGTAAGAACATTTTCATTTACGCTATCTATTCTGTCTTTTTGTTAGATTTACCATAGCAGATATGTTCCCCCACAGAATCACATGTTAAGATTGAAGACCCCCCACCGACACAAATGTTATAACTGAAAAACATGAAAAATATGACAGCAGTGTGGGGAGAGTGGTTTTATCACCGATGCACACTACCACTTGCACCTGTACCTACAATACTTGTGCCAAAAACACTTTAAGACAACGAACGCTGTGCACATTCGCTCCACTAAGACACTTGTTGTGACGAGCAAGTAGGCGTGGCTCACAGTGTTGCGCAACACTCATCCTAAAAATAGCCTAGCACAGAAAGTTTTCAGAAGGAACGGCTAAAATAGCTTCGTTCAGATGCATATTTCGATGTTTTGAAATGCAGAATCATTGGTTTGGCTTGGTCCCAAGTTCTTCATCACACAGTGTTATACTTTCAGTAAAAAAAAAAAAAAAAAAATACAATTTCTGTACTGCATTAACTTGATAAAGCATTACAGCACTGGGGTCATGTTATCCCAAAGGCTTGAATCTGAGCGAAGATGATCTTGGATGTTTCTATGGAACTTATCTCAGCATGATGGGTCATTAAAAGACAACACTGTATTATGGTACTGGTATCATACTGCAAGTGCCAGACAGGAAATCTATGGATTAGATGGCATCAGATCAGAATCAGAAATACTTTATTGATCCCCGGGGGGAAACTGTACTGTGGATTGTCGTGGACCAGTCAGAGCTGTGACGTTACTGCCCCAATCAAAGACACATCATGGTAACATAGAAGTTCAAGGTAATCCCTGATCGCTGAATTCATTGATCTAAACTACACAAAACCTGTAAAATACTGGTGGGAACGACGTCTGCAGCCACATGATAACAGCCATTATTATCCATCTTAAGACTAATGTGCTTTTAAATGACTGAAGGGAAACTTTGGCTGCATGAATCCACTTAAGGCAAACCAGAGAGACAATAACAGTCACAGCCCAATGGAGATGAGACTGTTTACATAGGAAGGACCAAACCATCACTGAGGAGTACCAGAAAATAATATCCGCTGTTGATTATTATTTAAACAACATTATGTACCTGATGCCATCACAACTCATGCAGCCAAAGTCTTGTTAGTGGTACTGAACAGTGGCGCTGCCAGGGTCAATAGTTTCAGTGAAAAGTAAAGGCTAGTGGGGCTTTCTTTGACATAATGGGTGGTTGAGTTGCTGCATTGTTAACAGGTGAACACATGGTAATGATAACGATCACAGTCCACCCCTCACCTCCTTGCAACAAAAAGAATACAGCAACATTAATAAGCAAAAAAATAAACACATGAAGGCTAAGTGGCATCCACTACAATATAGTGCAGGGTTTTTTGTCCTTGAAGGGATTGTCTGAAGCGGGGATGCCCATAAGGAGAGGGTCGTTTCTGGCGTGTTCACTGCAGTAGTTCATAAGGTCAGCAGAGGCCTTGGAGACCTACAGAAACAATGGAAGACAAAGGCACAGTCCGATGGTGAACAGTTTGATGGTGTTTATCAAACGTCCAAGAATTTGATGCTCTAAAGAACCAACTTTAGTTATAAAGAAGTAAGAAGTAACTTTTTAAAGCAGGGCCGCAGGCA
This sequence comes from Enoplosus armatus, assembly GCF_043641665.1. Classification (NCBI taxonomy): domain Eukaryota; kingdom Metazoa; phylum Chordata; class Actinopteri; order Centrarchiformes; family Enoplosidae; genus Enoplosus; species Enoplosus armatus. Next base: position 16,478,865 of record NC_092193.1, read on the forward strand.
GCACTGACAAAGCACAGCAAAATGTTTACTTAGATGGAAACGGTCAGGTGTTGACCAACCTGCTGCAGCTATGGCAGCTAAGGCATGTCGCTGCTGATTGGCTAACACCTCTGACACACCCAGCAAACGAGGGAAAACGTACTTCAAAGTCTGTTGCACACCGTTTCGAGGAAACATGCCTTTCAACCTGGAAACTATAGCGAAATGGTGCACACCACTCTCAAGTGATCACATGATTAGTCACATGTACACTGTGCAGGAGCAGCCAATCAGACGCAAAGAAATCCTTATATTTTCTCAGTTATTCTGCAAAAGCATAAATTACTTTATCTCTTTCAAATGTTATTTTTATTTGTATGCTAATATCTCCAGTTGCATTTAACATGTGAAATTTACAACAATTTCATAAATATATACGATATCAGAAGGGATTAAATTGGCTCAAATGGAAACAAAAAACCTGGAGCAGGGATGAAACTCTGCTGCTGGTCGACGAGGTACGTCACAAAACAGATAAAATGTGGAATTTAGCGCCACAATGACAAGACAAGTTGATGAAGATGGAAAGTGGTTGCACCACATGGTTTATTGTTGCACTGTACCTTTATCCTCTCAATGCTCGCCTCTATTCTCAGCTGCTGCACCGTCCGCTGAGCATGGGCGATGCTATTGGAACTGTGAGCCTTCGAAGACATCCTGAGCGACACAACACTGCAAAGAAGACAGAACAAAGACAAATTGAGAATGACACAAATATAGTTTTTCTTAAGAACAGATAAAACATGGGTGTAAGGTTATTAACATCAAGAGCTTGGTTGTGATGATGACCGCTGCTTGGCAGATCACAGAGCAGATATGTGCAAACACCGTCTTGTGCAGGGAAGAGTGTCATATTAATGTTCAGTCAGTAAATTGTTTAACTACATGTGCGTCAGGGGAGGGTGTTGTAAACCATACAGCTGCTTGTTTAATAAGATTCAACGACTCCTCTTCCATACTTCCTCTTGCTCTGCAGGGTTGTTCCCAAAAGTGACATCACCAACAAGGTTTCATCAATAAGTACACTCAAAGCTGAGGCACACCCATGCACATGCAAATCATTTATTTCAGTTTTAATGCAAACATGTAGTGAAAAGATCCAATGGATATTGTTTTCTTTGGAGTCCCTTTTGCAGGCCTTTAGTGCAGCGCAGTGCCCCGGCTGCCAGACACGGCACAATGATGGCACATTGTTTCAGTGTGTACACTCTGAGCTCAGCTGATAGGTGCTCAACTACAACAATGACTGAAAATCTGACACTGCGGGATATCTAGATTTAAAGAAAAAGCTACAACAATGTAAAGATTTCAGTGTTGAAAAGTGTGTGTGACTGAGGGGCCGATGTGTGGGAGAGAAGAGTTTGAGCGCTGCAGTGGGTCGGAGTCGTGATTCCACTTCCTGTTAATCATTTACAGAGTGGATGGGAACAAGCCCGGACACATCCTTCAGTCCATGTGGGAGCTCGGCTCTAGCGCCTCTCGCCTGCGCTCTTACTTCCGTTTATTGCCACTTGTCTGTGTTTCTCATACAAACACACACACAGATTTCCTTTAACATTTTTGCAACACTCATGTGACTTCTTGTGAAACACCTCACTTTCACCAAAACTTTTCTCAGCAGGGAACAGGATGCTTCAAGTACAGCTTCTCAGAAGTTTATTGTGAAATTTACAAGAAAAAGCTCTTCCAGGCTCAAGGTTTATTTCTTTTAAAACATGAAAACAATTGAAGTTGTCTGTTACCTTAGCAATTAAATACACTTTTTGCTCCATCTGCATATTGTCATAATGTTTCCTGGGATTTTAAATATGTTTAACGTCAATATTTTGGTGCATAAATGCTCCAAATACTTTATCGAGTTATAAGTGTACAGTGTTGTGCAATCAGGCCTCAGTCATAGTAACCGTAGATAAAAAGGATAATGCCGGAAGGCGCAATAAACGCCACAGTTGAGAGTAACATACATTCACCTTGTATGGCAAACCACAACATATTCGACTTTATGTTTGTTTGTTTGCCCTGCAGGATGTAGTCCCTCCAGACAGCCACTGATGCTGCAGCTTTTCATTTGTTTCAGGAACAAAGAGGGAGGGAGGAATGAAGACAAAAATACGGGAAAGGGAAATGGGAAGGAAGTTTTTCCATTTTCTGACTTCTGCTATGGGAGTGCCTGATTAGAGAGTTTTATTTCCATCTACAAGATAAGTAATCACTCCAAAAGAAACACAGCCAGACGTGACTCAATGAGCTCAAATGTGAGACATGAAAGGGGGCATGCATTACAACTCAAAGTGAACAATCCTCCGAAGGAAGCATTCTCAGCTTAGTCATAAAGGCGAGGCACCTCAGATGAAGAGGGCAAAAAACTCCTTTTATCCATACATGATGAGTGAGGGCATTCACTTCTGCAGTCTGGAGGTCTTTAGATGGAACTAATGCAGGCTGAGCGCCTCATGTTTGCTTCTCTGACAAACACCAGGCATGACTACATTTTCATTACACTACAAGGGGAGTTTAAGATGTTGCTTTAGACATTTTCAACCATAAAAATGTCACTTCTGGTGTCTCTATAGGGAGTGATGTGAATCCAAGCTGATCACAGGCTCCTTTCTCTGTGAAGAAGCAAATAAACAACCACCTGTCAGGAGTTGTGTTTCAGGCTCAGGAGATAGATTTCTGATGGTGTCACTTCAAGTGATCATTTCAGTGGCAAGGTCAGTCATTTGTAACAATAATGAACTCAACTCAATTTCTTGGCAGCACAACAAATCTTTTGTGCCAATCCTTCAACTGCAGCACCGCTGCTCCGCTTCAAACACTTTTCTGAGCAGATAATTTACTGCTGCAAGGTAAAAACTTGGACCTCCTGGTGCTACCAAGCACCACGTAGTTTAAACATTGTGCTGTATGCAAACACAGTACAGAAGATGCTGATCGGGAGATAACAGGAGAAGTGCAAACAGCCGTCGCACAGCAGGGCTGCAGTGAAAATTACACTCCTTCCTCTTGGAAACCATCCCTGCTAATAATCCATAACACTGCTATCTCAGCTGACAGTGTAAACGTTTGGGAAGACTGGAGAAACTGAAGTGCCCTTGAGCAAGACATTGATTACAATGGATGCTCTTCTGTAGCCAACTGGGAGACTCTCCCACTACAACCTGCAAGACGAGAGTCACGACGGGAGTAGCCGAGCTACAGTAGCACTACTACTAGCGAGCAGTATTTTTACAGTACAGATCGACAAGCTAGTAGGCAGCAAAGTAGCCTTCTGATGCCTTTGGCCAACTACGTCTGTCCCGTGGTAGATTGTGACATGCAGGGGAAAAAAAGAGACCTCCACAGCTGCAATGTAAGACCGAATTAATAGTCTACTACTCTCTAGCACCAAAATATCAGTTGAACTGGCATGTGGAGTAGAAGGAAGAGGCAGGTAAATCAGGAAGGAAGAGGCACTGAAACCTCAAAGGCACTCAGAAGTGGATTTTGCAGGCGAACCATCCAAACTGAGTCACCTCGGTCAAACTGTGCAGCCCCTGTGATGTGATGCCAGCTACTACCAGCAGCACCAGTCTGACTGAAACTCCACGGGAGGGCACCGAGAGTGTGTGGCATGAAGTACCACCATGTACATATAGGAGCCTTAAAAAGTTACCTCCAAGGATCAGAGAAAGACCACCTCCTTCACAGCCCACCCTATCACAACACACACACACACAGAGCAGCCAGGACCACCCACTGCACAGAGCAGCCCCCCCCCCCACCCACCCTGCTCTGCTCTACCTTACACACAAAAAAATCCACCCACACACATGAGATTCATTAGCACGGTGTTCAAAGTGCCAAGAACAGGGAACCATTATGACTCAATGCCATTAACACCAACACTCAGAGATGAAAAAGTGTTTGTGTGTGTGTCTTACACGGCTACTTCACTGCAGCTCAGACCCAAAGAAAACTCTTAAATTTGCTGCTGATGAACACAAACGACATCCATCAAAGGCTGAGAGAAGAGTCAGTCCTGTCAGCTGTACAGTATGTGTGGTCCCTTCAGCGAGTATCTGGGGCTTTTCAGACCGGAGTAGCTTTTGTAATAAAGTTACACTGCTGGAAATAATCTGTTTTAGGGCTTATTGCGGGCTGCACTTAAGACTTGACGTGATGTGATGAGAAGTAGGCAAAGATTGTGCTTTTTCCACGTCCAAAGCCTTCCATTTAGTTCACCCCAAGTCAGTCATTTTCTACCGTCTCTTTTGTGGTTGTGACTACAAAATCACAGTAAGTTAGCACCCATATGTGACAAAAAATGATAATAGACATAGTATTTTGCTGCTGATGTAACAGCTGGGTTCATTAACTTAAATAACTCGGAGAGGTCTTGGGTAGAACGTATGTAGTAAAACTGGAATATGTACTTTCTGGCGCCTGTCTGATTTCATATACCAGCTGAGAAGTGAAGAACAGTGAGTTGTGGAAAGGCGATATTTGGAGTCTAGACAGATGTCTGCTGCTTTGAACAAAAGAGAGTTCAAAGACTTGGGCCCCAGCCACAAGCCAGTATATTGGTTGTTCTTCCTAGTGCACCCGCACACACACAACTCTGTAATTTCACCCCCCCCACCCCCCCACCACCCCCCCGCTCTCTGCAAGCAGGAGTTTCCTAGTCTGCAGGCGAAGCTATAAGTAGCCTTCTCATTCTCTCTGCCAGTCAGCACTTTTGCGGCTGAATGAAAAACCGTCTCTTGCTACACCTAAAACATGACCCCGCACTGGAGGTCGTCGCCGATCAGATCAGTGCTTGTGCGCAGCCCCCTCCTGCTTCACCATAACCACCGGCCTGTTCTCACTCGGTCACCGTGCTTATCAAACTCAATAACACTCAGTCATCAGTCCTGCTGCTGAGTTAAGTGGGATTGTGTTTATGAGCCGGAGGGAGAGACTCTGGCTGCTGAGTGTGTTGGTCTGTGAAAGAGAAAGGGTGAGGCAGGGAGGAGACGGTGTGGGCTCTCACTTCTTCACACTGTGAGAACCACCAGTGACATCACTACTTTCCCACCAGAAAAGAGTCGCTGCCCTGGTTTCTCTGGCAGCCACTGTCATGCAGTTGAAAAATATCATGATGTTGTTGTTTACCAGGATAAACAGAAACCATAGAGACTGGAGGACACCGGAGAAAAGGGATCACAAGCCACCTGCATCCTTAAAACAAACAAAGAAAAACACTACTCAATGTTTGCTAGACCTGATCCCCCAAAACACCTTTTTAACATCCATTAAGAAGGGCCGTGTTGTAACAGGCAAACAACTCTTTATTCTGACACGTCTCTAATCTCTCCACAAAACAAATGCAGTTTAAAGTGGAACTGAAACAACAATTTGTTTAATCAATGAGTCATTCAACAGAAAATTAACAACAACAACGGCAACTATTATGATAATCGATTAGTCATTCGTTTAGTTAGTTGTTTAATCAAGGTACAAAGTCAAATATTTGCTGGTTGCAGCTTCTCCAATGTGAGGATTTGTGAACTGAATATCTTTGGGTATTGGACTGTCGGCTGGACAAATCAAGACATTTGAAGATGTCACCTTGGACTCTCAGAACTTGTAAAGGGCATTTTCCACTATTTACACAGACTCAATGACTCAACAATTCATCAAAAGAAAAATCCACATAATCCGTTTACTGTAAGAGTAGTAAAGACAATATATACACAACATTAGGTTTATCAGCTGCATGCAAGTTCAGCCCACAGTGAAGAATATACAGCTGGGAGAAGCACAAAACTAGATTGTGTGCTTTAAAGGGGAACTATGACACAGAGCTGCAGCACCACCCCAGAGCTGCAGGTATGGCCGCTGAGATAAGTGAGGCTGACAGGACCCCACCCAGGCCACTGGCTGTACACTCAGTACAAAGGGAATACTGGGAAATTCAGTGCTCTCTGTGCCGGTCTGCAAGACATGCGTGATTGTGATTGGCTGAAGGGTATCCATTATTCCTGTGTAAGCAGATGTTTCCAGGAAAAGCTGCAGGACTGTGCAAAGGTCAATGGAAAGTTGTCTAGATTAAACATGTGGCGCTACAAACAACACACAATAACATTTACTGTATGGCCGTGAAAACATTTCAGTTAAACTTAAACCACCATACAGTAGCTCCTCAGAATCAGACAAACTGCACAATCCTGTAAATTCTGCAGCTTGACAGGATAAAAAAAAAAACAATCCAACATACTGTAACACAGTCACTCAGTGTCTAGACAGAAGACTAGACTGGACTCATTTCTGCAGGATTTCTAAATCCTAAATTCGTGCGCAATTACTTGAGGCTCATTCCTGTCCAAATAAACCATGAATGATTCCTTGTTTCAAGCACAGACTAGATGGCTGACAAGCTACGCTGCGGGAATTACAAGTCAACCCAGTTTATTATAAACTCAATTCAAAAACACTTAGCTACAAAACAAAAAGCTGTGCATGTCAAGTAAGATAAGGTGAGCACATCCAGGAGATAGCAAGCCACGGCAGCTAATCAGTGTCCTTAAACATGATGATATTAAGAACAGGATTGTGTGAACACAACTGACTGTACATACAGCGTTGCTGAAGAGGAGCAGCATGTGTGTCAGGGACGCTGGCTGCCTGACATAATGGCAGATAACAGTGATAACAGGGGCGGACAAGTAACACTCTGGTATGTAAGGATTAAGCAGAATTCACATGGTGGAAAAAGACAATCTCTAATCAGGCAACCTCTAATTAGACTCCACTGTACACAGGGCACAACTCACACACTCATCTACTTGACTAATGTTGTCTAATTTACACTTGCAGAGTAATGGTGCAGCAGAGATTCATCGCACTTCATAAAAAACATAATAATTTGTTTGATTTATGGATGAGCACACACACTTGCTTTTGCAGAGGAATGATGGGACGCATTTTCACGCCATTAAAACAATGGCCAAAATTCTGTCCTTGACTTATTTCACCTCTCTCTCTGCACACCAGCGAGTCAGGTGGTAAAATATGTCTCCTGAACTGCTGAGTAACGCATTTTAAGCTAGCAGGGTCAGCCATCCTGTTAGCCTACTGTTGAGATTGCAAATTATCAGTTGTGTAATCCTAAATGTGGGTGCAGTGCGGTTTAAATGTTATGGGGAATATAGTGTAAGTGTAGTGCAAGCCTAATGGATACCTGCAGCAGGTGTAGAGGGGGGTCGGTTTGGGAAGACCAGGATCGAACCCTGAATACCTTCAGCTATATATTTTCAAAAACATATGCGAGGCATCCACTTAATATTAAAAGCAGATTTACCTACATCCTTTTCTTCCAGGCGCTGAGGCCACATAACCGCCATGTCCCCAGTTCAAATCCAGCAGGTGACCTTTGCTGCATGTAATTCTCTCTCCTCATTTCCTGTCTGCCCTCTAATAAAGGCATTACACTTCACCAAAATGTAATTACATTGCATTACATTATACACTATGTCTTGGGAAGGGATTTCAGCATTATTAACAGTGTGAAGACATGGACAAAATGATTGAGAGGAATCCAGCTAAAAATGCACAACACCACAAGGGGCTAATTCACACTACTAACACAAAGAGACATCAAGAGAGAGAAGACAAGGAGAAACCACAAGAGGCACAAAGAAAGAATCACTGAAATTGAGAGCAAAGAGTAACAACAATGACGGTGAGATGTTCCTCCTTTCCGTTGAGGTAACTGTCAACTGATCTCCTTGCATTCCTTCCACATGAAGGTCCAGAGGTAATGAGTCTATTACGCTCAACAAGTATTCAGACAAACCTCCTGGCTTTACACACAGGACGCCAAACGTCTGGGAGCAGCACAAAAACAGACACAAAGGGCAGCCAGCGCCTCAGTGATATCATTAGCAGCTACAGTACACACTAAAAATAGCCAACATGTCTGTGTTGTTGCTGGCTACAGTGGAGCTGGTTTCAGCTAAAAACTACTCCAGCTGTAGCTAAGTATTACCAAGCTAAATGCCAGCTGGGTATCATCCAGATTAGCAAGGTCTCTGCAGTTTCCACTGAGGTGCCTATGAGCCTCTGGTTCCCCAGTAATGGGCCATTATCAGGTCCAGAGCAGCCCAAAACAAACAGAGGCCTATGGCAGATAATGCCCTTCAGACGTCACTGCAGACGCACAGAGGGTGACATGCAGGAGACACGGGCGACCTAGGCAGAGAGGCAGGGAGGCAGAGAGGCTGCCAGGCAGCGTCTCTCTGCTCTGCCCCTCGGAAAACAAACAGCATTGTTGTCAAAAAAAAAACTGCACAAAAGAAAGCTTAGTGCAAGCCGAGTGGAGTTTGCTGGAAATGGATGCAGGGAAGGAATGAATGGTGGGGCAGAGGGCTGTAGAAAGACGTGTGCTTGCGACTGAGAGAGAGAGATAAGAGTTTGTGTGTGAGAGGGAGAGAGAGAGTTCAGCTGGAGAAAGCAAGCTGTGCAGCTGTGTGTATGTTGCATTTGGTCGCATGCCAAAAATCTGCTGCCGGCGACAGGAACGCTATAAAACTTAAAGCTATTGTGAGTGCTTTGCCTTTCGTCTCAGCCCCTCTTGCCTCTGAAAGCTACTATTCATGACGAAGGCAGGGAGATACCACACAATGGATCTCCATCTCTCACCCAACACTGCCCTGCCTATATGGAACAATAAACAAACGTATTCAGTCTTTCCAGCCTCCACCCCCGAGCTGGTCCGACCACATGTACGTTACTGCTGCAGCGAAGGTGGAATACAGAAGGCCAAAGGTCTGTGATGTTGCTAGTTGGCCACCATACAACCCCTCCTCCTCCCTGCTGCAGCTGTAGTAGGAAGGGTTAAACGACAGTGTATGGATGGAATAATTGATAACGGCCTGGACGTCACACAGCTCATTAGAAAACAACGTAAAAGGTCGTAAAGGATAGTTTGTTTTTCAAGTAAAGAGGAAATGGGATTAGTCAGAGGGTGACATAAACGGGGATGGGGTGTGTGTGCATGTGTGAGACAAAGACTGCGTATGTGTGTGTGTGTCAGAGGGTGCAAAGTTCATTTTTGTGAGTGGATATTTGCATACGCCTTTTATGATATTTAGTTTTACACACATTGCTCAAAGCTAATGATGAAGATAATGACAACGTTTCACAAGCATTGTCTGAATTAGCTCATTGTGTTTAATGTTATGGAATCAATAGATACGATCTTGTCAGGCTTGCACTGCAACACTAGTGAGGTAAAGGACAATATTAGGATAAGACCTCTGAAATCAATAGCAGCTACCAACCCTGTTAAACAGGACAAAGGGATTAGTGGTGGAAAAATGCAGGCTGCATGATTTCCTCTGTCAGAAGGGGGGGGGGCAAACAGAGAGTCAGAAAAGTTCAACAAAAATTCCCTTTTAATTTCACGTAGTGGTGAAACTCCACATTGAATTCACTGAAATTCCTGCCTGGGACATCCACAGGAATGCAGATCTGAATAAGAAGGATCCCCGACACAAAGCTGTGGAGTCCCTTCGCTCATTGTGAGACAGACTCACGCCATCATAAAGCATTTCTATCAAAACAGCTGAATATTATGAACTACCCCGCAGCAGAATGCCCTTAAAATGGATTTATAGTTCTGCGTTAAGGGATTACAGCATAGCTTTGGAGCCTACGTGGAGCCACTGGAGCTGACGTGTGTCTCTAAATCTAAATACATGTCAGGCCTGCAGCGGCTACAGAGACACCATGTGGAAACCACAAGAACTGTGATTGGTCTGCTTGGCCTGCTTGTGTTTTCTCCTACGAGCCTCGGATGCCAGTGGAGACTGTTGAGAATGAAAACGACATTGGGCGCGCTGAAGAAAGGCTCAGTCGTTTTCTCCTTTTCAGCAGCACACGGTTCACGTATCGTTCATCCATTCAATGTCGCCTACACAAACCTACGTAGGTATGGATCTTCACCTGATTGGACAAAACAAGCATTTTGAAGATGTCTCTTTAGATGGGCTCTGGGGATTTTTCTGGGACATTTAAATGATTCATTAAGAAAATAATCAATAATGACTCAGAAGAAGTAGTCTGTTTCCTGCTAGGCGAAAACACAAAAACAGCCTAAATAAATTGAGACTACGTGCTCATCTGCCATCAGTTCAGGAAGAACACAGCTCTCTCATGACAGCCTTATAAAACCTTGTATGTAGAATAATAAAGGGAGCTGAATGTATAAGTGCAAGTGCACATATATTCTGTTTTATGACTGTGTTATGTTTACAGTTTGCCAGATGTTTGCTATTGCAGCAACTAATTCAACTAATTGAAACTGCATCCACATTCCAGAGCACTCATATCTCTCCGTTGTACGAGACGTTAGTCAGTGTTTTACATCAGGGGATATTTGAGAAGCTATGCTTACTCTAACGTGTCGCTCTGAGGCTGAAATGTATTTGCCTACAAACCGCTGACCTTCGTCCTCACAGGTCAGAGTTCAAACGGCCGGCTGGAACATATCGTTTTCTTCCCCAGGTCTGAGCAGTTTCCCTTACTCGTGAGACATCTCTGTGCTGAACTTAGATGAGATAGAGGGATCGCAGCACAGAGGATATGAGAGAGGTGAAACCCGAAACACCTTCCATTTAATTTAAACACAGTAATAAAAGAGCCATAAATTACCCGAGACAGAGACATTTAGAACAATAGGACACTCAACACAATGCTGAAAAGAAACTGTAAAACACCTGAACCTTCCTTCAGCCTACAGGAGACGCGTGACAACTTCAGGAGTGATGAACAATAAGTCACGTGGTCTCATAGTGCCTTTATCTATAGCAACGACTAGTTTAGTTCAGGACCCGACGACCAACATTATCTGCAAGCAAGAAGGGACATTTCTGAACAAACACGGACAGGAATGACAGGCATGAGATTACTGCATGTGACAACTCGGGACAAGTTGCACAAGCAGTCACCCAGACGTGCGCACGCACACACACACACACACAAACAAACAGGAACAAGTTGGTGTGAAGTGTCTATAGAAGAGAGTGAATAATGCTGATGCCTAATTCCTCGAGTTACAGACACAAAACAGCAACAGTCACGGTGACACATGCACATTCAGGACATCAATGAAGTACTGACTACTGATGAATTCCAGGATACCACTTAGCTGATTCCAGTTAGCACTATCAGGTCATGACTAGAATCTCGCAATAAACTCTGCAAGCATTTACTGTGCCACTGTTTTCAAGGCCAGGTGATGATTTATGAACACTTTATGAGAGCTGCAGGCCTTCAGTGCTGAGCGGGAAGAGGGACGAGGTCAGGACAAAGGGCTGAGACCAGAAAGACTTGAATGTGTTCAGAGACAAAAAAAAAGTTGTAAATAAGTCTTGAAATTGACTTTCCTGTTATTGTTAAAACTTTCAAGCACTCATTGTATTGTCCTGTGTGGAAAATCCCCACTACCTGACAGCTGTGTAAACTGGAGGAGGACTGATTTTCAGGTACTATTAGTCATTCATTGATTAATTTATATTTACACAATTAAAGGAGTGCTCAAGTGATTTAGTGTTAGACTTCCATATAGTTGGGAGACTCACAAGAGACACATTTCAAGGCAATCCATCCAGCGGCTGTAGAGATATTTCTTGACCGAAGCGGGGGACTGAACTTGATGTGTAAAATCACCTCTTTAAAAAAGGGGAAGTGCATAAAAGGTTGAATGCACGAAAGAATGTCCTCACTGCATAAACTCCCATGAAACGAAAAAACAACTCAATGACGTCATTCACGATGTTGCATGATGGGGAATTCAATGTGACAACAGGACAAAGAATTATCAGTCATGCTACTTATGGTGAAGAAAAAAGTACCTTTGGTTTTGTTTTTTGAACATGCAGAGAGGGAAAGTGGAGATGAACTGAAAACTAATTCAGTACAGCAAGTCCGATTCATTAAGTGGATTCAGTGTCACAAGACATTTAAGGCAGCAAGGCATGAAAGTTAAAATACATCAAGAATAGAGGCAGACTGACTCTCAGACAGACGCATTAACTTATAAACCCCCACCCCTACAGAGACACACACACACACACACACACACACACACACACACACACACACACACAAAGGGGTCTGAGTTACTATTAATCAGAAACCACATGAATGGCTGCTCCTCCCTCCAACCACTGCGACTCCGTTCATCTAGCAGTTTCAAAGACATGTCGGCTGGAGGAAGAGGCTCACACTGTGGGTCACACTGAGGCCACTTCCTCTGCAGCCCACCCCGAATCCCTTCAAAAACGACGTCTGCCTCCTCCTCATCCTCCCTTCCTCTCCCTTTACTTCCTCTCCCTTCATGCTCGATTCATTTCTCAGCACCAGCAGGTCAGCTGTGAGGTCACTAGGTCCACCTGTCTCATTCATGTCAAGTAGTTTTGTCTACTGTGGAAAAGTTCTCAACATATAGGGACGTGTGTACACAGAGATGTAATCATTTTGTCCAAAAGGAGTCAGTATGAAATGTCTGAACTGAAAAAAAGGTTCCACACAATCAGATAAATGTCTCGTTGTCCAATAAGACGGCCATGGAGAGGGGACATTGCCTATTTGTTACAGTTCAGAGAGGTAACTGCACAAGGAGCCACTGTAGGAGAACCACTCCTGGACAAAATGTGAGGCCTTGTTCCGCCCTGCACCCGAACAGAGTGACTCCATAAATCATAGTCAAACAAAGCCTTGGAGCTCTCTAAACTTGAGTGTGAATGAGGCACCTGATTTCAGCGACCGAGGAGACACTGCGACTGTGGACAACGAGACAGGCGGTGATTGTACGTCTCTCGGACACCTGCTTCTGCTTGTTTTAAAACAGAGAAACGTAGTGTGGCGTCGGACAAAAACTTTGGGGGGCCTCCCGAGGACTTTAAGGCAACAAAAAGGGGTGTAGTTTCTCCTCTCAAACACACGTGTGGATGCAAACCCCCTGTGCCACAGGTGTCGGGCTCCTATCCCGAGTCCCGACTGGGCCTCAGTGAGGAAGCACACACACTGGCCTTTGTTTGGGATGCCAACAAACTTCCCCATAGACTCATAAAGGGCGCTAAAGAAATGAAAGAATCCATTAAAGTGACAGCTTCTCCAGCCCGCTCTCACACACGCTGATTCCACTTTAAGCGTTATGAATGATTCATTTGTCATTGGAGCTTGAAATGCATGCGTCTGCTGCATCTTAAACTTTCCTCAAAGCACACGCTGCTGAAACATGTCAACATGTTCATATTCAGAACTTGTCGTTAACACACAAAGGGAGTCACATCCATTCTTATTCTTCCTTACCTGTCTGACAGGAAGCGTGTTCAAAGGACATGCCCATATTTGGGCTGAGGTCTTATGAAATGCCGTGTATGTCTGAGGAAACAACATAAGTGAGGAGAGCTTGTGTCCTCACAGAAAGGTGTGTCTTCCTGTGAGTGGGAGAACTTCAAAGCACTTTGAATTGGCTTTACATAACATTCCTACAAATGTGACTATTCAGGAAACGGTACAAACTTTAACATTATCACGTGCAACGATTACAATATTTGTTAAAGGGAGCAAAGTCTTTGATGGAAATTAGGTTTCATTTATTCTGAAGTGCATGCATGGAGAAAAGTGTACATGCAGAATGCATTATATCACAAAATTAAGAGGCCATTTGGAAGACAAAAATAATAATTTTGAGAAGTGTATTGATTTATTTAAATACTGTAACTACAGGCAGGTTACCAACAAACAGCAGCAACATGCGGCGAGTGAACCTCACCTGTCGGCCCCGTGTGTTAGTGACACTCTGCTTGTGTTGGTTACTATAGAGTCCTTACAGTAAATAATCCAGACGGTAACATGATCTACACACACACACACACACACACACACAATCACACATCTGAGGCGTATGACAGGACAAATAACTGACTCACATCACAGGTGCAACATACACAACACACACAACATGCTCTCTTTCTCTCTCTCTCTGCAGGAAAAGGCCTCTTTCACACACACACACACACACACACACACACACGCACACACACACACACACACACACACACACGTGTTCTATCTTGCTCATCAGAATAAACAGAAAGTGCAATGGGTAAGTTTAATAAAAGCTTACAGTATGTTTGGGGCACAAAGTGACAGATGGTGTGTGTATGTGTGAGAGAGAGAGAGAGAGAGAGAGACAGAGAGACAGAGAGACAGATGAAGGGGTTAATTGGTGGTCACTGGATCGTTGGCTTTAAAGTTGGCATCATGTGGGCACAGGAACTAATGCAAACACTTCCACTTGGCACATTTTTGCCGTTGTCAAAGCAGGACCACTGAACCTTTTCTAAGCAGCCAGCAACTAGAGGAAGAAAGAAGCAGTCAGAGTGCGCCACCATGTGGCAGGAATGAGGTACTGTAGATTTGTGGAATATAATTACCATGTCATTTAACTTCAAGATCCAAAGCAGCCTGAACCCAATGTGCTTTGTTTCAGAGTCGAAGGCGCTAGAACAGTATTCAGTATTTTGCTTTCGTCTACTTGAACCTTCCTTTTGAGCTCACTAACACCAAATAAGGTTTCAGGCTGAATATATTGAAAACGTATCACACAGAGTGTTTCCTCTTGTTCAACACTACTCAAGGGGCTGACTTCAAATTAAGTGAAGTATTTAACAACACACACACACACACACACACACACACACACACACACACAGAGCTCTCAAAGCAGAACCCACAAAATGTGCTTTGAGGCCTGATGTTCTGTGAGAGAGACACTATTCGTTTGTTCCTGTCAGCAGGAGATGTATCCTCCTGCTGATCACTGTTAGGACTTTCCAAAGTTTTGCATACTGGTGTTTTTGTTCTTGAGAAGTTGGCAACAATCCCGTTATGATTTGGTAGGAATGCGAGGCAACTTAGAAAAACATCTCTTTCCTTTAAATCCTAACCTGTCAGCAAATCCTCACATTTAAGCAGCTGGAACCAGCTAAGGTTTAGCACCTTGCCTGATAAACGACAAACAATCAGTTGATTATAGAAAATGTTGGAGATTCATCAGCATTTTTTTCTGTTTCTGAACTGATCAAGCCTGAAAATACGGGACTGTTTTACTGTTAACAAACCTTATTAATGTTGGATGATTCAATGTTGGGTTTAGATTTTTGTCGGCAGAGAAAACACAGATTGTGCCTTTAAAAAGCAGTTGGTTTCAAGTTGATGTTTCTTAAAATAAAATACGGACTAATACTTTTTGTTGTGTAAACGTTGCTGAGGACTGAGTCACCTGTAAAAGTTATTCTACATAAACATTATAAGTTAACAGTAAACATATAAATCAGATACTTGCATATTTGTAATTGTCTGAAACACATGTCACAGGTCTATAACTGAATACTAAGATACCCTTATTAACCAATTATTAATAAAGTCTACTTTATTTCCTCATCTCTGCTAAGTTTCACTCTTTTATTTTGCCTGGTCCCAGACGTCTGAATGTTCAGCGATTCATATGTTGAAACCAAATGACGATTGAGTCTAATTATCAGGCTTAGTTATCAAGTTATTAAACACTTCCTGATCCCGCCTGTAAATGTTGCACCGTTTAAGTTCTCCACTCAGCTCAGTTACTAACCTCAGATCAGTGTCTACGGGGACCGTCAACCTTGGACACAGTTTACACTCTAAACACACCTATCTTATCTGCTTCCTTCTCTCCGTCCAATCAGAGTTGAACAGCTGTGGCAGCAGACTGAGGCCCCCTGAACAACCATAGGATTCCATTGGGTTTGTAATTATGTAATTACGGTATCATTCTGCAATGAATGGGGTACTTTTACACCAATTACATTTTTCTTTACAATTAATGTTTGTTTGATATGTTTTGTAAAGACACTGCTAGACTCTTTTTATTCATTATTTCATGTGTTAAATGTAGTTATTTTATTAAAAAAAGGTCACTCAAATCATGCAATCTAATGGCTGAGAGTCATGGTATAATAAAGGTGTACAACAGCTAAAGTATATTATATAAATAATGTATAACGCTTGTGCACAGTCCAGTATCACTCCACACCTAAGAAAAAAAGCAACTTCAACCTAAAGACAAAAAACAGACAGACTCAAGATGGCGTCGTTGAGTAGACTTGTTAGCTCATTCCCACCATAATCTGTTGTTTTGTACATGCAAGATGCATGCTGGAAAAAAGCACCGGCTCAGAATCCACTCACTGGATTCATTCTGTAGAAATACTCCCGCAAAAGCATGTTTTCCTTTAGAGATGCATTTTGGATTTCTGTGTTAGATCCCAACATGCTATCACAGGCCCCCAGCGCCTGGTAGGCGACGGCAAGTCACAACATACCACAGGCTGTCATGAGTTACAACTTAAACAACTTAAATGTCCTTTTTTTCTCCAAAAAATCCAGTCAACACATCTCAACTGGAATTGATCTTCGATTGTTTCTATCCTGAGCCACAGTACATTGACTCGAGAATAAAATCATGAAACTTGAGTGAGCTTTAAGGTGAGCTCTGTAGCTGTGAGGAGGAAGCTGCTCCTGTTTCTCCTCCCACGTGGATCTTTGGTGCTCCTTGTTTGGGTGGAGACGCCAGTCCTACCTTTGTGTCTGTCTACTGCCTCCTCGACTGTAGAAGCTCTGCACAGTTACAGCTTCGGTGCAACGGCAGAGAGAAAAACTAAGAGCTATGACGTTGAATCACAATCAAAACATCTTGAAACATTTAGGGGAATTAGGGGAAATTAGGTCTGTTGCGCTACCTTTCTTACCTATCTGAGATGGTTGCTATGACAACACTTCCTGCTTGGCCTGACGAATGTGTGCATCTGAGTTTGATGTTGACCTGATTAGTACTTGAGCACTAACACCGCTTTACTTCCTGGAGCCAGCAGTGACAAAATATACCATCTATTCATACCTTCATGCTGTAACATTTCATCCCTTGTAGTTTCTAATTAATATGCAAATAAGAACAAATAATATCTTGGAAAATATTTCTGCTTTAAAGTAGATTTGGTCTATTTTGAGCCAATAAAATCAAGATCCAGTAACACTTGGTATTTCATGAAAGCAAGTAATTCTGCTGCCAAACCGACAGATGGGTGTGACTGTATATCCGCAATGTCACCACCACTCCTCTCAGTACATCTGCTCCTGGGTAGGGTGGAATTCAAGCAAACCACTGTAAGCTAGGCCTTGTGACTACCAACATGCACAATGCAGAGCATACACACACACACACACACCACAAATACCAACTCCAGTGAGCCCTAAGGGCTGCAGTACATCTTTACACACCTCTGAACTACAGAGGTGTGTAAAGATGTTCTGTTTATCGATAATAATAATGTCTGTTTTTGTCTAACACAGCAAATGAAGTGTCTGATAAAATACTAATAATAATCCCATGAAAGAATTCTGCAATAATCATAGGAAAAAAATCCAGTACAGTCATGATGCATTCCTGATTATTGACGGCCCAAAACGACCAGAGACATTAACCATCACACCACCGTCAATTCAGATGTCTTGCTTTGACCGAGCAACAGTTTACTAAATATATATAAAGCAGAGAAAAGATGAAAATATTCACAGTTGAGAAGCTGGAACCAGAGAATATTTGGCATTTTTTTCTTAATCTCTTCAGCTCTAAACATGTTTACAAATAGCTTGTTTTATCCAACCAACTGTCCAAACTTCTAAAATATTAATTTGACTATCATTTGTGACCAAACAAAAAAGCATCAAATTGTCTCCTTTAAGAAGCTGGAAGCTGCAAATGTTTTATAATTTTTGCTTTCTAAATTACTACAGAGATTCATTTATAAAGTTGCTGATAAACTTTCTGTTAATCCACTAACATGATTAATGAACTAATTGCTTCTGCTCTAAACAGATTCAAACAATAGCCAGCAATATACCTACAGAAAAATCTGTGTTTCACTGAGCATGTAGTTACAAGAGAGAGAAGAAAGAGTGTGAATGTGCTTTTTGATGAGGTAGAAATATATATTTTGGAACATATACTTCAGTTCTGTGTGTGTGTGTGTGTGTGTGTGTGTGTTTGTGTGTGTGTGTGTATGTATGTGTGTGTTCACATTTCGAGAAAATCTGTGAATCACTCAGCCCAGTAAGGAAGTACTAAGATACACGCACAGGCACGCACACACAGCGACTCCAACTTCAACAAACTCTGTACAATGAAAGACCTGCGGGGGAGTCCAGAGCCAGCACTATGAGGAAACAGATCCTGGCTGATGAGAGGCTCAGACGGCGGCCACCACTGCGTCTTCCTCCACCACCAGACTGGCCGTCTGTCAAGAAGAGTCTCCAACAGAGCTGCCGATCGAGTCGGGCAGCATTCTGTGTCAGAGGAGATGCACGCCGCTTCCAGAGCAGCCTGTTAGCCCGAAAAAAGGTTTTACAGCATTGGTTACAGCTGCGTGTGCCACTTCCCACATGATCCCAACAGTCCATCCATTGTTCTGCAAGTTAAACTCATATGGAGACAGAGGAAGAAGATTAAAATCGATCCTCTCCTCGATCCCAACATGTACAGGGAGTTCCCTTTTTTAATCTAATCCTTGCATTAGGCAAGACGTTGATCCCATCTCGACCACCTAGCCCCCCCCCCCTTCCTGTTACTGATCAATTTACATGCATCACACATCACGTTAAGTCCTGCCAGCAATCCGGACTAACCTACTCACACTCAACTCCAAATGCAGCCCACGCCACCAAAGCTGGTAGAGAGAGGTAATGAGTCTTTCGTGTCAAAGGTCACACACATCTCAATAAGCATTATTTGAGGAATTGGACTGGTTCTATCCATTCAAGTGAAGGAAGTGGCAAACTCTTGTGATTGTACATATTTTGCCAATACAGGGGGGCTCGTGTTTGTTCAGCCTTATGACCAGACCTGACAGCATTAGACAAGGCAGCTGTTCATGGACGTCACCATCTTCATTTCTAATAACAACAACACACAAGGCTGCATATTACTTGTGATACCAGCATATGTAGATCGTGAGCACACAAAATATAAATAACACAGCGAGTACCGGGAGATGTACAGATGTTGTTGAATGTGTTCATATCTGCATGTTTGTCACTTCATCTCTGAATTCTGAGGCACTTCCTGTCGGCTAGCGCCTGTCCCAAAGCTGTTCACGCCATCATAATTAAACAAAATGCATGTTACTCCGAAAACCAAACCCCTGTCATCAGCGTGAAGGCAGGAAGTGTGTGATCCTCAGCCTCCAGTGTGTGGTGCGACCCACTCATGTCGATGGGCGTTGAGAGGAGGCTTTGATGGCGGTGAATGGGGTACTAATGAGTTGGCCTTATCAATGGCCGGCCTGTATTCTGCCCTCCTAATGGCCAGGGGACATCAACAGAGCTGTTGATGCTCCATGTAAACATCTCGGCCACTTCCCCGTGTGGGGCCTCCACTTCAACCATCACACCCGGGTTCATAATCTAATTGGTCCATGTTAGACTGCACAGGCAATGTTGCAAGCCATTACCTATTGCATAATCGACCAATGTGAAGGAAGTGGCTGCTTCAGATGTCTAGAAAAAGTGCTTTTCTGTTCTGGAAGAATCTATTTGCTTTCCAAAATAAGTCATTATGTGGCAAACACAGTAGGTGGGGCCTGTGGGGAATAATCAGGGCAGAAGGCCCAGACAGCACAGTGCAGAGTAAACCTTGAGCTCAAGCTATCACCTGTTGAAGATTACATTCATGAAGCAGTGAATCCCGTATTTACGTGTGTGTGGTCACTGGAGTCACAGACAAGGAAAATGAAACACAGTTAGGTATAAATTCGCTGTTGTGCCACCTGAGTGTTGCATAAACGGATGAAGAAACTGTGAACGCTGGCAGCAATGACAGTAAATATGTAGCACAGAATGAGACCAACTGTTGCTTCAGGTAAAAAGCTGTTATGTGACACATTTATCGACACATGGCAGTCTTACCTGGCCGGGGTAATGTACAGTCAGGTCTAGCCGTGTCTCCTTTCACTGAAGCCAAACTGTATCCGTCAACAGACTGGGAGGAGACCTTTCCCTCTGCTCTGTCGCTCACGGCGCAATGTCACAACTACACTTGTGTGTGTTGACACCACAGACTGTGGAGAAGCAGCTCTACATGGACCTCACTGGCGACTTCCAGGCTGCCGATTCGTACCGCTTTCACTTTCCGCTGACGGTCGGTGTTAATATTTAAATGTCGTTTACTTTTTTTTTTCTCCTTCCCAGTACGACCGGTCTCCCCCCTCTCCTTTCCTTTTCCTCCGCCACTGGGACGCTTCGCGACGAGAACAGCCGAATTCAGTCGGGAGGAGAGAGGCGGACCAACCGAAACACTGGCGGATGTTCACCAGCGTCAAGCAGCCTGCTATTAATATACTACTTCCGGGGGAGATTTTCAAAATAACACCATTGTTGAGTTTCATTAAACTTCATTAAACTAGGGAAAAAGAAGCAGATGATCTACTGAAAAGAATCGAACTTTAAAGTTGTTGAAAGTCTATAAAAAGTACCAAATTATTAAGAATGCATCCTGCTAGCGTTTTGAATTTACATAGACCTCTACAAGTTGAGTAAACTAGCTTAAGGTCTTCAACATATAAGAATAATTTAGTATGCATTGTATTGTCAAACTGAAACATGTCAGAAAGAGACAAGGTGAAACAAGGAGAGTTTGTGAAAAGTTGACATTTGAGGGTTTTTTTACCTCACAACAGCAATACTACATGTATAATACTATCCGAATTAATTTCATATTTAAAAAAGTAAAAGCTTAATATGCAGATTAACTGGTAACTTGTCAGAAATATGCAGTGGAGTTAACATTTCCCTCTGCAATGTAGTAAAGTAAAAGCAAAGTCTTCCAAACAGGAAATACTAGTAACCAACACTACATGAAAACTGTATTAATACTTTCTACCTTTTGATGAAGCACTATAAGTGCCAACAAAAGTCAACTTTATCTCCCAAATATCCCTCATTCAGAACGTACATAAAATCTACAACACAAAAACACAACTTCCTGTTTCACACTAGCCCTTCGCTGGCTAACTTGACTGGTGAGAAAAGTGAAAGCAGGTTTGTTGTTCTGCTGTGAGCCTTGTGGAGGCGCACTCTCTCTACATGAATACATGTTCATATTCAGGCACCCCACAAATGTCAGTTTACTTCAAAAAGTTTCAACTGTGAATTATGCCAAAACACTCAAGTCCCGATTTTATGATTAGTATATTCAGTATGGTATAAAACAGAACTGTAATTTAGGCTCACTATAAAACATATACAGGACACAAGACACACTGAAGACTGAGATATTAGAGACATTCCCTTTTCATGGTTTAATTAGTCTTTAAATTACTGTCAAATAAGGACTTTTATATAAAACATATGACTAAATCATTCCAGGCAAACACTATGACAATACACAAGGGTGTTAAGTAAAATGGTTTTTTTATTTAAATTAGCATAAAAAGCAAAAACAAAACTAAGAACCATGTATTATAAGCTACAGTCAACTTCAAAAACATTGATAGAACTTGATGCATATATTTTGTGAAGTTGAAAATGAGCACTTTATAAAAAATAGATATCTACATTGTAACATAATGAACGTACAGTATGCATTTCCCAAAGTGGCTATGTGGTCTGTACATTTCCCCCAATGATATAAAAAAAGATTTCCACCACTTGAACAGACTGAACATTGACAGCAGTACTCAACATGATCTACTTTCTATGGAAGAATATGTATTTGTGAGAGGCTCTAAGGCCTTGACTGAGTATATAACAGGTAATTAAGCAGAAAAATCCAACAGAGTGGCTAAAATGTATCTACAAAACCTTGCTGTCCACCTTTGTTAAACGCTCGGGTCTTTACAAACGATTTAGTTTCACCACACTGAACTTTAAAATCAGGAGTGTGACGGCTGCCAAATGCAACTTCTGACCACCAAGAAATGGTTTTCTTTACACTTGAACCTCCTTTTTAGTGTCAAAAGTGTTGTGCAACATTTACAAACACAACATAGTTTACATAAAGTATGAAATGTAATAAAGAAAAAAGAAATTCCACCATGAAATGAAAAGGACTGATAGGAGTGTTGATAATATTCAGTCTTTAGAGATACAACTGGGAACAGTGGCACGTAAAAAGTCACACAGCTGAGGGTTTGGTGCTGGAAGAGGACAGTAACTGTGGGACTGGCAGGTACATGCAAGGTGGACTGTTGATGGTGTTTTAGGGCCAGGAGATTAAAGAGAAAAGCCCGTTTGATTAGAGATACGAGGGAGGGGGATCATTGGAGCAGTAGGTAGTAGAGGGGAGTCTTAAAGTCTTACAGTGTGAAATCTACTCGTGGGCCTCTTTGCCAGTCATCTTGTAGATCTCAGTGGGGCCATCAACATGGGTGATGGTAGTAGTCAGCTGGATGTCCTCTCCACTGTTTGCTCCGGCATCTCCTGCACACAGGACACATCAACACCAAAAGGACCAATAATATAAATACTTTGAAAATATATTTTGTTTGGGTTCTCGTTGTGCATATTTCTTCATATGAAATCCATTGCACTTCAGGTTGGTTTAGCTGAATTTCATTAACATAAATACTTTCAGCTTGTTTGAAACAGAAGTGAAACTCAAGAGCTGATGAAGTAAAAAGCAACACAGAGACTGAAACTTGGAGAGAGGCGCCCCTCCCATGAGACTGGTTGACGCATTTCAGGGAAAGCTTCCAGAATTTCAAACCCTCTTTTTCTCTCTCTGCGTCACTGACGTCAGGAGATGGATGGATGGTTTTCATTACTTCTCTGCTCTTCACCCCTCCCCATCCCCCATCCTCTCTTCACTGCTCCCTTCCTTTCTGTCTGGAAGGAAGCCTGGTGTCCATTAGAATCACCCTCTCGGGCCAAAGAGACCCTTCTTTCCCCTGGGAATCTGGGTCCTTCTGAATCACCCCCCCGTCCCTTCCTCCAAAAACAAACTTCGGATGAATAGGCAGCTTTACAGCAGAGGACAGACACTTGCTGGGACACTAATGAGGTTCAACCAATAATTTTAATACAATGAGAAGGTTTATGTATGCAGCACTTAGAAGAAAGTAATGCAAACTAACTGTAATAATTATCAAAATATTTATATAATAATTATAGCACCATTGATCCTATAGATGCAACCCCAAAATTTAAGTAAACAACAAACAAACAGGGTTAAACTTGACTGAATTGAACTGAGTGACCTATCTATGAACAGACCTATCTAACCAACTCATATAACTACTATAAAGCAACACAGGGCATCAACAACCAACACTGTATCCATCTTATTTCTTTAGAAGGAGAAAGCTGTAGTTACCGGTGATGCACTGGCCACTTGACTGCTCGTCTCCATAGCGTTTGTGAGACGGTGCGTAGAGGAACATGATGGCAAAGACATACAGGTTCCACATGCCGTAGATGCCGGTGAAGAAGGCGCTGTTCACCTGCACTGTGTGCTCTCCCCAGTGCCAGTGGCCCTCATTCACCTGGACACGGACAAAAGACATACACACTTGTTATGTTACTGTTTTTAGGACGAAGGGGTTGCATGGCAGGCTGTATGTATGTTTTGGGACAGGAGCAAAATAGCTTTGATAGTAACTGAAATAAAATACAAATTCACCAATTATCACCTAAATAGTACTAACTGTGGAGGGCATTACTTCTGATTTCATAACATTATGGCACTCACCTGACTGATGATGAAGAAGATGACAGTCATGGCAGCACAGGTCAGAGTGACCAGCATGAGGAACTTGAACCTGAAAATCAGACCCTACAGGGTGATAAAGAGGATGAGGTTAAAAACATCTGTACGGCAGAGAAATCACTTAATACCATCATGACCAAATTGTTTGGTTTTTATTGGTGACAAAGAACAATTACAATACCAGATGAAAACACACCTCATAGTGCAGGCGTCTGGCCTTGGACATGGCAGGCAGGGACGTCCTCTTACCGCTGATGTTGCGGAAGACTTGAAAAACCATGAAGCAGAGGAAGAGGAAGTAGAGACAGGCACAGATCCCTGCCACAATTATGAATGCCATCTGAGGCAACGGCAGTCAAGGAAATAACCAAATAACACTCGTCTGTCAGCAGAGTGGTGGTGCATACTGTAGATATATGGAAGATCTAATTATTTAAAAAATGTTTCTACACAAATACATACTCATCATTCTCAAGTAAGTAGACTTTATGTACTGGTTTGCAGGTTTAGCCTTATATGCACCTGAATGTAACATTACATATATATTGCAGACTGAAAAAAGGGCTAATAAGCGGAGAGACAATTTGCTTGTCTGCACACTTTAAAATCAATAACTATAAATCATGAAAAAATGGTTTTAAATTCTGGGAGGTTATGTGTCTCATTAATAAAACTTTAATAAACTGTACTGCATTAGAGGGCAAGCAGAAACATGTCAGCGGTGGGCCTTATAAAGATTTGATGACATTGGTTATAGACACTTTACCAAATGTCTTCAAACTGCTGAGAGTCAGGAACACTAAACAAGCTTTTACTTTTGATGGGGCTCAGAGAAAAAGAGGAGAAAAGACTGAAAAAAGCACAGGCGTTTGGCAGTTGTTTTTGAAGGTGTGCTGATGAATCCTGCAATGCTCAGAAACCACTACACACGTAAACACATCATCCCAAGACCCTGGGCAATGCTTTCACATATGGCATTACTGAATTATTTCTCTTCTTATTAGCCAAGAGATCAGTTTCCAGTCCATGCTAAAGCCAACTAGAAGAATTTCTCATACATGTACTGCAAGAACCAGAGGCAAGTCATGGTACCTTGAGCCTGAAGATAAGACTAACAACAGTACAGTGTTGGTAAACGTAAATAGAAGAAACCTTTACACCCTGGGGGGGTTTATTAGCATCCTACCTGTCAGACAAGCTGTTTGCAAGTATAAAAAAGGATACAGCAAGCTCAGTTCCTACATCAGACGCCCAGATGCTGTAGAAGGGGTTTGTCAGCTGGACCCCTCTGGTGACACAAAACAAAAACAACACCAACATTTATATGTTGCCTCTTTTGAGTGTGTCACAGCATTTCATTACAAAAAGCAGATGATATACATAGCATGTGGAGATTGAGCATAAAAATAGAAATGAAAAATACAACAGAATCTCAAGATTCCTTATCATAACGTATTTCATACTGATATTTACCACGTTTGTCAAACAAGTCTGTTGTTCTAAATAGAGAGGAAAATAAGACGTAGTCTCACCTCTCACACATGTCAAAGATAAAGAGGCAGAAGGAGCCGAACACGATGGGCCCGACCTGCTTCCAGTAGACTGAGAAACGGTTCCTCTCTGTCTGGTCCTGAGAGAAAAGGAAAAAACAGACTTAAAGATGGGATATACTGTATTA
Organism: Enoplosus armatus; assembly: GCF_043641665.1. Classification (NCBI taxonomy): domain Eukaryota; kingdom Metazoa; phylum Chordata; class Actinopteri; order Centrarchiformes; family Enoplosidae; genus Enoplosus; species Enoplosus armatus. Next base: position 16,504,409 of record NC_092193.1, read on the forward strand.
CATTTCATAGATCATATATGGTACAAGAAGTCCATTATCACCAAAATTCTTCTTGATCAAGGTCACACTATAGATAACATCATTAGCCTACCCATGCTGAGATCCCAGGCCAGGCAGAGTCAGCTAAGCTAATAGGGCCGCCAACTGCACGGCTAACTGAGCTAACTAGCTAATGGCAGCTCCTGTTAGCGGTTACTTTAAAGCTATCTGTCCATCGGGAAACTCTGTAAATCACCTAGAGTTGAGGCAGAGCACCTGTAGGACATCAGAGAGAATACCGGAAAAATATTTTCCCCATAAAATGTCCCCAGTTTCACCAAAATCAGTGAATAAAGTTGTGTTTTTGTACAGTAATCAGTAAGGCCTGTCCCCCAGAAACATCTATAATTTTTACTACTACTTCTTGTCTTATTTGTGGTCTGATAAACATAAACATGTCTTATGACTGACAGCTTGCAAATTGATAAGTATTGAGATGCAAAGTGTATCTGCAGATGTACCCTCAAGCACCTGCTTGTCAAGCTGATAGTGCTCTACACTTTTTATATAAACCTGGATTCAGGAAGAGGACAAGATGCAGAAGCGCTGAAGCATTCCTCTAAGCAAGCACTCGGCCTTGTTTTTATCATCTTTTTTACAACACCATTAAGTAATCAGAGAATGGCTGTGATGGGACTTACCTCACACTAAATGGCTATAAGTGAGATTGCAGTTAGCAAGCAAGCAAGTCTGCAGGTCAGTCCAAAAAACATCAAACATTAAAAATTAAATGGTGTCATGCACAGTACCATGAGGTGCTCCCCACAGAAGATGATCCAGAAGGAGAGCAGCATGGAGTAGAAGATGCCCTGCCTGATGTCTCCGAAAAGCAGCATCCAGGTCCAGTTGAAACCCACAGAGAACCACTCCACTGGGATGTTGATGAATGTCATGGAGATGCCCAGAGCAAGGATTACCCTGAGGAGCAAATTTATAATTTTTCAACATCAAACATCTGAGGGTCGCAGGATTATACAATTTTTGTATAATCATAATCAAATTATCTATTGATGCTTGTTGATAATGAATGTTACATTTTAAATGAATATAGCAGTATAACTCCTGTAGCTACAGGTTCAAGGAAGATACATGAATGAGACCAAACAAGCTACAACCCTTGAGGAAAGAGAAAATGTAGAGTTAAACATTGTTGGCAGATGAAAATGTAGGGTCACTTTAATTGACACGCTTTACACCTGAATCTGGACTACATATTTTACACAGACACAATCAATGTTTTAGAGCAAGGCGTCTGCTGAAGCAGGCTCATTAGATCTTGGGACATTATTGATTATCCATTCAGCTACAAGCACAGTGTGTCCCCACTGACCTATCCAATTCTACATAATTCACTGCCTCTTCGAATAAGCCTCATCATTACAGCCAACCTCCCTCAACCTTGAAATCCAGACATTTAGAGAGAAACAAGGGTGGATTACTCAAGAACAACCAGCCTACAGACAGACAGCATAGAGCTAGTCTTCCAAGCGTCTGCAGCAGGTCCCTGCATGCCGCCAGCAGATGAAAGAATGATCGTAAATAGACAGTTAAAAGGGCAAAACAGAGCTACAGTGTTTGTGTGCGTGTGTGTGTGCCGAGGGGGGGCAGCAGATAAAGGTGACCTGAAAACATTTGGGTACAAACATTTTTTGCAAACGCTTTGGGTAATGTAACACAGGTTCTAAGCAATTCCACTCTAGACAGCTCGTCAGCGATGTTCTACGGAGCGTACAGAGTGAAACCACATTTGACTGGTATGCAGGGAATGTGTCCTGAGGACCACCAACACAGACAGGAGAGCTGAGGCCGGTATCTATCTGTGAATGTGTGTGTGTGTGGAAAAAGACAAAGGGCTTGGTATCCTACATAGGCTTTTTATACAAGACCTTTTGACATGTGATAGCAGGAAAGGCACAGGTGTAACTAATAACATTAATTATGTCTGCGTTCCATTTGGGTGAGCCACTTCCTGGGTGCTGATTCACCGTCACATTTAACTTAACAAGGCAATCCTTAATGTTATTAATCCCACCAGTGCTTTTCCTGCTTTGACAAGTCACAATGACAATTCACCGTCTCTGCTTTTGTTGAGCACAGAACATTTTTTAGTTTACAATTTTAAGTTTCTAAAGTCTCAAAATGAAGATGGTCATTTTATGAATTATATCATCCTAGGTTATTTTCCACATTGAGAGTTCCCACTCACATCTGTCCTCTACGTTTAGACGAAGTCTCGACACCTCTGTGGACTAGCATGACAGGAGACTCTGGTGAAGCTTTTACAGCATGAAAAAATCATCCGCCGTCCACAAATAGGGTACGAGTCGCACTTCCTGAGACCCTGCTGGTCATTTGGGAATAAGAGCCTTGAGCCGGAAAATACAGAGGGAAGGAGAGAGACACTGACTCTGTGTGTGTGTGTGTGTGTGTGTGTGTGTGTGTGTGTGTGTGTGTGTGTGTGTGTGTGTGTGAGCGAGCTGGTGTGTATGTCCTGTATGCTAGTGTCGGCTGAGTGCTAGCTTGCAGATTTTGTAACGCGTTTCACGCTTCGCCAGGCACTTCCTGTGGCGCAGAACGCTGCCTCTTACTGATCTGTCTTCCCAGCACAGCAGGGGGTTAGACAAACACTGGGCTCTGAGCATAGCTGCAACTTTCCACAGCATGGCAGTCAAACTGTCTGCTTCAGGCAGAACTACCTGTATTTGCTACTCTACACAAACCACCACCCCCCCTTTCTATTTCTATATATATATATATATTTTTTTTTTTTTTTTTTTTTTTTTTTTTTTTTTTCTAAATATATATTTTCTATATCTTCAGAGGAAATCCGGCAAGAGGAAGGTCTTTTTTTTTTTAAATGAGAAACCAAGTGGCCCAGTTTATCACATTCACAGATTTGTTTGCTTACAACACATTACAGACAGTTTAACATGAGTGACCTGCTCAAGGTCCTCGATAACATTCCTCCTCAGATGTTTGATGAACAATACCTTCTGACATCAGTGCCCTTCACTGCAGAGTCAGCATGCCCTACTTGTACATTTCATCCATAGTTAATATATGCCTTCACCCAGTAGACAGACTGAATCAGAGCCTCTGCTGCGTATAATGAAACCATTACTTTCTTCAAACAAGCTTCATTCACCTAAATGTAAAACTGAGTTCTTAATTGCAGGCGTTCCTCATCTTGGGATGATCATTTCAGCTGGAATTGTGATGCCAAAAAGGTATAATTCTCCAACAATATAAATACAGTGCTAACAATGCAGTGGTGAGATACAGATGAGGGAGCTGCCTTACTTCTCTAGTAGCACAGGAGGTCTGCTCATGAGAGTGATCCGTCTCCAGTACCAGATCATGATGATGAGGATGCTGGGTGTGAGGAATGTCTTCATGGCAAACCACACTTTGGTGAAGCCTCCGTTCTGATGGATGCTCTTGGGAGAAGAAAAAAAACATCATCAGTGTCAACCATTTGTGTTGTGTATGTTATTTCATTGGCAAACAAGTCCTAACGCCAATACCGTATCACTCAATGGCCACATTTGTCACTGCTGAAAAAAGGACCCTCGGCTGTGTGGGTCAACATTAAGCAGCCTACCAAAAAGCTTCACATACAGAGGTGCCAATCAAATGCAAACTTACAACAAGACGAATGTCTTTGATTTCGCCGATCCCCACATTGACCTTCTTGCGCTCGTTGACAGGCAGGCGAATGTTGAGAAGATAGTACTTGTGGGCCACGCTGCCGACCTCCATGAAGGGCAGCAGGTCACACTCATAGTAACGTCCCTCGTTCTCGTAGGTCTGGAAAACACACCGCAGCACACCATGTGTGGTTTAAAACACATTCATCTCAAGATAACCACTATCTACTGGAGGAACAGGTTTAAAATGTGCCAAAGTGCCCTTAAGCTACGTTGTGAATCACTCCCATACAAATCAGCCAACACTGAAAGAGGTGGAGCAAAATCCCCTAAGAAATATTTCTAGCTAAAAATAACTTTGTAATGACATAAAAATTGTCGTCAAAAAATAATTTTTGAGTTAAAAACTGATGACAAAATAAGCCAGTTACTTTGATTTGAACCTTGACAATTATTTATATGGATCATCTGCAACAGCAATAGCATCTGTGGAAGCTGATAATGAAGACAAACAGGACACATGGACAAATACCAGGTACTATTATTGTTGTAGTACACTAGAATAAGTTGTTTTTGGTATTCTAAAAGACACATAATGGTGAGCGTCATTTACACACCTTGGTAGTAGTGAAGTTGCAGGTGAGCTTCCTCTGTTCAAAAGAGTGAGCCATCTCTGTCCACTCACTGACCGTGTCATCTCTGTAGGCCAGGCCAACGTCAATGGTGGCCAACGCTCCGTCCTCTGGAGAGAATGACCACAGCAACAATTCACTTTCAGATCAGTGCAAACATTTAGTCGACATTTATTTTTTCAAAACTGTCACCAAATTCATTACACCCAAAGAATTACACAGTGATTGCCAAACAGAGAATGTATGTCTTCCAAACATGGAAAGAAAACATCTGTATTTCAATGCCTGTTCTACCTCCTCACTGCACAACTCAGCTGGGTGTTATTATCCCAGTGACGGGATACAATTAAGTCCTAATGACAGACAGCCATGGCCTTTTAACTATGAGACCAGCAAAGTGACAACACTGCTAGCACTGACATGGCGACACTCCCCTCTACAATCTGAAAAGGCACTGTTTTCAGGTAACGTGCTATTGTTTCACATGCTAATGTACTCCAGAGTGGTACAATGTAAAGAAGATGAGGTGATGGACATTTTAGTCATTTAAAGTCGTTGAGAATCTGAGCTTCTTGGCTGTAGTTCTTACTGATGTCTGTCATCGGGATCATTCTGTTCATGTAAGAAGGCTGTACTTTCAGCTAGACTGGTTTTGGTCAGTTTGCTCTAAAAACAAACATGTTTATACAAGGCCAAATCATTTGAGTGTTAATACGTGGTCCTGTCACCTGGAATGAGTCTGAAACTGTGATATTAATAGGATTATTTCTCAACATGTAAACATACTCAGTGATTCAGTCTGCTCTCCATGGTGGCCCAAATCTAGGTTACTTCCTACTTGACATAAACTCCAACAAGACCTTGAGCTGGCCTCCAACAGCCCAGCCCAACAAAAACATCCAAAGCCAAGCTATTAAAACTGCATCTTTAGATCACATTACAAAGCCAAATGTTCTCTCCTCCAGCCCTCCAGAGTGCCTCTTGTGCCGTTATGAAACAAGCTGGAATGAAGAGAAAGAAACCCAGTGGCCTGTGCTGTGAGAAAGGGAAAAAAAAGCAGAGGAAGGGGAGAGGGAACCAGATGAGAACTGGCAGCCGAGTGTCTCTGTAATGCCCTCCACTCTGCCATTGGTCGAGCCAGACACCCTCGAATGTCAGCTCACTTCATGCAAACATTCCACTCCAGTCCAGCGGCCATCGCCACGGAAACTAAGCCTCCTCAACAGCTGTGTTATTGCTGGACTTTGGCCAAGGGGTGCTTGGTGCTGGGGTGGAGTGGGCCAGGTGGGTGGAGTGGTTAATAAGGGCGAAGCTCTTCTCTGGGACGCACATTGTCACACAGATAAGGTAGTCAAGGAAGAGATGGCCTTATGTTCATTTGCCACACAGCTGTAGAACAGAGTCCGCCTACCTTTGGCACAGAGTGTTCTGGTCAGGATTTAGACAGACAAGCAGACACCATTTTGTTAATTATGGAAGACCTGGCTCCATTGTTTTTATTATAATTTTATTAAATCTGAATCCAGTATCTACTCACTTCAAGGAATCTGAATCCTATCAAATCTTTATCAAATATGTTTAGGTTTAGCTATCAACAAATTCAATTAAGTTATAATGACTTAGACTTTATTAATCCCACAGCGGGGAAATTTACAGTCACAGCAGCAAAGACAGAAAGGTGCAGAAACACACAGCAGACAAGCACTGTGTCAATAAGAATTAGAAGTAGTTTTTTTAAAAGAAAAACAATATACAAATAATAAATGTATATTTTTTTTAAGAACTGAAATGCAAAGACTACAAGTTTTACCTAAGATTAAGTTTTGCTATTTGGCAAAATGACTACCTGAATAGTTTGTACAATGCTATATCTGTATAATAATAATACAGCTTGCTACATATGGATGTTAATAGCTTTAAAAAAGGTAATTTAATGTACTGCTGGATTTTTTGCATTAAACAAATAAGTCACATTTGAAAATGAAATCCAAGAAAAACCCTGCTATCTTCTGAGGTATCCATCAGGACAGAGGAAGTAGCAGAAGTAGCAAAATTAGATGGCATGCGTGATACCTTGCACCAGCAATCTGCCTATTACTTATATATATTCTTACTACACAACAGCCTTAAGGCTTGGGTATGCTTGAAACAAGCTAGTTTGTACAGGCTTTCCTTCAAGCACACCTTGTCTCAGGAGAATACACAAAAAGCAAAGATGAAGGGGTTCAAAACAGTCAGAAAATCATGGGTTTTAGCTGGTTTCTACTACATGCAGCATCTACAGCACTCAGCTCCCTTTACATCCACTTGTTCTCACAGCACCTTATGTAGCTCAGAAACATCAAAATTAGTCTGTAGCATCTGGCAGAGAGACCTGTCTGTGGTCCAGGCTGATTCACTGACTCCTCTGTCTGGCAGCCAGGCAGTAAACAACCCACAGCCCCCTAACACATTTCCGTGGAGGCCAAAAATGTGAGCAAGCAAATGATGTCGATGACTAGGCCACCATCGCAACATGACTGTTTAGACAAGCCAGACCAGAAAAGGCTGGGCTGTATATACCACAAACCTTTTGTTCTCTACATTATTACAATTACCTCTTATCCTTTTCCGTTAATTACAAATTAAGGTGGATGTGTAGACATTTGTCAGTGTAGACATGACTGTGTACAAGGTCGTCATAAAGCTCCAGTTGAAAGAACATGCATAGATATACATTCCACGCCATGAGACGAAAGATGTAACTGAGAGTCAAAACTTCTTTCCCAGGCTCTCCTGGTGATCCAGTCACTTATTAGACTCTCATCATCCTCTCTAATCCCTGCTTTCAGGATCTCAAGCCCCCCACCAGGATACCAAACCCTGTCTTCGTTGAGATACCAGTTATCTCCCTCGTCCTCCCCCCTTTCCTCTCATTCAAGCACTGAGATGCTGTAGGTCTTTCTAACCACAGATACTCTTCACAACAGTGTTGTTTGACACTGGGTGGATACGCAAAATGTGGTACAGTAAAGTTGCTGCTAAATTCCCCTCATGACAATAGAAACTACATATTTGACAGAGCCTGGGGCCCAAAATCAGACTAAATTTATTAACCTAGTCACTGGCTAAACAGGCTGAAGAAAAACTATCTATGAGAGACTTAAAGCTTCAGTTTCTTTTTTTTCCTCTAAGCTTTAATCACTTAACTTTCACTTCCCTTTAAGACTGTTAGGATTGCAGGAAGTTCAGGACTATTACACAAAGGGGGAGAAATTAGTTAACCACTTTATGCCTCTGTCGTAAGAGATGAAAAAACACATGAATGTTGAAAACTGTGAAATCCACTATACTGAGATGACATCATATCTAAAGTATTAAAATCATTTGGTTGTGGGTCTCAGGATTGGACAATAAGACATGACATTGCTCAGAGGCAACCAAGGTCCAGATTACCTCCCTTTTCTCTCTTTTTATCTGTCTCAAAGGTGTCTGACATGCCTGTCTACAAAACCCCCAAGGGTCTATGCCGCTATAGAGAACAAACAGCAGGACATCCATCATTGTTTGCTGCCTTTCAGTGTAAAAGAAATCCAATCTACTGAAAAAGACCCATTTCTGTGGGTTCCTCGAGCATTCACCCTGATAGACTGAGATTAGACCACAAGACAACATCCGACCACGACGTCTTACTGGGAAGGTAATATAAGAAACATAACGACAAGTATTACTGGTAAAGTGGGAAGGACTATGCACTTGAATTTATTCTGCGAGAGATTAGAAGTGACAATAGATGTGAATATTTCAGAGGGTAGCTTGGCCACATTGAGCCACTGTAAATATTTGCCTTCAGATTGTGAAACTGAGAAATAACAGAGACAAAATATTGACACAACTGGGGGGGAAAAAAAACTCAAGACACTGAAACAATGTAGCACACGCAGAAGGAGAATTACCCTAACTTGAAATATAATTAACCAAGTAATTATTACTTGTTCATTACCACCTAAATGTCTTTCGTTTCTTAACACCAAGTCCCAAGTCCTACATCGTGAAAGCCATGTCCTAGAGGAGAAACATGAGCCATGTTGTCCTCAACCTTTTTTGAAAGCCATAAGAAAGCCTTGGTTCTCACCTATCTGGTTGTACATCTTAAATGCGATGTCAAACTGCAGGATGACCAGCATGAACTGGAACCAGGGGCTCATCTCCTTGTTTGGCAGAGGAATATGGACAGCAAACACAATGTTGTTGGCCTCAATCTTCTTGGCCATGGCCTCATCAAAGGTCCGGATCTTGTCGCATTGGTTAGGACCCCAAGGCATGAACCATTTGGTTTCCTGTCGGTGCTTGACTGTGTCCACACACTTGGTGGCCATGTAGTGGACTGCTGTGGTGGGGCTGGGAGCTGGTGAGACAAACACAAGTAGGGCAGACGTTAGACTAGGTGTCATATTGAAATACTGCAGCAAAGTGTTTCAAGGTCCTGCCAAGCCAAATTTCCCCTCAAACTAATAAATCATACAAAAGGTTTGAATACAAATCAATAAATAAAACTTGAGCACTCTGGATTTAACTGTGCATGGACAATATTAATATCTTAGCAACCATTAGGGACAATCAACAGGTTGGGTTTCAGCCAAACCCAGTCCAAACAGTCTGACAATTACTTTTAACACTGTTTAGAAGTAGCAAGGCTCTCTCTCTGTGAAGTGATGGGAGGGAAAATTCCAGAAAGCTCTCAGGCACCAATTACACTGTTTACGCATTGAGATTCATGAGCATGACAAGACTGGTGTTTGTAGTCTCTGTTCACAGGATTTTAGTAGTACTTGGGAAAAGATCTATCATGCACTCACTAAAACTTTGGTCTCCTGTTGTGAAAGCTGGAGGTCTGACGTGAACGACATCCGAGAGGTTTGAAAGTCAGAGGTGTAGCCTCAAGGCAAAAAGCTAAACTCACAGGCTTATATTAAACATCATGTAGCAGAGCAGACAATTTGATGACCAGCATTTTCAGTGAGCCCCTTATTTTCTGATATCAGGTAAAATAAATATAATATATAAAACAAATAATGGGGTCAAGTCATAAAGCCATCCATATATTAAACAACCTACACTGCCTTCAAAGAATATTCAAGCCACTTAACTTTCTTTGAATTGTGTGGTATTACAGCCACAATTCACATGCAGCTGACATTGTCAGTTACATTTTTTAAATGTATTGACATATATTATTATAAATGATATATGACTGATTGATATATGACAGTAAAGAAAGTATATGTAAAGTAAATAGAGTGTTGGACTGTTGGTTGAACAAAAAAAAGCCCCTTCAAGACATCACGTTGGACTCCGGGAAATTTAAATTGTAAGTTTCCCTTCTTTTGTACATTTTATAGACTAAACAATTAACAAAATAATCATCAGATTGTTCATGAAAATAAATAAATGGTTACTTTCAGTATAAAGGAAAATGTATTGGTATTGATAATTTGAATAAATAAAAAAAGAAGGAAAAGAAGGAACCACCCAGATGCTTAACAGAAGTGGTCACCTCACCAAACTGAGCAAGCAGATACAACATATCTGGGACTGTAAGAATACAGATCTAATCTGACTGAATCTCAGAGGAATTACTTACTGCAGAAGTTAGTGCAGCATTTTAAAGTCTGAACTGTACACCACGACAAACAGGTACCTGGGAGTCAAAAACATAGCTCCCTTGTCTGTCACCGCAACTCACAGCTCACCCTCATGAACCCCGTCCCTTCTGTATGTGAATGAACATCTACTGGAACAACAAGCAGCAAATTTGTTCTGCAAAGGGTCTATCACAGAGTGCCAAAGTCCTATGATTTGAATGATGATTTATGTTTCAACAGGGCAGTGAACATAATCATACAGGCAAAACAACGCTGAAATACCTTAAAAACAACTTTATGAAAGTCCTTATGCAACCTGCCTTGAATCCCACTGAAGCTCGGGGGAATGGCTTGAAGATAAACATGCAGGTGTTTCCAATTTGTTTGAGCAGAACAGGAGAAATGCTCCACTACTGAATGCGCCAAGCCATTTGTGACGCATCTAGGAAGACTGCATAAGCTGTAATTACTGTTGAGGGTGCTTGTGGGACATACTGACTCATGGGGGCGAACATGAAAGCCCAGAGGTTTCAGATTCAGCTCATGAAAAAGATTAGTGACATATCTAAGCAGATTCAAAGCTGTCACTGTCGAAAGGACCTTCTAGCAGGCACCAACTCGTGAGGAGTAATACGTTTAGATTGGATATCATATGGTATTTCCTGGTTTCCAAAAGGTCCTACATATAACTATAACTGCAAAAAAAACAACTGTAAAAGTAATCCAAAAAAAAACATATAAATCAGAATAGTGTGCCAGTACAGAGGGACCCTGTTACTTATCTGAACATCTAATCATATCTGTTCACTCTTACCAGAGAGCTGAACAGCAGACACCACAAACAGTTTACACACCCTTTAACACGTACTCCACACAGTCATAAAACTCAACCATGGTTATCTTCATGGAACTTTCAACTAAGTGTGTTAACAGCCATGTAAAAATAAAATAAAAGACACACAGAGCGACCAAGGAGACACACCAAACTGAATTAAACCCAGTTATCTGGAAACCCCTTGGAGTTTAATTATCTAGTGACCCCGAGAGTCCAGCAGCACACCAGCTCCTCCAGCCTCCATCGCAGAGTGTCCAGAATAAAGGCCGTCCCCTCAGCCTGCTGACCCCATGCCGTGTTCCTGGGTTTGTCGGGAAACAAGGGGAGAAAAACCCCTTTCTACTCAATTACCCCTGCCGCCCTCAGCCACGGAGCACACACAAAAGGAATCTGGCTTCATTAAAACCATCTCAGCCAGGAACGAACCGAACAAGCTAATTTATATCACCAGCCATGCAGCGAGTGAGAGGGACTGCAGGGACGCAGAGAGAGACTGGCTGGTGTTGGGGGGCTGTGGATGGCTTCCAGACTCAGCCCATAAGGAAGATGGGCATCTTTCACATGGACTCAATTTCTATCAAGTGTGTGTGTGTGTGTGTGTGTGTGTGTGTGTGTGTGTGTGTAGCTGTTGTGCCTGTGTGTGTGAGTGGGTGGGTGGATTTGAAGAAACTTGACAGCAACTCCAATACAGTCCTCAAGGCAAAATGCAACTTTGACAGCTGTGTGCACTTGTGTGTGTTGTTTTTTTTAATGCACCACTGTCTGTCTCAATGCAAATGAAACCAGAGGAAGACGGAAGAGGAGGAAACATGAATGTTCTGCCTGCGAGGCGATAGGGATTTGGGGAGAAGGGGAGGCTTCACACAGGGGGGAGAGGAAGGAGTGAAAGGAAGGTAGAGATGCTGCCTGGGGCCCCACACAGCAGACAGACATTATATATGAGAGGTGGGGGGAGAGGAGGAAGAGGAGGAGGAGGGGGAGGAGGTATGAGGAGAGAAAGGGGGGGGGGACATTCGAGTTTGGATCAAAGAAACACAAAAGCTTGGATGTATTTCAGAGCATTCCTGTGCTGAAAATCAGAAATTAACCCACAAACTGTGGTATCCTGTGTTATTTTTAGCCGAAAAAATGAAGCCAGCGGTTGTGGCATGCAGGCAGCAAAACACCTTGATACAAAGCAGTGATTTAGCGGAGGTGCACTTCGGCAGCTTTGGTGTCACAGTGACTGTTTCAAAGCGCCGCATTGTTTGTGCACGACTCGGTCAAGCTCAGGTGGGTAAAATACAGCTAAAAGTTAGCGCTTACCGTCTCTTCTTTCTTGTGAAAACATGGTATGGAGGCATGTAACGAACAGCTCAACTTAAAACTTTGCGCTTTGACCGTTTAGAGACGTTAACGTTTAAATTTCAACAGGCACGCGCGCACAGACACAAGCGTTAGCTAAAGAAATGATAAAAGTCAGGGATAAAGAAGCGGAAAACTTACCAATTAAACCGCCGACCATGAAGGCAAACGCCTGAAACAAAAGCAGAATAACTCCCACTATCACCAACTTTTTGGTGCTCATATTTTCAATAATAGCCCCCGCCATCGCGATGGAAAGGTTGGAGTAAAAATATCACACCGAGCGAGAAACAAACAACAATGTGGTGGAAAAGGGACGAAAACGTTGCATCAACGGCCAGTAGGAAGGCAAGCTGGGCCCCCTCCACCGCTCTGCTCCTGCCTTTCAACTTCGAAGGAGGAAAAAAACAGGAATCACATGACCGAATAGCACTCAGCTTTATTCCCGACCAGCCAACACTAGACCGGGGAAAGATCTGTGGGCGCCACCGCATTGCAATAGAGGCTGGTAATGCAGGTTACCGTGTCATTGAATGCCTGTGATAGCGCCCCTGTTGTGGGGGTATTGCCTGCAGGGCTATTTAAAGGAAGGTTTTAGAGGCCCCATCCCATGTTTTGTGCTCAGTACCGTCAACACATTGTCCTTCAAAATGTATTCTTGGTTCACATCAATAATAGATACAGCATTTGATGTTTGTGCCATTTGCTAAATAAGTTAACTACATTTTTACCAATATTCTGCAGTTTTGGTTCGAGATAATAAACGTGTAAAAAAGTGTTGTTTTAAAAGGGACTTTCAATCCTACACTGTGAACAACAGCACGTCCACCTGTCCTTTGAGATAAGTATTTTCTTCACTTTTCTTGGATTTTGACAAAACAGTCTCACCACAAGGTCCATTTAGTAACTTTCCTGGAGCTTTCTCTCACATCTTCATCAGCAAATGGGGATTGCGAAGTTGGACTTGTAGATGTTCCATTTTTTATTTTTCTGAGCATTTTAAAGACTACTTGGTTCAAAAGTTGAGGATCAGTTCAGTTCAGTTAACTCTTGGAACAGCAGACAAAACAACCTCTCCTCAACGTCCATTTTGCAGTTGTTTTGGAGCTTTCAGTCATGTGACCTGATCTTCATCTGCAGATTGAGTTCATCTGCATCTCCAATTGTCATGGAGGTTCACAGTTGGTCATTTTTTTCTTTTATTGATCTGCTTATCACATATTTTCCAAAAATCCTAAAAACACTGAAACTCATCTCGCCCCAACGGATTTTTGAACTTTCCCTGGTCTGTATGTGGTAAATCTGTCTCTTTAGGGTGCTTTTGGTTTTCACACAGGGCCGTAGACGTCCTGTTGAAGTATTAATTAATTCTCTCACAGGATGGGTTGGGTTAATGGGCTTTCACTGAGTTTGTGCTACATCCATATACATATTCATATACTGTATTTAAGAAATCACACAATGCTCGATGACTCGATTCTCAATATCATTGCAGGATATAGAAATTTCCAGGTTGTAACACTGGCTGCTGTGTCTTCTGTAAGAAACCTGTGCGTCTGTGCATCCTGAAGGACAGCCCAGCTGTGAACTGAGCTTTCATGTTTTCTTCCTGCTAAGACAGATGCTGCGAGCTGCAACAAGATCCCATTCTCTCTTCCCGAGAGAGGAGAGAGAAACTCAGTGAGAGCTGGCTGATAAACCTTGTGACAGTTTCTGTAGGTTTGATTCAAATTATAAATGCGGGTGCTGGCAGAATGTGCATGAATGTGCATATTTGGGATTAACCTTCTTCCTTTATTCATTAGCCTTGAAAATGTTCAAATACAAAATGAAAGGTTTGAAATACTGGGAGTTTTATTTAAAAGCCATCCGTGTGAGCATTTAAGGGTCAAGTAATAAAGAGTTGACACAACTGACACGCTTACATACCACTGTACACCTTTTAAAATTCACAAGCACAGACTATGATTTAAAACAGAAATGCAGCATGCAACTTAGTAAGTGTACAGCATTCCAGTACCAATGATGAAACACAACACATGTAGACAAAGCGGAGCAATGGGGTAAACTGTTTCTGTCTGACAGACTGTTTCAGTATGAAAAGAAGACTGTGAAGCCCGACAGAAAGGAAAGCATGACGGTGTCTTCTCAACACAAGTGTCCTGCAGTGAAAGAGCGCAGAGAGAATCAGGGGATACATCCAGCTGTCTAAAATGGCTTCCTTTCCTATATTTCCTATTCATATTAGGGTCTTAGATAAATATGTGAAGGCGACAAGCTGTTGGATGCAACAGATCAATAAACCACTTCTATCAATTAAAGATAATGTTGCTACAGGAAGTCATTTGACTACTGATATGATGAATTCCTGTTTATGAAGTCCGATGCACTGCACCGTGACCAAGGCATAGAGGCAGCCATTCAGCCTGATAACAGTGATAACATGGGTTTTGGCACTTAGGGATTGGAGTTATAAGATAAAAAAAATGGCAATAGGAAGCGTTGGACAGGTAGGAGCCTGGGTCTCGTGTTCAGAAACGGGCACGGATTCTGTCCAACGGATCCGTCTCCCACATCTTAGGATCCCAAGCCTGGAACCAGCCAGTGAAAGTTGGAGGCTCTGCTCCCTGTTTGATGGTGGTGATGGGCAGTCCTCTGCGACCAGAGGGGTCTGAGTCCACATAGTCTTTTGCTGCATGACAAGAAGTAGATAGAGGAAGGGATAGATAGAACACAGGAGACAAAGTGTAAAAACAGTCTTTGAATAAATAAATTTTTTTACCACTTGGTTGTAAATGAAACATTTAAACATATCACCATCTTGTAAGCTCATACGTGCAAACAGTTAACATTAACACATTAACACATGCAGAGCAACATGATCATTCATTTGGAGTTGTGTTTAAGGCCACTTAGCAAATGCAAGTGTCACTCTCTTTTTAGCTCTAAAGTTGGATGACTTAGGAAAACTTACAATGAGCATTTTCTTAACAAAATCTGAAAATACTTGCACCTTTCAGTATTGAAGGCTAGTGGTAGTGCATGTTAATGGTGACAGTGGATCATCAGAGCAGGAAATGGTGAAGTGTGAGATTTTTAAGAAAATCTGTTTTTACTGTCAAGTGAATTTGTGAGTGATTGTTTTGGAACGTAACAACACACAAAGTTTATTGTCATCCTGCTTAGGATGCAGGATGCCTTTAAAATCTTTGACTTTAATTAAACCCAACGGCTACGACTCCATAGTGCTTTCTGGCAGAAAATATCCGAAGCAAGACTGTGTGATGTGAGTGGTACATTTGTTTCTTCCTGTAGGGTTTTCGTGCAACAAACCTATTTTGGGAGCTCCGGTCCTTTCCTCTGCATTAGCCTCATTGCCAACCCAAAGGAAGATCTACAGGGAAGAGAAACACACTCAGTCACTCAGTCTCCAGTTATGCAGAGTTTAAGAGTATGTATGCCTCCATCTAGTCTGTGGAGTCTCTGAACTCTAAAAAAGGACATTTCAGACACACAAATCTTTTTATTTCAAGCCCTAATGGCGATGACAGAGAGCTCATCTTACCTGGTCCCAGGTATCTAGGAGCATGACATCATCAGTGGCCAGGTCTGACTGAGTGAAGTCCCCTGGAACTTCTTCAACCTGATAAACAGTGCAGAAGAAAACTCAGACTGACTGTGTGTCGATATGTGAGAGAAATATTGTATATTACAGCATATTAACATAACTGTGTTGACTTGATGAAGCCAATTAAAATCACATCTGCAGCAAATGAGTCTTTACTTCCTACTCTCATCATTTCACTTTTTGACTTACAATAAGTCTTCCAGTTTTGTTGGAGCAGCCAAACAGACGTGGGGGATTGATGGTGTTCTGCAGACTCTTGGAGGTCTGGTACTCCTTCTTGCCGCCAAGAGCAGACCAGAAATCACCTGGGAGGGATGAAAATACGACAGCCATCAGCTCCAAGTAGTTTGTCCCATATTTGGTGCTTTGTTTGTCTGAACAGGAAGTGAACCACGTCCTCCACCAGGAATGATGCAGCCACTATTTGGGCCAGTCACTAACAAGATGCATCATCTTTTCAAGTTTAATCGAAATCGGCTATGTCTCATCAGGCCAATCACTGTAACTTAGAAAAGACCTAGACCTGCATGGCACAATACAGCATATAGCAATGACTCTGTAGCAGTTAGGACCTTTCATGTTTAGCTAGTCTAGTATCTTCTTAAAAGATGTAACAGATCAATGACTTAGATAAAGTATAACTCATTTACATACAACGTTTGGCTTAAAGTTATTCCACAGCCATTGGAGGGTCAAATAATAGTCAAAATCAGACCAGCCTTGTCTACGATGTCCCCTAAAATATCACTTTTGGCAAATATATAAAGGAACTTGTATATTTAGTCCCCCAGTTTATTTTCATGGGGGATAAGTATAAAGTAGCAACCCTTCTATCCTAATAATTTGTAGTATATTGGTCCTCAGGGGACACCCACCTGGCTCTTTGCCCTCCGACACGTGGCTGGGACTGCCACCCAGGAAGCCCACCACATGCTTGGCAGCCTCCATCTCCTCATCACTGGCACCAACGCCCCTCCACACAAACAGGGCGCCCGGGGATTTCAGCACAAACACATCGTTGGTGTTCAGGCTGGAAGCAGAGGCGTCGGCCTGAGGAAACACGTGTATACAGGTGAGAGGCGGACATCAGAAATCTCTGCACAGTGTCCTGTGAGGAGGTGACAACAACAACAAGTCCTTGTGCAGGCGGACAGCTCACCTCCACGGCCCGGGTAGCGCGGGAAGAGCTCTGTCGGATGTGGAAGAGGCGAGTGCTCCCGGCCTGTGACTGGCCACCTTTGCGTGACGTTCCCCCGCTGTGGATGATCATGGGTTTGCCCTGGAACAGACTCATCAGGTGTGGAGGCTCCTGGCCCTGAGTAACTCTCACCTATGGATGAAGTCATTAAAAAACGTCACCATGTAGGTTGGTGGCTCTTATAACTATCCTAGTTCAGCTTACATGTAAGAAAAAAATATATTAACATCTACATGTAAATGATGTAGCAACAGAGTAAGTGTTTGGACTATATCCTGATTTTTGGGCTTAGCAACAGTAAGCTTTTGAAGGACCATGCAAATAAGTTTTATCTCTTTAACCACAAATTTTGTATAGGCTGCTAATTGATTTTCATATAGTTCCATTCAGAATTGAACAGAAACCAGTGGATGCCTGAAATCAGAGAACAAGTACAATCAAATTCCTCAAACACAGCAGCATGGATCACAAATGCTACCTGTGATTTAAAGTGCATGTAATTTGTGGTAAATGGACATGTGAATGGGTTTGTTTGATGCCTACTATCACTGGGATAGAGAAATAAATAAATAGATGAAACTCTTTTTTAAGTAACTGATCCAGTTTTGAATTGAAGCTTCACATTTCAACTCAACGAAGATGTTGTAAATCCTGAAATGATGATACACATGGAAGTGCAGTAGTTTGAGTAGAGCATATCGAAATGAACATTACAGTGGCACTGCCCTCTGCTGGTTGTCTGAGGTTAGTTGTTTTTTTATGGCAAGTCTTGAGATTTTGGGTCCTGCTCAGCTGTCCTTAATCCTCTGTAATAATTAGGTTTAATAGATTTGAGGAGCTGAACTCTCATAAACACTAAAAGGGCAGCTCCACTTTGTTTTTCCACAGTGCTGATATCGAGACATTATGCTCTCCTGTTTCGGTGAGATATTAAAGTCATCATTTATACCTAAGAAAACAACTTTGTACAACTTATGTACAAAGTTTAATGAGCTAATTAATAAGAAGGTAAACATTACATGTTATTGTAAAAGTTTCATGTAAGTTCTCAATTTGGACACCTTAGCCGCAACTTCCTACTCAACTTCCACAATACTCTTCTCGTATTCAGAGAACTTGAGCAACTGCATCTTTGTCTATTCATGTCAGCTTCTCGGAAAAATAACTCATCCAAAACCAGCCAGGTCTGGTTTTCATTTAATCAAATATTGGGGATTACGATGGGACTGTACAGAATCTGAACTTGTTTTCATACGTGATGTAAAGGTGAGCAGTGCGTCGGCGTCGAGCTCTGACCTGAACCGGGGATCCTCCCATTGAGTCATCGAGCTTCACTGTGAGGAACGCAGAGGCTGCCAACTCGTCCTGTGTGCACTTCAGCCCCTGCCTGACACAGAAACACACACACACACACACACACACACGTCATTTACTGGTGTGTATGTGGTCTTAGACTGGTTAATGTGAGCGCATGCTTTACTAGAGCTACACTGAACATGCACATTTGTATGGATCTTTCTTTTTACCCACCAGGTGTATATGATGTGTTGCTCGCGGCCCCCCAGTCTGTAGCTATAGAGGATGAGGTAACAGTCACCACCGTAGAAGTGACCGTAGGAGGAGGGATCCACAGGGACCTTTGCGCCGTTCTCAACGCGCCAAATCTGAAAGCCAGACCACAAGCCGTTTTTACCCAACCTTACCACACCACCTTTTATCTGGGCCTTTTGTTATTCAAACTTTTAGCGCACTCGTACCTGGACCTTGCCCTTGCCGTCATCCACCATGCCGTGCTGGGCTGCCATGGCCTTGTTGGAGTGCAGGGTGGAGGCATCAAAGGGCACCTGTTCCACTTTGGCTATGCTGCCGATGGTGTAGGCCTTGCTGGGGCCCGTGGTCTCGTCTTTGTCCCTCCAGTCGCTGAAGAACTGTTTGAACAGAGTCGTCTCAGCTCCGGCAGGAAGCACTTGGATCTGCAAGGGGTTTTAAGCATTATTTGGATGAATTTTACATTAATCAGACTAATGATGTGGAAACAAGAGGCTGTGATGAGTGATTATGCACATGTCAGCTTTACCTGTGTCTTAGCGGAGTATCCCTTGTCTTTGATGAACTGCTGACCTGCTGACATGGCTGCTTTACGCTCTGCCATGTTGGCCTTGGGACCTGGTTGGAGTCAGATAAGACGTGACACGATGAGATGGCCATTCATTCTCAAAAACATGCTGCAATTTGTCTCTCCCTCATGCCACTTGGAGAGAGAATCTTTGTAATAAACTGCGTGGAGCTTGGAGAAGGCAGGTATGTAGTGGGATAATCAACTGGGCTTCTTCCATTGCACATGTTTCATTGAATATATCCACTTCCAGGAGGTTTCAAATCACCTCAGACTGATCTCTGACCAGATTTACTGTAAATGCGGCCTCTCAGTGCCAAAACTAAATTGTGTGTAAATAAATGCTGCGTTATTGTGTCGGCACCTTTCCAAACAAAGATGTTCTTGTCCACCCCGTTGTCCAGGATGTAGCACTCCTCAGGAGACAACATGGCCTGTTTGAAGGGACTGGACGGAGCCACGGAGGACAACTTCATCGGACCAGCTGCATCGGAGATCTACGAAGCAGAGGGACAGCGTAGCAAGTGTACAGTTGAGTGGGGACGTAATTCTTCAGCATTTTTATTTGTTATGTAATAACATAACATTGTAATGACGTTGTTCTTCAAATTCAAATCAGTGCCACAAGAATGCAGCACAATCTTTTTCACAATGATCAGGCTAAATTTCCAATCCTGCTTAGTGAAATATCCCTTTGTAGTCTGAGTTATGAAATCTTATTTTCCACCCAGAAATCAAAGTCACATTTATTTAAATTCAGTTTAATTGTCAATTGTATTACTCACCATGTAGAGGGCACCCTTTTTCCTGTTGGAGGAGTCCACCTTGTCATCATCCGGAGTACTGGGGGCAATGGTGGTTTTGGGCCCCAGAGCCTACACAACCAGAGGAATGAATAATTTTATTCTGTTCCTCTTTTTGTCATAACCCCCCCCTCCTTTGTCTCTCACTAGGCCTCTCTCTCTGGAGTTTACCCTCCTCTACTGTTGTAAAGGAAGTATTTACAATGCCGCCTTGGCACTGAGTTGGCACATGAGCAGCGCTTTACAAAGGACAGCATTGTGTCCACTCGTTCCCACGCTGACTAACTCAGCGGCCGTGAAATGCATCAATAACACTTATAGCTTCTGCTCACAAGTGATCACCTTTGGGGTGAAAACTCCAGTGCATGACTGAGATTCACCAGGAGAGGGAAATAAAATAAGGGGTGTGTGTGTGTGTAATTGTGTGTCACCTCTATGATTGCTGCCGGCTCTTCACCCTCCTCCACTACGTGCAGTTTGGCTCTGCCGTTTCTCTCATTATCTCTGATGTCGATTGTGACCCCAGCAGCCTTCAGCTTCTCAAAACGATTACACTCACTGCCACACCACTGGTAGACGTCCTGCAGGAGAGAGGAGGCAGGAAATGGATATCAAAGTTAGAATATTTAAGATTTAAGTTATACTACAGTTCCCTGAATCCTGGACATATAACAGAGGAGCAACTGGCGTATCTGTTTACAGTGCAGCCAAACAAACTCATTATATGTCCTCTTTACATCACGTCATGAGCAACCGTGATCTGGAACTAGCACCAGTAGGTGGGTTTTAATTATCACCAGCTGCATCAGTTCCTGTGAATCAAGTCGCAAGTCTTAACTTTCACAGTAAATAACTTATTACAGTGCAGATGTATGAGAGTATAGTATATGAGCTATGTCATTACCATTATGACAGACACAGTGTGGAATGTAATCCAGCTAGATAGATACTCTTACACACACATACTAAAACCCAGATAAAACCCAGCTCACCTTGCCCAGATCAATAATGAAGCAGTCTCCCTTGTTGAAGCTGGACCAGGACATGTCCACCTCTGTTGCTCTGATGGCCCTCCGACCCTTGATGTGCAGCAGGCGCTTCACGTTCATGTCATTGGTCACCACATGCTGAAAACCTGAGGCCACGCCTCCTTTCTGTGACAAAAAATAATAATTGAAGTGAGGTCATATACCAGGAAAGCTCACAGTTAAAGGGAGAAAAAGGCCCACATTTTACATGATGTGCACAGTTTTAGTTAATAAACACTACATGTTAGCCAAATAAACGGTCACAAATGCACTACTGAAAGGTCTGCGGCAGGATGTGTGGAGTCAGATGAATTCATGAGACACACAGCTCAACATTTGCTGCACAGTGAGGGTGAAATGAGTTTTACACAACAACGAAAAACCTCAGAGGACAAAAGGCTGTAAATTGCGCTGCCAAATAATGAGATTAACATGTATTATAAATCTCAGCTCACAAAGCCAATAAACCTTATGAAATGGGAAACACCAAACTAACACGATGCCTGCTTCTGAAAAGGAGGATCATGTCTGTTCTGTGCAACAGTGGTGTACCTGGGAGGCAGGGTTGTCTCGTAATGTGCCGTCCTTGGTGAAGCCATTAAACAAAACAGGTATTTACAAGGCATGCAAATTAAACGCTGCAAACAGAAGTTTCTGCTGGAGAAAAAGCAATGTGACTGCATTTCATAGATGATGTTTGATGGGCTTTTCAGCATGTAGAAACTAAAGCTGAGATCAAGCCCTGTCACTTCGTGAGAACAAAAACAAAGAGGGACTTTCTTGTTCTTAAAATGTCCACTGAGGGCTTAGCATTTACCCACAAAGTCACAGAGTCTTGTTAGCATCTGGAGGAGTGGCTATTTAGGCCTCAAAATGGAAACCACATTCGTGCTGTTCATCTTTGTGCCTTTCTCAAGAGAGAGGCAGTCAAATTTTCCATGGCAACAATGCAGGCTCTGTTTATTCTAATGGAAAGATTGTTTCCCAACAGTGGAGTTACCCAAACTATGAAGAGATAATGAGGTTTAGTTCTGTTTCTCGCTCTTTTTCTGAAGAACACTGTGTAAGCGTGTGTGTATGTGAACTGTGTTTCTGCACATGTGCAGAGCAGAGTTTCCATCCTCCAACTTTGCAAAAGTAGTAAACAAGACTCTGGACTAATTACATCCAGCTAGAGCCAGAAGCGGGTTTGGATGGTGTTCATGGTAAC
This sequence comes from Enoplosus armatus, assembly GCF_043641665.1. Lineage (NCBI taxonomy): Eukaryota > Metazoa > Chordata > Actinopteri > Centrarchiformes > Enoplosidae > Enoplosus > Enoplosus armatus. The sequence continues at coordinate 16,526,513 of NC_092193.1, forward strand.
AAGAAACAGATGGCGGGTAAAAAAAAAGGGGCCTAACTTTTGACTTTCAAAATGCCCTCCTATGAACAGGCTGGTTGCCTCGGTTACAGTCAGTCAGACACACCCTGGGACGCATACAGCGAAAAAGGAATATTGTGTTTCCTCTGAACTTCAGACTCATCAGCTTAACACCGTGGCAAAGTTCATGAGATGCTGACAATCATTAAACCATGGAGATATATTTAGGTCAAAGAATGTTCTGAGACACATTGTTGCTCCATTTGTATGTTTTTTTGTCATCATAACCTTTTTACTGCTCACTTTATATTTTATAGTGTATATTTTTGATCTGCAGACAGAAAACACAATAGAAGAATAGTCCCCAACCCTTTTTTCTTGTAAACACTTAATGTACAGCAATGCACGACCACATCTGTCTATATATACTGTTTAAAGAGGATGAAACTGTTCAGTATTTAAAAAGAAACGAGACTCGCGCCATGCTAGAGGCTCTGTGAGGCTGTACTTAAGCACAGCAGAGCTTTGAGCTAAATGCTAACATCAGCATGCTAATATACCCACAATGACAATGCTAACATGCTGATGTTTACCCGACCCCCAGCTTGGGAACCACTGATCTGACACCACCTGTCCGAAGTTGTCTCTGCCGAACAGTGGAGCTCACCTGGTACTTGATCCCTGACTTGAAGTACCCCAGCAAGGTGTTGGATTCGCAGTTCTGCAGCTCCCTGTACTGCACCGGCCCACCGCCCAGGAAGTCATCCAGCTGCGTGGCAAAGATGGCCGCCGCTCCACTCTCATCCTGTGAACACTCGTCCCCTGCAGGAAAGGGACATTTGTAGTCAAACTGTCTTATTTTTCCCCTAGTATCGAGTTTCTCACAAACGCATGAATTTATTTTACATTAGCAGAGCAAACTGCAGCACTTAAGTTCCTGCAGTGACCTTATGGGACCTCTGAGTCAGGACTGGAGGCTTTGAATCACATCAACCACATCTGCAGCAGAGCCGCTTTCTTTGTATCCTGCAATTACTGTCTGATGGCTAAAACTATTCCATACTTTTACATGACTAACATCGGTCCCAGACAGAGGGATTAATTACGACCTTGTGTTATTTCTACTTCAACATCTTAGAGATCGTTGCAATGGCAGCTGAGAACTAACAGGACTGTCTGTGTCCTGGCACTGGAGGAGGACTGGCTGGGAACGCAACAAACATACAGAGACTGGTGCCTTCAGGGGTGTTCCAGATGTGACTCATGCAGCGGGTTCTTTTAGGTCTCTGTTCTTGTTACGTAACTGAAAATTTACCAAGCATGAGAAGACTTTGCCTTCAATTTAGGACTTGAAGTAGCTTAAAGTTATGTGTCACTGTTCGTTCTGCACAGGCCTGAACAGAGCCGACGATGACAGCAGGCAACACAGAGAGGGGGCCGTGTGGCAGAGAGGAATTTCACAAACTGGTGTGAATTTGAGAGCGGAGATCTTCAGTGATTCATACAGCAGAGGATGTTTAAGCACTGAGATCAGATGCGATCTAGTGAGTTCAAAACCACAGCTTTAGTGTAGCAACCCCATTAGGAAGTTTGAATCGCTCCTTTAGTCTCATATTACCTGAAACTTTTTAGTGTGTTTGTTTCTGTGTTTCTATGGGTGTAAGTATCAGAATGCATGGATGTTCAGCCTTGTGCCATGTATGTGGCTCAGCTTTGGAGGAAGTTACTTTGTAGACATGTAGATATTTTACTTCTCTTTGTCACCTCGGGGCATCATATAACCACTCAAACTGTCAATTGTCAAACAGAAAACAAACAAACAAGCGATAACATTTAGGGAGCACGCTGCAGTAAAATGGCTTCTGCTTCCAAGTGTGTTGGTTATTTCTCAGAAATGCAGTGCTTCCTGTTTTGAAAACAGCATTACAACATACTTTTTATAAAGCAAGACGAACAGTAAGATGTCCATTAGCAGCATGTTGTTCAAAAAGTAATCAAATTTAAAATTTTAAGTAGCCAAACATGTGATTATTACCATGTTGTTCCGATACTGAGGGGCACAGTGTGTGTCCATGTCTTACCCAGCCACATGTGTATGTTGTATGAGGGGGCTGAGGTGGTGAAGAGCAGCAGGTAGGCGTCCCCGGTGTAGAAGCTGCCATGCAGGGCCTTAGGAACCGGCTTCAGGTCCAAGTTCTCGATACGCCACACCTGCAGCCCCGGCTGCTTTCCTGCACCCACGAACTCCTTATGGGAAACCATGATGGCTCTGAGAGAAAGACAGAGATGAGAGACGATGAAGAAAGAAGGAGACGGAGAGTAAATATGGAGGAGGCCCGAGGGAGACAGGAGACAGACAGGGAGTGAATTTAATGGTTTTGCCTTTCAAAACTTTGCAAATGGAACCTTGTGAATGCAAACCTAAAGACACAGAGGAAGACAGAGAGATGCAGCATGCGTTTGTAGAGTTGTGGCTAACAGTTGAGAGAGACTATAAATACATGTCATAACCTGATAGGAGGCCTCTCACCATATTTGGACTTTCAGTGTATCAACAAAACCAGACAAACTACTTCTTACAGCTATAATTATAAGTCATCTACAGCTGCTGCCGTCACATCTGTAAATTGTTCAGCTGCATTAGTTGTTGGGGTGATTCTCTTACATGAATTGTATCTGACATTTATTTGACGTTTGTCACTGACAAAACACACCTCTCCTTATTTGAGGAAACATTTAAATTTTCACATAATCTTTAGGATTCAATTCTCTTTGATGGGTTGGGAAAGTTCTCCTATTTCTTGGTGCACTGAAACCCAAAATGTAGTGTTGAGGTATTCTCAAAAATGCATTGTCACAAGACTGATTGTCATGAAAAACTTAGAGATGCATGGTTTTAAAGTTACTTTGAGCGTATGTTCATGTCAAAGTCCTGTATAAATTGTCACACAAGAAAATAATTCTGAAAATAAAGCTTATAAAAGCCACATTGTCTGAAATAAAGTATGTTTTTAACTGAAACCAGATTGGTGCAGGAACTTTTAACCATTATCAGTAGATCAATAACAATCACAATAAGTAAATAATACTCCTGCCAACATAAGAGAGATAACCACTACTGTACACACAGCAACGACGCGCATTATCTAATTTTTCAATTCTAGTATTTTATGTTTTTATAGCTGACAGAGACTGAAAACAAAGCCAAATATTACTGTACTACTACTGCAGACGGCTTCAATAAACTGATCTTGTGAAATAACTGTGGCACAGTTTAACTCTTCAGTGTCACCGAACCTGGCATCCAAAGTAAAAGAAAGTTAGATTAACAAATCATCAAAGCGAGAGTGGAGCCTTTGCACCACTAAAGTTGAGAGATTATGAAGATTTACGTTTGAAACGATTACACAAGAGCCAGATTACAGATCGGTGTGGCAGGATTATTGCTGCAGTGAGGCTGACGTCAACTGGCAACGTCCACTGCCCACTTCCTCGTGTCTGTTGCAGCTTACACTCCATACTTTGCCCTGTGGTCCACATACATCCTGCACCTGCTCATTGTGTATTCTTATTTTCAGTCAGACAAGAATACATCAAACGTGCCAGCCAGAGATAATCCAAACAATCACACATCACCACCACCTGAAGGAGGAATATTGCTGTGGAGTTTGTTCAGCTGTGTGTTCAATGAGCAGCTCGGGTTTCAGTGCAGAGAGGAAAACACCCAGTGGACTTCCTGTAACGGGCTGATCAATAAATAAATCTTCAGACCACTCAAGAGTAATGGACGGCCACATTAAAGAGCCAGACGCACTGTCAATAACACTGCTGGGACGTAATGCTGATCCTAATGCTGCAGGTCTGTGGGGATGAATGCAGATGTGTCTGCTGGGAAGAGCATCTCTAATGAGTGACTTCATCTGATGTGCTGCTTCCACCAGCTCTGCTTTCCCTCTGCTGACTGGGCAGAGTGGAGGCCAGGCTGTCAGGATGCTCCTCTTGTTTATTCAACTGGATTGAAGTGTAAATAACAAAATAGAACAGAAGCCACTATTCATCCATGTGGCCTTCATATGAAGTCATATTTACAATTTGCACAGCTCCGTCTTTTTTTTCCTTTTTTTGAATATTACATAACATCCAAACTACTACTTCCTGCACTTCTATCGCAGGTACTGGCGCTCCATTTCACTCACAGCATAATAACAGAAAATAACTAAGTATTTTCCCTTTGACAAGCAATGCAATAGCCTGTTTCCATAATAAATCGAGACGTTTTTGTTCCTCTGTTTTCGGCGCTTTCCCTGTCTGCTGCTGTGACTCATGACGGAGAAATGAACGGAGACTTTCCACATCTGGAAATCCAATCGCTCCAAACTTCACAGTCGTGAACTGAACTTGTGAGGCCACATCAGAGCCAGAAAAAAACCCCACAAAAACACAGCGAGTATCAAGTCAGTTTGACTACGCGAGCTGCGCAGGCTTGATCTTGTGAAGTCCTGCACGATCTAAAAAAGGGCTTGTCAGATAAATCAAAGTCCGTAAAATCACAGAAGGTGCATGCATGTCCACAGGAAGAAGACAACTCACAGTTTGCAGGATGAATCACACAGGAGAGAGGAGCAGAACCGCTGATGGAGGGTGTAGATGTGGGAGTGAGCCGAGTGTGGAGCGTCTTTATGTTTTAATGTGTATTAGAGGAGGAGGAGGAGGAGGAGGAGGAGGAGGGAGTGTTCAGGCTGTCCATGGGTCTGGCTGAAGAGGATACAGAGCAGCGATTGGTCGACAGCAGGAGCAAAGATAAAGATGTTTCTGTCAGCCTGTGTGAGATAGGATTTCCTCAAAGATGCATTTAAACTCTCTCTTGTGATCATTCAGGAACTCACTTTCAAAGTTGTTTCCCTCTCAGCGTCGCGTGAACTTGACTGTGTGCTCTCTGTTTGCTGTGAAGATTATGGAGTGTTCAGATAGACTGGGAACAAAGTTCATGACAAGTAATAGTTTATTCATGAAGCAGCAGTTGAATCAACAGTGTGTGTGTTTGTCTTTAGCTTTAAGGAATCTTGTGACTGAAAGAAAAAATTAGCAGTGAGGAAAAGGTGCCACCCTTTGATTTCCTGGAATGCAGAGCCAACAGGATTCATGTGGAAAAGAATACAGGAAACGGTGGCACTAGTTACATGGAATAGTCAACAGGAAAGTGTTTTCATTTTAAGGGTGATTTTTTAAACCCGTCCAGCTTCAAAAAGCACCTCTGCAGACAGCAGACACCACCAATACCACTAAGAGAGGAGGCAAAATATTGACTTGGACGAGTGCTGTCTCATTACACACCGACCAAACACATTATTTACCACAGCTCTTTGTTACCACTCTGCAGAACCTGCTGCGCCGCAAATCCCAGTTCAAACCAGAAGGCATGCTCACACAGGTCACACCCAGCCTCTACCTACAGCTCTCCTCCTCTGTCTGCAGACAGTGGGTTTGTTTACTTAATGTTTCCTCGCCTCTGGGGTGATGAGCAATATGGCTGTTTATGCATGAATGTTGCGCACACAAGGATGACAATGTGTATACATCCTGCAGAAACAAAGCCATGTCCAAGCAGAAGCTTCAGCACAAAGCCACTGCTCAATGCCACAGCTGGTAATTAAATGCACTCATGTGAGAGGACACTGCACTCTGGTGTGGCCGTCAACACAACTTCACGTTACACTTCACTTGAATTCAGGATGTCTTCTTGAGAATTGGCTCATGGGGAGCAAATAGCTCTTTCTCTCTCTCTCTCAGATTTGGCGTACTGACTTATAAACCTTCCGCTGCCCACTTCTGCTTTAACATGATGGAGGCAGCGATACAGTACAATACAGTACTGCTTTTGTACATCTCGCAGTTCAAAAGTAAGTGGGTTGGGATGATAAACCGTTTTCACATACCATTTCACAATGACAGTTTTGCGAAACATCAGTTAAAAAAAAAACCTTCCTGAAGTTATTATTGACCTGTATGCAGAACACATGAGTGTAAAGGTCCCACTGTTTGTACTTCATTAGATATAGATGACTCCAGCAGCTGGTGATCACACATCACAACCAAAAACATGTGACATTCATTTCCTCATTTGTCTGGTGTTTGTGTTGAAGAGCGTGCTATACAAATTTGACTGAAGCACCTGTGTCTCTGTCTTTCTGGTTTCTGTCCCCTGTGATCGAGTTCACTTTCCTCCATCTGTCTCTGTACGTAAATGGTTCGATTTTACGGGGACCACACCTTCACTCTGAACTCATTTGTTTATATGCGGGCAGTGGGACAACGCTGGTGCCAGACTGGGGGTCGGGTGAGTCTTATCATCAAACAGGATGCGACATGTAGGCCCAGTGGCTGGCTGCCGGAGCCCCATTGTGCCACACACTGACAGCTGACTGATGCACATCCTCAGTGACAATACCACCAACCCAAAATGGATTAGAGTCTTATAATCAGAGGCTTAGACTGCGAGAATGATGCTAATTCACTGAGGCAAATGAAGCAGAAATGTCCCCCCACAATGGCCCAAACAATATGTTGTATTTAAGTTTTTCTGCCACAGACTATAGTGTTTGTGTGCTTATGACAAACTTATATAAATAGTTCATCATCTTGGGAAGATACGCTTACTCACATTCGTCCCGACAGTTAGATGAGAAGATCGATACTACTCTCATATATGTCTGGTGCATGTGTAGGTGGAGCCAGCAGCCAGTTAGCTTATAGCTTAGCATAAAGACTGGACATAGGGGGAAACAGCTGGACTGGCTCTGTCCAAACTCATGTGATGAAAAGACTCCAGGAAGTTACAGCACTATGAAATCGTCTGGCACATAACCTTCAGTAAAACCATAAATTCTCATGTTTACACTTTGGTTTTTGTATGATTTAAACAAACTAGTTCATCAGTGAGCTTCAGAGGTGCTGTTAGATAGAGCCAGGCTAGCTGTCTCGCCGTTCTCAGTCTTTGTGCCATGCTAAGCTAACCGACTGGAGCTTCATTTATTCGTACAGAAACGAGAGTGGTATTGATCGTCTCAAAAATTTGAATGAAGAAGAATGAATATTAAAAAATCTATCAAATTTTAACTCGGTGAAGTTGGAGCAGCAAAATCACTGACACATTTCAGCTTTCAAGCGTTGAGTCCATAAAAAAACTAGGGCTTAGTAGCAAAATATCTGGTCAGATGTGTTATTTCTTTCAGGTCTTGTTTAGTTATTCCTATAGGTCTTGATTTCAAATGAAAATTTTGCCAATTTTAGTTAGACAAAGTCCTTGAACGACATTTGTTTTTAGACTATATTTTACTTTTTAGATTTTTTTTTAATTGTGTTAAATGAAAAACATTCCTCAAGGTTTGGTATCAGTACTGAAACTCAGGTATCACATTGGCAATATTATGAAAAACATTTCAAACTATTACCCAGCCCTCTAATAAACACATTGCTGTCAGACAGAAATGTGGCTCCAGCAGGTTTGCCCACCCTCACTGTTATCTTTGTAAGTTTTCGCAGTAAAGACGTGATAACTGGTTTGGGTCACACATGACACACTGAACAGGAACAGTGGGGGTCAACAAACCATTAACCACAAGTGTCAGTCACACCAAACCCAGTACAAAAGCAAATGCCTCAGACCTTGGGTTGTCATAAAAACAATAACTAGTGTACACACTCCCCCTCCTTCTGTAAAAAGGTTCAGTTTAATGAGGGAAAGGTCAAAACCAGTGAGCTGCAGCGTGGTGATTGTGGAGTGCTGTGGGAGGAGATAGCAATGACCTTTCATCAATGTCAGCCATCAATGGTTGTTTTGTGCTGAGTCAAACTGTGCAGCCCCTCCTGGTGAAACAACTGTGGGCCAACTCCTATACTCCATGAATATGTGCATGAAACTGACCAGACTGTGCTTTTGATTTTACCGCAGATCTCTGCTTCTTCTCTCGAGGAGGAGTCGGCCTCTGGATCGTGGAGCATCACAAAGCTTTCATCTTATCTTAAATGACTTCCAGTAAAATGGAAAAACTGTCTATGCGTCGCTGCGACAGGTTAACCCTGGTGGTACAGGTTGCCACTGTACTGTGAAAAGACAAGGCCAGACTTCTACATTTCTTCCAGGCAGTCCGTGTTAAAATTACCTTTAGCTCTCCTGAGTGTGTGGGCAGTCCGATAAGGATTGCACAGCTCCTTAGTGACTGATACGGAAAGGCATTTGTCACTTTGAATGCTATGAAGGAAGCTGTCAGGGGCACAAACACAGATAACCTGTGTTATAACCCCCCCCCCCATCTATTGCAGTAGATGGAGCGTGATGAGTTTAGTTGGTGAGCAACCAAGGCACAGAATAAACAGGTAATCAAACTCTGTCATGCCTGAACCTCATGTGATTCTTGCGTTCTTGCGGCACAACCCACAGAGCCAACATCCTGAAGTTACAACAAGCAAACAAGGACCTTGTTGCTTTAATCATAGCATTATTACTTTATTGTACAGTACATCAGCCGTGTCTTATGCTTGACAAACACTGCTAGCCAATGTACTGGCAACTGTGGTTAACTTGTGTGCCAGGCAGCCCGTCTCCACCACCCAGCTCTAGTGTATGTGCACCAGTGTGGTTAACATCTACCTGAGATAACCCCAGAACACACGCCTGGCTCTGGTTTCAAGCATTGCAACTGTCCTCAGTGCTCTGTTTTGCGCAAACCATCTTCTACATTCAAATTCCCGCACATGAAACTGGTAGTTCTTCTAAATCAACTGGCAGTCGGGTGTCGTTGAAGTGTTGGCAGATGTAATCAGATCCTTGACTTAAGACATAGTAGTAACAAGTAAAAGTCCTGCAGTCCAAATTTTACTTAAAGGAATAGTTTGAAATCTGAAATCTGTCTGTACAATATGAAGCTCCAGCCAAGTGCTACTAATGGAGGCTGACCGTAATTGTTGGCTGATGATTCAGTCTTCCTGGAAACCTGCAATAATGAAGGTTAGCTTCTAAGACGAATCATTTTATTGATTCTTATGAGTATTAACTTGTTATTTTACAGTCATTTCTTCCTTTGCACAGTGGTGTTTGGTGTCCTTCCATGTGAGTATGTGCAGGCACCTGGACTGAAGCCTGACCAGTTAATAACTACACAGGTTACATACATTCATTGAATTATTTTATACAAACATTTGAATATAAGACTCCTCAACGTGAATATGGGCTTTTTGTTTTTATTAGGAAAAGAGCCACTTGGCGTTAAACACTCTTTTTCTACACTTACTTGTGCACTCTGTTGAGTCTATATTGTTTTTGAACACTGCCGAGTTTGCGTATTGTTTGTACTCTAATTTTAAGGTCATCTTAAGCAATGCAAAGTCACTGATTTGGAGAGGTGCGAGAATTCAAAGAGAATCTTCTACCGTTTTAAGCAACAAGTGTTGTATGTTGTAGGCTACTGAGGAAGTTCCATGGAGGAACTAGAGCACAGCTACTTGGCACGCAATATACCGCTGAACCACATCCTCTTAAGAGAAAAAAAAAAACTCAGCAAAAGAACAAAAAACTCAGCAAAAAAAAAAGAGAGCAGAAAGACAGAAAAGGTCCTAAAACTGTATGTAATCTATCTCTGTGATCTCAATGAAAAAGCCTAAAAACTAAAATGATCAGTCACAGCAGCTTGGACTGATGGCTACATGGAAGTGTAGGACCCGCAGGTTGGTTTGCTGACAGAAATGATTGCAGTCTTTGTATCCAGTGGCCACACACACACACACACACACACACACACACACACACACACACACACACACACACACACTCGCCCATAAACCTTCTATCGCACACAAACACACACACAAAGAGAAAACGACCATTGAGGCCTGTTGTGAGTAAATACAAATACGGACAGCCCCCCTTGTATGTAGGCAGGAAATCACTCAGCATGACATTTATAGCGCTCAGCCTACTGATAGTCTGCCTGCCAAACCAAATACTTTATATGATGTGCGACAAATGATTAAAGCTCAGGGCTGGACAGGTTATTGGAATAAGCAAACATTATTTTGGTTATTTTGCTATTGTCATATGTGATCGAAGTAATGTTGCAGGCTCTAATCTTGAGGGGGCATAGACTGATTATGAGACAGGGGGGGCCCCACTCCTCCTACTTAGCAGCAAGGTCGGAGGAAGAAAGTATGTTGGAAAACATAAACAAAAATACTCAATATTAAAGGAACAGTTTACTAAATATGCTCATTTTCTTTCAGCAGCCTGTTCGCTGGGGCTAAGCCAACTGTCTCCTGGCTGTAGCTTCATGTTAGTGGTATCGATCTTCTCATCTAACTCTGGGCAAGAATGTGAATAAGCCCAAATTGTGAAACGATTGCTTTATAAAGGACCTAGATTGGGATCAGGGGCAACAAACAGGACTGGAGCCCCCTGCCCTTGACTGAATTCTTTGACTTTCCAAAGAGAAATGTTAATAACATTCACTTAAAACAGAGATCCTGGCTTTGGGGCCTCCTGACCCCTTGGACCTCTGGGTAATCCATCACTGTCCTTGTGCAGAGACACACGGTTGTTCAGAGTCACAGTTAGCAATAGGAAAGTTCAAACAGGTTTACTTTCTTACATCTATAAACCTTTGTTTACTCATGCAAATAGTCATACCAGCACTTAATGTGCCGAGTAAAAACAGCCTAAAAAGGAGTAAAACTCATCCTAAAACTCTCCACCAGAAACCAAACATTTCTGATGATCTCGTTACGTAACCAACATGAGAGTGCCAAGTCCAATTTTAACCAGCGTGAGTCTGTATTGGATTCAGCATGACCCCCTCCACGGTGCTGAGCCAAAAAGGATTCTCGTGGACAGGAAGCTGCCAGTTGTTCTGGTAACACGACCCTGCAGTTACCAACAGCATGGGAACATCCAAACAGATGTTAGTTACTCTCCACAGAGATGTAAAGCATTCACTAAGAATCACAGTGGCAGACAAACAAAACACAACATAAGCAAGGACAGGCAAAATCAGTATATATAAAAACATATTTTATTCACTTAGCTTATTTTAAATTGTGTAAAAAAAATATAAATAACAGTTAGGAAAAGACAATATAAAATGCACAACATCATTTACAGACTGGAGAGTAGTGTAGACATCTAAAACGATCATTTATCTTGACATACGATGTTGCAGCTGGATTTCAATAACACACAGACTCAATGAGAGATGTTAATGAATGTAGGACTATATTACATGTACTCTGACACCAATGTAAACAAGTCTTCTCCGCTCTGACGTCTCCATGGCAACATAGCTTCAGGTCTCCCTGACGTCCCTCTAAGAAAGAGAGACGGATCAGTGACACACAAAAGCTACAACCTCTAGAAGAAACCCTAAAAATATAATCCATATATATTGATTTCTACATGAAAGAACCTGAACTCTATTTCCTCAATCAGCTTCTTAATTTGAGCGATGAACACAACATTTTCTGCTTAAGCTGGAAGTTAGTTTGACTCTGGTTGGAAGTGGGTGGAGCCAAGTTGGAAAAAAATTCTGTGCACCAATAGTCCAGCCAAACCCACACAGTCCAGATAAAGTTAAGAGTTAAACTCTTAATAAATAATTACTAAATGTGTTTTAACTTGAACTTTGATTGCTGCTTATTTAGTAATAAATATTTAATGTTACAGACAATACTTCAAGTTTGACACCAAGTTTTTAAGGGCTTTAAATTCAACTGATACAATCTAGTGAATCATCTCTCCCCTAAAAACACGCAGCTGGGATGTCCCGAGCCAATCTCAGGGATCGGTCAAACATAATGTGGTACTTCAGCTGCTGTGCAACAAAGTTCATTTATCTCATAGTAACATTAACAGAGAAATGTGTTTAAAGAACTGGGATCTGAAGTCCATTTCATGCTAAAAGTTGTCAGGATGGAACCAAATTAGAGGCTGAACCAGTAAAAGTATGTAAAATAAATGCATTTTTTAAGACGCTGGATCTCTCACATATCAGTTTAGCTGACTGTAAACACACTTCATGGTACTGACTTTTTTATGTTCATTATAGGTTTGCAACTAACTTTCACTTTCATCATTGATTAATCTGCCAATCATCCTCTCACATTTAGTCTATAAATACCAGAAAAAACAAACGTTATACTTTAGTCTAAAACCCAACGATTTTCAATTTACATACATGATATAAAACAGAGAAAAGCAGCAAATGCTCACATTGGAGAAGCTAGAATCAAAATGTTTGCCATTTTTGCTTAACATTATTGAAATAATCATATAATAATTATCAAAATAGTTGCATTGGCTAATTGAGTAACTGACTACTCATTGTGTATATCAGATGGGAGGGTGGGGGGGGGGGGTGTTACCTGGAGTGTGAGGCTGCGTCCAGTCTCTGAGGGCCCTGTGGAGCTCCATAAAGACGGGTCCTCCTGCATGGCTAACGTCTGATTAACAAACCTCAGCATCCCTGTGAGTGAACTCATATCCACCTCCTCCTCCTGACCCACCAGAGTGCACACTGACTCCCTCCTCGACTCACTCCTCTGCTCGTCGTCTCCCTCCTGCATCGAGGTAGCTCCGGCGTCAAGGTTTCTGTCATCTTGCTTGTCTGCCATGTATGTGAGGGGGTTGAAGGAGAGGTCTGAGGTCACTGTGGTCTCCATGGCGGTGAGGCCTTGCCAGCTGTGGTCCACTGCGTCTGGGAAAGAGGACACTGAGGGGGAGGAGGACTCCCATGGCTGCTTGCTCAAAGCCTCCCTCAGCGTGGCCTTCAGGCTCAGTGGGAGATCCAGGGAGGAGTTGATGCTGCTGCTCTGCAGCCAGTCGCATGTTTGCTGGCTCTCACTTTGGTTGGACAGATGAGGGGCTGAGGTGGGCCGCAGGTACGAGCGAGGAGGGGGTGATGAGCAAGTTCGTGTGTGTGCTGGGGAGAGGAGGCGAGTTGAGGGAGCGTGTTTAGAAAAGGGGACAACTGTCTGAGGATTTTTGGGTGAGGAAGGAGGGGAGTGAGCGTAGGAGGAGCGCTCTGGGGAGTGTGTGAATTGGGAGAGTGTGTGATCGTACAGGTGTTGGCGGTCAGCAGCCCGCTCCAGACTGGAGATCCTGGCTTGGAGACGGGTCACTTCCGACTCCTGCAGGATAGACAAGAGGAAATTCACAGATACACTCCCATAATGCAGAGTTCATTACACTCACACTTAAAAGAACTCTACCTTGATGAGCAGGGACTCGCTGGAGGTCTCCATGGACTTCTCAGAGGCCTGGAGCTGAGTCTGGAGCTGGGCAGCCTGGACTTTGGCTTGATTTAGCTGAGCACTGAGCTGCTCCAGCTGGGCATGGAGGTGTCTGTTCTGAGCTCTGGTCTGCTCATACAGAATCCTGCTTTGCTCCAGCTGGGCTTTACTCTGAAGGAGCTGGGTCTGAGTCTGGTCCCTCTGTGTTTGGAGGAGACTGGCTTGGTTCCGGGTGCGATCCAACTCTGTCTGAGTTCGGTCCAGCTGAGTTTGGGTCTGATCACACTGGACCTTGGCTTGCTCCAGCTGGTTCTGGCTCTGCTGAAGTTTAGCGGCGAGCTGCTCCTGGGAGGAACGCATGGTGGAGGAGATCTGCTCAGAGACTTTGAGGAGCTGGCCTCGAGTCTGCTGCAGGGACTCCAGCTGAGGAGGGAGGGATAACATACAGATAAGACTGGTTCTACAAGCTGATATGATAAGCTCTGATAAGAATATGATCCACTGCCTTGTGATGGGGTCTGGAAAGCCCAAAGGTTGGTGCAGGGAGAGAGTTAACTAACAGCACCGTCAGAAACATCAGCAGGAATAAACATGCTGTCAGCTGTGTGTGGGAGAAATGAGGTAATGAGAAGAGAAACTCAGGATAGAAATTAAGGAACTCACATGGTATGTGAAGAAAAAGGAGACAAGAAATCAGACAGAAACAGAATCAAAGAGGGAAGGACAATGACGATCAGAGAAGCTGACCCAAAACCACAAGACAAACAGAAAGCATACTGACAGATGGAGCAACCTGCAGAACACACATTACTGTGATAACAGCATGATGCTACAGAGTCAAATTACAGGCATAGCACAAAGATCATAAATTGGATCAATCAATCAGGCAAGAGCCACGTCTTGCAGAACCACTGAAACTACAGCATCCTGGTTTCCCTCTCAACAGTCACCTTTGATAACATTTTATAGTAAAACAAGAAATCTACTTTAAAGACTTGTCTCAGCACACTTGTTCAGGTGTCTATAGATTGATTTGAGGAATGACAGCAGCGTTGAAGCCTCAGTAGCTACTGTACCTCCTTGCTGTGCTGCTCCCTCTCCAGCTCCAGCTCCTGCTCTAAAGAGGCGACCGTGCTCTGCAGCCCGGCCTCCACCTGCAGCCAGCGTGCCTCCTTCAGTGCCAGCTCCTCCTCCACGCCACACAGCTGGACCTCCTGCAAAGACACACACACACACACACACACACACACACACACACACACACACACACACACACACACACACACACACACACACACACACACACACACACACACACACACACACACACACACACACACAAATTACTGGTAGTAGTAGAGCAGCAGATGTGCAGAGCAAAAATGGCCACTCAACCAGTCATTTTTTCTTTTATTCACCCTCAACACCCAAGAATTCTGCCACAGAGCGATTAAATAATAATGAATTGTGCTTTGACTTTACCTTCTCTTTGGCCTGCAGCTTGGTGGCGTCCAGCTCTCTGGTCAAAGCCTCACACTGACGTTGAGTCTCTTCAAGTTCTCGCAGTAAAGTCTGAAGTTTCTGTTGACACACTCGCAGCTGCTGGCCGAGCTCCTGGGACTCCTATAGACATTATAACACAACCGAATTCATTTATTCATTCTACAAACTGCTCTGAACCAAATCAGTCACAATTTGCTGCGCTGGTTTGAAAATAGAATATTTTAAACTACTTATATGACACCAGATAGTGATTTCTATTAGACTCACGTGAGAAAATGTGATCATTTTAAATCATATCATTTATAGTTTTATGAAGTTACAACACAAAATAAATGCAAAAATAAGGTGTGCAAACATTTACACACCTTTTCTATAATTAGGGCTTAACTGTGACAGTGTTTGATTAACATTTCATATTGTGCTCCTCAGACCTCATATTACAGCTGAGAGTAAACACGGGTTGTATTCACAAAACATCCTAAGGCTAAAAGTTCCTCCTAACTGGTCTAACTGGAGTTATAAACTTTCTTTCTATTTGTGATACAATTTATAAATCATGTAAAACATTTGTTCATTAAATCTATCTTTCTATATCTATTACTTTGATATTTTATTGAATTTAATTTCCTATTTCATTTTTCATTTAATAAAATGGATCAAATTGGATGTTAATTAAAAAATTAAATGTAATATATAGTCTAATTCAATTTTAAATGTGATTTAATTTTAAATTCAAAGTTATTTTCTAATTTGAATTTAATTAATTAAGTTTTGTTTTTTTTATCCATCTCATTTAATTTTTTTAATTCATTCACTGACACAGACCGGTCACCTGTCAACCAATCCCTGTAGACACAGTGAGTAAATTAATTCAGAAACATGTCACCCATAGCAACGGGGGGGCAACCCTGCTCTTCGCTCAGTCCCTCAGTAAAAGTTGCTCTCAGCTTTGTGAAAAGCTCTAAGAAGAAACTCTTTAGCACCATTTAAGAGTTTGCCTTCATCAAGTCATCGCACATGCAGTTGTGGGTTTTGGCTTTAAAACCTTCAGTAAGAAAGTCCAACCCAAAAGAAAGAAATGTTTCTCTCTTGACTCACAGTGACGCGTGAAAACATTTTCTCACATGTTCTGCTCTCTTACTCTGAGAGTCCTGACCTTCATGTTTCTGTCTGTGAGCTCCCTCTGTGCGTCTCTCAGCTCTCCCTCTCGGGCCTCCAGGCTTCGCTGCAGACACTCCACCTTCCTCTCCATCTCCTGCTTGTGCTCTCTGATGGCCACTTCCAGCTGGCCCAGCTGAGGCCGATGACGGGAAAGAAAAAAGAAGATTAAAAACACAAAAAAATGAGGAGAGAAACGGCAGCAAAACACATTCTGCAAATGAAATTAAATATATGTTTGTTGTACCAGCTGTGCTCTCTGTTGGAGCTCCCCCTGTCTTTCCTTCAGTGCATTGTCCATGTCTAAGACCTCGTGAGTTCTCTCCTCCAACTCCCTCTGGGTCTCACTGTGAAGCCACACACACAGTTTATCAGATACTTACCTATTTAATATTAGTAAAACAAAAACAAACAACTCACTGGGCTCTGATATAACTGTGTGTGATTCTTACAGGGCCAAATACAGGGAACATTGATTTGAGGACTTTCTATTTGTTTATTGTTGAACATTTTTAGGTTGACCTTTGGTTTGAGTACTTCCAATGTGACATTTCAGTGCCCTTTTGTGTCTAAGGGGGCTTTAACCTACATCTAGGCTATGTTCTTCTTTAAAGGGCCTTTTCTGTCTCCCTGCTAATCCCTGTGCTCTGAAAGACAATAACACCGAAGAAAATCTAGCAGGAACGGATGGAGTGACTAATGAACTGAAACATGTAGCATCCTGTTTTTTTCGGTTTCTTTTACTTTATCATTCATTCGTCCAGTTGAGTGCTTTATGTACAGTAGCTGCAAAACAGTGTGTTACACAACGTATGTGAGTCAAATGAACGCACGTTTGATCTGTGTCAGGGTTTATGATTTAAATAGAAAAGTTATCACATCACAAAAGGAGCATCTTGATGTAAAATCAGTAACAACAAATTACATGACACGTTACACATGTTCCACCTTGGATAATGAGGAAAATAACTTAAAAATAATAATCAAAAATTCATATTATTACATCTTAAACAGCCTCAGTACACAATGTCATTATTTCACCTGAGAGCAAAGATTATCCACGACTTTATCTAGAACACATTCAGTCAAAGTGTGAGACTTTAAGTGGGACACTGGAACAGTAACAGGCTCCATGACTGTGTGTGTGACTGTTGCCGTGTTTGTGATACACAATGCGGATACTGTTTCAAAACACAGATGAGGATCTTATCTGAGCAGCAGCATATGGACTTTCTCTCCATCCGGGGCTTGTCCTTCGTCCCTGTGTGCAGAAGGATATTTCACATGAGGGCATGTCCTCACCTAAGCTGGACAGTCAATTTGTCCACCGAGGCTTGCCGCTCATCTGCGACGGTTTGGGTTCTTTGCAGAACGTCTCTGAGTTCTTGCAGTTGCTTCAGAGTGTCGGCCAACTCTCCCTGCACCATCTGAAGCTGTCCCTCCAGGACCTGGACCCGTCGGGCACAGTTGAGCTTGTCGGCCTCACAGCGATGGAGCGTCTCCTCCAGATCCACCACTGGGTGGGACACGCAAAAAGGAAAAGAAAAAGTTAAGAGAAAGAGAGCGAGTGAAGGAGCACATAGAGAGTGGACATTCAGATGCTGAAATCTTAGTTTGATGTATGTGTTGTTCCAGCTTCAATGGCCTCTTCTCTGCAAAAAAAACTGAAAATCTAAAACTGAAAACTGAAATCTCCTAGTGTAACACACCCATGTCGCTCTTGCTCTCGAGCTGGCTCATCATGTGCTGCAGGCTTTCCTCCATGCGGCTGATCTGAGAGGTCTTGGCAGCGATGTCTCTCCTCAGACGCTGCAGCTCAGACTCTTTAGACACCAGCTCCCCTCGACACTTTGTCATCTCTGATGTCAGATGGCTGCACAAGCAGAAAAACACACAAAACAATAGTCAGACTCAGTACATTTGTACAGCAATTAAAAGCCTTAAATGAACCAAGCAAATATGTTTTTAGACAATGTGCGGCAAAAAAAAAAGCATTAAGCAGTGTTCACATTGCATTCTTTACCATTTGACTGGGTACAACTGCAATATGTCCATTTCCTCACCTCAATGTGAGCACAGCTCCCATCGTAGACTTCAGAAGTGTTAGAGTAGCTAAACTGAGCTAAGCAAACACGCCCTTCTATGGCACATTTAAAACAACCATGCTTTTGCTTTGGAGCTTTTAAAAAAACGTCACAAAAATTAAACTAACCAGCAGCCCTGCAGAATGAAAGGACTCCAAATAACATCAGGCTTCTATCTCCCAGTCGAGATAGCGAGTAAGATCCCCATTTATATATACATATTTATGGGTCATAAGGGCGGGGAGAGGAGGGCTGCTTCATGCCTACAGACAAATGTGATGCGGTATAATCATGAGACTGTCTCACAGTCTGTTGAGGCATTTGATCAAGAAGAACAGCATACTTGCAAGAATGTTCTATCAGAAAACAGTCACTAACAAAAGCCCCAAACAAACTGCATTTAATAGTAGCAAGTTTGGGGAAAATAATGCACTGCCATAAAACAGAAAACTGCAGAGACAGTGTGAACCAAACTATTGAATGTGATATTCTAAATGATCCTGTTACAGCACTGGTGACACAGTGTTTTGTCTTAAAACTGTGATAGGTCAACAATTACAGTCCTAATACATAAAACAGTGCACAGGTGTTCTTACCTGACAGACTCGGAGAGTTGTGTGTTCTGCTGGTTCAGCTCCTGCAGCTCCTGGGCGCCCTGCTCTCTGTTCCTTACCTCATCCTGCAGAGAGGTCCGGGCTCGTTCCAGCTGCTGCTCCAGACTGGACACCTGCGGACAGACAAGACGTCAGCATCCATCTTTATTTTTCCTCATGAATGGAAATAAAAATCCATTCCATTCGTATTTTTCTGTTCTATAGTACAAAACTGGAGACATGTCCTACTACTCAAAACAATAAAAAAAAACACATCTTCTTGACAGTCTGTACCTACAGGCTGTCTGATCTCTTGTCAGTAACCCAGATCAGACCTTCATGGACAGAGAGGCTCCAGGTTGCTGTCCCTGTTTGGCTCTGCTCGCTGAATGGAGACCATTGTGCTCCGTTTGTTGTGAAGGACAGAACGTTCGACCAGCTGCTAAAATGTGCTGAACTATAAATGAAATCACAAGCTCAAACCCTCAAGCAATGTGGCAGATTTACCACAAGTTTATGTTTTATGCACGGGTTTATCAGTACGTTATCTATGTTAAAGAGTTCTGCCACACTTTTACACACAGCCTATCTTGCTTCTGTTTGCTAATGCATTTTAAAGCTTCAATAAAAACGTTCTTTGCTAATAAGAAGCTACCCCCCCCCTCCCAGTTTTACTTTGATACACAAAAACGTTTCTACATTTTATTCTGCCAAGATTAGAAATTCAGCAATTGTTTTACACTGATATCAAAGAGAAGATAAATTGTGACCTCGACAAAGAAATGAAAACCCTCCTGATATGGATTTCCTCTCATCCCATAAAGATGGCTTACTGGAAGCCTTGGACACATCACAAAAGCATGTCAGATGTGGGCTCTGGCTGTAAACCTAAAGAAAACTAAATAATGATGTTCCAAACCACAGGAAAATATGTTTATAATTAGTGGACAGGATAACTAAACAGACCAAACACTAATTATCTTAAATCAGTTCAACAGAAATTGTATGCCGGGCTGTGACTGAGCTGAAAGACAGGGTTTAAGGGCATTCTGTGAGATTTAAAGTACAATCGATTTGCAGACTTATTGGTCAGAATCAAGAAATTCTCTCCTTGTTAACCTGGTATTTGAGAAAGTTTTTCTTTACTGACTCTATCTTACCTGTGTCTGCAGCTGGCTCTGACTCTCCTCCAGCTCAGAGATGTGAGCAGCGCTCTCCGTCAGCATGGTCTGCTGCTGCTGGAGAGAAAGCTGCAGCTGCAAATTCTGCTCACTGGAGCTCTGACAAACCAGACCGGCGCTGTGGAGCTTCTCCTGCAGAAAGGACACCTTGGGAAGGAGGGACAGAGGACAAGGTCAGCCTGAGAAGTGAGCTTTGCATAAACAATAGAGGATAGATCAAAGGTTGAAGTGCGTTCAAACAGAGACATTGGATGTAACACTGTACCTTGTCATTGTTCTTCTGCAGCTCACTCTCATAGTTCTTCTTCACCTCCTCCATCTGCCGCAGGCATACGTTCAGCTCCTCTCTACACGCCGACAGAGACGACTGCAGCTCACACACCTGATGCACAAACAGAAGTCGTGGATGGTGCATACTAGTGGTTACGGTGGAATACATGAATTCTGCCAGATGTTTCTGTAGAGTTAAATCTAGGTTGTTTGTGTTTGTCTATGGTAACCAGGTCTTTGTACAAACCTTGGTGGCAGATTGGGCCGCCTGCTCTTTGAAACTCTGCAGCAGCTCCTCGCTGTGTCTTATTTCAACCTGCTTCTGCTGTAATTACATCAAAATTGTCCATATATTAACAGTACAGTATATACCCGGGTTAGATTATAGTTGTTGAGCCTGAAATGGTTCCTGTGCTTTACCCAGAGAAAGTAAAAAGATGCACCCATATGGTCCCACATACTGTAAAAAGTGTCCTGACCTGTGTGAGTTGGTCCACAGAGTTCTGCAGCAGGAGAGCTGCTGTCTGAGCGTCATCTCGCTCCCTCTGGAGTGAGCTCAGCTCCTGTTCCATCTCCAACACCCGAGACTGAGCCTCCTCCACAGACAACTGCAACTGCAGAAGAGAGGAAATACTGTTACCTTCAACAGGTAATATATTTTTGGTCACAGCCGGTTGTTTTGGTAATCGAGAGCACAAGTTCTCTCCAGCTCCTTCTACAAAAGTTTCTAGGTGAAAATTAACTTCAATAAATCATACTTGACACAAATTACTTCTGCAGCTGATGAACTGAACAGCAACAGAGGGGGTGGTAGAATTACACTGTGGAGGTTCACCATTTCTATCCTGTGCTGTTGCTCTGTGAATTGTTGGGACTGAGATTTTTTACACTTCTCCAAAGACTGCTGGTACTCTCTTTGTTTTTTGGTCATCAGTGACTGGTAATGCTGAAGGGTGCTGGCTTTCTCCTGCAATTAGAAAAAGGAAAAGATAAAATAAGTAAATTCTATAAAAAGGAGTGGAAATGGTGGAATGGCAGAAGCAACAGCAACAGAGAATACATTCAGAATGTACAATTCATGAAAGGGTTGTGAATCATGATCAAACCTCTAGCAGTGGCTTGATGGAGCCATCAGGGAAAAAATAAGAAACACGACAAAAATGTGAAAAAACATGTGGGTGTGTGTTGTACCAGTAGCTGATTCTCCAGCTCAGTGTTCCTAAGGGCAGCCTGACCGTAGGCCGAGGTTTTCTCCTGTAACTGTTTCTCCAGCGAAGCCACACGTGCACCTTTTCTTTTCAACTGAAGTGAAACAAAAAAACAGCTTATAAGTGCAACAATCTGTAAACACCACCAATTAGCTCTCAAGCTTGGTAAAATATAATTTATACTGCACCAAGAATATTTGTAAAAATGACAGTATGTATCCTCACTTTTGATGGCTGAGAAAGTTGTTGTGAAATACATGAAAATAACATACTCACGGCCATGACAGTGCTATATAAGTAAGACAGTTAAGTACAAAGAGGGAATGTTAATCTACTTCAAGCAGAAACCAGGTTATGGGCAAAAGTTTAAAAAATGACAAAAAAAGAGAGAAATTTAGAATGGGGACGACAGAAGAGAAGATCAGAAAAATGACCTCTTTCTCGGTGTCAGTGGCTTGGCTGACTTTGTCCAGCAGCTCCGTGTGGAGGCTCTGGTAGTGGGAGGCTCTCTGAGCCATGGAGCTCTGCAGGGAGGAGATCTCCTCCTGGGCTCGGCTCAGACGCTCCTGAAGCCGCTCGACCAGGCTGCTCTGTTTGGTCCGCTCCGTCTCCATCGGCTGCAGCACCCGCAGCAGCTGCTGGTAGCCCTCACCTGCAAAAAGGACAGGAATGCTTCTATTTTCATATCACATAATAGGGAAAAGTATGGATGGTACCTGCTCTCTCATGCCATTTTTCTACTTTGCTGTGTAATTAACTAAATTACCATGTTGCATAAAGTTTCTTTTAAGATTTAAATAATTTCTTTGAAGGGAAGGTCCCAAACTCAGTTTAGCCTATTGGACCAAAATATCTATGAACACACCTCTAACGCAAAAAAAGGATGCAGAACGAGTCTCTCGTTCTAAACGTATTCATTTTAAATTATCTTAAATAAAAGAGGTAGAATCTTTAGATGTATAAAAACGAGGGCAAACCCTAAAAAATAAAACTTAACATGTCTGTTACTAGGCAGATAACACAGGATGTAATGAAGTAAACAAAAGGTTTTTCAGCATACCTGGCTTTAGCTTCAGTAGGTGTGCTGTTCCTGAATAGTCCACTGGGGGCAACATGCAGGGCCTGACGCACAGCGGCCCCACACCACCCTGAAACATATGACAACAGTAAACACATCATCCCCTGTGCAAGAGCAGTGATAAGTACGGCAACTTGTTTTGGACAGTCACTGTGGTACAAACAAATAAACTGATAATGTAACAATGCCTTAGGTCAAACAAACTGTGGGAGACTTAACAAAATCATGTGACATGAGAACAAAAACAACAACGTGATTGCGTGTATATGTTCCTGTCCACCTCTTGTAGATGCAGCAGGGCCAGTATGGCCTCCAGGCTGGCCAGCTCCACCTGGCACTGCTGAGTCTCTCTGTGGCTCTGGGCCACCCTCTGCTCCTGGCTCTGGGTCAGACTCCGCAGGTCTTCCAGCTCCTTGCGCAGAGAGGCCTGCACCATGCACTCCGCTCCCTGCTCCATAAGCTGTCGTTCCAGATGTACGGCCTTCCTTCCGGCCTCCTCCAGCTGAGCCTGGAGGCCAGTAGCCGCAGACTTGGCCTGCCTCGCCTCCTCTTTCAGCTGGCTGGGAGGTAGATGAGGGGGAAGATCGGGGATACAACGTGTTAACCAGCAAATCAAAGCTATTGCTTCTCAAAGATACGATTGATAATGATAAATCAAAAATCCCCCAATTCATTTGTTATTTGTAAGAAAACCATGTACAGAAACAATGATATAAGACAATCAATCTCTCGTGGGTACCTAATGGTTTGGCTCTGTTCGACCTTTCCTCTCTCCAACACAGTGCACTTCATTTCCAACTCTTCTTTTTCTCTGTCACACTCAATAAGACTCTCTTTCAGTTTGCTCTCACTCTCCATCACCTTAAAAACACAAATAAAAACACATTTTTTGGCATCAACATGCAACTAAAAAGGAGTTAATAAAAAAACATATATGCTTTGATAATTAAATTATTCAAATTTAATTTACCCTCTTAAATTTAATGGAAATGGTAGCCTTATAGTCTTTGAAGGCGTCTTTGAGCTTCTCTGCATTTTGAAGTGCTTGGTTCCTTTGTTGCTCCGCCCTGTAGGGGACGAGGTAGAACATAAATACAAACACAATAACATCATCATGTTTTGAAAGTAAATTAGACATGGAATATCTGCTTGTGTTTCAACTTGAGGCTCAAAAAATTTTATAAAAATATTGAAATATGACAAATGACATTGTAGTTGAATTTAATATGGTGTTCATGCTGTTACCCAAAATGTTTGAAAAACTGTAATGAACTGTAAACGGTACTCTAATGAAATTAAATTGTGTGCTGAAGCCAAACTCAGATAAAGGCATCACCGTTTCCCCAGCGCTGTCTTGTTGTCCAGCTCTTCTCTGAGCGCGCTCAGCTCCTCTGTGAGAGTCGCCACCACAATGTCACTGTGAGCTGCTGCTTCCTGGCTACACTCTGCCCTCAGCTCTGCTGCCCTGGGAAACACAGACAGCAGGTAGTTAGGATATTAATGCTAGGTGCAGCTGAAGGTTAGTGTGACAGTTTCAAAAAAAAGGGTAAAGGTAAAAGGGAAATCATTAAAAGCCCCAGCAGAAGGACTGACAACAGGGCAATTCTAGTATTATGAATGACTGACCCTGGAGAACATTACATAATCTTTACACCAGTTCATTATTTACTGTATATAAATAGGCATTCAGTTGCCATATTACATAATTACATAAATAAAGACATCTGCAGAAGTATAAGTTGAGGTCATGAGGTTACCTTAGTTCTTTGGCTTGAGCCTCCAGCTCTGCTTGAAGTTGACGCATCTGCACAGTCATGACTGCCACATTGTTTTTAACTCCAACCCTGGGGCCTCTGAGGCCGACCTAAAAAAGACAACACATACAGCATCCAATACAGTTTCTGTTAGTTTATATCACAGATTTTTTATATTTATTATAATTTTACTGATGTGGCTTGGCATTTCATTCATTCATTTGAAGCACATAAAGATGAAGCACAAGATATAATGCTTAAAGATTATGGCACCTTTATTCACACAAATCATCTGTGTAAGGATGATTGTCATACCTGGGCCAATTCATACTGCATAGCATCAAGGTCACTGATGAGCTGCTCATCCTGCATGGTCAGACAGGCGTTCTCCTGACGCACACAGCCCGCCTTCTTCCTTGAAGAAACAGACTCCATCTCTACTGACCTGGCCTTGACTGAGGAAGACTAAACAGGAAGGTAGAACACAGGTGTGGATGAGAGGTGTATTCTACTGTTCACCTTTTAGTTAAGGTGTTACCCTGGCCCTGTTGGTCATCTATACATTTATGGCTTACTGTAAAATGGATCAGAGGTGGAAACATTAAATCTTATTTCCTTTTCCCTAACAAACACAGATTGCTGTACAGACCACATTTGCATCATTTAAAAGTGACTGTAATCACATCACCTCATTTATGGCTAATTAACGTATGTAAATACACTCTGGGGTTAATCTGTTACCTACAGAGGTGGTTTGAGTGAACACAAATTGAATTCATCTATCCACCAATATTTTGGGAGATGGAGCAAATATTTGCATGCTGCATGTCACAAGGTGATGTACAGTATATCTGACTGGTTGTCTCTTAAATTTTTAGACACAATTGTCTCTCACCCAAGAGTTGGAGGAGGGTGGGCTAAGACTACCAGCAACAGCACGTCTCTCAGCTGTCCCACTGAGAGGCCTCTCCTGACAAACACAGCCTGACCTGGATGGAGGAACATCAGGTGCCTGCAGTTTTTGTGAGGTCAGGCTGTCAGGACTCTTCTGCTCACGCTCAACCCTGTCATCATGTCCATCTGACTGACTGTAGAAGGTGTACATAGAAAAATCGGTGAATCTAGAGAGGAGGATGAGGCCAAATACAGCATTTTACTAACTCTTTGTAATGTCCTCAACTCTGTAGTGTCTGTTAAAAGTGGTGCTGTAGCTATTTGTTGACTGTGTGTTCGTGTCATGCGGTTAGCTCACCTCAGTTTCTGTCCCACAATTTGCAGACTGAGATCCGTCAATCGAAGCAGCTTCCTCAAACTGAGCACATCTTCGATCAGACCCTCGTTCTCAAACATTAGACTAATGATGAGTACATGTTAACTTCAGCTAATCAACAACGTGTCTTCACTTGCTGATGTTAGCTTGAAGTTGCTCAAGCAACATTTCCAACTGTGTGAATGTTGGGAAAGGTACAAAACACCGAAAAGTGACTCATCCATACACCGTTATGTTTTAAACATCTGTGTAGATCATGGCAAACTAGCTAGCATAGCTACGCTCGCTAAATGTAAACAAAGATGCTCGCTGTATCAACAGGTGGCTAGCTAGTTAACGTTAACGTTGTTTTAGAGCAAAAACTATCAAACGACCGGACAGACAACGTTTACATGTTCAACGAAATATTAATGTTGTAGTCCTGGTGCTATGAAAGCATACAAATATGTATTTGGTACTTCTAGTTGAACAAAACTTTCCAGGTTACCCGGTGTAGATGTAGTAAAAGGCAAGATAACCAGAATTTGTATTTTTAGTCTCCGCCCACATCCTAACAACGCGTATTGTGATTGGATAAGAGGAAGCTGTCTGTTAAGTGACTGGTGGAGAGGGTTGTCAATGACACTGGCCGCGAACACTGGCGCGTGCACTAGCACTGTCAAGTGTTCAACGGTAGCTATGGCTGAGGAAGCTTTGTTGAGACTTTAATTCATTACAGGCAATTAAACAGCGAATACGCAACACAACTGTTCAAAATATCGGCTTTTATTTATCCTTTAACTAAACAGGTTCAGAAGTAACACATCAACCTATATAATGATGTATAAAAATGTAATAAGAAGAATCTCAAGAGACAAAGCAGACGTTACATGTATGTTCTTTGGCTACAGAAGCCTGCTGGAAGCCAGTGGCAGCAACATGTTGGCTGAGACACTGGCTGAACAGAGGAGAGAAGCTTCAAATGCACTGACTACATCTGCACAATGAAGAGGTATCAATGTCAAAAAGGTCTGTCCATTTTAACTAAAAACATCTCAAAAAAGAGATAGCCGTACTAATTTAATATTTACCTCTTGCAATGACATACAGCATATTAGTTTTCCAGTGATTGTTTTCTGACTCAGTTTAAACAAGCAAGTGTAGCAGTAAAAATAGACTACGAATTATTTTGCTCATAGAAAAAAAGCTTACATGCATACATATGGTCAAAAGTAATGTGACAAATGGATCACCTGATATCAAAATACTGACCAACAACACTGAATGAATAACTTACATCATATCCTGTCAAGCTGCAAATGCTGGCCTATACAATACAGTGAAGTGTTTGGGCATATCCTGAGTGTGTAGACTACAAGGTGAACTTGCCTGTAAAAGCAAAAATCCAAGTGCATTTTTTGGCACCTGACACATGAAAAAAATTGAACGGAGTCAAATCATCACAATAATAATGGTGAAGCTCCCCTTTGTCAAGCCATATGGTCCAATTATATGACTGAACAACACCTTTATCCAGGACTAACTTGCATAGGCAGCACAAAAAATAAAGCAGAACAATCCTGAACGCTTGGTATGAGAACTGGGTATACAACATTCACCTTATGAAGCACTTTATTTTTTTTATTTGAATAACTATCAAACAAAGTAAAAACTAAATAGGTCCTTATAGATTTCAAAGTTAAGTAATTTTATCAATTTCAAATCAAAACATTTTAAAAAGGTTACTAGGATTTTCCCACTACAGGAGTCCTCTTGGGTTTGGCCTTCTGAACATTTATACGATATAACTTTGTTTGGGGATGTTATTTTTCAGAATCTCACCTTTAAATTTAAACTGAGGGTTATCTCCGAAAAAAGGTATTTAAAGAACGTTACCATGGATGAAAATGCAGCCATGTATGAGATGAAAAACTCACATTATATGTTAAAAGTGAGATGACGGCCTAACGGATATAATTTGATATGTGTAATCCATAATTTAAACAAAAAGAAGAAAATCAGAGAAATCTGCCCTGCTGAACAGGCATAGGAGAAAGTACAAGTGGAAAAGGTAATAATAAATGTAGTAGAATTCTATATAAAATAATAAACATTTGCAGCAGCACATCTCTTTTGTTTCGAGTTCCTCCTGAACTGCTCACAAATGAGCACACTTTCCAAAACACAACTGAAGGATATGTCGGCCCAAGGCAACAAGAGGTACTCATAGCTGGGACTAGAGGAGGGGACATCGTTGTAAAAAAGGGACATGTATTTATTTACCAAAATTTGCTAAGAAAATATATGTTAACCAAACATGTTATTGTTCACTGCATGATTGCAATAGTGAAATTAATTCAATGTATTTGAACATAACTTCCCCTCGTTCTCCTATCCTCCAAGATTCACCAACTACATTCTGTCAAAAAAAAAAAAACACCATACAGTTTCATACTTAACTGGTCTGGAAATGAAAAGCATATAACTGGATTAAACATAAATCAAGCACAATAACGATTCACTGAAAGCCTACAGGTGCAGTGCACTGATCAATTATTTGTTCCTGAATAAATGGGGATTCTGTAAACATTCAAAGCAGATAACGAAAGTTAATAGCAGAATAACACAAATGTGGTATAATGACAATGCCTCGTCTGTATCAATCAACTGTAATCTTTAAACACATGAGGAAAAGACATGTTTAAACGTGCTGTAATCACCCTCCACTGCACTGAACCAGTAGGCTTTACAGTAAGCTTAACAGGCAAAACTTGCTCCTGTCTAAACTAAACAAAGGCATATATCAATTAATGCTCTGAATACAGGCTGTGTACATATGTCCATAGCACAGCCATAAACCTCTTGTAGGTGCTGGTTAGAAGTTAGATGTGATGTTGTCAATGACAAGTCTAGGAGGCAGTGACTCCTTCCCACTCCACCAGGTACTGCACCTTGCCGTCGAGAGTGACCCGTCGTGCCAAGACTTTGTACTTTTCCCCGCAAGCCAGCCGCCCCGCTGCTCCGAAATAGCTGCTGATGGAGCTCTTGAGGTGGGAGAGCTGGCTGTTGGGGTCCATGCCGTGAACTATGTCTGTGGAGTGAAGCCCTGGGAGTGGGCTCATCACCTCTGTAGCTGAGGGGTTTGGGTCTGCATGGCCGGGAGGGGGGATCTCTGGGTTGGGGGGCTGCAGGGCCCGTCGTGGCCGCCCACGTTTCCTTTTTAAGGGTGGAGAGGAAACAGGCATGATGCAGGCTGTCGTGCGCGTCTTGCTGGCGCTACAGAGGCTGGAGGGTGTTTGATAGGAAAAGAGGAAGTCAAAAAACTGATTTTAGTTCAGAGGCTAATAACAAAAACAAAGCATACAGAGGGGAATTACAAAAAACAAGACCAAGAGTCTACAGCCATGCTAGTAGCTCTGTGAGACTGTACTTAGGCACAGAGGTGCTTTGAGCTACATGCTAACTTCAGCATATTAACATTCTCACAGTGACAAAGCTAACATACTGATGTCAACCAGGTGTAATGTTCACTAGGTTCAGAATCTTAGTTTAGCATGCTAACATTTGCTAATTAGCACAAAACGCAAAGTACAGTTGAGGCTGATGGGAATGTAGTCTTGCTGGTGTGTAATAATAAATATTGGACCACAATTGAAATTATGCCTTGATGGTGGCAGCTGAGAAAAACCAACAGGCAATCAACAGCTGTTGAGATATTTCAGACCTACAGACAGAAAGACCAACACTGCTATCCATAGAGTCATAGATGTAAAAGTGAGAAAGGGATACAAAGGTATTGTTGCATAGCAGGCATACCTAGACTGTCTTGAAATGCTAGTTGAGGTAGTTTCTGTGGTGCTCAGGGCTCCTATTGATTCCACATCTGATGACAGCAGAGACCTGTCACTCCTGGTGTTGTGGGGACAGTAAAATGAAAAAAAAATAAATAAATCATACACAGGCAAAGAAAAATGCTGCTGAAACAATTAGTCAATTAACCAATCAGTTAATCGAGAGAAAATGTACCTGCAAAAACTTGATGATCAATTTTAGACAATAATCAAGCAAAAAAAGTTCAAACAATTATCTGGTTCCAGATTCTCAAATGTGAGGATTTGGTGCTTCTCGTTCTCTCTGTCTCTTATATCATTGTAGATTACAAATCTTTGGGTTTTAGACTGTTGGGTGGACAAAACAAGAACTTTGAAGACTTCACCCTGGGCTCACTCTGTTTTCTACTCTATAGATTCATTACAAAATGAAAATAGCCCCAAAAGTACAGTAGCTTCTGCATCACAATTGCTCACTTACTTGATGGAGGTTAAGTGATCCAATGTGTGGGGCTCTAGTGGTAGAGGCTTTCTTACTTCCTGTCAAAAGACAAGACAAAAATGTTAGCATTTCTCCTTTTAAGAGTTTCTCAGTATCCCCAGCAAACGTTACAGTTTGAGAGTTTGTGTGTGTGACCTGAGACCTATACAGAATATGAAAATATACCCACCCCTCTCAGTAAGTATGTACACACCCAGCTCACGCCCTCTAAGACAGACACACACACACACACACACACACACCTGGGATAAGAGTTCACTTGAGCGTTGTGGTTTAGCCAGAGTCTCCAAAGAATGTGCTCCTTGCTTCTTCTTTTTCTTCTTCTTCTTTTTCTTCTTCTTCTCTGTCCCATTGGTTAAAGCACTGCACGTTCTAGAGCAACAGCAACAACATTTCACAAGTAATGACAGTTGTAGTTTAATAACACCATAACCGTTAAGTAGTCACGCATTATGAAACAAAAACACTGCGTTTTTGCATGTTGCATCTCTTTTTATAGGAATAGTGTACCGGGTATAGCATCATCAATATCAACAAATGCTCTATTCATATGATGAGCTGATGAGAGCCTTAGTTGACTTGATGTCAACTCTTTTTCTGGATGGCATCCCACCCAGACATTTCAAAACATTTAACTTCAGAACTTCACATGCAAGTTTCACATCTTACCTCATGCCAGATAAGGCTTTGGTGGACTTGCATCCCTTGATGGTGATCTCATGTGAAGCTCTCTCCATCACTCTGCTGGTTGGCTCATCAGAGTTGGGGGGAGCAGGAGGGAAACGGATCCTCAGCCCAAACAAGTGCTTCTTTTTCTTCACCTCTTTCCCTGACATGAACCTGGAAGAGATAGGAGAAGGAGAGCAGGTAAAGACAGTTAGGAAGACAGAAAGAATGAAAGTCTGTACAAAAACTGGGACAGAGGGGAATTTATTGAAAACTGTCAGGTTATCATAAACATAAATGATTAACCAGTAAAAATAATAACTTACATGCTGCTGTTGCTGTTTAAAGCCTCCAGAACACTTTCATATCGCTCTGATCTCGGAGTGTTGGCAAGCTGCAGACACATGGGGGTGGGAGGTCACCAAACAGAAGGGGGAAAAAAAGGTAAATATTTTAGAAAATCAACACCATTTGGTTTCAAAACCCAATTTCGCAGCTAAGGATCATTTAAAAATAATAGGGCAGGCTAACAATGCAGCTCTCTGGTCTCCACTCAACTGGAGATGTGTTGGTGCATTGAGCAGCTATAGAACATACATGAGTGTGTCCAGAATTGGCCACTGGTGCATTACAAATGAAAGTTAGTGAATAATCAAATGTAAGTTGGTAAGCAGTGTGTCCTCACCTCCCCCAGCTGCAGCAGCTGCCAGTTATCATTGATGTAAGTCATCAGGTCCATCTCAGAGTCAAAGTACTTCTTCTTGTGGATCACACTCAAGTTGTACAGGCTTAGGTGTGTGACATCCCCCCTGAAACATTTTAGTAACAGTTGTGTTTTCTTTACTTAGTCTGGTTCCAAAAGAAAATCTTAAGAAAAACAGAGAACATTAATTATTACAGGAATTGTGAGAGTTGGTAGGGCACAATGGCTCTGCTAAAGTGTAAAAATAAACAAAGAAGATACAAGAAAGTAAGACTGGAATTTCATTTTTTGTTTCTAGCATTAGTAAGGGGGGGCACTACCACTTTGGAACGAAGGGAAATCACAGGCCTGTGTATTTTATTAAATCATAGACTGTTTTAAAGGAAGGTTATCTGTGATGAAGTTGAACATACATCTTGAGATTCACTCACCATCTAAGAGGCAGTCGGCTGAGGTACTCTGGTCCACCATTGCAAACGGAACAAATAAACAGATAAAACCTAAAGTCAAACAAACAAAACTACGTCAGCTTATTACACTGTAAAATGATTTGGTGACCAAAGGGCTTATTTTAAGGCCTAGTGCTTTATGGTTTACAAAAGGAAATGTTATGCAAGCAATAATGCAAGATAATGTGTCCTGATATATGAAAACACAAAGTAGACATGAAGAACACAAAAAACACCAAGCGTAGGATCATTTCCTCTAGTGGGACAGCTCTGAGTGAACACAGAAAACAGAGAAGGAAAAAAAACATTGTCTGAACCATCTTTTTTTTTTTTTTAAGTTGTTTGTGGTCATTTTAAGCTTAAGCACTGTTGCTACTGTTTGCTTTGGTTCAATATACTTAGGACACTAATGTAGAAACATGGTTAAACTGTTGACTGGATGTTTAAGGTGCCTGAACAATTATACCATACCCCTGCCAGCCAGTCTTGTCCACAACCATGGTATAAATATGTATATAAGTATATGAAATATATATAGTGGTATTTGCACCTATCTCCGTAGAGCATGGGCATCTGTAGGCAATGGAGGCACGCCTCATGGAACCACTGCTGACACCTGTTACACTGCAGCATCTTCAGGTACCAACTACAAGGAAAAAGGAAAACGAGATGGTGCTTTGCTGTACCAGGAAATGCGATATTATAGTTTTTTAAACATGTAGGACATTGTTTACCCAGATTGTTTAGTATGTAATGTGTTACTCACTCTCCTGGACCTCCACAGTAGCAATAGCACTGCTGGATGTTAGTCTTGTGGCCCTGGTCCCACACCAGAGCATCCAGAGTGTAAGGGAAGGACAGGTGCAGCTCCATGTGTTGCTGCTGCTGCTCGTGCTGCAGAAAGCCTTTAGCAGACGCTCCCCTCCTGTGTGCACCCCCCCTCTGTAAACCACAGACAAAAAGCAAGTTTACCCCAACATAAAACTGCATACACACAGTTACTCCATAGATTATCTTGTGGCTACTCTACAGAGACTCTTATCTCCCTTTTGCTTTACGGCTAAAGGGTCTCACATGCTCATCTAATCAAACAACGTATACATTCAACTAAAGGTTTTATGTATTTATACTCAAAAACAAAAGCTGTACCTTAGGTATAGAAGTGAGCTCACACTCTGAGCAGAGCCACTTGTCATCTGAGTCAATGACAGAGGCATCAATAATGGGGGAGTGGCACAACTGATGGTACCCTAAAAGACAATGAACACATTTACATGCAGCTGCCATCTACTGGATCACTCTTTGAAGAAGTACAAATGCC
Source organism: Enoplosus armatus (assembly GCF_043641665.1). Lineage (NCBI taxonomy): Eukaryota > Metazoa > Chordata > Actinopteri > Centrarchiformes > Enoplosidae > Enoplosus > Enoplosus armatus. Next base: position 16,559,331 of record NC_092193.1, read on the forward strand.
CTTGACGACCAGAGATTAAAGCCCAATAGTTAGATGTTCCATGTTAGGTGTAAGACCATCAGAGACGATGAACGGTACCTTGTCCACACTTGTCACAAATGACAATCTCGTTGGGTTCATCTGAAGTTTCATCCTGGCATATGGAGCACACAATGTCATCGTCCTCATCATCCTCATCATCTTCATCCCCTGAAACGGACAAAAGAAGTCGGGGCAAATAATTACAACTCTTTCACCAGCAGCCACTATGCAGGCTAGCTGTGAAAGAGTAAAGACTAATCAAGCACCTCAAGTAGTGTTTTAAATCAGCAACAAAAGGGCGACTATAGGGACTATTTCTTTGATTGGAAGTAGTTCCAACAAAAAAAACGTTCACCGTGAGGTCTGTGGACTATCCTGATTAATCAGAACACATTCAATTTCAATTTTTATTTAAATAGTTTAAACAAAATACCATTATCCCCAATGGTATTGGGGCAGCAGCAGAAATTTTAAGAGATGGATACTCAAAAGTAACCTAAAACCAGGCTGATGGTCTGTTGCACCTGTAACCACAGTGATGTTGTGGTCAAGTGAAACACTGCAAGTACATTTCTACATCACTGCAGCAAAGTGAGAACTTCAACCACTGGAGGTCAGCAGAAAACAACTGTTAGCCGTTAACTTTTTTCAAAGGGCTCCTGATGGGTGAGTTGTTGCAGGAAGACGACAGAGTTATTCTTACTCTTTACTCTGTTGTCAGACACTTAGAATAACAATCCGAGTCTGTCAGTGGCAAAAACAAGCACTTTTAGTGGAAGTATTTTTCACGGACACAGTTGCCTGCAAGGATTACATTGCAGCCACTGTTCATGGCTGCCAGAGGAGGCGATCTACTGGACCAATTCCAAACTTTAGGTAACTATTATTCATTCAAATTCAAACTGCCTCTAAATTTAAAATTTGTAAAAAATAAATAAATAAATAAATAGGACCCAGGTTTAAAGATAAAAGAATGACCCTTTAAGTCACGTTACAGTTTGAGAGTTTAAGCACTACAACACTGTGTACGTACAGCTGTGCAGCAACATGTGGATCTGCTCAATTTGGAATTAGTCAAGATTAAAAAATAAATATACAATTAAATCAGAATCAGAAATACTATGGTGGATTTGTCACTATGATTTGTCAAAATGTTTTATTTTTTAATCCATCACAAATCATGTTAAGTTTTATTACAAAGCAAATCTTGGAAATATTTGCATTTTAACTGACAGATCTGGAAGTGGATAGACCCCAGCCTCGCTGTGTATCTTCCCTATGCTCATCTTCACATGTGGTCAGTGCACTGGTGCTGTACTGATGCCAGACACTGGACAGTTAACTGTCAGCAACAAGAGAAGGGAGATAGATAAGGCAGAAGGGGTGTGGACAGCACAATACTAATCCAAGCAAAATCACTATTGAACTGTACAGAATCTAAATTGCAGATGCTATATTTATTTCACAACATGTAAATCTTTAAAGAACTTACCTGTCTGAATATCCTTCCACAGAACCCAAGACTTTGACCGATCTTCAAAAACCACAAAGCATCGCTGCTTGTCCCGATCTATCTGAAGGAGAAAACAAAAGTAAAGTTATGTCTTCCCACTGTAACACCCCACTGTTTTTAAAGAGTAAATACACTGCACTGGCACCTCACATCTTCAAACACAAGCAAAAATATAGCTGCAGGAAACAATTACCGGAAGGAGCCCACAAATCCAGTAAGTTATGAGATCAAATGTTTCATGTCACATCCACCTACTTTAGAAAAAAATTGCCATAAGAATAATCCAAGTTAGGTTTTGGAAAAATGGGTGAAATAAAATGGCCCAAAAAAGTTTAAACTGTAAACTTTATGTACCTGAAGGCCCACTAAGGGTGCTATTCCACTTGGCTGTGTGTGGTGGTACTGTGATAGAAAACTCATTATAGTACAAAAAGGAGTGTTTCCCTCACACCAACCTTGGTGATTGTCCCCAAGTAGAACAAGCCATCTGACCACCGGGCCAAGACGTCCTGTCCCTCTGTAAACCTGTCAGACATGCCGTCTTCCCCATACTCCCCCCTAGCAGACAGGCTTGTGGGGGACAAGGACACAGCCTGCTGCTGCTGGGGGTGAGCTCTGTGGTGGACAGACAGGTGATCCAAAACCCCTGAGTCTCTGGGGGGAAAAAAGGGACGGGGGGTTAACAAGTATAGATGCAACAACGTATAATAATGAGAATTTCATTGAGAGTAAGGGTAAATGCCTGAAATTCCTTTGTAACAGATAACAGCCAATAGGAACTATATGCAGCTATATCTGTGCATCTCTACTGAAATACTGTCCTGTTTGTGTAATGGCAATGAAAAATACAAGGATATATATCGTGTGGTTACAGAATATCTCACAAAGCAATGGCTGAAAATGAAACATGCCATTTCTCCTCCAGTGGCTCCAAACAACAGGTGATTGTACTCATAATTAGTGCTAATTGGTAATTAACCACGCAGTCAGTAAGATGGCTGCAGGGCAATGCTGAATATTTCTATAACTTATCCCACATCAAACACAAAAATAAACTAAAAGGTTATTATCAATTTTGAGAACACATATAAACTGACAATTGAATATCAGTGACAGTTGTCATTTGTAATTATACAATTTTCGCACTTGATAGATTTATCTTCTGCTGCAAAACATTATTAAGTTATGTTAGAGACTGCAGATTAATTTTTTTCTATTTCCCTTTAGCCACTGTCCGTCAGTCCCACATTCCCTTTGTTCGGATACTGTGTGAACACGGTCCACATTAGCCACTAGAGAGGATAAAGGGCCAGCTCGAGATAATGTTGCATACTGAAATGTCTTCTATATGAAAGATGCTAACAATCAGGCCTGATTGTTAGCATGTATAACCGACATGCAAAGCTGTAACCTCGGACAGGTCGCTGACCGTCGGACCCACACCCCCCCACAGGAGGAAAACATGATGACAACAATACCTCATTCGGTCACCTCCGCTTCTACAAATGACTCGTACGACAAAATAACTAGATATGAGTGACCGTTTTTGTCCCGCTACTTCTTCTGTTGAATCTATTTTTAAAGTATATCGCGAAAACTTGCGGGGCTTGTGCCTTCTTCAGAAAATAACAAACGGTTCATTTTCCCCCAACACGTTCGCCATTTTGGTTTCCCGCTGATGATCGGGGAGTGCATTATGGGAAGCGCTGCTGCTTGTGGCTGCTACGTTCACCTTTTTTTCAAACATTTGAAATTGTAGGCAGGGCATTTACTAAGCAGAACATATCCGCCCCTTTAAGAAGTAATATAAGATTTACTCTGTTTTAGGGAAAACAGCATATTGTCTGTTAGCGTTAAGTTTCCTCTGTTGGTGTGGATAAAAATACGTCAAACTAACGTTGTCCAGATTGTTAATTAACGGTCAGGCATTTTCGCAGAAGAAACATAGGTTTACTCAAAACGTTCAAAAGTTCAAGGAGTTGTTGTTTGATAAACGTGTGCCTGTTGTGGCCACTCAGTGGCGCTACAACATCATGTGGTGCCGACAGGTCATTTTTAATTTGGATATTGTAACCGGAAGTCGTGTTTGGCGTTTTAATTGTAAAAGACGTAGCGGAAGTTTATGTTACTCATGCTTGCTAGCTTGACCAGGTCATGGCTTCAGAGTTGTGTCGCCATACAATACTCGTAATGACAAGATTATATCAGCGCAGCAGTGAACGCACTTTGACACACATTCGTCAGTTTGCTTGACGACCTGAAAACTCGAGCGTTTTATCTGTAGATGAACACATTGCGCCTGCGCCGTGAGCCTACGTTTTTTTTTTTCAGCTTGAGGTATGTTTCTTTGCTTGAACATAAGCAGCTGCTGCAAAGAGCAGAGGCGCAGGCAAAGTGCAATATCAGAGCGACTTACACGGACGAGACAAAACGACGGTCCGGGGCCGTGGATCATAGTGGGGCTGCAATCGGGTGATATGGAGTCATTTGTGGCTGCTGTGTAAACGACACGAGTCGTTTTATGTGGAAGACGCTTTTTCTCGTGTATTTTGGATCATCTCCCACAGCCAGGTCCACGTATTGAGATGATCTATTTTTGTGATGGCGAAGGGTCTGTTTCCACGGGCCTGGGTGAAAAAGTCTTTCTACTTCCAGGTAATCACTGGTTGATAATTGTTACGCAAAGCGGATTGCCGTTATATACTGCCTCTTGTGTTTACATTGACTGAGCCTGTGTATAACGAGGTCGTCGTGGTGTCACATCAGACTGACAGCTGGCAGTGAATATGTACCTGAATGCATCAGCCTACCTGCTGATCCATTATGGTTAGTGCAGAGCAGACTACAGGCCTGTCACTATCAGAGTGTGTATAACATGTGAGGAGAAACCGGTAATCCATGCCATGACTTATTACCCAGGCCGGGGAGCAATCTGTGTTTAGATCATTTCATCTCACTTCATGTTAAGTTTTCTTCTGCTCACATTTGACTGAAAAGATGACAAGACCTTCGCTCACAGCTCACAGTTGTTTCATCACCCCCAATAGTGCCAGAGCAGCAGTAATCCTTTTGGTTGGATAACAAGGTTGAACCTTCTGATTCGGGTACCAGTGGCCTGCTGGCAGCAGCTACCCCCAGTACAGTAAAGAGCTTATGCAAGAGGAAGAAAATACAGGGTTGCATTTGCTCTAGGGAAGAGTAAACATATTGTTCCATACGTTAGGCTACAGTGTACGTTGTAACGTTAAGTCATCGCAACTTTGGATGGACTACAGTCTGATGGCTGAAGTCCTCTGACAGCTGAGGCATGTGGGCTTCAGGAAGTGCAACATGTTGGCAGAGCTGATTTCGTCTGGCTTTAGCCAATATTTAACTACACTAGTGTTTCCTGTGGCCTCATGGGCTGGTTTGTTTAATAAGATCAGCCACAATTAGGCTACATTTCATCCTTCACACCACAGCCGCGCCTACACACAGAAGTGGTTTCTTTTAGTCCTGAGGTCCTTCTACATAGATAGTTTACTACTAACTTACAACACTGGTCTTGCATGTGTTCGTATTCTGTTCCTCTTTTGTATGTGCAAGCAGAGGGACAATTTTGGCGAAGTACATTCGGTGTGTGATATTTTAGACATTATTTTTTGTGAGCTTACTTCCAAACCAATTAGTACCTTTTTATATTTTGGCAAATGGTCAACACACCAACTTAATGCAAACTCACACTCATGCACTAATACCAAATCTAAAAAGAGATCTTGTTAGGGGACCTGCTGGTTTATAGCGACACACCAAAATGTGTTGGCAGAGGCAGGGTATCCAGGTCTGTTACAGGACATGGTGTCTGGTGTGCATCAAGGTCTACAGTGCTGCAAGTTTACAAGCAAGAGTAAAACCCAGGACATTTTTTATTCTTCATGAGTCCATGTTCCAGATTTGAGGGGGTTTCAGTTACTTTAATCTTAAAAGTTAAAGTTAGTTACTTTGAGCAGACCCAACATGTATCACACAACTACTGCACTATGCAGCCACATAACCTCTGAACATCTAATTGACTAAAGGAGGATGATTGGCTTTTGAATTTCAAAGCTTCTTCGATGTAACCAAGTTCAAAAAGCCACATGAAAGCCAGTTTCGGATTTTGTGAATTTCTGTCTTTCCTGTTGGGTCTCTTTGAATATTGCAATTCTTAAGAACTGTACCCTTTGCCCTGTTTAGGGGGACTTACATATAACGAAGGAATTAGTGAGTCTGTAAAGATATTTTTTCACTCTGGGATGGCATCAACCATCTGTGCATCATAGGCAACGCCTCCCAGTCCCTACATGAAACCTTGAGGACAGCTCCAGGCTGATCTATCTACAGTATACGGAGATGTGATACCGCAGGTCTTTTGTCCCTGCAGTAGTGACTGGACTGTAAGAGGTCAATACTGCATGGGGGTAAATGCTCCATAACTGAATGTAACCGCTGACAGCAGGTAACTCTATAGTTTGCACCACTTTTTGTGCTATGTGACTTTGCATACACTGCCACACTAATCACTACCATCTCCAATCATCATCTTATCAGTAACTGCTTCCACGTCAACTGTTATACTACTACACATTTTAAGGACATGTTATACCTTTTCATTTAGGTGGAATTGGTTTCTTTATTTTACTTTATTCCACTCTTCTTTAGTTTTACAGTTTTTACAGCACACGTACCACAGTACATATACTACATGTACATTATATATAGTGCCTCTACGTCATGCTTTGTATTGTACATAGTATTCAACTGCTTTTTTGACACTTGCATTGCCTGTGTGGAATCAGTGAAATTTATCTAATGTTAACTCGGCTAAGACAAACGCACTACATATTAAGTTCCAAGGAAGCAGAGACACTGGGACCACAGGGAGGATGAAACTCTCTGATGCTCCGGTTTCATCATGTGTTTGCACAGACACGCTGAAACAAACCACCAGACAGACAGCGTGCACACATGACTCTTTAATCCCACCATATTGTCTGTGTGTGTTTCGTGCACGCACAGTTTTTACATACAGCACCTATATACATGCCAAAGGAGTCGGATCAGATAGTGGTGTGTAGTTTCTTTGTGATCCCTTAGTACCTCCTGTTCCCCTCCCTGGAGGCTCACTATCTGTTTGTTCATCTCTTCTGAACATAGAGCGTTCAAAAGCCAGGCAGCTCTGCAGAGGAGACGTCTCTACAGCTCTAACATGAAGCTCTAACAGCCTGCTGCTGCCGATGGACAATTTGGTGAAATGCACCAAAGGGAATAGAAGGCAGGAAGATTATGGTTTTCATGTATCCTCCCTTTTGCTTTTCTGTGAAGTCTGTAGTTCACAGTGGGGATGTATTGCATATTTTGTGTGAACAAATTCCATGAAAAGGCCCTGGACCTCATTAGGGTTTTGGTCAAAACCCACAAAGAAGTCATATGCCTTAATCTTAAAAGAACCCGAATTTCTGACAATAATGAGACCGTTTAGTTTCTGCTGCAGTTTGTAGGGACACAAAACCGAAAGATCTTCTGCCCAGACCAGAGCTGTTTACCAAGTACAGTAAACACAGCACATCAAAGACACAAAGGCGTTTGCTTGGTCCCTGCCTCACTAGGTGCACATTTTGTTGGGATTTGGAAACTGTGCTGGAGCTGAATTGAGAGGAACAGCATGCTGCCAAAATACACACAACATAAGCTGTTCCTGCCATGTGATCAGAGTGAGAATCAAAATCACTTTATCCCCTCCAAGTGCAGATACAGTGCTTGGAGAAAGACTAACTGCAGAAGTCACACACTGTGACACAAGCAATTTGACCCAAATTCTTTTTCACTGCTCCACTGCGCCTTCCAACAACTTACTTTTCTTACTTTTCTTTTTTACAATATTGCATTGCAGTAGTCACTCACTGCTAAAATGATCATGAATACCGATTCCAATAAAAACAGACACATTTGTTGTGTAGTTTCATAATTTGAAGAGGTGCTTGCTTTTCAATTTTGTAACATAAATTGAAGGCTTAAATCTTCAACTGTTCAGAAGCAATTTTAGCAGTTTTACATTGGTCTCTTACTTTTGATAGGAATTTACTTTTTGGCTTTTCAGAGCAAATGCCTGTTAAGTTCACTAAAAAGTATAATAAATCCGTAGCTGCAGCTCTTGTATGTGTATATCTTAGGCAGTCTTGCCTTTACATTCTGGTGTCCAGTTAGGTTTTCTTTTGAGTTTTGGTGTTCTGTAAATCTTACGATGTTTAATGTCACCTATACAAAGTTTCTGCTTTAGGAGTGAAGAGTTCTGTGTTTATATCACTGCCTTTCTGTGTGTTATCACTGTGGATAGTAAGTTACTGACGGCAATAAGTTTCACAACGTCACAGAAAACAACAGGACCTCTGTCCAAAGGGGCATTGTGAGACATGTGATGTGTGGATCCTGTGACAAGAAGGCAGTAATTCGATTTTTTTTTCACAAGCCTTAACCAGAATGGCACAACTGAATCTGCACCTTCAAACCAGTTTCCAGCTTAATGAGCTATTGTTGCACATGGCGACTAATCAGCCAGCCAGTACCTTGTTATAGTATGGGACACCCCCATGCTGTCACCATGGTAACCTGTTATGTGATCAGGTTTGATTAATTAAGACATTTGGGCACAAATGTCTTGCTTGGATCGACACCCTTTCGGCGTACTGTGCCTGTATAACATGCAGGCAATACATCTCAGTCAGGATGCACAGATTAATAACTTCATGAACATTTTCACGATTGCACAGTAGGGTGAACAAATTCTATACAGATTGTTGGACTAATTTGGTAGGACTGTAAACCAGGTATATTTTCAGGATCTGGATCAATCTCAAGCGTTTATGTTTCTGCTCGCCCTTTCGTAGGCTCGGATCTCCTTTGTGCGGGTGAAGTACCTGTTCCTGACATGGCTGACGGTGCTGGTGGGGAGCTGGGTGCTCTATGTGCAATACTCCGCCTACACAGAGCTGTGCAGAGGACATGAGTGCAAGAACGCTATTGTGAGTGACGGCTTTGTTCCTTCATCTCATTTATTTGTTCAGACCCTGTAATTATAAATGTTTTTTGTAACAGACTTTTATTTTGTAATTACCGCCGTGTGAGGAACACCTGACCTACAGTCGCTTCAGTTGTTGTTTGAAAATTACACGAGTCAACCTTATGATACAATCTGATTCCTGTGTGTTCTCTGTTCAAGACCTAGAGAGTAATATTCCTGCTTTGTTCTGACTATCAGACACGCAGGACCTGATGTAATGGATGAATACAATGACAAAGAGGCTTAACGTTAAATCACACTTCTCTGCATTTTCTTCAAGTGTGACAAATACAGCAGGGGAATCATCGATGGATCTGCCTGCAGCAGTCTGTGTGACAAAGAGACTCTCTACATGAGCAGATGTCTGTCAACACTGCCAAATAATCAGGTAGGAAACAAACGTTACTTTCTGTTAAACTTATGACTCTCGTTAATGTCCCGCGTGTTAAATGGATGTGTGGCTTCCTGTTTGCCAGGTGTACACAGGAAGCTGGGGAGACCATGATGGCATCATCCGCTGTAGGTTGGGGGAGGTCGCGCACTACGAGCTGGGCGAGGAGCCCGAGCCACGGAGAGAAGCCCCCGTGTTCGACAAGCCCACCAGAGGCACATCAGTGGAGAAGTTCAGAGAGATGGTCTTCAATCACCTCAAGGTAAAGGGAAATATTTGACAGACTTTTTGACGGACTAAAGCTTGAAACGACCCTCTTGAAGTGTCTGTCCCTCTCTTTCCACCAGTCTAAGCTTGGAGAGCAGGCTAACCTCGCCAGCCTGGTCAGCCAGGTCCTCTCTGTCGCCGATGGCAACAAAGATGGACGTGTGTCACTGCCAGAAGCCCGCTCCACATGGGCCCTCCTGCAGATGGATGAGGTATAATAACAAGCCACTAAATAAAAAATGAACAACTGTTCTGAGCAGTTGTCTGTGCCACAAGATGTCTGTCTTATCTTTCAGCTCTTTGGTGAGACAGGTTTGTGCTTTGTCTGTTGAGGTGCTACTGGGCCTGCTGCTCCAGGACCGTGGACACACTCCTCGCCTCCTCGGCTACTGCGGGGACCTGTACATGACGGAGCGAGTCCCCTACGGGCCCCTGTATGGTTTGTCTCTTCCCTGGCCGCTGGTGTCCTGGGTGCCCAGCGGCTTGCAGCGCACCATGGACCAGTGGTTCACACCGTCATGGCCTCGCAAAGCTAAAATCTCCATGGGCCTGCTGGAGCTGGTGGAGGACATCTTCCACGGCACCTACGGCAGCTTTCTGATCTGCGACCTCGCCGCGGCGCACTTTGGTTACACCGACCGCTATGAGCTCCGCCTGACTAACGCCCGAGCGGTGGTTCCCGAGGACGAGTTCAAACGCAAAATGCGGGTGCTGAAGTGTGAGACGGATGCCGACTGTGTCTACGGGGTGGACTGCCAGACGTCATGTGATGTGTCAGAGAAACGGTGCAGGGAGGAGCCACTTCAGCCAAACTTGGCAAAGGCATGCAGTGCACTGAAGGACTACCTCCTGCGTGGGGCGCCGTCAGGCCTGAGAGAGGAGCTCGAGAGGCAGTTGTACGCCTGCATGGCTCTGAAGGGTAATGCTGGACAGATGAACATGGAGCACTCGCTGATCCTCAACAACCTGAAAGCTCTGCTGTGGAGACAGATCTCACACACAAAGGACTCGTGACGAGGAGAGGAAGTGCTTCTGAAATCATGCCAGTCAGTTCCTCATTCGGAGCTGACTATTAAAGATGCTGTGATTTAGGAATAGCAAATTTAATGAAGTAATTTTTATCAACTCTTAACACTTACGAACGGTCAGACTGAAGGAGACTCTACCTCCACTATCTCAGCGTCAGAAGTCGGGAGGCCTGGAAAACACGTCAGAGTACTAGTATCTGAGACTAAACTGAAGGATTTGCATGTTGCCATCAGTCACACTTAAAGCAGGTCATGCAGCCACGTTATATTGTATTGTATTGTTCACCACAGTGGAATGTACAGGGGCACTTCTTGAAAAGAAGAAGATTTTACTGTTGTAAGTCTCAAGAGCTGAGAGACCAAATCGCTGTTTTTGCCACAAAATCATGCCGACACACATGAGCTAACAAGGTTCATCAGAGACTTATTCTGTTTGGGAAAACAAGGATTCAAAAATCAGAGTTGTACGAAGCTCCAGTTTAAAGTGCAAGTGAAGTTGCACTATTTTAAGATCGGCTCCTTCATTTTGTTATGTTAAGGTTGCTACTGAACACCATAACTTGAAATGATAAGGCTTGTGATATTCTATACTTTACTCTATACAAATCAAATGAAAAGACCAAAACCAACAGTGTGTTTGGTCTTTTCATTTGTCTCTCAATATCGACTTTACTACTCTGTGGCACTCAGCCCCAAGCCCATCGGTGCCTACTGAAGGTATAAATCTTAAAAAACAGGCCACAAAATGATACTTTAACTTTCAAAAAGGCTTGTTGGGAGACTACTTTCAGCTGCTAGTTTGTATTTACAGCAGCAGGACAGTGTATGTGGGATCGACTCAAAACTACCACTACTGTGCCAGTGGTTATCACAATGAAGGAACATGCCGCCCCATGCAACAGTATGCAACTTTTTATAGTTTTTGGACAAAAATTGCACAAAGAAATAAACTATTTTAGGCTTGTGCGACACAGGTAGTACAGCAAGATGAATCTATTGGTAGTTTTAAGAAAAATATAGAATATCACCAGACTTAAGTACAGATTAGTGGCATATTAAAGGAAAAACTAAAAAAAAAAAAATTGGGTTGAGAAATGTAGTAATTGACGATGCCTCTCTCCAGAGACTGAAGAATCTATGCCAAGGAGCATTGAAGCTGCTCTGCTGGCTTTTCCTTTAATTGTCACTCGTCTGCATGATAAAGTGAGGCTGTTCTTTAGCTTCAAGGTGGACAACGTGTTGATGTTTGTCTGTCAGTATTCCACAGAGGTCATACTGTGTGCCAGCGTACTTCGCTCTGCTGTACGTTTTCCACCTGTAACACTAGTGGCATCGTCGATGCTGCCTCAATGACACAAAGAGAAATATTAATGTATTTCATTTGGTTTGTGAATGTTATCTACTTGTATTTGTCACTGAAAAGAGCATCCGTGGTAATGTGCTGTATCACAATATTTTTATTCTCTCAGTGCCATAGAGATCATGCTGAAATCATTTATGAATGTTTACCACCGGTGAAGGTGGAGATCTTGTTGTTACATTTGAATGCTGTATAAGAGTATTTTCCATGATCCCTCCCAGACATAGCTGTTGTGAAGTTACTGTGACAGAGTTGACAAACTGACTTGTTTTACCACTTTTCAGAACAGACCTGTAAAGCATGTCAAGCTTGTCGTCAATGCTGCGGGTTTGAATTTTGAAAATGTAAAAAAATGTTTACTTATTGAGAAGACCAGCATGATTTTGCACAATTAAACTACATACCACTTCACTGTAACTTGTCAAATCTGTTCAGGTCTGAGTTACACCACACTGTCAGCCACTATCATACTTCAAAAGGTCCCATATTGTTGAAAGTAAGATTTCCATGTCTTTTCTGATTATAAAGCAGCTCTAGGTGCTGTATAAATACTGTGAAAGTATCAAAACACTCAGTCCACGGAGAAATGCTCACAGACCATATTCAGAGACCGTGCCTTTAAATGAGCCGTCGGGACTCCCGCAAGGTTGCGATGTCACAACCATACAGTCACCACACTCAGCCACGCACCCAGCAGGTCATTTGCTCCAGACACAGCAGAGTTATTATTCAGGAGTCAGGACTACTCTTCCAGTTTTTGGAGGTTGTTCAGTCTGTCTAAAACGGCTTGTTTCAGGTTTCAGACAAACTGTGAACTGAGGGGCTGCATGAAGGGCCAGTATAAGATAAATAAAAAGATAAAATAAAGAGATTAAAGATAATTGCTGGAAATATTAGTCATAGGAGTAATTTAAACAATCCAAATAAGGCCATAATGTTCCTTTAAAATAGTTCATACAACCACTCAACACATAAAACTCATTCAGAAGTATACATAGAGAGACAAAAGCTTGAGTTTGAAATAAATTTATTTGTCTGTGATGTGTGTTGTATTTTCGCAGCAGAGCGCTGTGGCGAGCCGCTAACCGTCCCCTGCTTCTTGTTCTTGTGCTCGTAAGAAGCTGGCCTTTTTCTGGGCGACGCGGTCCTTCCTCTGTGCCAGAGATAACTTGGCGCGATTCCACCTGCCCGGAAAGAGGGGAACAACAACGGCTTCGTTAACATTCAGCTCAATGTTTGTCCGCTCAGCACTGGGATCTTCCCAGAACAGCTCTTCGACACTTAGACGGGGGGGCTCGCGTTAAATAAGGACAGTTATTCCCCCTGGTATCAATAATGTGACGTGGGTAATTTAAGGCCTACCATGTTACCATCTGACCCAGAGAAGTATGACAAAAATTCACCTCCCAATTTTGTCTCATGTACTGGCATCACCAATACTGGCTTAGAAAAAAAAGCAATTAAGATACGAAAATTAGGAACCCACCTCTTCTTCTTGACGTCTTTTTTGGGTTTCTTTTCGTGTATGGGGTTTGCTCTGATGGTGGCGTGTGCTTTTTTGTACATTTCTTCTACCTGAAAAGAACAAAAACATAATTTTAATGCACCACACCTCACCATTTCCTGCATGATGATTCGTCTTGAAACTGACATAATCTTGTAATTCATGTTCATTCTTCTGCTAAACTATGACCCTGTAGTACAATGACAGACGTTTGCTTTGGTTAATCTCGCTTCTCTCAGCCCCGTCTTGAAAAGGACAGTAAACATCAGCTATTGCAAATGAAGGACCAACTACATTTTGCTCAGCATGCTTTCTATCATCATCAAGAAGCAGAGAAGAACCAGCAAACCGTAGTCAAAGTATTTGAGTTGTGTCTCCATTTCACAGTTCAACATGTGCACTGATCAAACCCCAGTTTGAAAGTAATATTTGAAACAAACTATTTTGGAAAACTGCACTCAGCATTTCCCTTTGTTTTGTAGTCGTGGTAAGGCCCATGTAAACGCAGAGCAGTGTGGGTCCACAGATGTCACTGCTCTCTGGTGGACAAATTGTGTAATGGAGACTCCCCGGGCTCCATTTAACATGACGTCAAAGATTACAACTGGTCAGTTCTAAATGAAGCTTTCAGGAGAGAAACATTTCGAAATGTAACTGTTGAAATATTTTCCCTGTTATGTACATCTATGTCCTGATTATAAGCAACTCTGAACCAATCACTTTTTTTTGATTAAATCAATGACTTGATGACGTGTGAGAAATATCTGATGTGCATCAAACAATTAAAACAAAAATGACAGCTGTCGTTTTTCATGACTTCCTGTCACTGAACGCTCTGCCACTTACAGGCTACTTTATCGAGCTAGAAAAGAGGATGTGTCTCTGAAGCATGTGTAACCACGGCCAGAGATGCTTTACTGTGTTAACTGTGTTCGCTGTGGGGCGAGGAGCCTTCATCTTACTGCGTCTGGCGTGACTCCGTTCTTGATGAAGCGAGAGAACTGTTTCTTGTAGGCGTCCTCGTCCTCCTCCATCAGGTAAGACATGTAGTCGGCCACGTTCATGCCCATGATGTGTCTTCGGTGCACCTCTGCGTTGAACTCTTTGCTCTCTGGGTCGTAACCAGGGAAGCGTTTAAGACTGGAAACAAGTAAGAGCAGAGATCACATTCTGGTCTGGTAAAGTGAAGGAGTCGGACGATCCAGCATTTCCAAACACTTCAAACTCACTCGACTAACATTCATTTTTACACTTGATACCAAATATTCTTTTAAGAAATTCTGGTTTCTTACAATTATGTTAAATCGTTCCACAAAACAACCACTCTACGTTACACAATGATGAACGTTTGCTTTGGTTAATCTCGCTTCTCTCAGCCCCGTCTTGAAAAGGACAGTAAACATCAGCTATTGCAAATGAAGGACCAACTACATTTTGCTCAGCATGCTTTCTATCATCATCAAGAAGCAGAGAAGAACCAGCAAACACAAAACTGGACTTGTTTGACTGACTGGAAACCAGTCACTGACCCACTGGGCCAAAATTAGGATTGGGTCTACGCAAGAGGAGAAACGTCTGGGAAATGTAATGTCCTCTCTCTCAATAGTGATACTTCTGTGAGATAAGTGAGTTGTACTAGCTTTAACGCTGTGTCAGAGGACTGAGTAATTAAAGTACCACTTGTGAAAACCTGAAATCATTTCAGACTTTGTTTGGAGCACACATGTGGTGCGGAGGTGAAGTTGCAATAACTGACTAAACACCCTAAAATAAAGGCTCCAGTGTGAATAAATAACCAGTTGGTGGTGTTCTCATACTGACCTGTGAGGAATGGCCAGGCCTCCGTCGACCGCCCCCTTCAGGGCTCCAAACACCTTGTTCCCTGTGGTAGTTCTGGCCAGGCCTGCATCCAGGAAACAGGTGAAGGCGCCCGGCTGTCCATCAATGCTCTCTACGTTGAACTCATCTCCTGTCACCTCCACCTGGCCCTCGTACACCTGGTCCATGCCAAACTTGTGAAGCAGCTAAGAGGATGAGGAGGAAGGTACAAAAGAGGATGTGAGAAAACACTTGACAACTCTGTTAAATGATTTTGAAATATGATACAATAAATCTGACCTCTGAAATTGTTATTTCAGCACAAATCTCTGATATCTGCTACTTTGTGTGTGTTCTTACCCGGCGAGCCAGCAGCAGCCCTGTGCAGTAGGCCGCAGCGTAGTTAGTAAGGCCGACAGTGATGCCATATTTGGGCAGCTCGTGAGAGTAAGCAGCACACACAATCTGGTCTCCTTCGATCTTTGCATAGGCGATCTGGATAAGACAGACAGTGATGAGTGAGTCAGGTCATTTTCAACATGTGATCACATGAGTTTCACTCAGTCTCTCTGCCACTGACCTGGCAGCAGATGTCCCTGTTGGAGAACCTGACTATCATTCGGTACTTGGGCGTGTTGTACTTGTTCTTGTCCTGCACAACCAGACGCTTGCGGGCGTAGAAGTCAGTTTTCCCCTCTGTGGAGTTAACAAGAGCAAATGACTACTGAAGCTGTTTTAACACGTTTAATAAGAGGCGTAGCTTAAAGGCGAACGTGCAGTATCAAAGATGGGAAACTGGGGTGCAGAGAATAAGTTTGTCGTACCCCTTCTTCTCCTGAATTTGACTTCATATCTCTTGAAGTAGGCCTTGTTCTTCACCACTTTGACGAAACCCTGAGAGGAAGAGCAGAGTCAAGATGTTGCCATGCAAGATACAACCAGAAAAGTAGCACACAAATCGTAACGTCACATGCGCAACAAAAAATGTCAGCTGTTTTGCGCTTCACTGTGTTGACAGTGTGACACGGAGGTGCTTTAATAAGTTATTAAACGCCTTGTAAGAGTGTTCTGCAATGCTGGTCAGCTGAGGTTTCGTCGGCCATGGAGGCGCCACGCTGGAGCTCAGCGGCTCAGCGGCTCACCGGCACAGTACGACATCCACCAACATCTGACCCGCAAACTGCTGAAGACACTTTTCTAACGTCAAACGCATCTCTACACACACAGACCGTCTACACTGGATGTATATCGATATATATTTTAGTCACCATTTTGGGGGATTTTGCTCCTCTTCCTCCGGAACTCAGACGCTGTATCTAGGCAGCGGAAGGCTGACTTTGCAACTCTTCCATAGCGGGACGTCTGATGAGCAGCAGCGCCCCCTGCTGCCCCGGAGGACAGCACGACACCAGCCAACAGGGGGCAGCAGCGACACAGCAGGGCCTCACTCGTCTTCTGCAACAGTGATTTAGTATTTTCTTTTTAAGTAATATAACAATATAATACAAAAACAAATGTTATTTAGCTTAAGTAAATGTACATACCAATGGAAAGCAAAACTATGTGGAATCAGCTGTTCAAAAATAGAAAATGTTGACAGAAAATGTGTGTTGTTCTGTAGAGTTGCTGTATTTGTAGAGCTGAGTTCTCTATTAAGAGTGCCAGCTGTTATTAGGTCTTCCCTGTTCAATAATGATAACAATGTTCATAAGCATAATAGCACATTTTAAATGAGAAATGCAGCTCAAAGTGCTTTACAAAACAAAACAAAAGATAAGAGCAGACAATTTAACAACAGTTGATTTGAAGATTTGAAAACAAGGATGGAGGTAAAATAACAAAAGCTAACAGTAAATTATCATTACTATAACCCCTTCCATTATCATCATAATCCAAAAAAAAAGATTTTAAACCCAACTATTTGTGTCACATCAACCAGTTTGTTTGGGGCAAGTTCATATACACATGAAGAATATTAAATATGAGAATTAAAATTTAACTTAAAACTAACTGGAAGCCATTGCAGGGGCTGAAGAGAATAATTTAGCAAGACTCAAGTGCACAGTGATGACAACCTGACAATCTCTGTGATAGTTTGTGAGGCCAGCTCTGTTGATGTATCATCCATTGTGTTGTGAAATCAAGCCACTGTGATGAGGATGATTTTCCCGGGAAAGGTCTAGCTGATGAAATCCCGGGTGATTGTTGGGAGGAATTGAAATCCAGAGAGAGGTCACAATATTTGACCCCTGAATCAGAATTTCTGTCTGACCTTACAGCCCACCCACAGCAAAGGTCCTGGACATCATCTCATACTTGCACCTTGCTTAACATTGTAACTTAGGCAACTGTGGAAAAGATCACTCAGGATCTTCACAGTCCAACATAGAGGTTATACTGCGCCCCCCAGACTCAGCTCCTCTGGCCTCTGCTGGAATGATTATGGACAAGTGGGAACTTTAATCTTGTGACATTACTGCAGTGAAGTCCTTCTGGACAGAAGTGATTGATGCAGTATCAGTACTTATTGATATAAATCTCTCATGTTTAATCTGGGGATTCGAGAATGGCTTTGTTGAATTGCAAGCATCATAAGCCACATTGTTTTTCAATAGACAACTGGTTTATAACTGGAATTGCCTTTCAGTGTTAGAAATGTGCAGCCATAACTTGTGTATAGATACACAAATGTATAGATAGAATAAAACAAGAGGAAATGTATAATATGGTACAACAATAACAATAGCAGCTATAAACTCCACATTGGGTCACACATCTCTATTTATAACGCAATCATAATACACAGCCATAGCCATGATTTACCAATATGACTAATACACTGACGGCACATCCCAAGTGAGCTGGCGTTAAGCAGCAGTTAATAAGAGTGACACAAGAAACAAAAAACTAAAAGTAAGATGCCTCTCTACCTATTCCCAAACCAGACTGCTGCTGCTGACCCACCCATGAAGCTCTGCTGTGATTCATAAGAGCGCCGGGCGTCATACTGGTGGTGTCATTCAGAGGGCTCAGCATTACTCCACAGGTCCCAGAGTTAATGGACATGGACACATAAGACTCCCGATATCAGGAACTGACTGTCAGAGGATTTTCCAGAAACTCAACACCTGACACTAAGATCAACGTGACACATGCCACAAATCAGAGTAAAGCAACTTGATTTTTTGCCTTCATCATCTGTGATTATATCTCAAAACTGATATCTCAAAAACATGTTTCTATAGTTCAGTTTTTACTGTTTTATTCTCAGTTCTACTCTTGTTTTGTCTGGTCTTGTGTTATTATCTTAGCCTATTTTATTGTTTTACTTTCATAGTAAAACACCTTGTAACTTATATAAATAAAGTTATTATTTTTATATTAGTACTAACAATGTTGAATAGAGGCTACACTACATTAATACAGTAGTAAATAGATGGTGTTATCTAAGTTTAAATAGTCTAAATATGAACCTACAGCCAGGACATGATTAGCTTAGCTTAGCATAAGGCCCGGAAACAGGGGGAAACCAGCGCCTCAAAGCTCACTAATTAACATGTTACAGAGAGTAAGAGTAAGAACGGCAAGTTGTGGTTTTCTGGGATTTATGTGCCAGACAATTTCTTGGCCAGGCACGGTGACTAAGCTAAGCTAACTGGCTGCTGGCTTCATATTTACCGCACAAACATGAGTGTGGTATCAATCATCTAATTCTCGGTTAGAAGGCGAATAAGCGCATTTCCAAAAATGTGTTTAAAGTAGCATAAAATTTAAGTACACAGGTATGTAAAAATGTACTTAAGTGCAGTACTTGAGTAAATGTACTTAGATACATCTCACCACTGATTTTAACAGGACTGCATTTCATTGACAAGTGTACGATTCAGTGTCTTCAGTGTGTGATATAAAATGGTCATCGGTCCATTTGACATGTTTTGTCGAGTTCAAACAAAAATCGATCACTTTTGTTAAATGACGAACCAGTAGTTCAGCGTTCAGCTATCAGTTAGCTCTATTGACAACGACAGAAAAAAAGGAACAAGGATCTTCTGCTTTTGCGTCCAAGCGAGACAGATAATATCCCTCACCGTCACTCTCCGTGCAGATGTTCTCAGTGTTAGATAAGAAAAAGTCACTCTTGTGGACAGCTTTTTTCTTTTCTTTTTTGCAGTCGCTCAAGCTCTGTTTCTGCAGAACTGATTTCACAACGAAGAGAAGCAACTGTCCTGTCATCCCTTGGCGGCAGTGGTCAGCACTTAATAAGGGTTCACACTGGGGGCAGAGGGTGTGGTGGGTAATACTGGTAGTACATGTGTCCACTCTAGATGGTCATTTCCTGAGCTAATTTTGGACTTGACTTTCTTATCCTACATTTTTTGAGATATTTTGCCTTTTGCCTCCCGTACTGACGTGGTTTTGACTGTTTTGCGTCACGTTCCCATCCTAAAAGTCACAAAAGAGAATTGACAGAAAATGACGTCGAGGTCACTGTGGATTAGAAATGACTTGCAGAAAGTCACACATCAACAAGTGTTCACAGGCACACCACAGATAAGAAGACTGTTGACAAGCAACACACTCTTGTCTTTCCTGCCTCTTTTTCTCACTGCTGATTGCATTTATTTTCATTTGCATACAGAGACATTTTAAAGGTCAAAAGCGTTTTGCTTGTAAAATGCCATTTTCTTCCCTTAAAGTCAATAAAGATAAAGGGGAACAGGTGTAATTACATCTGCAACATACATATACCACATTAACCTGTGATTGTGGTGAAGCCAAGACAATTTTCCACAAAGTGAACAATAAAGACACTTTTCCGACTCCCTACACATTTTTTCAGTGTTGGAATGATACAGATGTTCAGTAAAGTTGAAGTTCTTTGTCCTCGATGACATACAGTGAAACCAAATCAGTTCTGTTGAAGCTAAATTGAGTTCTGCTAACTTTAACAGGAGACAGAATATTTCAGGAACAGCAGAGATGCTGCTGAGATAAAAACATTTCTGTGTGAAAGCCCAGCCTGCATTTGTCTCCGCCTGCCATGTGACCAGTGTTTTACACCCCATGCAGAAACTGACAGAGTGGTGTTTTCTGTGTGAAAGTACGTCCAGATTCAGAATGAGAAATACTTTATTGATCCCCGGGGGGAAATTGTTCAAGAGAGAGACTGCAGATTTTGGAGCATCAGCTAAAGCTAGGTACACTTACAATGAAATAAGGACATATTTTCACATAAATAAACAATGACTCCATAACCAAGATTGGGAACGTTTCTCCAGTTGAAAGCAGCATAAAAAACTACCAACACAGGAAGTTAATAAAAGCATGAACCGCAGGCTTATTTAGGCTTGACTATGCCTGTTGAACTCTGACCTTTCAAACGGCCGCCTCACCCCCCCTTCCAGACATGCACAGAGACACAATGACCAGGAAGCACCGAGCAGGTTTCTTCACATCCACGCACCAACGTCCCCGATGAGATTCTCAGAATTTGAGAGGGAAATTTACAACCAGAAACGGGCTGTTTGCAAACAAGGGGAGCTGCTGATCACAGTGATGGATGAGGGAGGTGATTTGTGGAGTGTTTATAGCATAAATCCAAGCATCTGTTTAGTGTAACGTGAGAGTTTCTTTTCAGTGTTTCTTCCCTTTTTCACACTTTCAAGAATAGTTTTTTCTTTTAGAAATTGTTGCCATGTTGACCCTGGGCCAAAGTTTTAAGATCTTCAAGGTACATGATCATGCAGCAATAGTCAGAGTTACGTCAGTCTAATCATCCTAACGAGTAAACCATTTACGTAAATCAAATCAACGTCCAGTAACACAGACACAAGCTCCCCCACTGCTGCAGATTTGAAGTGAAAGTAGGCGAGAAAAGAAACAAGACGTTTATGGACCCGTGTGTGAAAGAAGAACTGTCTTGCGGTCAGCAGCGTCCAGTAAATCATTCATTGTGTTCACACTCTGTCCCTATCTGGTGGCTGCAGTTGGGGCCAGTGGGGCCAGCTGAGAACTCCATGAGATCCCGACGACCACTCCGGGGGGGGGGGGGGGGGGTGCTGCTGCATGCAGTTGAACCCAAGTAAAAGGACTAAAATCAGATTGTAGCTGGAGGGAAAGGGACGGAGATAGTTTAAAAGAGAGAGGGAGGGGGTTGTTACTCTGTGGTTACAGTTCTGGAGCCAAAGGAACCTGTGAGGGGATGAGATAGCGTGATGTGGTTTTCATTGAGATGCCACAGCAGAGTGAAGGTGCAGAGGTGAACGCTCACACCGAGTGCCCGGGACTAAACAGAGACATGAACCAGGGAAAGTCAGTTTAGCCACAATAACCTATTAATGGCATGAATCCATTGCATGCAGTATATTTAGTAAAAAATCAAGTTCTTTATGATTATGTACGTCAAAAACAGATCACTTGTTTAAATCTGTTCTCTTAGGTCTGAATTATGTAACCTTTTACACACATCAGATGTTTATATTTTCGCCTGTTTCAGACTCACTCTTTTGACTTAAAGCTAGACTATAACACATCACACAAATGCAAATAACACATTCCTTCTCTTACAAATGAAAAGTTGACTGCATGAGAAATAAAACGCACCTTTGCTCAATTCAATACACTTGTGTATTTGGGTTTTGCTGCTACAGCCCTCTTTGGTCTGGTATGACCAGTAGCCTCTGGAGGCTAACGTTAGCCTCCGTTAGCTTACATTAGCTTGTTTTTGCTATGTAACAGACGTTAGTGAGCCGGTTCACTGACCTCACTTGTGCCTTTACTTGTGCTACTTTTGCCACAGTGTCCACTGTTGGGCTGAAGTCACAGTCTCGCTTGAATCTGAACTGCAGTGAGTCAAAATCAAGACATCATACAGACAAGCTGCCGTGCTCTCTGAGCCTCTTGTCAACATTCACATGCATGTGGTGTGAAAGCTGCAGCCTCAGGTATATATTTAAACTACTCTATCCTCGCGAGGCCCGACAAGGCCCCGAGGCTGAGCTTGAGAAAATAACCTCATGGCTCACCAGCACAAGTCTTTATTTAACCCCGCCACTGTGATCCGCACCTTTGACAAGGTAGACAACTGCTGCTGCGAAAAGCAAAGCAAAAGTACGAGAACACCCCCCCCCCCCCCCCTCTCTCTCTGATCACTGCCATTGGGCTTCTATTTCAATCACATACTTGCTGTAAGACGTAAAGAGCGAGAATCAAGGCCTGTGGGCGAGGAGGTGGTGCAGTGCGGGGGGGGGGTGTGGGGGGGTACAGAGTGACAAAAGAGGAGGCTGTGGCAACACTGATAGCGTCTTCTTGACTCTGCGCTCGGTTTCCTGTTCTGAGTCAGTGTGCAACTCTGAGTTTGATCGTTGTCACATCGACCCTGTCCCTCTCTGCGTCTCTCTTCATGAGAATAAGCAGAATTCTGTCAGTGTCCGCAGCCGAACATCAGTAACACTAATAACAACTGAAAGCATTCATTTCAAGATCTGGGTGAATACCTTTCATGAGATGTGACCGAGCAACCACCCTCCAGAGGGAAAATGTTGAATTTGGTATAGGTTGCCATATGTTGAAGAGATTTCGACAATTCTGTTAATTTTACAGGAAAACTGATGTGTGATGTTTTGTATCGGCTCATTCTTCCTCTGTGTGAGGAATCGTTGCGGTCTGCCAAAAAAATTTCAGCTGAAAATTCCAGCACTGTCAAATTTTATGGACTGATTTCCTATTCTGGAGCCTTTTCAGCAGGTGAAACATTCAAAAATCGGACAAGAAAGAAATGCAAGTAAAGTGTTGGCCTGATGGGAGTCATCAAAAAAGTGCTAAGATACAGATATGAGATGTGGTCTAAAGTTCAATGAGTCACAGAAATTGAACATGTTATATTCATAATTCCACATAGAAAGAGTCGGTGTAGAGAATTTGTCTCTGGGTGAATATTAAAGGCTGTAATAATAAAAGGAAATCAAGTCTACACAGCAGCTTAAGTGGTCTATTTTTGCACAATGCAAATGTCCAAAGATTATAGAAACTTTTTATTTTATCAAAACATGAATCAGTGTTTTTGTTTGACTTTCATGGCTGACTAACATGAGCATGTCTGAGGGAGGGAGGGGGGGGGGGGGGCGAGAGAGAAAGAGTGTGTGT
Source organism: Enoplosus armatus (assembly GCF_043641665.1). Taxonomy (NCBI): domain Eukaryota; kingdom Metazoa; phylum Chordata; class Actinopteri; order Centrarchiformes; family Enoplosidae; genus Enoplosus; species Enoplosus armatus. Next base: position 16,582,456 of record NC_092193.1, read on the forward strand.
GTGTGTGAGAGAGAGAGAGAGAGACAGAGAGAGAGTCTCAGAATGAGCAGCAGAGGGTTTTGTGGTGTCTCTCTGCAGCTTGTGACTGATATTCTGACTGTCAGACTAAATGTGGCCAGAGTTCAGGACAGTGTGTGCTCTCGGGGCTGGGATAGAGTACCTGCAGTGTCAGTGCTGTGTGAGTATGGGACATGTGTTTCAGCTTTGTGCCTCGGCCTATCTGCGCTTTGCTTGCAGGTCTCTAACTTGTCGCAGCTGCATCAAACAAACTCGGTTCCCACATCGGACAAAAATCGATAACGCTTTGCTTTTGGACCGACCTTGAACAGAGCCCAAATCTTCTGCTATGATTTGCCATTTGACAGATTTCTACTGAAAACTTTTTTTTTTTTTTTTTTACCGACATTCTGATTTAATTCATCCTATTTTTTTTTTATATTCCAGTTGGCACTTATATATCCTGTATTTCTTTCAGTGGGCAGCCTAATTGGGGCTGCGCACGGGACCGGGAGGGGGCTTTAATGATGTAAAACAATCAGGCTGAAGCAGTGTCACTGTAAAGGGATACTTCGGCTCCCCACCAGCAGGCTGTTGTGCAGAGCGGCCGCGCGCGTCTCATTAACAGGATCACTTTACAAGCAGTCAAACAAATAGGTCATTATCCATCACAGAGCTGCTCTGCCTGCATGGAGCCATCTGAAAACACACACATTTTAGGTCTCATCACATATTAATCACATTCATTATTGTTACCGGTCTGTTTTTGAATCATCTGGCTTGATGAGACTCCAAAAAATGACCCGTTTTTGTTCAATTCATTTAGAGTTTAGGCTCGTGATGTAAATCTCAACCATTGTTTGAGACTGGCAAGCACAGATCCAATCTCGGTTTCAATTTGTTTTAATTTCGTGCGAAGTTCGAACAGCTTTTCCAACTGTGGGCGAAAATTGGATATGAATGAATAATAGAAAAAACTTTTTGTCCCTGTAAAAAAAAACAGAATTTCAGAAATCAATTCAGCTTTTTTTTAAATAGGCTCGGCAATTAATTCATATCACATTAGATAATACAGATGTATCATCTCTCTATAAACTCTATACGTTATAAAACATCCCTGTAAACTTCCTCTTAGGTGATCCAGCCTCCGTCACATATACAGCTGTACCATTAAGGACATACAATATGTCTTCTCCAGTCCCATATCTACCGGGATCCTTCTGGGGGGGGGGGCGGTGGTCCCGCTTTTGGCCACCTGCCCCGCGACACCTGGTAAACGATACGGCATCTCTGCGCATGCGTAATAGCCTGCCAAAAATCCCAACGCGGTCTCGCCTGTCAACCAATAGTGTTCCAATCTGTCCAGAGATAAAGTCAGAGCAGCGTGGAGAGGAGAGAAGTGAAGTGGAGGATTTCAGACCTGAGCAGCAACAAAGAGAAAACATGCCGAGGTCTTTCCTGGTGAAGAGTAAAAGGGCCCACAGCTACCACCAGCCCCGGCACCTGGACGATGACGACAGTAGACTGGACACTATTCTGGCTCATGTGTGCGCAGGTAGGTTCATTTGTGCGTAATTACGCACGAAAATGGTTGAACGACGCCAGAGCGATTCCTCCCCATGGAAATGATTCATCATTTCCTAATTAAAATAGAATTGATTTCCTCTGTCTGGCCTACAAACAGACACCAGTTGCACAACCAGTAAGTTTCACTGCTCTCCTCTGCTGCCACCAGAGACCAAATCTCAGAGGGACTTTGAGTCCAACTCGGAGCCGCAGGAGGATGTGAGCGCCGGCGCTGACAGACTGTCCCCCAGGTCCAGGCTGCTGTCCCCGGGGTCGCTGTCCTCCAGCTCCCCGCTGAGCTGCGGAGGCAGCGTGTGTGACCGATCCTCCGACTGTGATTTCTGGCATCCCCCGTCTCCCTCCTCCTCACCAGGTCAGATACATTTTCATCCAGAGGTTTTCTACAGTCGTTTTTAAAAGTGTCAGAGGTGTATTAAAAAAACTACAGCACAGTTTGTTAGTGGTAGGCCTTGTGCTCAGTGAGCTTATACACATTTAAAACTGTTGACATAAATATTTATCAGATTTATGAGTGGATAAAACATTTTGTACATTTTCAGTACTGTATATATATATATATATGCTATAATATTCATTGACAGGCCTATGTTCAGTTGTATAGTTTAAAATGACGCTACTATTACGCACGTCACTTAGTCATTTCCGACCAGTGGTCAAATTTTAAGGCACGCCATGACCTGCAGATCGCACTCATCTTCGGTAAGAATATCAACTCACACTAAATCCCAATCAACTTCCAGATTCAGAGAAATGCTCCACTCCAGCAGCGGAGGACGGCCAGCACTTCAACATCCCGCTCTTCCCTTACTCCTGGGCGGCGTACTCCGGCTCTGAGCTGAGACATCTGGTCCAGGGGCCATATCACCACCGCCTGCAGGGCCACAGGGAGCCGCGGTCACCAGTCAGCATCTACGGTGCAGAGGACAGCAGCACCGAGCCGCTTTACGCACAGCGGGGTCCGGTGTCCAGATGCTACCAGGACTATTCTTCAACGGCCCACCGAATCTGCAGGATGCGGGACGGAGACGAGCTGTACGTGGATGCAAAGCAGAAGCCTCGCGGCCCGGAAATCAAGTCTGAAAATGACTTAATTTGTTCTAAACTCGAGTCAAGTGGATCCTTTAAGTGCATTAAATGTTGCAAGGTACGTTTACTGAAGCAAAACCATAACAGTCATATTGTTTTCATACTGTTTGAGTTTGCAGAGATGTTAGAAATGATCTTAGTGATGAATTATTGGTGATCAGGGAATAATAATAATAATGATAATAATAATAATAATAATGCCCATTATATCCTTATGTTCACTTCAAGTGAAATTTTATGCATTCAACCATAAAATTAGTAACTTGAGCCATGAGATGTCATAAGACCACTTTGTTATTTTCCCATTTTTTTGATGAAATTCGAAGTAAAATTGTCATCCGTCTGCTTCTCCAAAGGTGTTCTCCACACCTCACGGGTTGGAGGTTCATGTGCGGCGGTCGCACAGCGGGACGCGGCCGTTTGAGTGCGGGATCTGCGGGAAAACCTTCGGACACGCAGTGAGCCTGGATCAGCACAGGGCGGTTCACTCGCAGGTAGGCCTCAAACTGGAAATAGGCTGTTGCATAAGTTGCTATATAAACTCAAAAAGGCCTCTGGGCCCACATCCTGGACTCAAAGGCCCCGGATAGCGGTTTTTTTTTGTTTGCCAGGCCACAACGTCCCAAAGCAGTCTGAGTTTTTAGGCCTGCTGTATTTCTGTAGTTAGATCTAATGTTTTGAGGCCTCCCACACTGACACTTGACATATTTTACAGGAGAGGAGCTTCAGCTGCAAAATCTGCGGCAAAAGCTTCAAGCGCTCCTCCACGCTGTCCACGCACCTGCTCATCCACTCGGACACGCGGCCCTATCCGTGCCAGTACTGCGGGAAGAGGTTCCACCAGAAGTCGGACATGAAGAAGCACACTTTCATCCACACAGGTGAGACTCGGTACAAACTGAATTGCAAAAAAAAAAACGAGCCACAGTTCAACGTGCGTAACACACACTGACACTTGCATCTGCGTGATCTCGTTGCTGCCGCAGGTGAGAAGCCGCACAAGTGCCAGGTGTGCGGGAAGGCCTTCAGTCAGAGCTCCAACCTCATCACGCACAGCAGGAAACACACAGGCTTCAAACCTTTCGGCTGTGACCTCTGCGGGAAAGGTTTCCAGAGGAAAGTGGACCTGAGGAGACACAAGGAGACGCAGCACGGACTCAAATGAGCAGACCTGGATGCTTCAGCATGAAACCCTGCACTTTTAATGTTCTCCGACTACGCAAACCGCTGGTCGTGTTTTTTGTTTTGTTTTATTCCTACTTTCATTCCTATTGTTGAATGTAGTTAATTGCTTTAGTCTGAGATACTTTGGTTGATTTTATGGAAATAAACGTTTATTTATCGAGATCGAGTGTTTTTACATTATTATTACAATAAAAAAAACATTGGTTTCCAAAGCTGAATGTTGATGCTTATCATTCAAATTTGTCATATAGACAGGGATTAAACATTAACCGTTTGAGCTCAGCTGGCAGGGTTTTTTTTTCAGTTAGGAATTGAGCTTTTGATTTCAATATTTATCAATTTAATTACTTTCTAAAATCGTAAGACAAACATTGCTCATAATTTAGGTGTTTCTTTTTTAAAGTTTTACCCCACAATAACACATTAAAAAACGGAACACTTTGAAATCCCTCTCGGTCCGCTGATTGTTGAGACGTTGTGAAAAACGAGAAGCTGCCGTTCAGCCATGCGGGCCATCAATCACGTCCCCAATCTGCCTGACAGCTCGAAGTTATACCTCCACTATCAAATAGAAAAACGTTTTGTTGCGTGCGCCACCTGGTCAAAACCAAATATTTTCAGACACACGCATTGTTAACATACCCATATAACAAATGACATTATGGTGCCATAAAGCTCCATCTGAAGGAAGTCTGGAGAAATAGCGTCACTTTTATTAGAGCAGAAGCTCTTCCAGCGTGTCCACATGGCGAGTTCACTGGAAAAGCTGGGTGTGATTTATTTGGTTAAACGTCCATGGCCCTAAAACTTCAAGGATCTGATTTGCACATATCTCACCACAGATTGTGTACATGCAGTAATGCAGCCTGCAGACTGCACTCCTACAGCCTACATTACTTAAACCACATAAATACCTATAAAAAGGACATGAGCTTTGGTTTTAAAAGTTATTACAAACAACTTTATTTGTGGAAAACAAACATATGCACATATCTATTTTTTTTAACTGTGTATTTTCATGTCTGGCTGTGTGTGTGTGTGTGTGTGTGTGTGTGTGTGTGTGTGTGTCTCAGAGTGCCCGGGTTTTAAACAGCTGCACTAAATTCAGAAGGTCCTGGTCTTGCAGACTGAGCTCCTCCATCAGTGTGTTCACATACTCCACTGAAGCTGGCGTCTCCAAGGCCTCTCGCACCATCGGAGACACCTCTGACAACCTGAAACACACAATCATACACAATCACACACAGTCTGACCAGGCTACTGTTGTTGCGTATTCCCATAACACAAACTGAACGCTCATAAATGTGAAGACAAGGACACAGTGACAACAGTGTTTACAAAGACTGTTCTTATTTTGAAGCCAGATGTTCCGTCACTTAGCTAGGGCTTCATGTTGATCTAAAAGAAAACAACATTAACGTTGTTGAGTAAAACGCAGGCCTAAGAGTGTAGAGTACAATCACTTCCCAGTTTATTAGGTACACCTAGCCACAGTCTGTGGTGCTGTTGAACTGTATTGCGTTATAAGACAGAAGCTGTACATTATAAACTTCATAAAAAGGTATTACAGAGTTGTTGTATTAGACTGCATTAGTTTTAGCTAGGTGTACCTAATAAACTGCCACCTGTGAGTGCGTGTTCCTGGTCATTAACATGGAATTTCACATCTGTACTTAAAACTGTGTCATGATCTGTCAAATCAGCACAGACCAACACCCCGTGTTTACCTCCAGCTCTGGATCCACTGTTTGCAACCTTCTACCTGATCTCCGTCACCTCTCTAACCCCCATCCCTCTCCTCCTCCCTCCTCCTCTACCTGTCCTGTCTACCTGTGTGGAGGTGCACTGCCGGTTAATCTCCGGTTCACCCCAGGGTCTAGTGTTGCAGGGGGGGCATCCATTATTCAGCTGGCCTGAACAATAGAGGCCAGACTAGCTCCACAGCTGCCATGCAGCAGATAGATAAGACAGCACACCAAATTATTCATGATGGAGGAATGGAAGGACGGAGAAGCTTTAAGTTAAATGGGAACTAATGAAATCATAGAGTGCCAGTGGGACATGTGACAAAGAGAAGAAATGTTTCCAAAAAGGGCAGATTATCGGATAACATTCTTTAAAAACGGCGTATGGTAATAAATACAGGTTATTAAATGGTTTATTAGTTAGATAAAACAAAATCTTAAAAAGCAGTGGTTTTAAATATTTATCTCTCAACATCAACATACAAGACACCTACAATCAGGTCAAAGCCACAGTGCACGGAAAACAAGTCTCGTCTCTTTTCCCCCCAAATAGGTCGAAAAAAGTTTGATCACAACCAAAGTTTTTCTTCATTTCCTGAACATTACTGAACATTTGTGCAGGATAATTATGTAGAATCAATTGTATTTTAACCAGAGGTATTAAATACAGCTTTTAAGACATTTTCAAAGACTCTAACAACATAAACCAGTTTGCCCACTCCCAGTATTTCACTTTTGCAGCCTAATCATATTTATGTAATGCTGTTTTGTTTGCAGTCAGAAGGCTGCCTTGTTTTAAGAGTTATAGATCTGCGCTACCTACTGCACCACAACACTTATACATACACTTATGTATTCTTTTGTTAAGTTCAAGAGAGCTCACAATGTAAGTTATGATATTGATACAAACTGACCCGGGGCCACCGAGGGAGTCATAAATCACAGTCAGACGGGCATCAGGTGAAAGTTTTCCCAGCCGGGGCAATTTAAAGTGCTCGTTTTGCTTGGATGTCTACAGAGGAACTATTGTGTGTGTGTTTAACTTGAGAGTGTACAGGGCTGCTTGTGTGTGCCCTCTGTCCTGCAACACGGATCTGGAGAGGGACAATCAGGTGGAGATAAGGCCATGAGGCCTCAGTGTGTACTTAGACGGGAGCAGCACGGAACTGTCCATGAACTACACACACACACACACACACACACACACACACACACACACACACACACACACACACACACACACACACACACACACACACACACACACACACACACACACACACACACACACACACACACACACACACACACACACACACACACACACACACACACAGAAAGTGAATCCAAGTCACAGTTAGGAAAGTTTACTTGTTTTCTTCTTTGAAAGAAGAACAGAATAGTTGTGTAAATGTGCATGAAGCTGTTATTTGAGATTAATATCGATCTGTAACTAATATGTATATATGGATTTCTTTCACCCGATCACGTCTTGCATCTTTAAAGCAACTACTGCACAGAAGTTTGGCTGCTGTTTATAGTGCTTTACTCAAGTTTAAAATGTAAAAAACACACTATATACATGTACTCACACACAAACAGTTGCACACACCCAGTCAGTGAAGAACAGTGGTTTTGAGTTTGGTGACAGGGTGTATTTCCTGGGAAACAGTGGTCCTTCATTTCGTTGTCATATTTTTTTTCTCTTTAACTACTCTCTACAGTTTGGCTGGCCGAGGAGCAGACTGTCCAGCTGTCATAATGCATCCTCTTAACACTGAAGTAACACATTCACACACACAGACACTATGAAACTTACAGATGGAGAAGCACGACGGCAATGAGGGTCCACTCTGGAGATTTGTGGATGATGTTAGTGTTGGTGAACCTGTGGCGTTAAGAAGAAAACACAAAGTGAGCAACCTTCTCGAGTGCAGGTGTCAAAAATCACCTGATTCTGTCGATAAGTCAACTAGGAGGAATAAAATCAACCACCACAAACGGTGCCTGCAATAGTGCAGTGATGTATGTTTCTGTGACAGCGCTGTGTATATTCTTTGGTTTGAGCCTCTTGTCAGCGAGGCCTCTGACAGCAGAAGGAGAATTCCTGGAAGCAGGACTCACTACTCACTCTGGAGGTGTTACTCACTACACAGTGATTTAATGGACCTCCTGTAGAAAACAAACTAACCAGCCAATGGGAACACAGAGTCTGTCTATGGCAGGAAATGTTCAATCTGGTACAAGTTTTAACGATTTTTTAATAAGCTGCTATAGTGACTAATACTGGGCAAGGGCAATACTTATTATAACTAATGCCACATTAACATGCTGTAATAAAATACATTTAATAAATAAAAACATTTTCATTAAAAATTAACAAAGGCCACACAGGTGTTTTCACTCATTTAGTCTAAAATAACAAACTACTATTGGTTGGTGAAGTTTGGTGACCTCATGTAATTCCAGAATAGCTCCGCCCATCTTTAACCTGAGCTGAGGTCTAATCAGCCTGAAGTGGTAACACCTGTGTAGGTGTACACAGCCTTTAAAAAAACACAACATGTCATACTGTATGTTGTGAACGCAACGACAGTTTAACACAGGGAGGACGTTCTCGACATCTATCAATATCCATCTATTATAATCCTCTTGGGCTAATGTATTAGGGAAATCCATTTTCAGTTCATTTAACCTCTTGACACGGCAAAAATCATAATATTTCAAACCACACTGGAAAATTGCACGTCAAAAAGCCACATGTAAAATACGTCTGTGTTGATAACCAATCACTAAATACGCGTGTAATGAATGTGATGAGCCTCTTTCACAGCAGTCATTTTGACTTGTCATGGAAAAGAAAAGCACAGGTGTTTCTAATCACATTAACGATGGCTCTGTGTCATTTAAGGGCCCCAGTTCGTCAGCAATATCAAGGTCCTGGAACTAAAGCACCTAATAGAATATAGCCATAATTAATGTTATTAACTTCACCTGAGCTTTTCGTGCTATGACATGGTCTATAAATAGTTAATAAAACTCCTGTTGTTGGCATGTTTCATGTGTACCTGTGGGGGGCACCAGAGTTCTTCATCAAATATTCACCAATGTTGGGTAATGTAAATAAAGTATTAATAATAAATTAATTACAAATTTTACACTCTAATTTCTCTCAGAATATTACAGTGATCTCAGAAAGAGTAGCTGCATGTTTTTGTTACTACTAGCAGAGAGTTACAGAGGGTTGACAGATGGTTTTCTCTGCACCAAGAAAATACAATACCCAACCTGGAGAAATATATACAACATATCATTACATGTCAATGACACACGGGTTTCAGTAGACAAAATGTTGGAATAACTTTATTTTTATTACCATTTAAATTAAGAATAAAGCCTACATATGCAATATATAACAGGACATGACACAATCCCCCAGTAGCTCTCAAGAAAGCACAACAAATCTAATGTTGGGGTGTGCCTTACTAATTTGTAACTTTAAGTTTGGGTACATCCCCATGAATAGAACAGGATGTCTCTACACACTGCAGAACAGCAGTGAAGCAGTATACGGTCATTCTGAGTAGCTTTTGGCTCCCATGTTCTGTACCTTTAAATGCGTTGATGTGAACTATGATGCCCCGTCAATGCTGTTTTCTGCCTTCTCGAGATGTTAAAAATGACAGTTGACCCATATCAGACCGTGTCAGGATGCTAAAATGATCAGACTCGTGTGTGTGTGTGTGTAACCGTGTGACCTTCTGCAAGCAGACCTGCAGAGATAAGTGTGTATTTGTGTGTGCTGCACTGACCTGAATGTCCTGACCAGGTTGTTCAGGTCAGTGGAGACGTCACTTATGGTGAGGCGCAGAGGACCGACAATGATTCTGAGACTGCACAACACAGAGACAAAAAGATGAAGGACAAGAGAGAGAAATACACAAAACACAAAAATAATTTTTACTGCTACATAATAAATTGGCCAGTTTGAACCAAGTAAAGCAATGTTTTACCAGCCAAGCAGAGCTGCAAATGTGACATATTGCTGAAAAAGCACATAAATAAATGTATAAAAGGTTTTTGGGTATACGTGTACGTAGGTGTCCACAAAATGAAACACACTAAAACATATGCAAAGATATTCAGAGACACACACACACACACACACACACACACACACACACACACACACACACACACACACACACACACACACACACACACACACACACACACACACACACACACACACACACACCAGCTGGTGAGCTTCTCCACTGTGATTCGTTTCTGAATGATGTGCTGAGCTTGAGAGTCAACGAGAGGCAGAACTGGGTCCTTCGTGCTCTGGTCCTGGACTGTCACCTGGTGGGGGAGCAAACAAGATGTGTGAGTGCTGGAGAGCAAACCTCAGCACATAAATACATTCACTGCTGTCCCAATCAAATGTGTTTACACATTATATTTTCAATATAGTGCCTCCATGTGGCCATTGACTGTTCCAAGCCCCCTCTTTCACAACCCTCCTCATTTCTCTCTTTTCCCTCCTCTCACCTTGTTTTCAACCGGCTCCTCCACCTCCTCAGGCACAACCCAGGTCCCCTTATAAAACTCCCTGACTCTTAGCTCCAGCTGCGGGATCTCCTTCTGCAGGGTCTTGTAGTCTGGAGCTGCTGCAGACGGTCTCTTCTGCACCCCAGCATCATCCCCTTTTGCATCCTCATCGGTCACCTCATCCTCAAGGTCGTCTTCATCCAGCTCCTCTTCTTCCTCGTTGTCTTCTTTAACATCAGCAAAAGGAGAGCGTAGTGAATGGTCAGCGCCGTACAAGAACTTAAGGGTCTCGTTCGTGCTCCAGTCCTTTAGCGTTCTTCTCAGGCACTCGAGGAGATTCAGTCTGACAGATTCGGGTTCGGCTCCAGTGGTACGGTTCTTGAGTAGATCTCGTAGCCCTGCTGCACCTCTCTTGCTCATACCCACCTGGGTGATGTTGAGGCCTGGCTGGCTGCTTAATGCCGTGCTGTGGCTGCCCTGGTTCGTGTTGATTAGAGTTGAAGGGAGATGTTTGCTTTCTGTTGAGGGGTTTGAGTCTTCACATGGTGGAGAGGCGAGGAGATCTACTTGTGTGACTGTTGAGGCAACAGGAAGGGGAGCAGTGTGAGCGACTGTCTCAGATAAACTGCACAAATTCAGCTTAGCCGCAGCCTCTTCCACACTGGGTTCCTGTGGCAAGCCTTTCTCCTCTGGCACCTGCTTTCCATTACGTTTGTCCGTGTTTAATGACAGCAGCTGTTTGGGCTTTTCAGCATCACTTCCAGCTTCTGTTTTATATGAAAGTGACTTCTCATCTTCTCCCTCCCTCTCTGCGTCCTGACCTCGATGACACTCAGTCTCCTCTCCATCTCCCTCTCTCCTCTGTTCCTTTAGCCTCTCCATCTGCCCTCGATCACCTTTCCCGTCTTCATCTCTACGTTTAGGCAGGTCGCCCCAGTGCACCCTGGGTCCCTGCCGCTGGGAAACAACGCTGGAGACGAAGTCCTGCTCCTGTTCAATGTCGCTGCTGTCACTGTGGCTGAGGCCAGTTGCAGCAGAATACTGCTGAGAACTATGAGAGTCCTCGGGTTGAGCAGCCAACGGGTCTTCAATGTCCGCCTCTTGGAGACACCTCTCCGTCAACTTCACCTCCTCACCAGAACTCCCACTGGACACAAATGGGTTACACTGAATCAGTCTATCTGAAACCTATATTACATTTAGAACAGCAAATGTCTAAAAAAATATCCACTTTGACATACAATACATACCCATCTCCTTTCTTAATCAGTTTAATTTCGGGAGGACTGTCAGTGAAACAAAAAGTAGACACACAGTCTTAATATGTAGAAAATCATAATATTCAATCATAGTTGTGATTTAGGACAGAGACGGGAAGTACACATACCTCTCATGCTGCCTGAGCCAAAGAGGTGTATTCGATATTTGTAGCTCAAACTCTTTGGAGGCTTTGTAGCAGAAGTTACTACAAAAACACTAATGACAAGAGAGATGCAAAAATATAATCTATAATATAAATGAATGGCTTAATGTACTAAACCATACTTAATCCATACTCACCTTGCGCTCTGTGATGTCGTACACTTTATTGGTCTTAGTAGAAATTTTATACTTCTGAGTTGGGATCTATAAAATGAACACTGAGTCTTGAGAAACATTAGAAACATTTATTACTTGCATAGGACTGTAAAGACTGAAAAAAAAAGGGTCTTACCTTGCCCAGTTTATTTGAACATGTGGGATAACCACACAGCTTAGCAATGAATCTCTCCTCTATAGCATCTTTGTAATTAGCAGGAGTAATGAACCTTGCCTGTGAAGACAGGAGACATGAAAACAATTGAAAAAAGTGTCAAACCTGAGGCTCAACAGCAAAAGGTAAGAGGATGGATTTTATATCTTAATCTAAAATGTTCTCACTGTTATTTTATATGTCACAATTGTTAAGCCTCACCTGTACGGATCATATCACTATCATTAACATTTAGAAATGTAGACAGACCCTTGTTCTTTGGATAGAAACACTAACAAGCAACATGGGAACAGGCTAATTAGTCAGGATGGAAATGGATGGTGAATGAAAGTGACAGGATCAGTATTAGCTGTGATACAAAACTAACCAGGGTATGTCAGGAAGAGATAACACAGGACCAGGCGGGCAGGACAGAAAATTTCACCTGCAGGTCACTGCAATCTATGGACAATCTCAAAGTTCGTGCCATGTCTAGCAGATGTCCCACTTATGTTAGACAATGTAGGGGTGAGCTGTGAGCTGAGGCTTCTGTTGGTGTGCTGCTAAAGTGACCTCAGATGATACGTACGCAGTCAGCCAGGAAGTCTTCAGCCACACTGTCCTCCAGGAGACGCTCCACTACCTTCAGGGCTCTTTTCTCCAGCTCCAACTTCTCCCGTAACTTCTCCTTCACTACCTCTCTCCTGACACAAGATACAATACACACATTTGAAATATTCTACAAGTAATCTACCATCTTTGTTAAGTATTAGTGTATGAAATGGTGCATTAGCTAGACATTAGTATTGATACAACTCTAACATCCAGTGAAAAGATGCTCTTTCACACCTTCTTGCTTCTTCTTCAGCAGTCAGTGCTTTGATGCGTTTCCCACCTGCCACACAAAACGACATGGTTAAAACGCTAATAGGACTCTTAAATGTTTCTCACTGAACATATTTCACTGTGGAGACCAGTAACCAGCCAATGAGCGCCTCCACAAAGTACCTGTGTATAACATTGAAACAACTCCTTTCTGACGTCTGTTAGGCTGTAAACATGTTCAGAAAGTCTAATGTTGACATGAGAGAACACATCCTGAAAGGAAACTAACCTTGTTTGGAGGTTTTCGCGGGGCCTCCGCTCCTTCTTCTCTCCTCCGTCGCCATGCTGTTTCTGTTTTCTACAATTTCAACTTTGACCCATGACGTATTTCATTCTACGGCGAGCCCCAACGGACAATCCAGCCGTTAGCACTCTCTCCAGGTAGCGTGGTAACTAGTTTTCACCGGGCTGTGTGGGACATGTAGTTAGCTACGGTGTGTATGTACCTTACTATCGTCCTGTTTGTCATTTTTATATACGGCACAGGTGCGTCGTGCTTGTGGCTGTGTTTGGATAGCTAGGATAGCGCAAGAAAAGGTTTATTTTCAGTAACGTTATAACGGCTAACGTTAAGCTTCATTCTACTCTCCTCAGTTTATAGCAGACTGTCCAGTTTCTACTGCCACACAGGCTTATCTGACCTTAACCTTAACACAACCCGGATGTTCGTACATATAAAAGATGAATTATCTCATGTACAGCCAGCTAGCTGTTGGAGTAGACACTCTTGAATTGAATTAGGGGCCTCTTCTTTATCAAGTGTTGTGTCCTGTTTGTTTTGGAGGACTCACTCCTGTGTGAAGATAAACCCCACCTGAGGACAGCAGAGATGGCTCTGGAGCAGCTCAGTGATGTGGTCCAGAGATGTGTGAGTCCTTCAGGGCGACACCCTCCTCTTTACATGCATCCATCCCTTCCACATTTCACCATCATATCTGGCTCCTTCACAGACATGTTGTTCAGTGCAATTATTTGATTTATTTGGTGCAAGTAATCTGAATGTATTTATAAAGTGAGCAGTAGTGGTACCTCTTTACTGGAGCTCTGTTTTAGCTGCACAGCACTGCCCTCAGTCTGCTCCGTCAGTTTAGAAATAAAACATTTCAGTCATAAGTGAAACAGGCATTTCTACAGGCCACTGTGTTGCTACTATCTATGCTACATTATATTAAGAGAACCTCTATTTGCCTGTATTAGCCTTTATTTGTCTCTCTTTCACACAGCAAGCCCTCCCTGATGACAGCTACACCGCTGAGGATCATGACGTCTTCACGGTCGCTGGGCGGACATGCATCGAGGAGGGAGACAGCGCACAGGTCCTCAGTATTGTCCTGGATGAAAAGAATCAGGTACACTGCTCAAAGCTGACCATCGTCTCAGCACGTAGACTTGTTAGTAAGTGTGCTGCACTGCATAACACTTCTGTATCCCTCTCTCTGTAGGACATAGTGAGATGCTTGGGTTGGAATCTGCTGCCTCCCCTGATTCAGGTTCTGCTGAAGAAAGAAGACAAGAACCTTTCTCCATGCCTGGCCATATTCAACCACCTGCTACAGGTCTGTTCAACAGTTAACGTCCACTGGATTGTATAAGGATATCCACTGACGTGTATAGCAGTTAACACTTAATGCCTTGAGTGTTGGGATGAAATTGTTCTTGTTGTGGTTTTGCAGACCTGCAGGCCAAAAGAGCTGCTGATTGGCCTGTTGGAGCAGCTGGAGCAGGACGACCCTGACACCATAGCAGAGAGCCTCCATTTGCTGCTGAACCCTCTACAGAAAGGTCAAGAACATTTCTTTGAACATGTACTCCAATACACTTGAAATCAAGTCATGTCAACTCAAACAGAGCCATTTCCATTGTTCCACCTCCTCTCTCCTCATCTGCGCCTCCCTCTCAGTGCTGCTGTGTCTGGGCAGCCGTAAGGCGTCGTCACTGGGCATGACCCTGTCCTCTGTGCTGGACCAGGTGGCCAAACTGCCTCTACCTCACACCAAGGAGCAAGAGGAGGACGACGTCTTCTCGCTTTGCCGCTGCTGCACAGATCTGACAGACTTTGTCAGACCCTTTGTCCGCGAGGCCAGGCAAAGCCTCCTGAAGGCGCAGAATGAACAAGGTAAAACAAACAAGATGGCGGATGAACACGACACGGGTACAGAGGACGAGCTGCGGACAGAGCTGCTTAAGTTGTGAGTGAGAAATTTGAAATACGCATACGCATGAGTGAGGAGATTTATGAAGCCCAATACTGATGCCAACTCCTGGTGTTGTTCTGCTCTGCAGCTGTATGAAGACTCTGAGTCACCCTCTGCTGGAGGTACAACTCAAGGACCCTGACACTCTGGCTGTGTCTCCCCTCAGGAATTTCGCCACAGGGATTTTGGTAGTTGCATTTTGAGTCATTTGAACTTACTATTCCTACCAAATGTTTTAGTAGTGTGACTAATACAAAGTCAGTAAATGCTGGACTCACATTTGGTCAGATTACCCTGTTAGATATTATGTTGATGGCCAGTCTGTTTATGTGTGTGTGTGTTTTGTACAGAACACACTCCGTGCTATTGGAGAGTCCCTCCCCAGTCTTGTGTACCAGCCTCTGTTGAAGAGAAAACAGGTTCCAGGCTTTCTGGAGGAGGAGGTGCGTTATCCTAAAGAGTCTTTGGCCAGCCTGGCTCACCTAGTGTTTGTCCATCACCTGGCCGCAGATACATTCCCCAGTGTTTTCAGGTAAGACAGAAAGAATGTCTGTCATCATAAAGTACTGTGACACTTGAGTTTTCAATGCATTGTTAATCCTCCTGACTCTCTGTGTGTTTACAGTCCTGTCTTCTGTCTGCGGTGTAATATGGAGCACATTTCCCTCCTGTTGTCGAGGTGAATACACAACACAGTATTGTTATATCTGTGCTTTGCTGGTGCACTGTTGGCACCTGATCTCAGTTGGCTTTCATGAAACAACATATAAAACGGCACAGTTTGGCAAACACTGCGTTTGATTTGGTAATTCATCATTCAAAATGAGTTTTTAAGCAGCCACTGATAACTGAATGTCATTTAGGTTGGATAAACCTTCTAAAAAGTAAATTTAAAGTAAACTTAAAGTTTAGTGCCACATTGGCCATTGACAGCACATTGTATAATTGATAAAAACATATTGAGGGACAAAACAGTATAACTGCTATACTGAATAAATACAGACTTGGTCCTCAGATCCTCGTAACTTACATTTGAATTATATTTTATTGACAGAACTGACGAGTCCAGGATTCAGAAAGGACTGGTGAGTCAAACTGAAACATCTTTTTTTTCATTTTGGCATCATTTGGGAGATTTGTATTGAGGTTTCCAAATGTTTCTCAGGTGGCAAAAGAGAACATTTCTTGTGACCTACAAGACTTTTCCAGCTGTTATGAAGAACTGTCTAGTAAAATATACCTGTTTATTTTAGAGCTTTTTTTAGTCTTCCTTATGAAACCTTCCTTTGGAAAAACTAGACATAAATATGTTTTTGATCCTTGACTGAGGGTCCCCAGAACTAATTAAATGCCCATTTCCTCCACATGGAGATATTTTTTAGAATTTGTCTCAACAGGTTTGAAAGTGTGTTAACATGACAAACATATAGAGCCATGATAGCAGGCCCACAAGGCTGTAAATGCTCATTGCTGATCAGATGAAAAGTGGAGAGAACGTTGCTGTTCCTAGACCCTTACCACTAGTGGGGCAAAAAATATACAAGGTTTGACCTGAGGATGGCACCAAAAGAAAGGCCATGCTGTTGCATAAACCATCTTCTGTACAGTGGACATGTAAGTCCAGTTTGTCAGGCTCAGCTGTACTGCTGACAGACATATGTCATATTGTCAGATTGATTGATAATCGAGCGTCAGAACATTTAGTATGATGGACATGTTTTTACCGTCACACAGGAGCTGTATGAGAAGAGTCTGGTGCGGGTGGACGATGGCAGTCTGCCTGCAGATCTGCTGGAGATCAAAACCTTCCTCGCTGTCCCTCAGGTGAACACAGTTATTCATGCAAACCTGCTGTGATTGTCACAGTGGGATGCTTCACTGATGTGCACTTTATGTCACGCGTAGTCACTGATTTCACTGTTTTTTTTCAGAACTTGGTGAAGGTCATGACGATCTGTCCGAGACATGATTTGGTAAGTCTTCACTTTAGTAGATGATTTAGCAATTATGTGCAAAATGTGTGTATTTATGTCGGTGGAAATAGATGTATTTCTGTATTTCCGTCTTTGTCATCAGAGGACCAGAGGTCTGAAGGTGTTCCAGCTGAGCATGGATAAGTTTGACACTGAAGCCAAGTACAAGTTTTTCCAGTGAGCTCCACCTTTCCTCCTTGACAGTCATCAGAAATATCTCTTCCTGTTCCACCCTCCAGTGCATTGACTTTTACCGGTCGCCTCGTTTCAGGTACATGCTGAAAACCAGCAATCACTCAGGAGTCGAAGGCTACGTCATCAAAAACATCAAGAATCAGATCGACGTTGCCCTGCAGGTGAGATGGCATTTTAAATTTCATGGTGTTTGTTAGCTCTGTTGCCATTTTTCACAGGTTTTAGTAACTAAGAGCTAATTGGCAGTGTCTGTGCAGAGTGCGTGTTGTAATTAATAATCCCTTGTCCTTGTGTCTTCCTGTCCTCAGCCAGGTAACAGTAACACCTGGTTTGAGGGAGTTCACCTTCTGCCTTTGCTGCGTAAAGTTCTCAGTCTGCCCGACGGCCCAGAGACCGACCTCCTGCAGTACCTGGACAGGTCAGCACACACAGAACATCTATTTTCGATACTCCTTATCTTGCTCAGGGGTGCAAGATAAGGTGAGCTTCTGTCTCCTCAAGCTTTATTTGAAGATAACGTGCATTGCTTAATTACTCACTAAAGTGTAAACTAAAGTAGGTTTAATGAGATGAATACAGCTAACACGCTAACAAAACGGTCATGTTATGAAGCATTGCTGTGGTACTAAAAGCCAGCCTACGATTCAAATTGTGTTGATTGATTTTTGCCTGATTTTTTCCTCTCGCACTTAAAACATTACAGAAAAACATTTCTTAACTATTAGCTATTGATTAACACTCATATTGGTACATCATTTTTACATAAACTAAATTGGACAGAAAAATGTTCCTTTTTAAAATATCATTAAAAAAAGTAGGAAACATTCATCAATAAAGGATTTTAAATTGCCTTCTTAAAATCTTTCTGTCTTCGACTAAACGATCCCAACTCACATACCAGCTTCTTCTGGAGCTTTCAGTCGTATTACTTACGTCAAAGTACTACTTCCAACGTCATCTTGTTGTGTTGTTTTAAACAGAATAATGGAGTCTCTGAACCTGCTGCGTTACCTCGTCATCAGAGACAAAGTGACAGAGAACCAGGTGAGTGCAGCCTTCAGTCCTGCAGTGTAAAGTTTGATCCAATCCAGGAAGTATCAGGGCACCCTTCCAGCCAAAAGAGTAACAATCAGTGGCAGTGAATGATGGTTTCATTCAGTTTTCTGCCATTACGCTACCTGCCATCATCTCAAGTGGCCAGGAGGACACCTGAACGTCCCCCCCCACATATTTTTGATTTCCATCCTGTTTTCTTGCTGCTGTTTCGACCTCGCAGACAGGGATCTGGACTGAGCTGTATAAAATAGAGGATACGTTCATAAAGCCGCTACGTGTTGGGGTGAACATGTCGAGAGCTCACTACGAGAGGGAGCTCCACAGCACCATGGAGACCAAGAGGAGCAAGGCCAAAGGTCAGCACCAGCGCTCGCTTATTTGCACGGACACTTGAGTCTATTTCCGCTCCACCTTTATGAAACTCATTAACCTTCCTGCAAAGGCAGAAAAATTTTCTTGGAATGACAGCGTTACTACAGAAGCTCGTGAAACGTCCATTAAGTATTATAAAGTAGTATAAAAAATAATTTCCAGATTTTGAAAGGCTTGAGAATTTGCACAAATACATGCAGGAGTATAGACAAATATGCATACCACATATTTTGTAGTTGTAAATCTGGTTTTATTTTCACATACTTTGGTATTTATTATGAATATAATAAAAAAAAATGAAATAACCTTCTGATAGTCATGTTCTGATTGGTGATGTGTGTTTTCCACAGAGGAGTCGGTGCTGTCTGTGTCTGTTGGTGACGAGAAGCTGCCGAACATGACGTCAGAGTCACAGATTCAGGTCAGTGACTGTTTCATATTCACATGACGATCAAATAGCACTTGACTGCGTGTTTGCACTGATAGAGAGAAGCTACGACCTGATTGAATCTGAATGCGTCCTTTCAGGCTCTGCACTCAGCCCTGCACACGTTTGACATGATCGAGAGCGTGCTGGTGCGAATAGAGGAACTCGTCGAGGTTAAGGACAGTCTTTAGACGGAGCCCAGGAGTTCTCCTGCCAGAGATCCTCATCGTCTCAGGGCCAAGCAAACAAAAACAAGAAAGCCTTCAAGTGTTCTGTTGTTGATGTAGTTTGTTTAAACAATGAGCAGCATCGGTCGTGGAAGCAATATTTCAAATCGTTCACTGCTAGTGTTTTGTTTTTTTCATATGTCAAGTTGTTTTCTCCTGGTATTTAGAATCAAGTGTAACGTAAATATGTTGCATACAGTGTCTATAAAACATCCAAATAATGGCTGTGAAGTTTGTATCGCTTCTACGTTTTCAAACCTTTGTACACATGCATTAAATAATGTGCTGTACTGTTTATTGGTTATTAAGTGAGATGTGTTCTATGGTTAAAACACAAGCTGTGGTTTGGTAAATTCTGGATATGGCATCTGTAATGTGCCTCCAGAGTAATTGGACTTACAATGTTAAAATGAAGTTTAGGTTTATGAAAAAACGTATTAATTCAATTCACACACAGTACTAACTACAAAGAGTTGAATCACTGGCCATTGAGCCCACATGCAATTGCTGTTGTTTAAGCCATAAAATGGCAAAAAGAAACATTAGGAGATTGAATGATTTTAGAAATATTTACATATCTGCTATTTTAAAAAGCAAAATTTTAATGTAATTAACTAATTAGATTTTACTTTCACTTGCATAACTTAAATGTGAATGAATGTAATCCCTTTATAAAGCATTTAAAATGAGTTATAATGCTCCATACTTCACTGTAAATGGCAGCCACTTACTTTGTTTTTCACTTTATTAGAAAGTCGAGAGAGGCAGACTAAGTTTTTCAGTGTTGAAACAGACATAATCTCACACAGCAGCTTTCACACACTCATTCATAAAATACAAATGGAATTCATATACACCTTCAGATTAAAAGCCCTCTCATACATTAGGAATAGTCAGACTGACAAAAATATTTGTTGTCATTAAGAAGCAATAAATAAAAAGGTTTTCTTGGAACTATAAGAAAGGCCAAACCTGAGCCGGGGCATCACTCGCAGTCCACAGCAGGCAGCAGACGGTAATAACAAGACTCCTTAAGTTTTGTGTTTTTCCTCTTTTGGTTAAAAAAGTACAGAACATAAAAATAAAAAGCAACATCATCAGACATTGCGCAGCTGTAACTAGCTGATTCTTCAGAGAGGAGATCAGGTTCCTTCAGGGTCGAATATTTATTTCACCAGACAGCTTGTAGCTGGATTGTTTTAAATAATTGTAAAACCACTGATGCAACTGCCAGTACTTCTGTCTTTATATAGCCAACTGTGCACATGTAGAGTCCTTTAAACTGCCCATTCTCAAAGAACTTTGTACCATAGCTGCCATGAAGACAACTCAATTTAACTCTTAACTGCAGGTCTGTGAACCAGGAAGTCAAACCTGCAGTTCTGCTATGTTTATGTGAGACTCCTGGTCCGGTGACAGCCTGGAGTCTCACATGTCTTTGAACAGTGGGTGCTGCAGGGCCTGAGCAGCTGTGATCCTGGTGGCAGGGTTCAGGTCCAGCAGCCGGTCCAGCAGTTCGTAGGCCTCATCAGGAACTCTGTCCCACCCTCGCTCATCTTCCTCCACCTTGCAGTCTGTCTCTGAGCTCTGTTTAATGAGACGAGTGCTTTCTGTGCTCCCTGAATGCTCCAGGAGGTTTGGGAGAGTAGACGAGAGAGACGAACAAATTTGATACACTCCATCTTTGTGTTGCTTGATTGTTCCTTCACGATGTGTAGGTTTGTCATCTTGGATCTTGTGACGGCGGGTGGCGGTGGAGTCTTTGTTGGCATCAGGAAGTAGCGTGACCTCATCTGGTGACGGCCTCCGTCCTCTCAGCATCTCACACAGCATCCTGAGGTCCTGCCGAGGCAGCTCCCGACTGCACACCACCGCCTTACCTGAGTGAAGTTAAACCCCAAAACAGGTCCATTATCTACACAGATCCCTCCACACATCACAGTGAGGTTAACTTCACTCCTAATGTTTGTACCGTTTGTGGAGTAAAAAATATGAATACACACCAAACGCCTTGGCGGCCTGGATGGTCTCTCTGGAGCCTCGTATGGTCATGATCTGAGTGAGGGCGATCAGGTCGTCGCTGGCTTTGAAGAACGGGTAACGGCCACTGAGCAGTGAGAGCAGGATCACACCAGCTGACCACACGTCTATGGCTGCAGTATAGGAAGACAAGACGGGAGGGTGCAACATTACATTAGTTACAATCACAGAGCACAACAGGTTTGGCTTTCTTCAGTTGAGGAAACCCACCACAGATTGTTAAAGCTACCTCTTAATCAGTGACGTGTGTGGACATGTTTGAGTTTAACAGTAAGCTTGCGTAAGTCTTTGCACAGCTGCCATTATATCTGTGTGGTTATCAATCATTTATAATAGTCATGGTTTGAAACACCAACCTGTCCCTTGGTTGGGACACTTTGTGAGGACTTCTGGTGCTCTGAAGCCCGGTGTTCCAGCCCTGGGAGCCACCTGCTGTTTCCTTTATTAATAAAAACAATAACAACATGAAGCAGGAACAACACACCAATCAGTGACATAATAGGAAAAAAAACTGAAATTAAATGGATGTGTTGTGTTCACTTATATGACGAATTATTTTACATATAGTGTGTTAAAGTGGTACTCTCTCTTTTTCTGTTACCTGGACATGCAGATGTTGCAGACACGGTCAGTTAGGTAGCAGTTACAGGTGAGGCCCTGCTGTATGGTCCTCTGAGGTTTCTGACTGCTGCTCTGGGTCCTGACGGGCAGCGGGCCTCGACTAGCTGAGGAGTACCTTTGGCTGGCTGGTTCCTCCGCTTTGCCGGGCTTTACTAGCTGGAGAAAGATTTTATGAAGAAATAAATACAATGACTACACTGATAAAACCCCCATAATACCAGGTAAAAGCACAATTTTAGTAATTACTGCTATCTTAGTGTGTTTATTCAGTGTTCTTATACCCAATATTAAAAAGAGCATGAGTGAAACCTCTTATTCTTCCAAAACTTTACTTTCCCCCATGCTTACCTGCGTCTTAATGGCAGCTTGTTTGGTGATGGACAGAGCAGGGGTGCAGCTGTTCAGGTTCCTCTCTCCAAACACAAGCCGAGGCACTTTGCGTTGTCCTGTCAAATCCTAAAGAAAACAAACATGGATGGCAGAATTGAGCTGAAACACGTTAGTGCAGAAAGACAGAAGACAGACACAGATACTTTAACATATCCATACAGGAAATTCTTAACCCAACTTCAGGCTTGGGATACCCAATAAACCATAATTACACTCATTTACAAATCTGCTTTCACTGGACAAAGTGAAGACTCACAAACACCAGTAAAGGTAAAATATTGACACCTTTGTGTGCTTTGTGCGAGAGGTTGAGGTGGTGATGATGGTGGTGACAGAACGTGCTTTTTTAATCAGTGCTTTCCGAGAAGCTGAGGAGGATATGGTGGTGGTGGTGGTGGTGGAGGAAGAGGAAGAGGAGGAAGGTGGTAAGGTCGTGGACTGCTGTGGAGGCAGAGGTAGTGAGGTTGAGGCTGTGGTGGTGGTGGTTTTGGGGGGGGGTCTAGGTGGCGCTTTGCTCCGCTGTGTGGTGTCTTGTTTCCCTGTGGACCCTCCACCTTTTTGCGATGGCCTCTGTCTCACCACCTTCAGCAGCTCAATCTGGGTGTCCGCTGTGCCCTGAGCCAAGCCAAAGTCCACCAACGCAAACCTACACACACATTTTAAACAGGAAAATGAATAAATACTGCGATGAGAATTTAACACATAAAATGCCACAAGATGCCAAAATAGTGCATTTTTCTCACCAAATCATGAGCACCAAACGAAACAATCAGATGAAATTATGCAGCTGCACTGAGGCGTGACTACTCACATCTTGCTGCTCCTGTTGTAGAGGAAATTGTTTGGTTTGATGTCTCGGTGAATGATACCAAACTGGTGGATGTGTCTCAGGGCCTTCATCAGGTGATATATATACAGACGGACCTCTTCAAAGCTCAATGAGCGAATGATGTCCTGATAAATACATTTTGGAATGGATCACAGGTTTTAAAATTAAATTTCAGCGAACACAGACAGTAAGATATTAAATTATTCATTTTTGGGGGATTACATTACAGATTGTGTCCATGCACTGACAGAAACTAATGTGTGACAATGTACATACCACAATAGCTTGATGCTCCATATAGGGCATGACAATCACCACATGGTCCTCCTTCCTGAAGCAGTATGTCACCCCCATCACATTCTCGCTGCCTCTGCAAAGTGAAAAAAAAGAAAAAAAAGAGACGCAGTGTGATGACACAACTAATTGCAACGTGCTGTGTGATTTCTCCGTGATGACGTCAATCTTGGTCGGTCACTTCCAAAACTCGTAATTAAAACACTGATCAAACATAAACACACATTCATACATTCACGAGTGTCTTGCCAAACCAGCCATCAATGTATTGAAGTGCGTAGGTTCAGCTGAATCATACAACGTTAGACAAGTGAGGAACCCACACACCAATTTGCTACAGAATAAAAATAACCTTTAAGAAAAGAGATTAAACAGTTGTGATATAAAAGAGTTCTTTAATTCACTATTTTAGAATTTGTGAGCACACAACTCCTACATATACTATGTGTCAGCACTGTAACACATCTGCAGCAAGTACAAACATTTCTAACCCTCTCTAACTGCCGTACATACAATAGGTTTTTAAACGGCCAGATAACACAAACAATAATAGAGAAGATCTGCAGAGGAACATTTACCTGGAAGAATTGTAGTAGTTATAGTTATAGCTAAAAAAATGGAAATTAAAAACAAAAACAATAAAACATATAAAAGGTGATAGAAATCATAATGAGGAGACTAAACAACAGCATTAATGTATCCCGCATATCGCTTTATACACACAACTGTATTGGACTCACCCAGCAACAGTGAGACACTGGAGCTCAGCAGCGATGCGTGTAGGATGGCTGGTTGGGATGAGGTGCTTCAGGGCAAACATCTCTCTCCTGCCATCCCGCATCTGAGCCTCACCCAGATACACCGAGCTGAACGTACCTGATACACAGATACACATGTCCTGAACACATGATCACCTCCTCTGCTCCAAGAAATCCAATGAGGTGAACGGGTGACCGCTGTATTAATCTTAGACAAATATTTATCTTAAGTAAACAGGATATAAAGTCTAAAGGTGTGGAAAAAGTTATGCAGAGCGTGTACCTTCTCCGATTTTGTCTATGATGCGGAAAACCTTGGCCAGCTGAGGAACAGCTTTGTAGAGGATCTCAATGTCTATCTCTACATCTCCTGGAAGAAAACAGAAAAGAAATATGCTGTCAAAGATGCACACATTTTCTCACTCACTCAAAAAAAGACAAAATAAAAAACAATACATGTTACCTGTTGTAGTGCAAAGAACGGTGCAAGAATGATAAAGCTTGGCTATTTTACAGGCTTTCATATAAGACAGCAATTGCTTTATTATATTCCTAATGCAACATTTGTTCAAACTGACATATACCTAAATAAAAAAACACAATCCATAATGTTAGGGGCCTACAAATATTGCTTCTTCAACCTAATATTGCCTATTAACTATAATATGCTAATGTAATGGTGCATCCATACTCCATATTGTTGTCACAAAGCGTCCAACTTACTTGGGACTTTGCTTCTCCTGTGACCCCTGTCAGATTTAGTAACACATCCGTCTGTGCTGATGCCTTCAGTGCAGACAGGAGACAACTCCATCTTAAAGACAGAGAGCAAGAAATGAGGACAGAAACATAAAGAGGAAATGTTAATGACAACATTGTCATTATGAACGTTACCATACGATTAGCCACTTTCATTTTAACTTTAGCAAGTAATGTTAAGTTGGAAAGTGTATGTATTCGATAAGGCGACTGGTTATTGGAAAACTACCTGGTTAAATTGGCAGATGGATAGGAAAGGTGCACAGCAAAATGTAATCTAAGCGCTGTTTGTCTTCCTCATAACAACAAAACTAGCATGCTACTGTTAGCTACATTCTGTCAGGCTAGCTAACTACAGCTTGTAGAGTAAAACCAAAAGAAACTCACCGCTTTAGTTGGTTGTTAAGTGCAATTGTTTCTCAAATGAACATTTCATAAAAACGCCGTACAGTCATGAGTTAATGGTCCAATGGAGACAGCTTAAATATATGTCTCACTCAGTCTGCGGCTGAATAAAGTCATTTGTTCAGGCTGAAGCTTTTCCGCCAACAACAAACTCCGCGCTAAAAGTGACGTCACGACATCTCGCGTTACATCACCAAATCACGCGGTATTTCCAACCTGTCCAACCAGCTGGAAGAAAGGACTAGGGATCAACACCCACATTTAATTAAAGTGGTCTTGTGACATCAAGGGCCATATTCACAAAACACCCTCAAGTAGCTTCTAACTGGGACAAACTGGTGCCAAATCCACACTGACTTTAAAACTCCAAAGTATTAAAGTAAAAAATACTTTTCTGTTTCATATGAAATTTGTGACACAATTTATAAAATATTTGTTAATGAAATCTATCTATCTCTTTTAATTCGACATTTTTATGTACTTCCCCATTGCAGTAATTGGTAAGATTTAATTATATTACTTAATTCAATAAAATTAATTGAAATTTCATTTCACATCCACTGTCTCAGACTGGTCACCTGTCAA
Organism: Enoplosus armatus; assembly: GCF_043641665.1. NCBI lineage: Eukaryota > Metazoa > Chordata > Actinopteri > Centrarchiformes > Enoplosidae > Enoplosus > Enoplosus armatus. Next base: position 16,608,353 of record NC_092193.1, read on the forward strand.
CCAATCACTGTAGACATACTGATTAAATTCAGTCAAAAATGTGATGTCATCCATAGCAATGGCTCAACCCTTATTTTAGTTTAGGAGGAAACTCTTAGTTAGGAACTTTTTAATGGTAATGTTAAGATAGAGCTGTGATAAATACATATACAGTATACACAATAGCTCTAAACTGCACTGAATCATCCAATAAACACAAACTTAATAACTTACATAAATAAATAAATTACATTAGTAACAATTAAAACTAACATAAGAAACTATTAGTTTCATTTACCATATGAATATATAATAACATGACTTTAAAACAGTCTACAACTCCTGATGAAAAGCTCACAGGTTAATGAAACATGAACACAAACAGACAAGCAGTACTTCTAGAATAAACCATCAAATATCCCAATGAAAGCTTCCTCCTCTTTGCTGCTGGTGCTGAATATACAATGAGTGAAAAAAGAGGAAAGGGGTTAATCAGGTGACAAAGTATATTTTAGTAAAAGTATAAAGGAAAAAATATGGTTGTGAGTCAAAATAAAAGCCTTGTAATATTTTCCTCTACCTTCTGTTGACTGATGAGCTGGTGTTTGGTGGGACGCACATTGTTGAGAAGAAATCCAACCTTCTAGTAAGTGGGGCCATGTGGGTCTCAATCTGTTTTGGGAGTATTTGTGGTGTTTTTACTGTGACCTCTTCACTGAAGATGCTTGGTCTCTGCACAAGGAGGAAGAGAGGCCAGTGTCATATGACCATACACCAGTTAAGATTTTAGAAAGGTTCAGCTGTTTACAGGCACCTTTGACTAAGCTTAACCTGGGAGTCAATAACCCTTTTGCTATTAATAAACAGAATATTTCTGTCCAGAGAAAATCCCATCAGCAAAAGAGCAACGCTAAAAGTAAATTTTGCTCTCTGCCATGTTTTTTTTCTTATTTGGTGAAAACAATGAGAGCAGTACGATGTTGTTGATGTGAGTAACCATGTAAACAATAGTACATTGTTTAGGATATCACTAAACTGCAGAAGTAGCACATGCAGATCTCTGCATGCACACACAAGCACACCTTTTTATTCCAGTCAAGTGTGATTCTGTTCTGCGGTCTGACTGTCACCTGGGAGGGTCCTGGTTTTCTGATTTCAGGACTTAAAGTTGGTGAAATCGACCTAAAACACAAAAATATGACAAAGGTTTTTACTGTTTTAACTTCAATATGAAGCCTCAGTGGACAACTGGGTTTTCTGAAAGGAAATTGTATAAATCTCACTCATTATTTGATTCCTGGTGTTTGATTACACCTTAATTTGTGCATACTTAGCCTTGCCTCTGTGGTGTCTTGGCAGTGGTTATACAGGGTTTGACTTGTGAAAGACGGAAGAATCCTTGTGCTGATGTAGTGGCAAAAGACTGTTGGACTTGAGGTCTAGCATTAGTTGGACACAAGGCCAATGATGTCTCGCTGGCATGCACCAAGTTCTCATCATCAAAGTCGCCCCAGTCGTCCCATTCACTTCCAAGGTCGAAGCTGACAGTTGGTATTTGTGAGGCTGAAGCGTTTTCACCGTGAGCGCCCTGGTTTGACACCTCAGTAGACCTCTTTGAGTGAGCCGAATTCGTTGTACTGATCTGGTTTAGATGCGGTTTATGGTTCTGACTCACGCCAACACTGATCCCTGAGTTCATCCACACTGATGAACCTAAACACAGATATGAATACACACATCAAATGTTACTGCACCTTAGGCCTTCTTAGATTCAGTCTGGCATCATGTAAGGTATATGAGATGTGTAGTTAATGAGCTAAAACATGCAAAACCACCGGTATGGTCTGTCTAGTAATGAGTTTGAGTTAAGTTGACAATACTTTGATGGTGAGCATGAGATGCTGCAGGTGTTTGGACAGGCTCCTCCATCATCCTGCTCATGTCCTCCACATAGTCATCGTAACCTCAAAAGGAGATAAAAATACAGTCAAACAGGTCATGTGACTGTTAAAACCTGCAATGTTGGGGAATGTGTTGAGTTCATCTTCTCTATGCCACTTGTTTACCAACGTCGTCCAGATGAGCTGTGTCTGGCAGTTGAGCCCAGTCTTCTCCTGTCAGATCCACAGTCTCAGTGTGAGGTCTCACTGAAGCTTCACACTGACTCCCTCCATACCTTCATCAAATAAAACAGGACATGAATATAATTCAGCAGCAGGGAATCAGATGTGATTGAAACCAAACTTATATTGACAGATTTCTTTTGTCACAGTTCTTAAGAATCTATTCGCAGCAGCTGTTGAGGGACCTATTCTAACGTTTGCACTGATTAAGTCTAAAATGTCAGTGTAACTGAATACCTGGAAACAGTAGGTAGCCTCTCTTTGGGTTTGAAAGAAAACTCCTGCATGTTGACAGAGACAGACTCCTCGCTCATTTTCATCTGAGGAAATAAATCAGAGCATCAAACAGAGATTTACATACCTTAGTAATACAGAACAACTGACTCCTTATGTGAACTTATAAACAAACAGGAAAGACACTTATTGTATTGTTTGTCTAGTTATCTTATTCACAAAAATTATATTTGCCATTCTCATTTGGTACAGTAGTATAAAAACACACAGCAATACACATGCAGCTTGCACATTTACACATACAGTATGATCTGTATGACCTCATCTGGAGTTTTACACAGAATGAACACAGAAACACACACATTGTATCTAATCTGTATATTTGACACCTGCAAAGTTGATAAATATCTTTCCTAAAGTGCATGTCTACATGCCCAGACTCTCTGGTGTATATATGTTATGCACATACAGTTTTATGTGTTACATATACTGTGTTGTTCCTATAATCGTGTGGTGTTTCATGTGGCTGGTATATCTCTTATTCGTCTTTGCAGCCATTCAACTTCCCCACTTGTATCATTGACAATTCTTGGATGAACGATTGATGATGTGGCAATGACTCATCAGCTTCATCTGAAGACTCAACATGAGGTGTTTTTTGGAGAAAGAAATCTTGCACAAGTGCACTTTGCATACTATTCTACTGTGTGATCTATTGGATGAGGCTGGTTCAGGATGACACAGCCACAGGTTTATATCTTAAAGCAATCACAGACAACTAGACAAGTGTCAATTCTGTTTTTTGTATGATGGCTGCAATGTTTAAGAGTATATGATGCTGGCTAAAAATCATATCTGTTTTCTTCCTCACCTTAAGTCGTTTGACAGGAGTCTGCGCGAGTGTGTCACACCTGCTCCTCAGGTCTTTCAAATAGGAAGAGAAACTGGATTCTTGATTTGCTGACCTCTTCCGTGCCACCGTTACACCTACTTTACCTGGGAGGGGGGCACATGGAGGAAGAAGACCTCTATAATCTTGACAGGCACACAAAGTAATGCACAGGTAGATACATAAGAGATACACAGTGGAAGTCGTGTGACAGAACTCACAGCAGTCGTGGCCACAGAGATCCTTATTCTTGCAGAAGTGGTTGCACTGTCTTTTATTGCCTAAATGTAGTCGTAAAGTTGTCACATTTGAATAGAGAACATGAAAAACATCTCAACTATCTGCCTAATACTATATTGATATACAGTATTTCATATTTCAGCATCAGCAAAATCATCAGTAACAAAGCTGCAGTGTAGTGCCTTGGTCTGGAGCAGATGTGGCATTTTCCCTCTGAGCTGCAGCCTGATCTGTAGACTGTGGTTTCAGTGCAGAGGGCTGTGGTCTCTGTCCAGTAGGATCATATGATATGTTGTATGGATTATCACTTCCACACCTCCTGGCTCCAGAGTAGTACACACTGAACTTCTGCTGGATGTCCAAGCCCACTATAGGAGAGTGAAAATGTCCAGTAAATGCACTCCCTGCATAGCATTGATAACCCCACAATCTATTGTTTGATTTGATGACAAATGCCTGAAAATTGCCGTTATTTATTCCATGTTTCATGTATTACAATATTCAGCTTTATAAAAATATAATAATTGAGCATTTCCTCATTTAGTCTGACACATTTCGGCCTGTTCCTCAGAAATATATATAATATATATGCTTTACAACAAACTGAAGAATACAACATATTGTTATTCCCCTCTATAATATCGGTGATGTACAAGATATCTGTACATCTTGTAGATACATTTCTATGTGAAATGCAAAGGTACGTCCATGTTTTACCATATTCTGAGCTGATGAGATTGCAACTGATCTCCCCTCCTTTCGAGGCCTTTGCCACCTCGACCTTCCTGGACCAGCTGCCACACTTCAACAGCACCAAGTCCCTGGAAGACAAGCAAGAAAAAATACTATATCTTATCTTTTTTTACATAATGGTGAAAGGTCTGTGTACTTATTTAGTGACAGAATTATAGAGGAAATAGGTGGGTTTTTCTCACGTGAGCTTCTGTAAGAAGACCACAGTGTTGTCGGAGTCTCCGATGATCAGAGAGATGTAGTGGTGGTCTGGAGCTGTTCTCCTGGACAGCAGCTGTGCTTGATTTTTTAGGTTCACCTTCACCACAATCTCCGCCATAGCACAGCTATACCTTGGAAGCTACAAAAAAAAGAAAAACAACTTTAAATAAAAAGTGATTAAAAGTGAAAGTCTCTATTATATGATGTAATATGACATACCTGTCCCTTTGATAATAAAATTCTGCAACATCTTTTACCTGCTCCAAAGTAACTTCGTACTTCGGGAGATGTATGACAGATTCTCTGATTTGGTTGCCGAATGGTGGATGTCTGTTGAGGATCTGAATAAAAGAAACAAAGTCAGAAAAAATCACATCCAAATAGTTGATACAATAATTCTCTGAAAATCCTTTTTTTTTTCATTTTCAAATCAGCATAATCAACTTCACAGCTGAAGTGTCTACGTCGCCACTGACCCAGCTCAAATAATAGTTCAATCAAATGCTTTGGATTATCAAAAAGTGTTTTCTTTTTAAATATTACACAGACTGACCAGCTCAAGCTCTCTGGCGTGGGTTTGCTCTATTTTGCTGAAAGTGGTGAGTCCAGCGTTCACCATGGCAGCTGACAGGGTCTGGCCTGAAACACACAGTGTGTTATTATCAAATGCTAACATTTAGTTTGACACTGTATGTACATCTAATAGGAAGAATGTTTTATTTATTCATTCATCATGCAGTAATTCTATTTTAGTGCTATATTTACATTGCTCAGATAAACAAGTCCTATGCTATGTCTATATCTACAGCACATGGACATAGTAATGTATGTATCACCTATCTTCTCCAGCTGTTTGGAAACATAGGGTGAGTTTTCCCAAAGCTTGGCTCTGAAGCACTTAGCCAGGACCAGGGAGTTGAGCAGAGCAGAAAAACCAGTCTTGGATTGCTGACTCAGAAACTCAGACAGGCCTGATTTGCATCAAAATACAATTTGACACAGTTCAAAACAATACATAGTCAGAGAGCACTTTGTCTATTTGTTATTCCTGATTTGATCAACATACATTTACTGATGCGCATCCCATTCCTGAAGATCTTTGCTGTGTCCTGTGTAAGTCCAAACTCTTGAATTGAGATGGAACCCAACTGAGCCTGAATCAAGCTAAAGGCAAGCCAATACACACATAATGTGTATAATGTCAGTCCATAAGAAATCCATAAAAAATAAAATTTGCAATAAAATTCATAAACCAGTATTTTCTTTTTATTCGGGAAAGCACTGAATGAATAAACCTACCAGTTCACTTTCATCTCACTGGTTTTGATCTTTCCCTCAACGGGAAACCTGTAAAAATACATAAACATCTGATAAACAATGGCTTTTCTCATTTCTAATCCAAATATATAAAAAACAGGGGTTATGATACTATAGATGCAATTGTCGATCCTATAAATGTGTCTGACCTGATGGTGATCCTGTTCTTGTCCCTATTCAAGGTGTTCAAGGATCTCTTCTCATTCATTCTCAACTGAATGTCTGAACTGAACTCTTTGCTCTTCGACGCCAACTCAATCTGTACATGAAACCACTTTTGATCTGAAAAGTATTTCCTTGCAATGCCTTAGACGGCTTCCAAATAATTAAAATGATTTCCTTTTGCAGGAAGCCAGCCTAACAACTATATGTGCATTTTGAATCAAATACAAATACAGTACTGTGCAGTCTTATGAGGAAACCTACCAGGTCAGACAGACTCTCAGTGCCAGCCACTTTGCTGAACTGTTTCATGGTGTCAAAGGCAACACAGTACCGAGCCATCAACCTGCCGGCCTCTGCCAGGAACAAAAACAAACTACTTCACAGCTTCATTTCTTGAATATAAGGCCCAATGGGAAAAGAAAAGCGTAGTTAAAGGTGCAAATGTCATCCACGCTACTGAACACAAGTTAAAAAGATAAACTACAGGGGAGCACATTAAGCATGTTGCCAACCATTTAAACTAACTTCCACTCTACCTGTTGGTTTGATGTTTATATCTTCATCCATGTCGATCAGACCGATGGAGGACAGAGAGTTGAGGTTCCTCAGACACAGTTCTGTGAGAGGACAGGAGCAACAGTAATTACCTTAGACTACAATAGTGGGGTAGTGTTACTAATGTGCACAATTAACACAAAAAGTAAAATACATTCATTGATAGAGTATCCCCCCCCCCCCCCCCCAATAGCAACATGCTGCGTTGGTTACTTCAAAGATTGTGGCCCACCTTGCAATTTTGCTTCGATTCCATGTCTGTCTAAGTCGGTGGAGAAACCTGGAATTAGAGTGGAGGCACATTTGTTTTAACTGGTTTTACTTACAGTAATGACAAAGAAGCTGGACACTAATTCTAATACACATCATTTTTTTCTGTGTGTTTGTGTTTGGGGCTCTGACCATAGTGTGTGGGGTTCTTGAAGGTTCTGATGTAGAGGAGGGTGGAGCGTATCCAGTCCAGAGCCATGTTGACATCACTGATGGTTTGGAGAACAATCTCAGCATTCAGGTGCTCCACCAGGTGACTGTGTAAGCTGAAAAGAAGTATAGTGTTACCTCATGCAGTACCGTATAACCTCTCTCCTATGAGAGAGCAAGAGTCAGAGAAAGACAGACACAGATTGAGAGAAGAAGAAGAAAAAAAGACCTGCTCTCAATGATTTCCATCCCATTCATAAGTTTCATGTACTTGTCTTTGGTTTGGATCTTGGTCATGATCACCGCAGTCGCTGATGTGTCAAACTAGAGGAAGAAAATACATTAGCTGTTATTTAGTTTGTGCATCATACTAAGACTAGCTGTAGCTGCCTTACTTTATTTATTGTATTTAAACAAATGTGATTTCCCTTACAGCTTCAGATACCTGCAAGTTAATGGTACACTTGTGAAATAAAATGCACAAATCTGTTCCTTGTCTTGTGATGGAGCACCAACCTTTACCTCCTTGTGCTACAGTAAGGGAGGTAAGAAAATGAACAAAGCATTCCGTTATTATTCTGTCATTTACTTGTGGTCTTCCAGCTCGGCCTATCATCTGCAGCAAGTCAGCCTCGCTGTACTCCTCACAGGAGCCTGCCACATACTGCATGGTGGACTTGATCACCACCAGATGAGCTGGCAGGTTCACCCCCATGGCCAGAGTCCTGGTGGTAACTAGGATATATAAAAAAGATCAGACCACAACAAAATCTGATTTGAAACTGTACCAGCATGTGGTAAAAGTTGTTGATTGTTTTGCACTAGAGTGTGATAAATGTCCTGGTATACTTTTAATTAGAGATGCACCAATAAGGAAAATAATTGTCTAATATTATCTCTATTGCTATATGGTAATGTCATTTTTTTTTATCTTCATTGTGTCTCTTAATTATTCAAACTGAATAAAGGTTTCAGTCTCAACATGATATGGGTGAAATATTGTTTGACTCAGTTGTTGTAACATGGGACAATTGTCTTTCCTGTTTATGTCTGCAGCGTTACAAAGGAAATAAAAACACAGATCACGTTGCACGCTTATATAGTCACATGCCCGTTTACAGCACAGAATAAAACTGTGTTAGTTATCAAGTCTCACAGAGGACAGGAAGGTCTCCCAGAGTGAAGGCCTTTTCGATCAACTTCCTGTCAGACAAGTCAACTCCTGCATGGTGGTAACCGAGTCCTAACATCACCAGATCTGCACCACAAACAAAACACAAAATAATGTTATATAGTCACAACAGAGCCACAATCAAACCAAAGGGACTTGTACTTTCTTTCTGGGTCTGGACTAAAACAGGTTTCAAAGTCTGTAATCTAGTGGGTCATGACATTTAGGTTTCAAAAGGGGACCTCTCACCTCTCAGCTTTGAATCCAGAATAGAGTTTGCATATTTCATCAACCTAAACAGATAACAAAGTAACAAAGGGTCCAGAAGATCAGCAAATAGCAAAATGTTTTAATGAAGAGTTGCATATATAAGAACATGAAAATAAGAAACATGCCTTTGCTTGTGCTCAATGCTCATAATGAACCGAGCATCCTTGGCCAGAACTGTAGCTGACTGCTGGACTCCTTTCCTTGTCGAGCAAAACTACAGAATAACATAACTATTAGACCATGAAGTCATCTAATCCTTATTAACGCTTAATAACTTTGCCACCTTATTCAATCACATGAGAAAATTAAGGAAGGAAAGCAAACACACAAGCAGTGAGAGCAAGAACACACAGTTTGGCCCAATTTCCCCACCCACCACTAGTGCAGGCTTCTGGTCAGAGTACGTTTGTATGATGTTGGCCATTTTGTAGTTGAGCGACAGGTCAAACTTGAACTCTGTTTGGTTTGGGCTGCAGGGGAATCCCAGCACCACCTTCCTCAGCTTCACTGGACGGTGGCTCTCGTCCATGTCCAGGTATCTGGCTGGACCACTTTCATTAGACAGCCAGTCTGCTATCTAACAACAGGCAGACAAAATAATGGTGATCGGCAAGTACAATACTAAAAGTGCACAGACACACAGCCTTTCTTAATTTGTTGCTATTTTTACGCTTTCTTATGACCTAATCATAAAACATTGAATTCTCTTGTCCTAAACACATTTCTGCACTTTCTCAGCCACTTACATCAGAGATGTTGGGTATGGTGGCCGATACAGCCACAAACCTCATAGAGAGGCCGGCCTCTGGATTCTGTGCTGTCCTGTAGGCATGCACGGCCTTCATCCTGCTCACCACCACCTCCAGAGTGGCACCACGGGTCGCATCCTTCACCACATGCACCTGGATGAACAACACTTGTCATCTTACACTTACACGCTTCGGAAACATCTTTTAAGGTTCAACGGAGGTGATCGTACGTAGGTAAAATGAAGTTCGTCTGGAATAACAGACAGGTCCAATGCACTCTCATAATACGTAGGCCCAGAACATGATGTACTTTCATATTGTAATGGCCAACCTCAAGTAAAATAAAGTGCAGAGGCTAATGATGCGCCATCACGCAATGTGGCATAATAAAACATAATGTAGAGAGTACATCTTCTGGCATGGTGAGCATCTGCCATTATGCAGGTAGATTATGAGATACTGAAGACTGAAAAATGAACCTGAACAAAATATCTGACAAACACACTGACCTCATCAATAAGGAAGAGCCTGACTAGCTGCAACAGACAGTTGTCCTTCCATTTTCTTGTCATGCTGTCCCACTTTTCCTGAGAAAAGATAAATACAACATCATATATTCAAGTACAATTTCATATCGCAATTTTACTTTAGAGCTGCAGTATATTGTCACACACAGGCGTAGTCAGGATGATGTGGGAGTCCTGAATCTCAAAGAAGTCATCAATCTCTGTGTCGCCCGTCAGCTCCTTACAGCTCAGCCCCAGAGGACCAAACTTCTTCTTCCAGCTCTCAAAGCACTGACTGCAGAGAGCTTTAATAGGGGCCACTGGCAAGAACAAACAGGGAATCTGTTTACAAGACAAGATCCTAAATCATCATCATCTATAACTGAAAGTCAAAAATCTAAACACTCTGGAAATGATACACTAAGTAAGTCGGAAGAAAAATGCTTTTAGATTTGATTTAAATAATTAGTCCAGGCCAAATCTACTCAGACTGGAGCTTTATTGGTATTTTAATAGGGTCTATACAATATCATGCTCACTATAGACAGCTTTGACATCTCTCCAGGGCTCTGAGGTCTCCATTAGCAGACGAATGATGGCCAGCTCGAACAGCACTGTTTTACCAGATCCTGTAGGAGCGCATGCCACAAAGTTCTTACCCGTGTAAAGAACCTGTGAACAAACCAAACATGAATGCACTCCAGGAGCTCGTGATCGCAGCTCACACTTCTAACATGTTATAACAAGACTATGAAAATGATCATGTTGTTCATAACCCACACCATTATGTTAATGAGGGCTTTCAAATAATGCTTACGTCATCTAGTGCTTTGGACTGAACGTAGTTAAAAAACGGGAACTCGTTGAAGACGGATCTGAACTTAGCTGCTGTGTTAGCATGGTTCAGGAAATCAAACCACAATAGTTGTGAAATTGCATTCTAGCACATTTCAAACACAAAAATAAATTGCGTAAATTTTGTTGACTTACACAACAAAAAGGATACGGATTTCAGAAACTGGCCGCAAAACTCCAGACCCAGAAGACCCTAAAATGTGCACAATCAAGACATACTCATTCCACCTTGATGTTACTATACAATGTTTAACATTTGTGCAGGGGATAAAATCAAGGGATTTGTAGTGAATGTACAGTAGAACTGCAGAAATGACTACATGTGCTTACAAAGGTTTTACTGTTACTGTCTACTGCTTCTACTACTTTGCTATCCACCACCTAGTGACCAGCATGTTTCATTACAATGGAGCGGTCAATGAGGGGAGCTCACCTCATTTCACCTCATCACAGCCAAACACATTGTGGCGGCTGCAGCCACAGCTAGACATGGGCATGCCATTAGCTGCAGCACTCTACAGAAGCTATACGAGTGTGATTTGGTGAACCAGTCATAGACTAAGAGCACAGCGCCCGTCTGTGACTGTGTCAGTGCAGTGCAGCACCTTGTATGCGGAGCGGCTGAGGCGTCATGGGCGGAACGAAGGCTCTCTTTGTGCCCTTGTCCTGCATCTCTGCATGTGCCGCCTGCTGCGGGGGCTGGCCACTCGCTGCAGATGAGCCCAGAAGAGGGGGTGAGAAGGGGGGCTTGGGGGAGAAAGGAGGAGCTGCCTGGCTAACTGTCGCCCGTGGCGGCTGAAGAGGAGGAGGCACTGTCGCCATGGTAACCCGACTGAGAAAAGTTTGAGGTCTGGATGCTGTCTGGCTGCTGCTGCCGCTGCTACTGAGGTCATCTGTGTTTGACGAGTCACCTCCATTGTTCAACACCTGAACCTTGAACAAGCTGTTGTGGGAGGGAGGGGAGGATATGGAGGGAATAAAGAATAAATAAAAGAGGAGGAAGGTAGAATGAGGGAGGGAAGAATTATTGTTGCTGCCCCAAGCTTGGAGGCTTATTTGAAGAAGGCCAGGCATTCTGGCCTCTGGCAACAAGGCTAACGTGGGGGATGGTTTAGCATCTTTTCACATTCTTCTAATAACCTGTCCTGATGTAAAAATCAAGCCTCTTCAGGATATACTCAGGCTCCATTTTAACTAAGCATGTCATGGATTCCAACAATATGAGGGATTAAAGAGCAAATCAGCACTACAATACATTTTTTGATAGTGGAAAACTGGAAATATGGCTTTTATGTAGTGAATAACATTAATCCTGCTAATTTAAGCAATTTTAAAATTATCTTCTGTATCTGCCTCCAAGGAGAGAAAATACTTGTTGACCTGGTTTTCATGGCCTGAATCTCAGGGCCACAAGTGCAGATTTCTTCTCATCTTTCAAAATGTGTACTTCAGGGAGACTGCCTGAAAAACATGTGCACATACTCCTTCATTCACAATCATGTAAATGTTGTTTTGACACTTGCCTTCTCCGTAGAGGTGGGCTTTCGCTGCAGTCCACAGACAAACACCTCCGGCCGATGGCCACATGACCAGAGTCCCGCAGGGTTTCATCTCCACCTCTGCCACTCTGACAGGCACCCTGAGAGTAATCCCTGAACCCTTCACCTCCCCTAAGGCCATCACATCTGCTGATGCTGTTGCTGCCACCCTGAGTTTCAAACTCTTTCTCATCATTGTTAGATCTGCACGGACCGTTGATTTTTGATGGTAAGATCTTAAGGCCAGCTGATCCTTTGAACGGAAGTTTCTTGGGTTTCTGTGAGAAACCTGTGAGTAATATTGAAGAGGGAGAGAGAGTTTTATCAAACCAAGTTGTTGGTAGCTGTAAATTGGTGCCTTTTATGGGTGTGACTCTCAAAATTAAGGTTGACTATTTTGCTATTTTTCTTGTTGATGAAAAGAATTTACAGCAGGGGATTTGCCATTCCAGTCGTACTAATGATTATGAGAATATATCATAAGACCCATATCCTGATTTGTTTATGCAAGCCAAGGCAAATTGGGAAAGCTTACAAGCCTATTCAAGCTATCATGTCACTGAGTCACACAGTTAAATTTAGTAGGGCTTCAATAGGCCAGATACTGAGCAGTTTACTCAAGTCAAGTGAAAAGGAATTCACCCTAATCCAGAGCACAACATACTGTATAGGGTAGAGAGAGACTCTGCCTCCTTGTGCATATCCTGAGTGACTGTAATCTGAGAAAGAGATGGAGGCACTTCCAGTTGCCATGGACTGGCCTCCTGGTGCAGTGGCTTTCTGTCAAATACAAACCAGTGGGAAACATTAATTCAGCTGAGAGAGGAAGAACAAGAGAGAGAGAAGATGTTGTTGTCTCTTTGTACTCACACTTTGTGGACAATGGGTTTCTCAAAAAACAGATTGTCCAGGGACAAGGCGCAGTCATCGGAGTCCAACATGTCATCAGGTCATGTAGGCACTCACACATTTGAAGTGGGGCAATCTCAATCAGTCATTAAGGATCTTGCTTGAGGACATCTGGCTTAAAGAAAAAAACAAACCCGAGATACATACGTGGATGTAAAAACAAACCAATAAATATATTTGTAGCCATGTATTTACATGTGGCTGAAATTACATATTCTCTGGTGCAAAAAATCAAGCCTCCTAATGATACATCATAATTAAGTGATGTATGGATTAAAACTATTTGAGAGATTAAAGAAAAATCATCATTACATTACACCTTTGGACACACAAAAAAATGGAAATATGCTGCTTTTATACAGTTAGCAATACTACTGTTGATTTAGCTTAAGCAATTAATATATACTTAGCTATTGAAATGGCATAACTGGCTGTTCTCTAAATAGCCCACCTGCTGAACAAAGCTATATGAACGTTTTGCATTATGAGTGATGTAGGTAAGTATCTCATAGTAAAATACTTATTCTTGATTGCAAGAGAAGAGGTAACTGGGCTTTGCTAGCTTTAGCTGGAGCGTTAGCTAGTGAACAACCAGCTATGGACATTCAAATATATAGACATTTCAAATAACTGTTATCAGTTAGCATAGCCACATAGTTGCCCAACATAGTTTAAGCAATGACCTTTGTCATTTTCAAAGATATCTGTTCTATTTTCTCGTTGTGTACCCACCTATGATGATGAATATTCACTCAGAGCTCAACCCTTGACCCCCTCTACATTTGACATTTTAGCTAGCTCCTCTTTACCATGTTCACACGAGACTGAACCGTCCACCATTAACAAGTATATTCGCATCTAGCAAGACTAACAGCACTGTAGCTAGACTTTTTATTTAAAAAAATATTATCTGTTGCTAAATATTCTCATCAAAATTTAAGTAGGCCAGCTATAACATATGTTTACTGGGGGATCTGTTTCATACTTTCTTGAGTGTGTGTTAAAAAACAACGTGTTTCTTCTTTAAAACACACGAGGCTGGGAAGAACTGAACCGGCTAATCACCGGCTACGAAAGCAACAAAGACCTATGAGGAGACAGCCATGGGGGATAGTGTGGTAACATCTTTCCTGTGTTGGCACACAATTCCAGTCTGTGCGTCAATGACAAGTTTAAATATCAAAACAAAAGGTGCTCTTTAAAAAGAACAACCAACTAGTAACGGAAGTTACATTTTATTTTATCAATTAATACGGTGATTAACCGCCATCAACCTAAAAAAAAATCTGCTACTCAAAGGAGATGGTCATTAACTCAGGTTTTTTATGCCTCCTATCTGGAATGAACCATTACACATCTTTCGGGGGAACACGGCACCGACTCGTAACATTACGTGACGAAATTATACGCGACAAGAACTTGAGTAACTGTTTAACCATAGTTGTTTTACAAAATAGTTTCACGATTAAACGAAATTATTGGAGCATTTCCTTGTTCTGTTCCTGTGTAGCCACTTGTATGTACGGTTACCCTTACAAAAGAAATGATCTCTCCCACACCAGACCACCACGGAAAATGGCGACTGTGAAATAGATGGAAGACGAAACTAAGAAATAATTCAATGCAGCGTATAAATTGTGCCCTGTCTCCATCCGCGCCGCTTGGAGGTAATGTTTGTTTGTTTTTCGTCATTTTATTGATGTCGGTATAGTGAGTAGCGAGGGGCGATTGTCATTAGCTATAGTTTAGCCTGAGGAATAGGTTTTGGTATGGAATGGTCTGCAGCTCCTGCAAGCAGCATCCAACAACACAGCGTGATATAAACGCCAAAGAAATTCAGTTATACCCTTACGGAACATCGTATGTATACTCAGATTTGCTCTGTATGTAGATACCTTTTGAAACCTATCCAAACTATTGTGGGTTGGCTTATAACTGAACTACTGTGCTGAAAGTTTTAGCTCTAACGTTAAGTTATACAAATCCACAACCGCTCATCAAAAGCCATTTACGAGGTACATCCCTTTGCAGTTTTAGTGCTGCTGTGTAGATATTAGAAACACCTTTCTCTGCCACAGGAGCATTCAGTTGGTATGACACTTTTATTGCCCTTCAAATCCAAGACCTCTCACTCCGGCGACCTTGTAGCGTTATAAATGGCCACAATTAATCTTCTAAGCAAAGTGTCAAATGTATATTATATTTAGCTATGTTTACTGTGTGGCCAATGAATGCTGATGGAGTCAAGAAGCTAACGCTGGTGGCATTGTAAGTAACTAAACTTACTTTTCACATCAAACAAGCACATCCCAATAAGCAAGAAGTACGTATTGCAAACTTGAGCTCCTAAACAGTAACATATAAAACAAAATGTCACTTTAATGCTTCTGACATCTGTTAAAGCATGCTAAAGGCTGCAAGCAATTGTCATCTTAACCATGTTAACCATCACTGATTTACATTTGCATTATGGGGATGCAACTAATTATTTCAGAGTTGTCAGTAAAAAATACCCCTTATAATTTCCTTAAACCCAAAGTGACGTCTCCAAATAACTCATTTGGGTTTCTATTACTCAAGACAAAGGAAAGCAGCAAATTCTTACAATCTAGAAGCAGAAATTTGGGAATGTTTGGTATTTTAGCTTTAATCAAAATAGTTGCAGGAACATTTTCTGTCAAACTGTTACTTGATTCAGCTCTATTTGCATTTCAGAATCAGAATCAGAAACTGTTTATTGCCAAGTAACATACATTACAAGGAATTTGCTGTGGTCTGAAGGTGCTATTGTTTTGATAACAAATAAGTAGAATATAAAAGCTAAAATAAGAATAAGAATAAAAATAAAAATAAGATAAGATAAATAACAACAGTGCAGTGACCAGAATAAAGTAAAGTGTCCAGATAAAGTGTCCAGTAGGGGGTGAGTGCGTTAATGTAACGCAGTGGGGACAGGGGTGATGTACGTTAATATAACGTATAGCTTGTGTTTTTTTAAACATGACTAACAATTTGAAGCCATAGTAGCAGCTTCTAGTGGCTGCAGTGTCATTACACTCTACTCCTCAAATGGCACCAACAAGCTACAGACAATGTTGCTGTTCACAAGAGTCTAAATCCAGAGTTATTCTTCGGCAGTGAGGTGTTACTACATGTGAAGCCTAGATACGTCAGCTAGCGCTAATGTGCAAATCAAACTACATGTCGCCACCGCCGGGGCTACGTGGAAACTGTAAGAACTGTATTTGTTCACTTTAGAACATCCATTGATAGGGAAGATAACGTTGAGCAGGTTATGATTGTAATGGGCAAACAAAATTAATTAAAAATGCAAACATGATTACTTTGGATATACGGTACGATGAATATTTAACACGATCAGAAAATTTATGACAGATCCATCTAATGTTGTGTTACAACAATCAAGGGGTTAAATGCTGTGCCAAACTATGAATCAATTCTAACGTAGTCGGCATCTATGGCGGGACCAGTTGAACAGCTACCGCAGAGAATCAAAAATACAATTTTACTAGAGGTGTTGCTAAAAATTTTAAGTTTGTCCTGAGGGTAGTGCTAAAGACCCTTTAGTAGTTCTAACGAAAACTTTAACACTACCATGGAGATGTTATAAATCAAATGGGCGTTTACCCTCGTGGGAGTCTGCATTAAAATAGAAAAAGCCACGGCAATCTAAGATAGGTAAGTTGACATTTTGGCCTGAGGGTGGCAATAGAGGAAAGCTTATGGAGTGTCCAAAATTGGAAGAGTTTGTCCTTAAGGCCGCGTTCTCGACCAACTTGAGCCCTGCGTGAAAAAAAAAAAGGCAGCCTTCTCATTAATTTGAATGGAGGCAGTTGAACCAAGCTCAACTTTTGCTGCAAAGCAAATCTGGCAAGGCGCTGCGTTGGCCAATCAAATACATGCAAGCGCCCGTTCGCATTGGACTACTTTGTAACCTGAATGCTGTATTTCTACAGTTTACGTCGCAATCTTTATGACAAAAGACGAAATAGTTGCGCCCTGTGACCCAAAGTTTTACTGGGAAATTTTTGGCAGTGCACCAGTTGTTGACCATCAGCTGTAGGATGCTCGTCAGCTTAGCCTGGTTAGTAAGGTTAGCCAAGCTTATGTAGTGTTGCTGCCTCCGAATGGCAAACAAATGAGAGACCAGAGTTGAAGGATCCTCCATTGACATTTAGATCCACTTTATGGGAGCATTACAGTTTCCCGGTAAGTTACTGAGAATGCGGACAACGATAGCGTCAAACTGTATGCCGACATTGTTCAAAAGAAGTCGGGTCTGTCTGTGGAAACACTTACTTACAAACGTAATTTATGACGGGAACACCGGAATAAATCGATTAGCAGAACGAGACAAAAACAGACTGGAAGGCAAGTCCTTCTCCCCACAGCATTCAGGCAGCCTCTCACTGCAGATTCGGACCGTGGCAAAGTAATAACTAATGCTACAGGAGTGTTTATCGCTGTAGATATGCCACCATACTCGGTCGTAGGGAATACAGAATTTAACCATATGGTCAAAGTGTTTGAGCCTACAATGGGCCTTCACATGTGCATTTTAGTGAGTCCGTCATGCCTGCCCTGTATAATCGAACGCAAGCTGCAGTTCAAAAATTATCAGCAGGTCAAAGTCTTATGATCGAGCATTATTGACACTTGTGTTATTTATTTCTTATTATTGACAATATGCGAGTATTTGAGTGCCTTTACTAGTAAAGTAAGAATTCTAGCCAAGAGGCCACTGTTGAATGTTTACATCTTTCAAAATAAATGACAAAAATGTATTATTTTATTTTCAATTTCTTTTGTTTTCCTGCTGTACCAAAAACATACCAAACTGTGATCCCAAAACCGAGGTACATACTGAACCGTGAATTTTGTGTACCATTACACCCCTATTACAAACCGTATTACAATGTTTTTGTGTTCAATAAACCTTTAAACGCATCAATCTGTTTCTCAATTTGGCCTTCCTGGATTGGATGTCATTGTCTGACCAGTACCTTAATAACATGGCCCCACCAATGTAGTTTTAATGCAGGGCTTTTTCTGGTCTGAATGCCTGGTATGAACACCATACATTTATACAAATACATGAAACCTCACCATAAAATTCAATAAGATATCAAAGCTATCAAGGCCACTAAACCTACCAGAAAATCCCATTGGCACAAGAACATTAAAGAGGCTATAATTTTATTTAAAAATGTTAGAATAGGGAGAGAAAAACGTAATTTGTCGTTGTGAATGAGGAATATCTAAGAAGGTTTTACTTTTCTTTTTCAGGTCATGGCAGCTGAAATGTCATGTCTGACAGGTGTTGATGAAGATGATAAAGATGCAGATCCTGAGATCAATGCCCTCACGCTCCTGCAAGAGCCAGTGAGAATGGCGCAAGAATCAGCCTCTTGCACCGATTCTTTCGGCAAGCCTTCTCTGAAACAAAACAGTGTCCTAGATGTTCTGTCAAACACAGATATGTTGTCTCCGGTTGGCCTGGGAAATGGACCTTCTTCGCATCAGGCTACACAAGCCCAGGAACTCAACAGCATCTCCACAGAGAAAGAGGAGGCAAAGAGCATCACCCCACTAAAAACTGTTCAGGAAATTGACACTGCAGGAATTTGGGGTTTTGACGTAGACTCACCTGAGAACTCAATGGATAATTTCAGTAGTGCTAGTGATCTTCATTGGGACCCTCACAAAGAGTTTATGCAGTTTCTGTGGGAGAACCATGGTGATTCCCCTGGTGAGGAGCCTAAAGATGAAATCCCTTCTACCAACAGCCAAAGGAGAAGGAAACGGAAAATGGACATGGTTGTCATGGTGGATCCCTCAGAAGACCTTTACCCTGATCTGAGCCACAAGTCATCTGAGGAATTGTCTGATGCCGAAGGCCAAGTAGACTCCATTCCTGTCAGAAAAGTTAGAAAGTCAAGGAAGTTCTCCAATTCGCAGTCGTCACCAACAGGGAAAGTATCCAAGTATCCCAATGGAACTGTAAAGGCCATCAAGGAAATTCTTTATAATGCACCTGCAAGAAATTCACATGAGAACAGTATAAGTCATGGGCTTTCACCATTGAAGGGGAGGCTCACAATAAATTCTCATTCAGAGGAGAAGCTGCCATGTTATCCTTGCTCAAAATGTAAGCTCGTTTTCAAAAAAGAGCATCATTTGCTTCGTCATATGAAGTCTCATGTTGACACTCCGAATATTTCGCCAAAGCCTTTTATATGCCGAGAATGTGGACTGTCCTTCAGACAAAGCGGTTCGCTTATCGAGCACATGTCTATCCACCAGGAAAAGAGAGAGAGACTCACTGAAGAGATCAAGGGCATGAATGATAAGAAGAAAGAGGATAAAAACGCAAAGCTTTTCTGCCCTCAGTGCCCATTTGGAACAAACTGCCCAAACACGTTTGTTCAACATGCGAAAACACACGAGAAGGACAAGAGAAAGTTTAGATGTGACAAATGTAGCTTCAGGACTCTGAGTGAGAATGATCTTAGGAGACATAACATTATGCAGCACACTGTTATTACAGTTAGAAAGCAGATCCAGAACAATGACTCTGAAATCTTCTCCTGTAACATTTGTTCTTATAGAGCTTTTAGCAAAAATGTTTTTAAGAATCACCTTCTGCGGCGCCATCAACAAACATTTGAGGAATATGAAGCTGCACAGTGTAGTGAGAAAAATGCACAAACATCTAAGGAACCGCATGTGCGTAGTTGTAAAACTCCTGTGGAAGATGCAGAGTTTACATCTAAAATCTTGATAAAAAATCAGATCTCTTCCAAAAGAGCTTGTTCACCTAGTGAGTCCAATGACATTTCAGACTTGTTCAAAAATAGCAAGATTAAGAGAGGCCTCAAGTCCCAACTAACGGAATCAAAGCTCGACAAATCCATTAATGTTCTTCTGTCCCGACAAAGACATGGAAAGAAAACTGCAGAACAGAAGAGGGAAAGCAATAATTGCAGCACATCTGTTCAGGATTCCAAAAGTGACGAAGATGGTGATCAGTTGCCAGGAACATTGACTGTCAAGGTCGAAGATTCAGCTTTATCCCCAAATGGCCATAGGATGTCATCCAGTGCAGCTGAAAGAGATCTTAACAGCAACAGGGTACCCAAGTTGAATGAGTATCAGTCAACAGTCAAAAAGTCACCTTCTAAAAGGAAGATGTCCACCCCATACCGCAACACCTCTGACCAAGACTCATGCTTCATCTTACCAAAACCTTTGCCAAGTCCCAAGAAAATAAACCAAGAAGAAGAAGAAGAAGAAGTGTCCGACTATGATGAAAAAGACATTTTCCAGTTTAAGGATACAGATGCCAACACTAACCTCTTTGATAATGGTATCAAGCAAGAAAAACAAAACATCATTTATACCTATAGCAGAAGAATGTCCATGAGGGGTGCTCTGCAGGCATCTAAAAGGCTGTTTGAGAAAATAAAGACTGAAGAGCAAGAACAGAATGACCCTGAAATCAAAGAAGAATGCATAGAAACAGAAGTATTTCAGGAAACCTTTGACTCCCACCAAATACCACTGAGTGAATCCTTCACAGAGGATGTGTCAGAGTTGGATTCGGACCGCAAGAACTGTCCATACTGTCCTGCAGTCTTTGAGTCAGGTGTTGGATTGTCCAATCATGTACGAGGGCATCTTCACAGGGTCGGACTGAGCTACAATGCACGCCATGTAGTGCCTCCTGAGCAGGTGGCTTCTCAAGACAGGAGGCCACGAATTCGACGAAAGATTTCAGCATTCCGGAGATTGAAAAAAGGTACTTGTGTGCTTATTGCATGTTCTTCTATTAAAGAAAAACTATGCAATTATTTTGGTGCGTTCAATGCTCTCATGACCAATAGAACCAATGGACAGGCCTATGAAAATAAAACCTTAGTTTTAAACTGGGTTTAAACTGTAGTTTCCCTTTATGTGTGATTTGATGTTAAAATGTATTATATTTTATTTACATTGTACAATGATTGTTTACGATTTTCTTTATTTTTTTTCAGCATTACAGCTGGAGTCAGACTCTGAGACTGTGAAGAGCATTCACTCCTGTCCATTATGTGGGGACTCATTTGATAATAGAACTGGACAGTCCAACCACATACGCGGCCATCTCAAAAAGCTTGGTAAAAGCTTTTCAAGAAAGAACAAATCCCCATTATTTTTACTCCGGGAGTTGATGCGCGACAAGAAGGAGTTCCAGCGGGCACTTCAAATTCTAGGAAAGAGACGGAACCATTTCCAATACGGTGCTTCACCAAAGCTGTCCAGTGTTGATTGTTTCACACCACCACCCATTGGAATCCCAAAAAATAATTCTATTCCAAGTGTTTGCACTGATGCCAGACCACTGATCCCCACATTTTCTTTAGTGGAAATGGAATCTGAAAAAAGGCAACTAGAGACTAAGCTGGATGTTAAAAATTCACTCACGGGCACAACTGCCCTGATAGGAATTCTGAAGAAGAGGAAGTGTCAGGAAGACAACAGAATGAAGGGGTCTCTGATGTCAAGAAACATGTTAGCATTTTCTTCAAACAGTGAGCACAGTTCAGGATCAAGAGTTGCATCTTCACTGCCAAAGTCAATATCCGGTAAGTAACTTCCTCAAATATATTAAGTTTGAAAAACGTCTTCAAAGGAAAAAATAATATAGATTAGACAAGTGTATGACCTCACCAATACACAATAAAGCAGACCATCTACTAAACATTTCTGGCCTCAGCTTTTGAAGGTTTGTGAGAGGTAAACAAAATGTATATTCTAAAACTCACTTGGAGACATTAACACCTACAGCAGCTGTTTTGAAGGAGATATCTGAGTACTGATCATCAGATTAAATGTGTTGTAGAAGTGAGGTGTCATCAGCATAAAGACGTAGAATGAAATTACCCTCAGATTATGTGGCCAAAATGGAAGAGCACGTTGCACATAATAATGCAGAAGATTACCATTATTTGTGTCTTTTGTCATAACCTTAATTGCAAAAGTGTTAAATAGCAGAAATTATCCATACAGACCTTGTGAGAGAGAACAAAGACAGAACACGTTTCAATAGATTTCTTAATCTTACACAGAAATTAAATTATAAATTGAGGCTGTAGAATTTGGGATTTTTTAATGTATTTTTTGAGTGCTGCCTAATTCATGATAAAGAATTTTGTCCTTTTTTATAAGGTATGTAGAGCACTCTTCCTTCACTGTTAAGACCTACATTTATAATACAAAAATAATTTTGTTGTAATGTGTCCTGTGATTTAAAGTAAAAAAAAGTTGAGCTTCGACATTATATAAACTGACGTTAAGGGAAGGAAGTACATGCTGTTATTAAATCCAATCCTACAATTCCTCACCACCACTAACAAATAAGCATCACAATATTTATGTTGTCTCTTATTTGTTTGTCTTTGTATTTTTTTGTCGTTTTACAGAGAAAGGTGAATTCAACAGGAAGGTGTGCGTCCATTGCAATGCAACTTTCCACAGTGGAGTTAGCTTGTCTAATCACCTCCGGGCATATGCAAAACGAAAAAGGACTGCTGTACTTGAGGGATCCAGTAAGTGCTATCAGAAACAGCCTAGAAACAAAAGACAAAGAAACAAAGAAAACACCCACTCCAAGAGCACAGTAGCAATCTGGGGTATATATTCTCCTACAAGCAGTGCTTTAATTATTTTATTGGTTTTAGCAAGTTAAGTCACATTTATATCGGAAAGAGTTTGTGCCAGTGTGGAGGTGTGACCATTGCTCTGCAAATTAAAACTGTCATCTTGTTGTGCAGAAGTAAAAGTTCCTGTCCACCACCGCAGAGACCTGATGTTCCATTCCTGGTAGTGGTCTCTCTGGTTTGGTTGTGCATTCCAATGAACACAATTGCCAGTACTTGGGAGGTGGGAAAACCAGTGAAGGTTCTCATCCTTGTTGCTGCACTCGCCACTCATACTGGTTGATACTTCCTCACATTAAAAATGATCCAAGGACTTGAACAATATAGTCTTCAAACCATCCCTGGATCCGAATTTTTTAAGATCTCAGACTGGGATGAGTTATATCAGCTTTCCAAAAGAACCTTGTGAAGTTTTACTTTCACTGTTTCTCACCAAAGCACATCATGTTTATTCTTGAGGCCAACCAGACGTGTTGAATAGATTTCCTTCCTCATAAAACATTTGCAACAAACATCCATTCACCACTGTATAGGTATGGCAACAGAAAACTGATCTCTCAAAACCTCAGCAGATAAAGCCAAAACTGTCAGCGTGGCTAGATACCACAAGAGGTTGTGACGTCCAAATCATAGCTATAATTGGTGTACCGGTGGTTATTTGTGTCTTCCCCAAGGTAAGGATCTAGAAGGGCATCAGAAAGTGAGAAATTGCAAAGATTTTAATTGTGGAGCTTGGTGGGTGCATCTGTGGGAGGAACGACCTCCTCACGGCAGAAAGCCTTCAGGGCCTACTTTTCCTGCAGGCACAGATCATTACACTTATATCTTGGCTGCACTGGATTTGCCAGTGCAGATGAGACACAGAGTCAGACCATTCACCCCACTGGCACAAGGCCAAAACATGAGTATGAATAAGAGTGAGGTCTAATAATGCCCAGACAGCCAAACAGACTTATTTATTACAGAATGTGAAAATGTACAATTGTTGGAACATCATCAACAACATCCAAACTTTCCAGTGGTTATCATATACTTTTTGTCCATTTAAAATGTTAAATTAGCAAGGCTGTGCTGTAATCTCTAAGGTAGGGCTGTCGATTGATAAATAAAATTCTGTCTTTTAGCATTTGACTGTAAAGCAAGGAGGCAACGCTCCAGGCCTGGCTCAAAGAAGAAGACACTGCCCTTACCACAAACTCCAGAGGAAATGTACAGGCTCACCTGCAGGTAATGCTTTTATTTATTTCATAATATACTTATTATGCTCTTTTTAAATGGTGGACAATATTGCATCTGCAGTCCAACAGACTTCAACAGTGATTGTTGCCCAGAGCAACCAGATTTGGACCGCTGTCAAATGTTTCTTGTGGTCTATTTGCTTCTGTTGGCAACCATTTTCATTTATTTATAAAACAAAAACTGCCCAGATGACTGGGAGACCTGTTGTTATTGATGTACTCCAAAAATGGTGAACCTGAGTGTGGAATTATATGTCTCAAACCAGCATAGTAAAGTAACTAACAGTTGTACCAATACTGGAACAAGTAAATCTGAACAAAGACAAACTTGGGAGCAAAACAACAGAGGCAATCTAAAAAATGTCTGTTATAGCAAGTGGACAATGAACACCATTTATCTGCTTTTATTGCATTCTCAACCTTGTCAGTCTGCTGATCAAAAACAAGTGACCTAACATGACAAACACACACAAACGTCTGTTGCCATGTTTAGTTTAACACACGTTTTTAAATGAATGTCAGATAACTTCTGACAGTAGTAGCAGTTATCTTAATGAGTATAATGAAAGTAAAAAAACCGAAGCAGTGTGTGGTGCTTTGAGCTAAATGCTCACAATGACTATTCTGACGTTTAGCAGGTATGATATTCACCATCTTAGTTTAGCATGTTAGCATGCTAACATTTGCTAATTGGCAATAAGCCAAGTCCAGCTGAAGCTGATGGAAATGTCATTATTTTTGCAGGTACATGATCATAAATCAAAGTATTGGACAAATTACTTTTTCTTTTTTGGTTCAAGATACTTTATTGAACATTTGGCCTTTATTGGATAGTAACAGCTGCAGAGAGAAAGGTGGGAGAGAGGGGGGATCATATGCAGTAAAGGGCCCAGCTGGAATTGAACCTGGGTGCTGTAAGGACTCAGGCCTTAATTTTAAGCCCTCTACCAGGTGAGCTACCAGAACACCCACAAATTAAAATTTTGACCTAATGATGGGGCTATATGCAAAGTCAGGGGATCACCAAAGTCAATAGACTTCATCCTCTGGGGATCATGAACATCGATACAAAATGTGAGCGGTGGACCAACCGACAGACCGACATTGACACGCTGCTAGCACAGCTCAAAACCCCTGTGTCGGTAGATTATCATCAATATATTCTTCTTTTACAGGTTCTGTGACCTCGTCTTCCAGGGTCCTTTGTCGGTCCAGGAGGACTGGATTAAACACTTACAGAGACACATTATGAACACTAGTGTCCCTCACACCGGGCTAGGCATGGTAGAGGTCACCTCGCTGCCCACGACCTTCAAGACTGACCAAGACAGCTCCCTGACAGCCACACATGCTGCCTCATGAAGCCAATGGGGACCTTTTTAGATTTCTCTAGACTGTATGTGTATGTACATTGGATGTTCTTTCACTTTTTTTTGTCAATGAAATACTGGCCAAAAGTACAATATTGCTTAAGGATGGAGATATTGTACATGTTTGGACATTTGGACAGATGAAAAAGTTAATTATTTTGGATATTGTTACCTTTTTCCGTTTTTACACGGTCCATTTTTTGGAATACATTTCCAAATGGACAGACTGTTTTTCTTGTTTTATGCAGTAATGTAGTGTGGAATCCATTTCTAATGAAGACAACTTTTACCTCAGATTTCTCATGGTTTGAGTCAGTTTTTGTCAAAATTTGGGAGCACCTCTCCTCTGTATCAATATTCACATTTACAAGATACATAGAATCATGTTTCCTTTGTATTGCAACATGTTCAAATTCAAGCCCACAGTCTCTGTTTTAAGGCCACAGTTAGTAAGATGAATATTTCGACTGAAAGTGACGGCACCTGAAAGCTCACGATAAACAGTTCCAAGAAAGTGGAAAAGTGAGCTACTAGACAAGAACAAAAAGAATAATGTCTGCAAACTTGTTATGCATAGAAAGTGTTTATAGTATTTCAGTAACTACATTGTTTCTAATACAAATACAA
This sequence comes from Enoplosus armatus, assembly GCF_043641665.1. Taxonomy (NCBI): domain Eukaryota; kingdom Metazoa; phylum Chordata; class Actinopteri; order Centrarchiformes; family Enoplosidae; genus Enoplosus; species Enoplosus armatus. The sequence goes on from NC_092193.1 coordinate 16,634,181, forward strand.
AATTAAAACTGAAGGTGGTTAAGAAAAAAAAAGACCTAACAGGCACAGCCAGTGCTGACAATGCCCTTCATACATGTCACCTATATTTAATGTTTAAATATACTGTTTTGAAATAATTTAATTTTAAATGTACTATATCACACAGATACAATGCTTAAAACATTTGTGTTGTTCTAAATAAAAAACAAAGAAACAAGTTGACTTTTTCTATCATTTTTGTACACAAATTATAAAAACATTGAATCTGTAAAATTCAAAAAAATTGTCTTCTTAAAGTGACGAAATGGTGATGACTGTAGCTAATGTCAATATGGACAAAATGTGAAATGACAAATCATGAATGGCACATAAACCGTATGCTCTCTTAGCAATACACTGTACATGAGTGGTGCCACAGCATTTATGTGTAGTTGTGATTGAAGTGAACTGTTGTAGTTCTTCGTGTGAAGCAAACAGCATCTCAGTGTAAACAGCGTTTAGGAGACTTGAGTGATTTCCATCATTCAAATGGGCTGCCACCCTGAAAGAGAAGATCAGTTAAGTAGTCTGCTTCTGTAGAGCTCGATGTGGCCCAAGTGCAGTCCATTTTAATAGTCATCAGTAGTAGCCTTGTAAGGTACTATTTGCTAGTGCTACTAATTATATAAAGTAACCACCACATACATGGAGGAATAAATGCATTTTCACTTTACTTAAAATGTTACTTTTGCCTGTTATGTTTTACTATTTAACTATATACACACAATCATTTGCACATCTTGACACAAGAGCTCAAAGGTTTCCTTCCCTTCAACACAAAACTATGTGTTGAAAATGTAGACTGGGGGAGCTTTCATCTTTTCATAGCCGATTACTTAACAGTATTTGATTGATGTAGAATTTTATATCACACTTGCGTGCTTACATTGTAATAAGTAATTTACTGAGGTGATATAAGAGAAGTATTCTGCGTTTGATCTGTTAATGCTGCGTGTGACTGGCCACAGGTTCCAAACCCCACCTCCCCCATTTTAAAGAGCCAATGAATCATTTGTGCCAACGTAACACTAAATTGAGATCTCAAATTTCATATTAGCTGAGGAATGTCAAAGTATAACCATGTATGTTGGTCCAAAAACAAAATAAAACTGAAAAATTGTATCTGAGCAGTTCCTAGTTCAAGTGCCAGTATGCTGGGTGTTAATGTTATTTAATTTAAGGGAATATATCAAGAAAGTTCCTCCCCTCATTTTTGGGCTCTGTTCTTTCTTATGAACACATTTTTGACACATGATGCCCTCAGTTGTGTTTGAATATTTTTTAAATATTCACTCTTGCAAAATACCTTCAGGAAGTGTTCAAACTGAGGTTTCAGCTCCTTCATCATGGTTTCTGCTTTGTCGAGGCAAGCACGTCTCTGCTGCACTTCAAACTCCTTCAGGAAATCAATCAATAAATCATCATCACTTGAACTCATTCCTTGTAGGACCAATGTTGAATTTATATATAAAAAAATGTGCTGCTTTAGAGCATTGTTACCTTTATGTTGGATAGGTGTTCCTGGGAGGTAATGTGAGTCTGCACTGAGGATGCAGATGTGGATATGAAGACTTTGCAAGCTGCACAGTGGAAAATTTCAATCTTTGTCATGTGGTCATTATCCTGCAGAGCTGACAAAAAGAAGATCAGACTGTATTTAGGCTTTGTTTTCAGAAGAAACTGTATGCATGCAACTGTATGTCTTTCACAGTTTTTGACAAGTCAAGTTATTTACCTTGAAGTGCACTATCCCCTATCGCTCGGCTACACTGATGGCTTTTATACAGCATGACTTCCTATAGTATTAAAAAAAGTCTATCACCATCCAGACACACCAATACCGCAACATTTGTTTAGGTTTCTATGATATACTTAGGTCAACCCAGGAACTGTCAGTAGCGTATACAGTATTAAACCATACTATGTATTGTCTGACCTGTAGGAAGGCTATAGCCACATCGTCATAATTATTCTGCTGCTGAATGTGCTCCAAGGTGTCCCAGTGACTCTTGCTGTCCAAGTGATCCTCCAACTCCTGACCATTTGCTAACTCAACATCACAAAGGTCACAAGTGATGGGGCTCCTAAAATAAATTTAAAGACATTTAGTGTTGCAGAATATTAACTATTAAATAGATAAAAAGTAGACCTTTCAGAAGTAGAAGTTCCTCATACAAGCTTAAAGTGGCAGTTGTTTAGATCAGACTGAAATTAAAGTCCCAAGAGTCCAGTTAAAACATCCAACCTGACGATATTAGGTTAAAAAGCTGTGTTCAAAACAAACCCCCATTGACCCGACCCGATCAGTCCAACAGGGCTCTGACATCACACCAAGTGATGCTTGGTTGCAGTGTTAGCTGAAGATTTGTGACTACAGCGGCCAACATTTATCAGACCAAAACACGGAGCTAGCAAGGTTGTAAATGTTATTAGTTTGCACAATGCTAAGTATGCTCTGTCTCTCTTTCACCTTGGTCGTTCACCCTGTGTTTACACTCTATCACAATATGTTTAAAACTGCAGTGGCTGACATATGCATGCTGACATTTTTGGCTGACATATTTTTGTTACAACTAGACTGAGCTTTGCACAAGTTGGCGTTTATGCAATTTGGCTGGTGACAGCTAATTAATTAATCCTGATCATCTCAGGACTTAAGTAACATCCACTACAGCAATAGTTGATGCTGCACACCAAGCTAGGCGCAGTGCGACTGATAGATTCTGTGCAAACAAGCAGTGAGGTTTAAAGTGTGTCATCTTTCTATGTTGGTTGAGGCTCCACATTTGTGCCACAAGTCAATCCTGCAGTTTCAGCCAAACTCAAAATCAATGATGTGAATACATGTAGCATCTTTAAACATCAGTATCCTTGGTTCTTACTTGTCCATTATTATATTTTTGCTCCTGTTTGTCGTCACCTCTGTGGAAGGTGTCATTTGGTCCAGTCCTGTAGAACAACATTATACACAGAAGTATTATCATTAGGTTCTCAGAGGAAATACAGGTACACATGACAGTAATGAAGTGCTGCATTGCTCATGCAAAACCCCATTTGTTTGTTGATTCTTAAGTTAAAAAAAAAAAAAACTCTAAAGACACTGAAAAAATGCAAACAATGCAATGCAATCCATGCAATCATGTTTTTACTTTATTTATTTCTCCTATTAATCATAATTTTAAATAGTGGGACAAACAAAGGGTCATTACTTCTTTAACCGTCCTTACCTGTTTCCTCATATCCCAACTGATGTTGATAGTCCTGCTGTGAACTGGGTGGGGATAATCTAACAGTAGTGGTCATCTACAGAGGAGAGAATGGGCTCTAATGGGTACCAATCAGTGTCATCACTGAACGTACAAAGGAAACAGTGACAAGTACAACAAACAGGCCCTGTATCCTGTTTAAGTCTACACAAGATTGAATATAACCACAGAACACAGTGCATAAATATTTACATTCAGAAAACAAACATGGCAGCTGTCACGCTTTCAGTGTTAGTGGTGATACCTCTCTCCTGTATTCTGGGATTGTTATCCTCTCCTCCCCGTTGGTCCTCTGTCCTCCATAAGATGCAGGAAACCGCTGGGTGGAGGAGCCATAACCCAGGGGGTCGAGTGATTCAGTGTCTGGGCTATAAGCCTGTCCTTCTGGCAGTCTGTGACCTGGACTGAGACCTCGACTCTCGGCGGGTCTGGTTTCACCGCTAAAGTCATGCCTGTTGAGGGGTCGGGTCCCTGTCTTAGAGTAGGGTACGTCCCAGCGGCCATGGGAGCCTTTACTTGGAGACAAATGCTGAAGTCCCAGGTTGTTATCCTGATCGGGTGGAGAGTGGTTGTGGTCTTGGCCCTTTGGCATCTCGAGCTCAGAGTCTGACGAGCCAGGATCGTAAGGATTATAAAGCTCAACCCTGAGGGATATGGAAGAGGGATTACTGTGTGTGTTACATGAAATTTACTACTATATAGATCTGTAAAGACATGATACCATTAACCACTGAATGTTCACACACACTATAAAGTTTCTAGCAAACTACATGACAAAAAGCCTCAATTGTGGGACGTCCTGGATTGTGACTTCAGGAGACGTCACTCTCTACCTGACACTTTGTCAATATATTGTAAACATCACTGACTGGCTTACATTTCTGGACTGCTAGTGCAGTTGTCCAGAGAGTTGCCATCTTGTTCTCCTAATGGTTTGAATGAAGACTTCCATTTAGCAGCAGAACGTTGTCCTGTATAATACAAAAGGTAAATAGGAATTAAGACTGAATAATGACTTGGAAAACCCAGAGACAGCTTTTCCTACAGTTCTAAGAAGAAATTTGTTTCCATTGACTTCTGTATAGTATCAAAATCAATCAGCAGACTCATGAAACCTGCCTCAGTTATGAAATTCATCAAAGTGAAATCTGCATTAATGTTGGTCAGCGTTACATGGTTGTAAGTAACAGTGTTAAGTAACAGTGTTAGTGCAGAATGATTTCAAGATATTTTACATTTCTGGGCACGCACATCACAGACATTCACGTGGTCCCTCAAAACCAAGGGCACCCTCAAGAAGGCACAGCAGAGACTGCATTTCCTGAGGCGCCTCAAGAGCTTTGGTATGGGGACCGAAATTCTTGAGCACTTCTACCGATGTACCATCGAGAGTGTGGTTCGGCAGCCTGACACCACGGGACTGTAGAAAACTAAAAAGGACTGTATAGACAGCAGCTAAAATCATTGGCACGAAATTACCAGACCTCCAGGACATTTACAACACTTGCTGGAAAAAGAAAGCCCATAACATCATTAAGGACACCAGCCATCATGCTCATGGACTGTTCTCGCTCTTTCCATCTAAAAAACGTTACCAGAGCATCAAATGTAACACCACCTGTCTCAGTAACAGATTTCTTCCACAGGCAGTCAGGCTGCTGAATGGCTGACTCTCCCACATGCAATTTTTGTATGTATGGATACAATGTTACATGAGCACTGGGTTTACAGTTACAAGGGTTGTAAGTATTACTATTATGTGGGCTGTGAGGGCCGTTGTGGGCTTTAAATGTTATTGTATGAATGGTCTGTATTTATTCATATACACAAAGGACAAGAGAGCCAGGGCACAAGCATTTCACTGTACTTGTACATGTGACAATAAACTTGAACTTGTAACTTTGATAAAAAGCCATACAATGCCAAATGAAAAAAGATAACAGACTTGACATTAGTTGTAATCAATTAGTGTCTGCAAATAGATTTTCACGACATATGGAAATGATAAAAAAAACAAAACAAAACAGGGAAAGCCAAACAAAATACAGCAGCATGATTTATGTCATTTTAAGGTTTTTAAGTATTTAAGTAAATGAGCTATAACATGCAAAAACACTGCTATGGCCCAACATGGAAATGGTGTGTGCTCCAATGTCAACAGAAGTTACCTGCACGTTTTCGGGCTGATGATGTTTTAGCAGCCATGTCAGCTGCCATCATGTTTGAGTTGTCTGCTGGCTTCATTGAGATTTGTTTCATAGCTTCTCTGAAGTCTTGGGGTACTCTGCTGGTCACAGAAAACAAAAATGACCACAACACCACAAAGCAACTGAATACAGCAATAATATCTGCTGAACTTGAATGTAGCAGGTCAAAAGTAAAATGGTGTTTTATCGATGCTAACCATCAACAAATCAGGCACGCAGACTCAGCTAGCTTAGTGTTTTCTGCTATTAGCTTTAGCTACATAGCTCCACACAGAACAGTTCAGAGCTATTAGTGTTTGAGGTTAGTCTAGTGACATGCGCCTTCAATATCCAGTCAACAAATACACAGTGTCAGAAACTAAAACAGGCACCTTGCTCGACGTGGCTGAAACCTTCTTAAATAAATTAACGTTCAACACAACATTAGCTAACGTTACGTGACTGCACAGAGCACTGCATTACCTTCCAGGTTGCTGTTGGCGATATACTGGAGCTGCTCCTGTAGGTAACTGTATTGCTGAAGGGTTGAACGGCACATTATTCTGACGGTTCATTATGTGGCTGCTTTATAGGAGCAGAGCAAGTTAGCAAGTGAAGCTAGTTCACCTACAAAGAGCAGGTCGCCAGATACTCACACCTGCCGACAGATGGCAGTATCCTGCAACACATCAACCTGCAATACACTTGTTTTCTAAGTGTCATGTACAGAGTGTATTTACATAACGCAGGATCCTTAGTGGTGTGTATTCCAATAAACTCATTTTCAATTAACACAAACCAGTTCGAACCACTTTCGAGGTTCCTGGAGTTCTGGGGCCATTGGAGGGATTGCCGAGAGTGAAGACCCCCCCCCCCCACCCCCCACTTCCACAAGGGGGCTAACCCAGGGCCCCAGTCCTTCAGGGTCCTCAAAGGCCCCAGGTTCCTTGTGTGTCTGTCAACTTATTAATTGCAGACGATGGCAATATGTACCACTAAAATACAATACCATACCTGCATTATTACCTGTTTTGTCTACCTGTCAAAATGTGCATCCTGCATTGCCCAAAATAAACTTGTGGTTAACTGAATTACCTCAAACAGGGGGTCAGTAGGGGCTTGCAGCTCACTTTTTACCCCCCGGTGGCTTCATCTGGCCATGTATAACAGAAAAGTTACATTAGTCCTGGTTTTGCCGACACTGACACAACTTTGGAAACCATTGCAAATAATGTGCATAAATGTAAGTATCATACGTGATGTCATACTATGTTTATGTTTACAGTGTTTATAGTGACTTCACAATGACGAAAAACTGCACCCTTATGTTGAAAGGCCAGGACAGGGTATCTCAAGGACAGGTACATCATGATGTAAATTCTCAGACAAGTTCAGTTATTCAGAATATTACTGCAAGGCCATCAATTAGGCCGTTGAACAGAAGATTACATGCATGCATGACGTGCATGACCTCTATGACAGAATCAACATCTACACAGACACAGTGAACCTATTGTTCAGTCCTCAACTGGACTCACTCGCTCACATGAACAATGTTACTGGTTTGCAGAGGATCATCAAGTTCCCTGTACTGGAGAACTGAGTGGTCTGATGGGAATTATAATTTTGGCAGAAATATCTCTATAGGATCATATGGACGGATGAACACAAGATCTTTATCATGTTAACATTAGACATCTGGTGAAAAAGATTATGGATTATGTGGGTTAAGCCTCATAAACCAGAAGACATGTCAAGACAAAGACAGCAGCTTCTTTACTATCAGTGAACTGGAAGCACATCATGGGGACCGATTAGCTTGAGTTTCCACAACTTTTAAATGTTGTAGAATTAGCAGGTTGGCTCACACTGAGGTCACTGTAACCTTGTCCACTGCCTGTCTCTTGATAACAGTCCTTGGCTCAGGGGTCTTGGTGTGTTTTTCTGGGGGGGGGGGGGTGTATGGAGTGGAACTCATGTTGAGTATACCTTTTTTCACAACAAACAAATGCAAAGTTGATGTTTAAATTAAAATAAGCCTAAACTGCCCAAACTAAAATGCAGATCTATATAGAAACATCAAAATTCACTTAAATATACCTCAGAAATCTGATGCCCTACTTAGTTTTAACGAGTCCAAAAAGATGCACATTTGTGAATTTGTGGTATTGTGTCTGCAGCAGTGTTCAGCAGAGTGCACCTGAAGTAGGTGAATAACGATTAGACATTCATCTAAAATCTCGTTTTATTGTGCCATAAAGTTGTGGACTTTGAGCATAGGATCACCACGGTGGTACAGAAGCTCTGAAGAACACATATATATTATAGGCCTACACAGAAATACATTGAGAGGAATGAAGGCAGACATGTTTGTCGTCAGTACAGGAATCTGACATGTAGAATAATCAGTCCTACCTGTGACCAGTTTCATTACACATTTTCATTTTTAAAGCATGATTGAAAAAGATAGTCAACAGATTTCCCTTTTATCAGCTCACGTTGGTCTCAGGACGTTATCACAAAGGACATTCACCGATCTTTAAATCATTTTGTGCATGTGCAAATTAATTACTATAGGCCTTAGTATACAATCTCTACAACAGTCAGGTAAAGGTTCATTTCTGGTGCTTTGTCTCCACCTGAGTTTTACAAACTCATTCAGTCAGCTACAAGACATTAAGGAAAATAAAGGTTAAATCATTTCAACAAAAGTTAAAAAATGCCAAGAAACAAGTGTTGCATTGTGTCCTCTTCCCTAACATATAGGAATTGCTCTGTGGATAGTGTCTGTATGAAAAACTGACAAGAAAAACATGAAATATTCATTTTTGGCCTTTTGTTTGTGAAAGCCCTCACTGTAAAAAAATAGCAGCAGTTAAGGCAAAAAGATTGTTCCCCATGGTTACAATTATACCTGAGTACCTAAAACAATAATGATAAATCTACATACTGTGTCATCAGAGGAAACAGTTTTGGTCTATAGAGTATTACTTAGAGAAGCTAAATTTCTAATGTGTTATTACTCAAAGCTATGAAAAAGCTAAATCTCAAAGGGTTGCTGAATTAGATACATACTCAGCAACAAGAAAAGCAATCTGTACCATTTTCAATACATAAGCAACTAAGACAACCCATTAAAATAATCAAGAAAATGCATTCATTTGTATGCATACCACAATAATAAAAAGTCTGCTCTTACATCCATCACACAGGCTCGTCATGAACCAACAGAGGTACCAGTCGGGGTTTTTGTGCTATAAGCCACTCGCAAAGGACACGTTGGTCTCTTGGCTGATACTCTCCTTAACCTCCACAGGCAACGTGTCAAAGAGGTGGTCCTCCACAACCAGGCCGTTTTTGCGAAGCAGGCGGCAGTTTCCCAGCTGGGCGGGCAGTCTGTCCAGACAGTTTCCCCTCAGCTCCAGCTGAGTGAGCTGGAGCAGTTGACCCGCAGTCTCGGGCAGCACGGTGAGCGCATTGTTCCCCAGACACAGCACCTTAAGCTTGGTGCATCTGAACAGAGGCTTGGGCAGCACCTCCAGTTTGTTGGAGTTGATGGCTAAGTGCTGGAGGTTGTGGAGGAGACCCACATCCGGAGGCAGCACCGTGATGGAGTTGTGGCCTATATCCAAGTGCCGCAGTTTGGGTAGAGTGAACAAGGCTGGAGGCAGGGACTCAAGTTTGTTGTGAGAGAGGTGGAGAGACTCCAAAGACTTGACCTGGCCGATGGAGGATGGGATGGTGATAATTTTGTTGTGCCACAGTTTGAGGCACGTCAGCCTCTTGAGGTGCTGGAAGCTGATGATTTCCTCTATGGTTCGGATGTTGTTAGATTTCAGGTCAAGCTCCTGTAAGTTGGTCAAACTGAAAATAGCGTGGGGGATCCTCTCCAGTTCGCAGCTGTATAGCTCCAGTTCGATTAGATTTGTCATTTTTTTCAGACTATTTAGTACCAGCAGTTTTGTACCATCGTTGTGCACCACTAGCTTAATCAGATGTGGTGAAAGCTCTGTGATGTTTGTGGGCATTTTTGTGAGGTTGCTCTTCAAGCATAATGTCTTTAAATGCCTCAGATCTCGCATGGACTCTAGGCCGATCATTTTGTTATTTTCTGAGCTCAAGTTGCCGATTAGGTTAAGCTCCCTCAAACTCCTCAGCAAATACACCCATGTTGGGATCTCAGCAACATCAGTGAACTTGACATGGAGGCAGCGGAGATGGTCGCGGAGGAAAGCGAAACCAGTCTGCTCTACTTTGGCCGGACAGTGGCAGAGATGCAGCTCCTGCAGGCTTGTCATTTGGGAGACCTTTGCCGAGAACCTCACCTCAGGAATCAGCTCCAGTTTCAGGACTTCCAAGTCTGTGAGGTCAAACACTGCGTTCGGGAGACCAGAGAGCATGAAGAGGTGCAGCTCCTGCTGGTCCTGGGCGTTACGGGTCACAAGCTGCCTTAGTTTTTCAAAGGTCCACTCGTGATTGAGGCTGATCTCCCTCAGCTTGTTTTCACTGACCTCAGACAAGAAGACACCAAAGCGTTTGGAGTAGAGTTGGTCATACTGGTCAACCATGTGTAAGAGGAATGCAAAGTCGTTTTTGACATCAGGAATGTCGCTAAAGCTGCTCTCTTCTCGGACCTTCTCGAATGAGTACTCTTTCAGGGGTCGTCGAAACACCCAGAAGAGAGAGTACAGGCACGCCATCCCGTAGATCAAAATCAAAGCCATGTAGCTAATAAGCAGCTTGTTTAGCATGAAAGCCATGTTGTGCGTACAGAAGAACTTCCTGTATCCCGTTAGCTGTTTAATATCAGGTTCACAATCATGCTTAAAATTTATTTTAGCCAAAAAGGTTGACGTGTAGGACAATATCAAAATAAACTTGACAGTTTTGACAATGGTCTGCGCTACATAAAGCTTGTAGATGAAATCACTGTCCTCCACATGAGCTCTGAATTTTCTCACTTTCTCAAACAGGGCTTTGGCCTGCTCCCCATCTTTTTTGTCCAGGATTGTCATACTACTTGGGACCTCTGCGATGGGCTTATCTGCAGAGAACTTCACCCCGAGCATGGGTGTGGATGAGTTGACATTTGTACCTTCATCCTTTCCCTCTAAAGACACCTGCTTTGGTGCTGAGGAGGTGCCGGTCAGCCTCTGTTTGTTCTCCTCAGAGTCCTCACAAGCAGTTTCAGACAAGGCCTTCGTAGTCCAGGGAGACTCAAAACATCTGCCCAGAATAGAAACAAAATGCTCAATCTTTGAGCTCGTTTTGGGGTATTTGAACCAGAAATTGCTACTGACCATGAGAACAAGGGTGTGGATGAGGGTGAGGTACGGAAAGTACTTGGAATACCAGGGCAAGGCAACATGGTAACATATTTGGTTGATGAAGATATATTGTTGATAGTCTAGGTTGGTCTTGACCCCCGTTGGTTGAGGTTGATTGGCATATTTCTCTGCCGCCACAGAAGTGTGTTGGTGTGTGATGTGGATCTCACTGACAATTTCGTCCGGTAAGTCCTTAGTGGCTAGGGGGATGGTGGCCACCACAGGGGCCCTGGTGGCTGCTGATGAGGCTGCTTCCTGCGCTGCGCTCTGTTGCGGGAAGGAGTTCGATTTAGCTCCCAAGGCCTCCTCTGGGTCCTCCAGACACGGAAGGCAAGCCACCTGGTCTTTGGTTATCTGCATGGTCATGGCGAATATGGCCAGCATGAGCATGACCAGCCCCAGGTAGTCCATGAAGACGTCCCACCATGGCTTTAGGATGCGGTACGTTGGCTGGATGTCGTTCAAGGACGCAACCTCAGTGAGTGTGAACATCACTGCAACAAACAAGGGAGAGTCAGTTGTTTTAGAACAAGAGAACAAATTAACTGTTGTTATACTACATGTATGAGGAGTTGCTGCTTTCTCTGCTTTATATCATTGTAAACTGAATATCTTTGGGTCTTGGACTGTTGGTGAGATAAAACACGAGATCTGAGGACATCACTTTCAAAACTGTGATGGATATTTTTCACTATTTTCTGACATTTTATAGAACAAATGATTCATGGAGAAAATAATACACAAATGAATCTATACTGAAACAATCACAATCACAATCAATTGCTGCCCTACTTTAAATTGTTATGATATTCCTTTGTTTAAATTATCAAAGTCTGAACATAAACAGTCCTTTATGGCTGTTAAAAGCAGCCACTGTGCCCTTCCATCTTGAGTCATCTTAAAAAAAAAAAAAAAAAAAAAAAAAAAAAAGGAAAATTCAAAAATAACATTCAACCTAAGTTTCTGGGGCACAAACCTAAACCAGGAAGTTACGCTTTCTGGGTCAAATCCATAGCAGGTTGCCAAAAGTGGAGAGCCATGTCATACTCCCTGCCAAAGCTAGAGTAACACATTTAACCCCCAGCTGTACAAGGTGTGAATGTGTAACTGTGAAGGTACTGCTGAGTGTTAGAGTGCTCCATCATTTTATCTTGGTTGTGCTAAATTCAACTCTCACTTCCTCTCACTTATCAGTCCGGTTTCATTCAGTAACGTTTTAATGATGTTTAAGCACAGAGCCAAGGTTGTGCTAAATCCAGACTCATTACAACACGTTGTTACTGGAACAGTACGGAGTCCTTTGATGTTGCCGTAAGTCTACCAACTGCTCTGACTCACTAAGACATTTGGCACACATGTGTTTCATTTAGTGAAGTACTGCATCTTCTTATTCAGCGGATGTGGCACTTTCCACATCTATATGTATCGTCTTTCATCTGTTTCCTGCTTCTAATCCAAACACAACTGAAAGAAATGTTTCGAAGAGATGAATGTGCTTCTATGAATTAAAAAAATGAATGATTATCTGTCCATTTTGATAATGTGTTGCTTCTTTAAGCCCTGGGAGCCGCACTGAAAAGCAATATTTCTGTGACACATTTTGAATATTTCATATGGCACTACACGCTGATGCAGAGGACATCATAAATCCCACTCAACTGCACTCCAGAAAGGGGTTCGGTTAGGAAGGGAAGGTATTTCTTGCAAGATAATTTGCTTGTTTGGCCCCCATGTTTCAAAATGAAAACCTCAATTTCTCTTTTATTAGATTTTTTTAGAGGCTTCAGTTGTTTTCCACATTATGGTACATTGCATTCATGGTAGAGCAGCAGTAACAGATTGAATGGGTTGTTTGTGTATCAGACATAATATTTTGATATCTTAACACTGTCTTACAGCTAAAAAGAACTTTATTTCAGATCAATAAAGTTTCAGTTCACCACTTCCAAACAAGCAAATATGTGTGAGCACAGACCTCCTGCACAATAATCATGGATATCTAAGCATGAGCGACCATGTCAATAGTCTTACAATTTTTCTCCTGCAAGTGAAGAATTAAAGAATAGTTTTTTCCATTTTGGACTTCACAGTAAGACCGCTGCTTTAGAAATCAACAAAGACAAAAGCAGCTTTGCTATGAGTTAAAGAGTTATGCGTGTGAAGTGGTTGTGAGGTGCAATTTTTTTCACTTTCAGTAGGTCTTCACTAGAGCCTGACTGATGAATGAGTGGGCCGATATTATCAGCTGATATAGGTTTATTACAGATATTTAATCTTCTGTCACAGTAACTTGAAAGCAATCCGGCATGATGACACGTATACAGTAGTACATTTGGTGGCTGATGTATATAACTGATGTTATATTGGTGTTTTCGCATAGTGCTATAATATTCAATCATGGGCTTTTTCACAGAAGACATTTTGTCATGTCAAGGGTGTAAATAATTAAATGATGGCTGCATTCCATTTGGCTGCTTCAGCTTCAGGGTCCTCCTATTGTGCATGCTGGCTCACTGTCACAGCTTCCTGGGACACTTGAATAGAACGGAGCCACCGTTAACGATATTAGTAACACCTGTGCTTTTCCTACTGTGACAAGTCAACATGTCTGCTATATTCCAAAGTCTGAAACCAGTCAGCTAAACTTGATTTAGTCAGGAGTGGTAGGCCGTGCTGAATGTTTTGCTCCTCCTTGCTGGAGTTCTACTTGCATCATGGGGCTTCTTGAAAGCTTTAGTGTTACAATTTGCTTTGCGCCCCCCCCCCCTTCACTTTGTAACCACCCAGTCATATCTCCAGTTTGGTTATTGCTCTTTCATGAATCTTACGATTCTGATAGGATGTCAAACTGATCATAAATTATAGCTGTGTCTCTATATCTTGGCAAAGTACGATATGCAGCAGTACAGGTGATGTTTATGTTCCGTGACAGTGACAAAGTTGATAGGGGCTCCACACTGGTTTATAATTATCAACCCTCCCCCAGTCTCTTCACACATGACGGAAGAAACACATCTAAATAGGCAATGGGAAAAAAATAGAAAAGCTTTGTGTGTGGGGGCCTCCAGGACAGGGCGGGGCCCTGTGCCACAGGCGGGCCCTGGCAGCAGGGGCAGGGCTGTGAACAGTCCCCCTCCTGCTGCCTTGTACAGATAAACTACATCAAACCCTGACCTCACTGTGTGGTAGTTAAGTCTAACTTATTTAAGATAAATTACATGTTTAAAAATGGCTACCAGACAATTTTGTGTAAACTAACTTAAAATCAGGTCTGAGGGTTGGACATGGGCTCCAGACATAGGAAATAGGTCGCAGACTGGCCATGTGGAAAACAGGCTGTAAGCATATTTATACAGAATCAGAGTACTCCACCACAAGAGGAAACATGACATTTCTATGGTTGGATGACGAAACGTTGGGACTTTTTTCCTCACGTGAGGAGTCCTTGCGCAGTAAGTTATCTGTTGGTGTGCTGGGATCAGGTGACTTGTTGAAACATGTGAAATTGAGAATCAGCATGTGTCCCGGCGTTAAACATTCACACCAGGTAACCAGTTTCTTATCTGGAAACCATTATCTATTCGACCACGAGGGAAGAAATAATATCAATCAAGTTATTGATTATCCGTATGCTTTGGATATGTTTTTTTAAGTGTATTTAAAACGTAGTAAGGGAAAACATACTTACTGCCTGTATGGCGTTATCTCAATCCAATTATTTCTTCCTCAGCCTGCATGCCACTTTTCGCTCCGCTCCTCAGGTGCGCCTCTAACCTAATTTCTCAGCCCCGTTAAAAACTGTGGGAATGGCGCCGGTCTGTAAAACAAACAACATTTGTTCGTGACAGCACGGTTTGTCGGCTGCATCCCTCATACCTGAGCCCGGGGAGCAGAGCCGGCTGCCTGGCCGTGCGTTAGCCAATGTGCGCAGACGGACCTCCGGTGCAATGTATTTCTAAGAAAAGGCAGATCCAATATGGAGCCGCACAGACCGCTGTTGTGGGTGTTATGCGCGCTTCTCATTGGTGGATGACATTACGGCAACTTCCCGAAGACACCGCCTGCTAGCTTATCTAATGATGCATTCAGGGCGTGTGGGGAAAAAGGGGCACAGACAGAGCGACACACGGAGTAACATACTGGGGTCACAAATTTACTTTGTTACAGTATGTAGCATGTGTGTTTTAGCAAGTCTTTGAGAATTAGCCTACAATGGTTGACCTATAATTAATTCAGTAAGCAACTGTTTCAAATGAGATGTATTTTAGACCAAAAACCTGAAGTGTATGCTGTTTAAAATGAGCTCTATGGGCCCACCAACAGAAAACGGAGCTCTCATGTCTACCGTCTTCCCAACGTGACTTGAACGCAACACCAGCTTCCCCTCCTTTGTTTCAGTCCCAGACACCACAAAATGCTTCATGATGTTGGCTGAAATAACTTAGCTGACTAATTAAGACTTCTCATATGTGCCCTTTGTGCACATGACATGTGTTTGACATGCGGCATTGTTTTGTTACAGTTAAACTGAACTGTTATTAACGTGCACAGATAATAAGGCAACAATGTTCATCTTTGTTCTTTCTTTCTATCTATCTATCTATCTATCTATCTATCTATCTATCTATCTATCTATCTATCTATCTGTATTACTGCTATTGACAAACTCAACAGTCAATAGGACCCTGAGTGCTGAACTCATGCATCATTCCCAGCTCTTTCTGGATTTGGTTGATGATGCACCGGGTGGAGGAAGTGTCTCCTCAGTTGCAACCCATACAGGTTTCAACCGGTCCTGGGCTGCTGGCTGCTGGCACTCTGTTCTCACTCACGCTACCCTTGTACTTTGAGAGGAAGAAAAGAAAAAAAAAGAAAGAAAGAAAAGCAGCCACTGGGGTGCGTAGTGTGATAGTCTGCCAGGTTACAAGATCAGATGTGGAGGTGGTGCGTGACCGTACATAAACACATGCAGACTGATTACACTGACATTTGACTTCATCTGTGTTCTTTACAGGCTCTACAGAAACCAGGTGAAATGCTTCCGGTATATTAGATTTGCTGTTTTTGCAATAGGTCCAACTGTTTGGTCACAGTTGAGTGAGGCAGTCTTGTGATAGCTGAGTTTAAGTCGACCCCTAAAGAATCCCAAACAATGACAGAGTGGACAAATTGAATGAGAAAAGTAGAGGATTAGAAGATTGTAAACCCACTTAACTTTCTGACTTGGGTCACATGAATTCTTTTCAGACAGTTCTCAGTGATTCCCTCCACAACTTGTTTCCAAGACATTATTTGTAATAAAGTTTTTATATTATATAAAAGCTGAGGCTATAAAAGGCCTTATTCCAAACCTGCAGATGTTTATCTGACTGTGGCGTGACATATGGTCGGTGTGGTGAGGGGAAGGACAAAGGTATAAAGAGGTTGGTTTGTTGTTACACTGGGTGGCAGCGGGAACAGTGCTTGGACAGTATGGGGCTTCCTGTCTGTGGGGGTGATGGGGCCAACAGCTGAGGACCCCAGATGCCCCTGGCAACCAGTTCAGTGTGTTGAGAATTGGCTCAATGAAGTATAAATTATTCAGCGTGGACCTCCCTCCCTGATTTGTAAAGAATATACCCGGTAGTATCACATGCAAACATTAGCTGGTGGTTTAACTGCACTTCAGATATACACATGTGAGATCTCTGTGTGAATGCAACATTGAAGTCAGTGAAATTTTGGCCAAAGCCACAAACCAACAACAAACCCAAACAAAACTGTTTCTATGGTAATTAATTTCCTGTAAACACTATAAGCTCAGAGTTATCTCACATAGTGGGGTAGAAAATTCAGGATTAGTTTAGGGTAAGTGCTGGGCATGTGACGGGGAGCATTAGGGGTTTGTGAATGTAGTCAATAAAGGTTCTTGGGTATAGTTAGACAAGAATGCGTGTGTGTGTCAAATTACATACACTGCTTCAAGTGTCTGCACACAGCCTATTTGCTCATGTCTTGATCCTTTTGTTATTACTTAACATACAGTAAGAGTAATGAAGAATGATGATGTGGTGTGATATGATGGTACAGTTGGGAAATAATGAATAAACAGCTCCTGAGGCATTGACATAGTCAGTACCAGGTGTGTATTTGCATGTGTGTTTGAGACAAAGACGAAGAGACAGACTGAGTATTCGCTGTTCTCAATTTGTCTGGTGTACCTGTAATATCTGTCGTACTTATAACTATTTATGCAAGTTCAGTTTCCACAGGTGCAGTCATTCCAGCAGAGTCAATGCTTCTCAGGGGCACTTTTTATGTGATCTCAAAGGTGAGAATTTTAATACGTTTGACCACTGAGTGAGAGATCAGTGCCGAATGATCTGTCCATGAAAACGAATCACTGTAATCGTCACCCTGGAACAATGGGTATCACTGCTGAGCCAGGACAACTTGAGCATTTTCCAAACCTCTCTTTATTTAGCTCCACCTGCTGTTGTCTTGAAGCACACTGACATTCTTGACTTATACTTTTGAGGTAAAGATAATGTGTTAATTATTATAATAATATAAGAAGAATTATTCATAGTTAATTCTAGTTTTGTAAGACATTTGTAAAGGTTATAGAAATAAATATATGTTGCCACACATACTATAACAAGTGGGTTTCACACTGTTACCACAAAACCTGACCAAATCAATGAGTCTTTGTGGCACTGTGTGGTTTCCTTCACGGGCCTGGCAAGTATGATGCAGAGGAGCAGAGCAGTCACAGGCTGGTACAGTCAGACAGCGATATCACAGGCCATTTTCAACAGTAGGCTTCTTAGGATAAATTGGTACAGTTTAGATCCATTGTTGTTAACTGGTTACATTTATCTTGTTTTTATTGGTTAGCCAATAAAGGGTTTGTGGTTCCATGTGGGGCTACAACAGTGACTGTGACTAATCTCACATTCTGGTGAAACATAAAGTTTGTACTTCTAGGTTCTGCAATGTTATACTTCTATCACCAGCCTGGTTTGATCGGCGATTAACGCTTTGTTTCACAGGTCCGTCATTTCCAAATAATTTCTAAGGAAGTCTCCTGGAAATAACAATGTAATTTAGTACTAATTATAGGGAAAATAAAAACAGTGTTCTGTTGGTTCACCTCTTGTTAATCAATTCCAATAAGTTGCTAGGGTAACCCAGCGAGTTTCAGTATGTATACAACAGATCAGCGTAATATGAATAAAAACGAAATGTATCTAACATAAATTTCAAAACATATTCAGAGTTAAGTTTCAAATAATAAATGGATAATGAATGACTCTTCAGTTGTGTTTAAATGCTTTTCCTTTTAGAAAATTCTCAACTTGCCTGTATTAGTAGGAATTACTAAGAAATTACAGACCTATTCAATAAAACGTAACAACTGATATTTTTGTTGGTATTGTATGTATGCGTGGTACTATATGTCATCTCACCGGTATTGTATGTAAATTGTTATAGTACTGTTTCTTTAATTGTTCATCTTTTGAGTCTTGGGTGTAGACTGATCTCCAGGATTTGAAGGCACATTGCATAGAAAAAACCTCAACATGAATTCATATTAATATGCTTGAACCTCACCACATGTTATACCTATGGTATAGACCATCATCATAGACAGCATAATTGTTGTGTTAGAATTGATTTAACATCCTGCTTTTTCAACAACAACAAAAACTGTTATGGAAACGGGAGGATATTTGGAGTGGTTTGTGCCTAATGACTCGCCGTACTTTAACAGACACGTGATCAGAAAAAAGTTATAAATAGAGGTGCAGCATACAATTGTTTCTTTGACACACAGACAGAGTACGGAGTGACATGGCGTCAACAAGCCGGTGCGTATCAACTTTGACCAAATATAATACCTCTTCTTTTTTCATGGGTAACTCTCAGTGTAATTTTGTAAAAGTCGTCGAGCTATACATGGTGAGAGACGCTAGTGCCAGTCCAAAATATCACGCCCTTATTCGTTCCGTTAGGTGTGCGATAGCTAGCTAGCTAGCTAGCTGGTTAGATGTTGCCAGAAGTCACTATCTGTATCGCCGCTACATCCTCACACCGTTGTGCTGGCGCTCAGTAGCTTCCGTTGATTATCATGTTAACGTCGCTTCGCATCGTAGACTTGTTTTACCTCTAATTTAGCTTTTTTCGTTTAACACCACGATACAGTTAGTGTAGTATGAAGCTGAAACTTATGCTAACATAATAACTCAGTCTCAGTGACACCAGCGGTCTTTGAGCAGCACTGGATTGACGTTCCTGTCATTTGTAAACACATGTAAATGTCTAGTGTGCAGCTGGTCTACGTGTAGCCCTTACGCAACATTAGTCAACTGAAGCTTCGTTGAAGTTCGGAACGTGAACCAATTATGAGTGTTTGCTTGTCTTGCCTCACATCTGGTGTTCAGTTGTAACCGCTGTCAGCTTGGGGAAAGGTTTGTCTTGTCGGTATGTAAATGTGAAGGAGAGAGTGGAAAGTGAAAATGCAGAACAATGTCTGATCACCAGCTGTTTTGATTGATTAATTGTTTGTTACTTTTAGACCAAAATCACAAATATGGTCTGAATCCAACTCATTTAACGTGAAGACTCGTAGATTTAATATTTTGAGGTTTTTGGCCGGAGTCTCAGAAACTGTGATGAGCATTGTTTTCACTATTATTCTTGATATTTCATTGACTATAATTGTTAATTACAGTCCTAGTCAAGACACTGATGCTTGTTAAACTTTGCCTTCAGATTGCTTGATGTTGCCTTTGTGCTGTTGACAAAGTTAATAGTGGATTCATTTGACAATGACCCATATTGATCTTAGGTATCGTTTTCTTTTTATGTCTGGATTCACATTTTGACACTGCCCAAGCCAGCTTCAGCCAGTTTTGTACTCTCGGCCTTCTTGGCCCATCAGTCTGATCAATACACCCATTATAACTTAAAGCAGTCACTAAGATGTCAATAAGTTAGGAAGATGTGTTGTGGAAGAATATTCACTTGTGTACTTCTTCTCAGCAACAAAAGGGGAAAAGTAAGGAGAAGATGTAAAATTCATCTGGACTAGTTTACATTATATATTTGAATATAGAAATGGAAATGGAAGCTGTGTTTCTATTTGTTTTTCATCTGTTTCCTCTTATGAGTGATGTTTTACAGGTCACACTCTCTACCCAACCCCACGTTTGTCTTTATTTTCCTTTTTCTCGTCTTTTTCTTGCCTTTTTGAGCTGTTTGATCACTTAACTGTTGTTCTGCTTCTGTAGCGGAGATGCCCTGGCCCTTCCCAGAGTTCAGTGTCCCAACCACCCTGATGCCATACTGGTGGAGGACTACAGAGCAGGGGACATGATTTGCCCTGAGTGCGGCCTTGTAGTAGGTCAGTATGTACACTACAAACACATCCAATTTTGCTTTTAAATTGTAGAGCTTTCCGTGTTTGAACACATCCTTCCTTTCCATTTTGCTTTCCTGTGCTTGTGTCTTTATCTCTACTTCACTCAGTTGAACTCTAGTCAGATAATTAAACTCATCAGTACTCACTAAGGTTTCTCACCACTCCGCTTCCTGAACCTGTTAGTTTGGTTTTAAGGACACCGTATTTAAAATTATTCTGCACATGAATATCAGCTGAGTTGAGACTAAACAAGGCCACAGTTTCCAAAATGCAAAGCTAGAATCTGAAAAAGCTAGGCACATACTAATTATTACTCTCTAATGCCTCTGGATATTACGATGTCGTATTCAGCCCCATCACAAAAACATATTTTTACATTTTGTCACGGAGATACTGTTTTTGGTGAGGTGTTGACATCTCTGTTGCCGAGACGTTTTACCACCCCAACACAATAGAGGCAAATATAATTGTTGTGGTGTTTTAAGCACATAAAACCTACATCTAAAAAATCACACACAGGCACAAAAGGCCCAGAGTGTATGAAACAAAACTCCTGTTAACATGTGATGCAGTCTGTAAGACAAAGCTGTAGAGAACACCGAGTTCTCCTCTAACGAGCCCCCTGAGCACAGACCAGGTCAGATGGGAGACGAGAGACGCCAGCCACTCTCTGATGCAAGCTGAAGTGCCCTCTGTTCCTGCTCCCATAGCTTTAGCTGGCCTCTGAGGAGATGAATGTCACTTTACCTCTAGATATTAGCAAGACTGATGGATGGTAAAAAAAAAAGGCCTAACAGGATTATATCAGAAATCTAATCCTCGACCCTGCTACACGGTACCGAGAACAGACAGTCATGATAACTGGAAGAAAATAATGGCCCTGCTCAGACAATATCCCCCTCCTTTGTCGCACCTTTTATCCTTCGTACATCTCAGATTTGATGCAGTGAAATAACTGAACATTTGTTTGGATCATATTTTATTACGTATTTCTGTCTCAGAACACACAGTGATAAGAAAATGAGAAAGAAAAGATGGAAGGGGAATGATTGAGCTAGATTCAGAGCCCCAATACTGAGAATACAGTACAGTAGAAAAACTTAAACGAGCTGAAGACAGACAGCACAATATTTACAGTATTTGAGACTCGGATGCGATATTTTCCTGTGGGAATCATGCTGAATATGGCACCATCTTCTGGTTAATTATTCCAGAGGGATGTAATACAGCCACACAGAAGAACACAGCAAATGCAATTCTTTTTTGTGCACTCACTGTTTTTATGTGCAGGTCATTCACAGAACTTGTAACAAAATCTGTCACGTTGATCAACTACCATGATTTCTGAAATTGACTCTCCAGTGTTTGTTGTTACATTTCGCTCCGTCTATCTCCTTTCTATCAATCAAGAAAGCAACAGGTGTAGGTATCAATACAAAAGATTGAAAGGCTGACAGTTGAATTTGGTCTAACTCTGGGGTATCTAGTTCAGTCTGAAAAAGTATTAAAACCAAAACTCAAGGGCCTAATGTATTAAGAAAATATAATAATGAATTAGTATTAATCCAGAGTGAAGATTTTGTTGGTTCTTGTATTGATGCTTGGCCTAAAAAACTTACCACCAGTCTCTATGAACGTTTAAGAACTTGATCTTCCAGGTTTAATTTCTTGTATGTCTTATTTACTTTAAATGTCCAAACCACTTCTCTTCAGGTGACCGTGTAATCGACGTAGGCTCAGAGTGGAGGACGTTTTCCAATGAGAAAGCCCTCAAAGATCCATCCAGAGTGGGAGACGCCCAGAACCCACTGCTCAATGGAGGCGACCTAACCACCATGATCAGCAAGGTGAGAGACGGTTGTGCCCACTGTTAAAAATGACCCTCATTATTGTTACATTGTGTTAAAAATGACAGTTGTTCCAAGATGTTGGTACTTGCAGTTCAAATAATTGGAAAGATGTTAAAAGATATTTAAACAATTACTTGCAGCATTTATATTGATATTATCTGATACAGATTTCTATACTGAGTCCAGCAGTGTTTAGTAACATCTGCTGCACCTGCAATCTCAGTAAACCACATCCTTAGTTCCAGTTATTTTGGTGTCTCTTGAAATTCAATTACAGTGAATTTTACTGGTAAACATCCTCTGGTTTCCACAGGGAACAGGCGCGGCTAGTTTTGATGAATTCGGTAACTCCAAGTACCAGAACCGGCGGACCATGAGCAGCTCTGACCGGGCCATGCTCAACGCCTTTAAAGAAATCAGCACCATGGCAGATCGCATCAACCTGCCAAGGAACATCATAGTAAGTTAGAAATATGAATTCTGTAATGTGCTTTTGGAAAGATTATCCTAAAACATTTGTAGCTAACCAGAGAGCCAAATAAAGCTGAGCCACTGTAAAGAGCCATGTCACATCACACTAAACACACACACAGACCCTCCTCTCCACCTGGTTTGGTTCAGACACTACCGCCATTAAGTGACCAAACATCTCTGTTAAGAAGGGAAACTCAGCTTTAAGTGGTAGCGAGAGAGCAGAGAGAAATGAAAACAAGGCACGTGTGGATAAAAGCGAGAGAGCAAGGGAACAAGAGAAAAGAAACTGAAACATAACTTCATGAGGTAATTCTCTGGTTCATCGTTGAAGTGTGTGGAAACTATGCTGCAGGCTGGAGTCTCTGCTGAAGTTGATAACCACAGATTGACTGGAGTCAGCTGTCTCGTAGGAAAGGGCCGTATGTGGGTCTCCTGTAAAAGCGGTCGTGTTCCATTAACTTGAGACATTAGCTCTCTTGGGGAGATATTGTACATGATGTAAATGAAATGTTAATTTATTAAAAACGTGAGGTGAAAGGGACAGGTGCAGGCTGATGTTCCTCAAACGTCATGACTCGGGCTGTCGTCTTGTTTTAGTTAAACAAGTTAAGTTAAAAAAGGTTTGTGAAGAGAAACAATATAAGATCTTTATTAAAAACATAACATGTAATGGTTAGGACCTTTACTAGGACAATACACATCATTTGTTTGCTGTAAATCATGTTTCTGCTCTGCAGGACAGAACAAACAACTTATTCAAGCAGGTTTACGAACAGAAGAGCCTGAAGGGGCGAGCCAATGATGCCATCGCTTCGGCCTGTCTCTACATCGCCTGCAGACAAGAAGGTGTACCAAGAACATTTAAAGGTCAGAATAAACCGTTTTACTTTCTTCTGCTATCTGCCATATTATTTACGTTACGACTGCTCTTTCCTTAGTTGACAAAAAACCTTTAACAGATAAAAATCTCGACGTTTTTTTTATTTATTTAAGAAATGTCCCTCTTTAAATTTATGTACGGTGGCTAAAAAAAGTATTCACCATCGTGATTTTTTTATTTCTCATGTTAAATTTAAAATATTTAAAAAAAATAATTTGTTCAAAATTCATATTTAACCCTTAGTGGATAGGACATTAGAGGTGTTGGTGTTGTAAGAATAAAATATCAATGATGAAAATGTGTATTTTCTCAATTCACTTGTGCTGTATTGTCTGACCAACATATAAAAACAGTTCAGCACAAAAGTCTTCTTTGTCAGACAGTTCAGACAGACATTATGGATATATGACGGTGATACATTGACTGTATATTCTTTGAAAGTTGTTCTCACCTTTTCCTTACACAAAATCCCTCAAGTGTTCCTCAATGGGATTTAGTCTGTTGTGTGTAATTTGCCACCATTAACTAACGGCAATTAGATTCCAGTCCCTGCGGTTTCAAAGGAGAAAACATCCTATTTATAGAAGTAAAGGATGCACGATCGGTGCACTTTCTCTTCTCCAATTTGACTGTGGACGTAACTGTAGAGCAAGAAAAGAGATGCATATCTTTCACTTCCCTCCGTCTAAAAGAGTTTCTTCCCCCGATCCCCTCTCCATCCCTTCGCAGAGATCTGCGCTGTCTCTCGGATCTCCAAGAAGGAGATTGGCAGGTGCTTCAAACTGATCCTAAAGGCGCTGGAGACCAGCGTGGACCTCATCACCACCGGAGACTTCATGTCCCGCTTCTGCTCAAACCTGGGCTTGCCCAAGCAAGTGCAGATGGCAGCCACCTTCATCGCCAGGAAGGCCGTGGAACTCGACCTGGTGCCCGGCAGGAGCCCCATCTCTGTGGCTGCAGCAGCCATCTACATGGCCTCTCAGGCCTCTGCTGAGAAGAAGACCCAGAAAGGTGAGTGATGATACTGCTGTAATAATACTGATGACAGCCAAATGTTGGGTTGAGTTTTAACAGCCCTTTGTAGCTTATTTTGCCATTTAAATGATATTATATATTCACATATACTGGCAGAGAGAAAAACCTCTAGCCAGGTTTTAGACACACAGACCCGGGACACTGCCTGGACCTGATTAAATTGAATATAATTTGGACGAGGTCTCAGTTACCAGGAACCAAGTGGACCCATGAAAAGCTCTACTGGACAGTTTGGCTTGTAGATGAAACATTTTGTGTTACTCAGCCGGCCTGTTTCACTCCTGTATTAACAGAGTTAACTAAAACAAACGTTAAACAGCCTTAAAAAAACATTGATAAAAGGGTTTAGTTGTTCTCTGGTTTTAAAGACCTGTCAATCAATTTATGGGTAATAGGAGGCCCAATTCCTGTGTTTTGAATTGTGATGGTGCAGCTACTCTTCTTTTGCTTACATTTGGGTCACAGATTGTGCCTTTAAACAACACTATATAGAGCTGTCCTGCATTACAAAGGTCCCTCGGGTAAAATTAGTGTTAAATAATTGTCTGCTTTATTGGTTTGAATACCCATAAACCACTGCTTGTGGAACAACAGCAATGCATCGTATTTTGAGAGATTTTATCTTCAGTGGGATCCCTCTAGCTCCAGATGTAGAGCTTTTTAGCTGAAAGTTTTCCTGAATGGATCAAAAAAAGTAGAACGTTATCGTATTTTATTTCAACTTAGCTACAGAAAATTCCCCCCCAGTTTTGAAAATGCAGCAGGTTTCAGATTGTATACACTTGAAGGGTTGAATGAGTTGATGTCTCTGATGCTTCCACAGAAATCGGAGATATTGCCGGTGTTGCAGATGTTACGATCAGACAGTCATACCGACTCATCTACCCGCGCGCCGCAGAACTCTTCCCTCCAGACTTCAAATTCGACACACCTGTCGACAAGCTGCCCCAACTGTGAAGAAGACGCCGTCTACACAGTGACGACATTTTTCTGCTGTACTTACAGGATTGTTTTTTTTGTTTTTTTAATCATATTTGTGTTGGATTTGGATGATTTCTCTTGTCCCTCCTAAGACTTCAAGCCTTTGTCAAGGTGCTCTCACAGGAATAAAATGGACACATTCCAGTGCTTAAATAAACAGCTTGCAGACTGTACTTACAGTATTTCATGAGTGTGTATACTGTATCATGTATATACTGTATGTCCATGTGGGAAAATGTAATTGATGCTTGCAATTTTAGGCTGGTTTCATACTGTATACATAAAACTTTGTTTTTGTAGAAAAATGACCAGGTTATATTTTGTTAGTTTGTTTGAATTGTTTCCAGTAATTAAAAAAAAATAAAAGATTTTCATTAAAGCATGGTAATCAGCTCATGGTTTGAAATAACATTTGTTTACATAAAACCTTTTTCTTTCTTTACTATTCCAGTCTTTTACAGATTGAATGTCATCCAAGCAAAGTCCACAGCCTCCTCTGAGCACCTGAATACATCCAAACTTCAGATCATTGATTACCAAGAGATCAGGATGTGTTCAATGTCAGGGGTACAAATGAAAGCAAAGCCACTATTACAAACGTTTAATTTGTGCATCATGATGGGCAACAAACGACTGCAGAAATGCCTTTTCTGTTTTTACACCGGGATGAACAGCGACAGTTGCGAGACTTTGAGTATTGGTGTACCATCCATAAAGTTTTCGTCTGTTCTGGCAACAACATGCACAAGCAAAGAATAAAAAAAACAAAAAACTTTGTACAATCTATTTTCATCATTAAGAAAACGTAGATAATTAAAAACTATTGATAAAATTAGTGCTTTCAGCTTAATTGTGTACATACAGTATGTATATATAATATACCCTGCCCTCCCCTGTAGTGATTCATATCAACAGGTCTCCAACATTTGAGTCAGTTTATATATAACATGCAAATTGACAGTCATCAGCTGGTTACACTGTGCCAGCCTGATCACAGAACAGTGTGGGAAGCATTTAAAGGGCCTAGAATAACTGAGTTTAGTACGTTCCCACGTACTACACAGCTTGTCTAACAACACATCTTTTACTTCATCTGTCTGTTGGGTTCACTGTCAGTCCATCAGTCAGATTTTTATTTTTTTAACCATGAAGAGTTGTTAATCTGCTGCTTCAAGAGGGACAGGATGAATTTGGTTTTGGTAGCTGTAACTGTGCGACTCACTTTAGTGTTTTTACTTCGACTGAGGTAACGAGAAAAATCTGTCAGGTCCACCACAACCAGCTGTTCTTTGAGGGAAAAAAAACTATTGAAATCCAGCTGAACTCAGCTCCGACAAAATAATTAATTTAATGTTAAGGTTTGATTTTATTGCTCCAAAAGATACTGAAATACCAAGCGGCACTTCGATCATTAGAACTGAGTTCAGCTGAATATCAACCTCAAGCTAAACGCCACTAGAGGGCATCAGACAGAAAACAAATATTTAGCATTATTTCTTCTGACCAAAAAGCAATTTTAATTATCAACTCATTTCCAATATTAATTTCCAGATAAAACTAAGTGATGATAATTAATTTAATAGTTTAAGCAGCATGCTCTTTGACACTAAAGAGATTTATCATTGTGTGGGTTTGTTGTATGCAGACATGAAAGCTTCAGCTGAGCAAAGTGAGGTTGGAAGAGGGGGCCCCTACACAAAAACACATGCGGTGTAAAAGACTCTTGCTTGGATTTCAAGTCAGGCAGCAGCAGTAGTAGTCAAGATGTTTGCTGTAGTTGACCGCTCAGTGACGATGCTTTGAGCACTTCAGATTCACCGAACACCAGTTTCAGACGTGATCGTGGCAGAAATATCAAATTTTACAGTGAGATAAAAATGTCCTTAAGCTATGGCGAGGGCTTTTGCAAATAAAGAAAGAAAAACACGACAATAAAATATACGACTGAATATAATCTGTACAGATCAAAATAAACTGAAGACAGTGACACTGAATAACATGATTGTGATGTTGCCGTCTTCGCGGAGTTCATATGAAAAACATTCTCAGTGGTCAGACAATGGACACGACGACGCGCGCAGGAGGAAGAAGCATCCCTCCTCCTTCACTCTCCAACAACAGAGTTTCATTTGTTTTCTTTTTCTTAAAAAAAAAAAAAAAAAAGTTCTTCATGTGGATTAAAAAATAAGTGGGGGTCCTCGGGAGGCTCCTGGACTTTCTTCTCAATGGCACAGAGTTTTTGCCCGAAGGTTTGGGGAGCCACCATGTTGCTCCTTCTCAACATTTTGGGCGAGGAAGAAGAAAGTTTAAAATGATGTGAGCTACAGTCTTTGCTGCGTTGGTTGGTTCACAGTGTGTGTGTGTGTGTGTGTGTGTGTGTGTGTGTGTATACGGGGGTCAGGTGGAGCTAACACCAGTCAGCGATGTAATCAAAGTCAGAGAACGTGTTCTGCTCCTCGGAGCTCAGCGCTCGGGGCTCCCTGGGCGGGGTTAAGATCGGAGCCTCTGAGGTAAATTCATCATCGAAGTTGCTGACGTCGTTGGTGCCCTGGATAGTCGGTACGAACGGCGGCTTCACCTTCTTTGCCAACAGTCCGTTCCAATCCATGCTCTGCCAAAAGAGAGGGAAGGTCGCATTGGTGTTCATTTCTTTTTTGAAAAATAGTTTGCAAGAAAGCGAATGAGCACATTTCCCAAAACGTCAGAGTCTGATGAGAAGATTGATACCACTCTCATGTCAGTCCGTTAAACATAAAGCTATAGCATCCGGTTAGTTTAGCTTAGCATAAAGACTAGAAACGGGGGGGACAACTAGCCTGGTTCGGTCCACAGCTAAATAAAAAGAACTCCACCTTCCGGCTCCTCTAAAGCACAAAATGTCAAACTATTCCTTTAAATACAAAATTACAAATTCTTCTGGTTCCTTACCCTGAAGAATAGATGCTTCTTAACCTCCTCTGCGTCTTTTTCTCCTGCTCCCAGTCGTCGTTCTGGACTCCTCCTCAGAAGCTGAGCACGAGGAGAAGCACAAAATACAGTAAATGTTAAACCGATACACTTGTGTGATTATTCAGCTGTTTTGAATTTAAACTCCATCTACACACCCTCCTCATGATGGAGATGGCCTCGGTTGAGAGGAACCGTGGGTAGCGGACTTCGTCGTTGACTATGCTGTCAAACACCTCCTCCTCATCGTCACCGGGGAAGGGCGACTGAAAAGAAATGCACCAAGATGAAAACGTAACAGCTACTGCTGAACGTGACTCACTGACGTTCAGTGCAAATTAAATGGCACGACAATATGTGCAAGATTACTGAATGTCTGTGAAGGTATTGCAAACTCACTTATAGATCATTAATTACACGGAACATCTCGAGGGAAACATGCACTCACCTCCCCGACCAGCATCTCGAAGATAAGGACGCCGAGCCCCCACCAGTCCACAGCACGAGTGTACGACGTTTCAGTCAAAACCTCGGGAGCTAAAAACTCTGGTGTGCCGCAAAACGTGCTGGTGCGGTCCCTGAAACCCATTCCTGAAAGCAACACAGAGGTTGTTGAATAAAACTCTCACTGTCTCCTTATTCATCCTTGTTTGACAACCGATATGTCAGGAATAGTAAGGGTTTTTACAGTTTTACAGTCATTTTGAAGCTACAGATCCTTGCTTAATTGTAACATATAAAGCCTTCAGTATAATGCGTTTTCCATTCTACCTTCTTTGCAAAGCCCAAAGTCAGCAATCTTTACATATCCCTCTGTATCCAGGAGCAGGTTATCCAGCTTCAAATCTCTGCAAATCAAAATTAAAAATATTTTTTAAACTTCATGCAGACACGGGACTGAAGTGAATAACATTACACAAACTGCTTACCTGTACACAATCTTATGGTCATGTAAGAACTGCAATCCCAACACGACGCAGGCTGCATAAAATCTGCAAAAACACAGAGTAGGTTAACATGAGTTTTACTGGAGAATATAAAGAAAGGTTAAGACACTGGTGATGGAGTCAAAGCTCTGCTCACTCACATGGCCCTGGGCTCAGAGAACACATCAGCGTGAATGTGCATCATCAGGTCGCCCCCCGCCGCATACTCCATGACGAAACACACGTGCTCCTGCGTCTGGAAACACGCAAACAGGTTGACGAGGAACGGGTGGCGGACGCTGTTCACCGTCTCGAAAATCCTCTTCTCACACATCAGACTGGCAAAGAGAGGAGGAGACTGTGTGAGTCACAGCCGCACAGTCAAAGAACTGCTGCTATTCGTCGAAGATTCACAAACAATCTCTCCGTTTTCTTTACATTTCCAGTTGCAGCCTTGCAGTGTTAAATGTTTACCTGTCCACCTCATCGCGAGCCACGATGTCTCCTTTCTTCAGAGCTTTGATGGCAAACATCTCACCTGTGCTTTTATATTCTGCCAACAACACCTGAGGAAGGGAAGCAGAGGAGAGAGACACTTCAGAGAAAAACTTTGCGTCTGCTTCGTTCTGTTGGACTAGAGCTCAAACGACTGCAAAATGCATCAGCAACTATTTTGATAAACAACAAATCAAATAATATTTCAAACAAGAATATCAAACATTTCCCAGTTTAAGCTTCTGAAAAGTGACGATTTGATGCTTTTCGCTGTCATGTGATAGTAAAATATTGGTAAAATAACAGACAGATTCATTGATAATAAAAAAAGAATTGTTAGTGTTGAAAGTTACCTTTCCAAAGTGCCCACGTCCAAGGACTGCCACACATTTGAAATCTTGGAGGCTGAAGTGGAACTG
Organism: Enoplosus armatus; assembly: GCF_043641665.1. Lineage (NCBI taxonomy): Eukaryota > Metazoa > Chordata > Actinopteri > Centrarchiformes > Enoplosidae > Enoplosus > Enoplosus armatus. The sequence goes on from NC_092193.1 coordinate 16,664,387, forward strand.
CTCTTCTTCCCTGGGAAGTGATCAGTGTTTACATTAATATCCATCATGAATTAGATGTAGAGAGACCTGCATGAAGCAGCAGACTATACATGACTGTTCACCTCAAAAGCATGAAGACTGAAAGCCAGGGGGCAGTGTTTACACCCACGTTACTATTTCAGCTCCACTGAACACTTGCATGTCAGAGCATTACAACTGAACAGACCTTGAAAGATGTGAAGAACTGTAACAATAAAAACAATAATGGTGGCAAAACGTGTGTCTTTACAATCTTTCTGTGCCTAAACCCTCTTCAAATAAAAGACTCTACTAGGAGCAGCATGACAGCAACCAGAGCCTTGACTTCATCTACTCCGCTCTTCATTTACTTGAAGCTTTTAAAAGTAACACACACAAGACGAGCTTGGGGCTCTCCTACCTGATCTCTGCGTCTTTCTGGATGACGGTGAGCTCCAGGTCTGGATGCTGGATCTCCTGCTCCACCACTCTGTCCTGGTCTGGCTTCACCGCTATGCTGTTCCTCTTGTTCAAGAAGTCAAACGAGGCGAGTGCATCCTGCAGAGAGAGAGAGAGAGATTTTCTAGACAACTGAAAATGAAGAGGAACGAGCTTTTAGCCATCATCTATTACTGGAAAACTATAGTTACATCTGTCGTGTCTTAACATTCACAAATATGCTTCAGTGTTTGATAATCAATACATAATACGATCTGCATGACTGTCTTCATCTGCAGGAACGTAATGATAATGGAAAACCAATTTGATGTATTTTTTTTACTAAATTCACTTTATACAAGTCTTGTTCTCTACCCAGGCTTTTGTCGGGTGGCTGTGTGCTGTCTGATTCCCAGGAAAGCACTCCTTACACCTTCACAGGAATGCTTTCTTGTTTCAAACAGAAAGAGACACACTGGTGGCCATCTTTATGAATGAGTATCTGCGTCTCTGTTGTCTTCCACCTGTGATTACATCAGCTCATTGCTGCCTTATCGATAAATACCAGTAATTCCTAGAACAGTGTACCTGCACTTCCTCCTTATCAGGCATCTTATCCTGCACCTGTGGTTCTCGGATGTCGTCGGGTGCTGGGTAGTGTTTGGGTCCCGGGGTGGGCTCTTTGTCAAAGTCCAGCTTGGTCACCAGCGGGTCGCTGTGTATGGGCAGAGGTACGCAACTCGTTTTTAACACTGTGTCCTATTCATAGTTTTAGTATGAGTTAATAATTAGATTTGAATATCCTTATCCTCCATGTCTGTGTGAGCATGTGTGTTGGAGTACCTGCTGGGTGTGGGTGAACCGGGCAGGCTGCTGGGCCCAGTCTCAGCTGCCTGCGGGCTGAAGGAGTTGGTGCTGACGGTCGGTATGGCTCTTCTCACCAGGCGGCCCCACGTGGCAATGTTGATGTTCATCTGAGGGGCTCGCAGGAAGGTTTTACCTGATAACGAAGAGGCAAAAGACACATAAGAAGAAGAAAAACAAGGAATACATGTCAATATTACAGAATAATCTCCCCTTTTCTTTAACCACCTAGCAGCTGATTTGGGGAAATTCAGGAAAGATGAATACTGTATTTAGTGAATCCAAGAAGCAGAAGCATTAACATTATTAGATACAACAGGCAAGCCTGTTTTAACAAATGTCCGCTACTATGATGCATGTCTGAGAATCACAATAGTGAGGTAACGCTGACTCACCCTGCTGCTTTGAGAAAATCTTCTTTTGTCTTTGCAGCTTTGGTCGTCTCTCAATAACAGGATTGAAAAATGTTACCTAAGCAAGAGAAAAGAAAGAAAATTTAGATTTTAAACAAAGAAAAAAAGAGGGCACAATCAGTGGGGATCTGAGTCTAAATGTATGTGCGGTGAAAGCGCTTATAGGATTGTAAAAGATGAAGAATAAGACGAGCCTGTAGTCAGAAGAGTTTAATGCGAAAGCGTCTTGTAGAGGCAGAAAAGTGTATTTGTATTTTTGAATTTCTGTCCATTACGGCTACCAGGAGCTGTTTCAGTGTGACCTGTCATTTGTTACCACTGACGGTCAATAATAGTCAGTGTGTGTGTGTGTGTACCTCAGCAAACAGCATCCCCTGTGGCTCTAGGTACAGACACATCCCATGACGCTGGTTGTCCAGAAAGTCCTCCAGCCGCAGGAACTTGACAGCACAGAGCGAACGCCAGTCACGCCAGTACACCGAGATCTCCAGCTCACGAGACTACAGCACGGAGACGGAGACGGAGACACACACACACACACACACACACACACACACACACACACACACACACACACACACACACACACACACACACACACACACACACACACACACACACACACACACACACACACACACACCAAACACAACACTGAATCAACAGCACAGATGTAGGTCAAGGGTAGAAATGCGCGTGTGTGTGTATGTTACCCGGTCCAGCTCCAATGTAAACTTCTGGTCCCAGGACTGGTTGCTGACCGACTTCCAGCTTGTCTGGCCGACTACCGTGTTGTCCAGCTTCAACACTGCGCTGATCTCATCTGAGGAAACATACGCACGCGTTATTTGTTAAGCACTGATACTGATGTATTAACAATGCCCTGATTGTGACTGTATTTCAGTTGCTATTACAGAAAAGGTCCATAACAGACCTGTAAACGACCTTTTCTGGCCCAGCTGTTTATTGGTAACTTTGGTGAAGCTCAATGTCATCACAGAATTAATCTTTTCATCAATATTTCCAGACCGTGTAGGAGGTCAGATCTACTTACTGGAGAGCTCCTCGCTCTTTGTCAAGTTCCGTGAGCTCACGCCACGGTTTCGGTTTGCTCGGCTGATGAAGGACGAGCGCGTCTCGCTGGGGCTCCAGCCGGGCAGCGGGACAGACGCAGCTTTGGAGCGACCCGGGACATTTTCCAGAAGGTCCTGACAGCCCATGAGCCTGACGTCTAACGTGCCTGGAAGTGAGGTGGGACGATACACATTCGTATATCACACAATCTGTCTTGTGCCAAACGGGATAACTGAATAACCTGGCACATTATAACTGGCCTATATATTTGAATGTACTTTCAAAATGCATCAAGTGAAGGATATAACTCTTGGTTGGTTTCAGAAAGATATATTAGGATGGTGAGTTAGGCCAGTCTTGGTGTTTCTATTAGTCTAGTCTAATTCAATTTGACAGTTGCACAGATTTTAGACTCACAAGCTGTGTTTCCATGGTAACAATGAATGAAATGTGCGGACAATTGAAAACCAATCTTATCTAGTTGCCAACAATGTTGTTTCAGAAGCCATGAGAAGGGAAAGAGTTTTAAAGAGTAAAGTTAACTACTGAAAATAAAAACATCCTTGTAACTTAGATTCTTCTTGTCTCTTCAAAGGAGCTGATCAGCTAGAAGGCGCAGCTCAGTCTGAAACTTCACGGGTTCACTAATTAACAACTGGTATGAAACAGTAATAATCAATAATAATCAATGCACTATCGATAACCAACATTGTGTCTTTAGTCCAGATACCTGTGAGGGCGGCGGGCTTAGTCACAGTGCTGTACTGGTTCTGTGTGGAGATGATGCTGGATCTGGGACTGAGGACCGGTGAGGACAGCAGGGACAACTCTTCCACAATGCTGATGCTGCGCGGGTGGTTTTTAGGCAACTCATTGAGGCGTTGCTCCAAGGAATATCGCAGGAGGTCGAGCTTTTGACTGGACTCATTAAAACGAGCCTGGGCCTGAGAGAGAGGAGAGAGGGAGCACAGGAGGGTGGGAGGAAAGGTAGGAGGTGGAGTTGAAGTGGAGAAGGATGGAAAGAGAGAGAGAAACATCAGTTACATTGTGCATTTTACTTAAGTGGAGCACAGCAGCAGAGCAGGGATCGGTTTCATTTAAAGCCCATGGAACTGTATCAGGTCTGAAGTGATGAGAATCTTGTTCCTGCTTGTTGTAAATCACCACTGAACACACGGGGGGTAGAAGATGTGATATTACATGGACACAAACTCACACATGCAGACACAAACATCTACCTCTGAATGTGCTCTCTTCTCTGTGACTTTTCCTGAGCCCAGGAGTTTCATGACGTTCTTGGCTCCCTCGGCCACGGCGGACTCTATCTTGGCGTGGTGACACAGCTCCTCCACCCGTAGGTCCAACGGGCTGATGATGGGCTTGTCTGGAGGACAAGGAAGGACATGATTCTTTATTTTAGACATAATTGTTTATAAGACCTTGTGCACACTAATAGAGGCATTTCTCCTCAAAAGATCAATAAATGCAAACGAAGGCTCACCCATCACATCATTGTTCTCGAAGCTCAGCTCGCTGGCCTGGCTGGCCTTGAGGATCTGCATCCTGATGAACTCTATCTTCGTCTTGCTGTCCTGAAGCATCTGCTGGGCAGTCGCTAGCAACTTACGATCCTATGAACAAAAATTAGAAATGAAACAATCACTGTCTGCTGGGGGGGGAAACATATATCAACACACTTTGATCAATTTGAATCAAAAGGATTTAATCATGTTTTGTCTTCTGATTAAAATAACTGGAGGTCAGAACTTTACAGATGACCTGAGTTGCACACCATCATTTGTCACTTATTGTGTTTTGTTGTTGTGAGCATGTAACACAAACAGCCAGGACCCCAGTCCATGCCCTTAATTGGAGTTTAAGAATGAGTGACCACATGGAAAATCTTATTCATCAAAAAAGAAGGTGGAATCTCATTGTGTTGTTGTAATTGCTGACCCTGTCATGCACGCACACGCACACACACACACACACACACACACACACACACACACACACACACAGAGTGGAGTAAGCAAACTCCACCCAGAATTCCTCTGAATTGTACTGGACTCTGTCCAGCAGGCATTTCCTCTCTGACATCAGGACAGGACTATTTCCAACTGGAAGGTGCCTCTGTCCGTCTGTCTGTCTGTCTGACCCGGGGAGGTCGCTTACAAAACACTGTGACCTCCCCTGGTCAGACAGAAAGTGGGGGTCATGTGGCAGTTTTTAGTCCCATTTACTGTACTACAGTTACACACTAAGGCTCTGCAAGTACCTTACCAATTCTAAACTAAACTAAAATTCAAGGACTCATGTCTGGACTACTTTAAAATTAGACATTAACCCAAGTTCTCATCTCAAAGTTCTTAAAATTTAGTACTGACCATGTCTAGAAATGTTTATAAAATTGTTAATTCTAACAATCTTTTTACAGGGGTTTATGTGTGAAACTATTTCTTGGTCAGGTGCAGTGACTGTGGTTTTCAGACCAAATTGTTCTAGGGACTCCTTCAGAAGAACTGCCCACTGGAGAGCTCCCCCAAGCACTACATACCTTCAAGGGCTTTTTTTCTGTTTGCATTTGCACTGCTAATAGGAATGCTCAAGTGACATAAGCCAGCTGGTGGGTGGTAGGGCAACGTCACACACAAGATTTTTTATAAATCGCGTTGTATTTCCCCAGTCGCATATACAGTCAATAAAGCCTGGACTTCACGGTCCATTTGTTTTGGTACACTATAACTTATTATAACAAAAATCATGTTCATTAATGACCTTTAGAGGTGCTGGTGGGTGGATTTTGTTATCTTTAGACAGAGCCATGCTAGCTGTTTCCCTCCATTTCCAATCTTTATGCTAAGCTAAGCTAACCAGCTGCTAGCTGTAGCTTCATATTTACTGTACAGATGTGAGAGTGATATCAATCTTCTCATCTTACTCTTGCCAAAATGTCAAACTATTCCTTTAAAAAGGATTTTCAAGGCATGAGACATTTAATCAGTCCATGCCACATTAAAGTACACCTGACATATCCACAGAAACAGAGCAGAATTATATCACTGGCAACGTAGAGACTACTCACACCCTAAACTATACTCAACCTTCTACTACAAAGTGGCTTCAATACTACTGATGGACACAAGAGCCAAGATGAGCATGAGTGGCTCTTGGTGCTCTGGCTGTTATTAGTCCTGGTGACTTACACACACATCCCAACTAAATTATAGTTGTTCTCTCTCTGAGCATTAGAGGAGCCACAAGGACTGTAAGTGCTTTGTGAACAAACAGCAGTGCATATGACACATGGTATGTGTCAGCGCCTTCTCATGTTTCCTCCTCCCCTACAGTGAAGCTGTAAAAGCAAACCCAACATGTATCTTTCTACCATCTGCACACTGGAAACTGGGATTGAGCCTGCTCACGCCAGCTTTTATGTGATTATGACCACATTACCTTTCTAAAAAGACTCTTGTGTTACTCTAAGTTTTAAAAATAAATAATCATCACTGGTGATTAGGAGTCTGGAAATCCTTTACAGCCTGTGGTGCATGATACAACTCTGTCCTGTGGTCTTTGGATTTGTTCTCAGTAGTGTTTTGCAAAAGGACAACACATGAACCGAGATGAATTAGCAAGCCTTAAAAGAAAGCAGGCATTAAACTGGTCATAACCAGTCAACAAATGTAATGATCACAAGTGGATATGGCTTTAATTTCCACCCGGGGATCAATAAAGTATTTCTGATTCTGATTCCAAAAAAGGTTGGGAAACACTGATCTAAACCACCTTATTGGAAGATAAAATGGAAAGTGAACACACATTTATAGCAGAAATGTTGCCAATTATCCCTCATTGCGCAGGAAAACTGCGTGCACACAACAATGGCAAGTGCGATAATTCAAGGTTGAACAAGGAAGTCGATTTATAAACTGATGGATTTTCACGACAGACAGTCTGGGACATAATTTCACTCTTCACCCTTATTTTCTCTTCCAAATAAGTTAACGGCTAACGTGAAGGTTTGTTTGTCTGACTGCTCATGATTCTTGCCCAATTTGAATTTTTTTTGGTGATGTCACAATGTTGCCAGATGTCCTAGGTGGGCACGCTTCGGCGAGCTTCGTGACCATCTCAGCCCGTGCTCTGAGCGAGCGTTCATAGGTTTTCTATGAGGGAGGGTGTGTTATGTTAGTTTTGTACAAATATTGTAGGTTACTACTTTTAATTTGCATTTGCAACACACAGCTAAAACTCATTTGAAAATCTGCAGGGAAGTCCAGTCGCGGTTGCAGCAGTGCCAGCAGTATCTTCATAAATGTATCTGTTTGAAGTTACAATTAGGCATGAGGTCTCCTGCAGGTTTAAGATAAGGTTAATAAGCAACTTTTTAGGTTATGGTTTTGTTAGCTTATCCAAAAAGTTACAAGACAACGGCGCATCAGGCTTACAATACTCTTTGTGACATGGATGTAAGGCACTGTTCCTGGGTGAAATACCATGTTTTTAAGGAGTCCGGTACTAGTTGACTACGGTGTTATTATTGCTGAAATAAATTATGCCAAAAACTACAGACGACCCATCTTGTATGAAACAACACAACTGATGTGTGATGATGTGATTTTACACACTCGGCAACCTGCCATGAACCAGCTACAACCTGAAAGTCAGGTGCTGAATCCTACCTTGGAGGGCCCATTGGAGTACATCTGAATCATGTTCTCGGCCCCCTGTTTGACCTTGAGCTCGATGTCATTCTGTCTTTTCAGGGCAGCCAGACGGCTGCTGCTGGTGCACATTCTCGCCTCACTGTTGGGGGTATCTGGGGTCAAAGGGCATTCTGGGTAAAGACAAAAAAAGTACAAGTTACCACCTTAGGGCCCTTTGGAAACAACCACAGATATATGACTCTGTATGTGCTACTGGTGTTTGTCACAAATACCCACTCACTGTAAATAGTAACTCAGCATGCATGTGCTATTTTGGGCTGCCAGACATTTTGAAGTTAGCTTAACGAAAACACGTACACGTGGCAACTTCAGCAGTCACATAATGTCTCCAAAATGTGATGGGGTTTGTTAGCACAAGACTCCAATTGACTCACTCTCAAGTAAACATTAAGATCTGATATAAAGTAGAATTTCAGATCAATAAATGGTGTCACAGTGACACTTTCAGTTGGATCTGAACTCTTTTTCTCCATTACGCATACACAGAAAATAGAAACGTGATTTCACCACATCAAAGGTGAACCCAGAGCACACAAATATTCAGTTTGACTTGAATTCGATTTGGTATGATGTCTTGATATTCAGGAACTATAATACAAAAGGCAATCACTGCTAATTTTTAATGGATTTTCTGTTATCGCGTTGGATCTCTCCACAAGTCTGTTCAAACTTTTAAAACAGCAGATGGAAACCCTGCGGCCAATTCTGAGCAACTGAAAACAAAACAAAACAAAAAAACAAAACAAGTGTGAACTTGCAGACATCTACCAATACTGCAGTGACATTGCTGTCGCTTATGGCAATGATATATCCACAACAATGACAATATTCTCACCGTTTTTAATATTGCTTTTTGTTCAGACCCTAAAAGCAGCTGGGACAACACAGTGCAGACACAGTCCCCCACACGCACATGCAACGTAAAAACTAGTGTCTTCTATCCCCTGAGCTGGACCACAGTTCTGGGTGATGAGCTCACTGTTTTGTTGTGTTTTTTTTTTGTCATGTCTGGACTCGAAAGGTGCAGAGAAAACCCCTCCCCAGACTGATCACTCCAAAGAAACCTGCCTGACTTCTCCAGACTTGACTTGCAAGTTCAGTTTCAGAGTCTACGGTGTCATAAAGGAACTCCTCGTAGAAAGGCCCTAAAGAGAACCCTTAGAAAGTCCACATCCGAAACACAAACAATGCCATTTTCTCACTAGGACCTACAAAATAGTAGCCCATTACGTATATAACTAAAAGTCTTTAAGGTCAATTATCTTCTTTTAGATTTTGTCCATCTAAGTGAGCCCGACTGGCATTACCTAAAATAACAGCGGTGAGGAAAAATCAGTTATTCTGGAAGACGCTGCCAAACACAGATAACAATAACCAGCAGGCGGGTCTGTGATTCATTCAACTCTGAATGTTTCATCAAAACAGTGTCTAAAGATTCCTTTGAACACCTGCAGGATATGGGCAAAAACGGAAGCATGTGATTCTTTGAACTGAGAGTCTACATGTTTCATCTAATGAGCCTTAATAAGCTGAGAGAGCATCACTGCTGGTTTCTGTGGATGGGCAGGAGGGGAGGGTGTTAGCCTTCCCGGGGAAACCCTCTCGTATACAGACACACACACAGTGAGAGAGGCAGGCGGGGCTTGACAGGAAAAACAGAGTGGGCACTTGTAGATTCTCGTCCAAAGCACAGAAAGCCTGTGGTGGTGGTGGTGGTGGTTTGGTCAAGGTCACATCGAGCCAAGAATTCAAGGATTCAGCCTACGCTGGGCCAGAGGTAGATAGATACTGAGCTACTGAATAGCTGCGGGGCTGATGTCACAGCTGGACAGCTGACAAGGGGAACCCTCCCTCAGATTAACCCCATCTGGATCTGATGAAACATGCTAACAATACTCTCCAAACAATTACATCATGATTTGGAGGACTGGACCTAAAACTGGCGTGGGTGGTTGTCAGTTGAGATGGGATGCGATGACTGGAAGGAAAACAGATTGGACTTGTATTCAGGGAGTAAACCGCTGACATTGGGGCAAGTCTCTTTATGAATGAGATCATATGTGACAGAGGGACCTGACTGGTGACCCTGCGTCAGAGCTGCTCCCGCTGCTCCCAGACGGTGCCTGAGAGCGAGTCGGTCCATTTCTGGCCTCAGCTGAGTGGCGGAGAATAACCAGAGCCCCCCTTCAACTTTCTCCTGGAACAAAAACACATTCTGGCTGCTCGCAGAGGCAGAGCAACTCCTACTAATTCAGGAAGCGAGTGCTGTCTCTTGCGGAGTCAAGGACCAGACGTATATTTCCACAAGTTGTCTCATGACTGCGGAGCTGAGCTGCCCTCGGTCCCTCTCCATCATTTAGCGATAGCCGGCGACATTCCGCTGGCGTCGCGTCACTTAAAAAGAAAGCGCTCGTTCATCAGATAGAGAGTCACCGAGTCAGGCTAAATTTGTTCCCACTTAAGATAACCATTTACCAAGGCAACCTCCCTTCCCTCCCCCAGCACACACACACACACACACACACACACCACACATCTCTCCTCATCTACTTCCTAATGTCAACTGGGCTGGGGGGATGTGATGGTAACAAGCAGACAAATACCATTCCTCCTTTTCCTGAATTCACCCGGACACTCGCCACCAACAAAGACGGCATCAGGCAACTACTGTAACTAAACTATATTGAACGCACACCGCTGTTGTGGTTAACTCGCTCCAAATTCCATTGTTGTGGACAAACGCACAGGAGCAGGCTTTCAACGGCCTCGGAGGGGAACAATCGGCAGCTCATTGTAACTGTCGGAGGAATGTGGAATGCAACAATGTCAGCCTCTGGAGAGTGAGTCACCTCCAAACACTGAGCGTGCTCTGTGTGTTTATATAGGTGCAGTTCTGACACAACAATGCCTAAATTATTTACTCGGCGATACTTTTGCATTTGCAATAAAAGAACAAGCTTTGGGAGAGGATACTAAAGAGATAATGACAATATTAAGAAGAGAAATTGATGGCCATTTTGTGATTATACCAGGGCTAAATCCCAGATAAACGTATGGCTCAGAGTGAATCTCTTTAAAATACTATTGGCTGCTATTTGTACAGAGATGGAGGGTAGTATAGCATTAGCTTTTGTCAACTGTCTTTTCGACTTGGTTAATGTTTACTAAACTAATAAAACTACTAATGTTTACTTTGCTGTGGTGTTTCTGTTGTTACCTAGCAGTTCTTCGGGGTCTTTGACCACAATGTGGGCGTTGAGCTCTTGCAGCTCCTGGTGAAGCTCCTCAACCTTCTTGTTAGATTTTTTCAGCATGTTGTCAACATAAGCCAGGCTCTTCTTGTCTGTGGTGACCTGAGGAGAGGAGAGTGGAGGAGACTTAAGAACATTTGACAACTGATAAAGATTTAAAAGGGAAACGCCACCAATTGTAAGCATAAATGCACTACTCAGCTGAGCTTTGTCAAGTCTTTGTCAGCTTGGCCTTGGAGACTACAAACTGATGGCATGGAGTTTGAAAGACATGGGCAGAAATGGTCATAAAATGCTACTCGTTGCATTATGGAAAATGTAGGATCCAGTGTTTTTGAACATTGACCCATACTAGGGACTGCAAGTCAGCATATAACCTGTTTGATTTTGGCCATTTAAAAAAAAAAAAAAGTGTCTCTTATGAGTAACCAAACTTTATGGAAGTATCTCTTTGAGAAAGACTCCACTTTTAAACAAATTCAGTGATTTTACCTTTCGCAGGTTCTCTGCACCTTCTTTTATTTTCAGCTCCTTGCGGATCTCGCGGCGGATCTGCTCCTTGATCTCGTCCAGCTTCTGTTGGACCATGGTGTCGGACAGGTCCAAGTTGTGTCCCAGACCCAGTCGCTCTGCCACCAGCTGGCCCCTGGCATCCCCCTGAAGGAGGACAACAGAGGAGGAGAAGGAGGAGGAGGAAAAAGAGGAGATGAGAGGAATGTAATTCAGAGGAGGTCAGCAAGGGAGGAGGAGGAGGAGGAAAATGTGATAGCAGAGAGAGAGAGGAGGAGAGGACACACAGAGGTCAGTGACTCAGTCAACAAATAGACTGCGCAAACTGGCATTTTCTGAGTAGCGTTTAACCAACAAGTCTTATCAATGTAAACTGTCGAGGACTGTTTCAAAACAGCTGAACAAATCGCCTATAAAATGCCTGCATTTCCATGTTGTCATGAGTGCCACCTTATGACAGCATTAAGGAAGCGATAAAAACAAAGTAGCTACAGACAGTTTCATCCCAGCTGTCACTGAGCTTCTCATAATAACGACCCAAATGTGTGTGAAATCTGTGTGATCTGATCGTAAGCTTCAGGTGATCAATAATAATTTCCTATTTACAAGTTCTACAGTGAACATATATCAGCTGAATGCATCTGAAGTCATAAAGACTTAAACACACTGAAAATGTCCTCTGACCAAACATGAGGTTCAGAGTTCAACACTGGCTGCCCAACCTGAGTACTCTGAGGTCAACCCAGAGTCAACCCAGTGTCATGGTGTGTTTTGAACTTGAGCTAGCCTCTGTACGTGTTGTTTTCACTGCTGCTGTCAGTCACCATTTACCTGCATCCTTAAATCCATTACCTTAACTAAAGAGGGATTAGAAGTCACTTCCTGAATGGCTTCGGCTTTTAAAATTAATCATGAATACAGTGGTGAACTGGTTACGTTCCACTAGTTTATCCCAGAATAGTGTGTGATTATCTGAGGACTGCTAATGATCAATTTATTCCATTTCATTACACAGTTCGTCAATGTAAGCTCTTTGGTTTGATAATATATTCTCATTTTAAATTTGAAGAATATAAACTTTTGAATTACATGGTCACAACTATGAAACGACAACATCATCACAGCTCAAACAAAATACAAAACAAAAGATAAACCCTGCCCTCACTTTGATACCAATAGTCGCTCAATTAGTTATGCATACGCATTGTTATCCAACATCTGTGACCTTTGATGATTTGGAAAAATCAGTAAAAGAACCAACTCAACAGGTAAAATGCAAAAAGGTAAAAAGAGACTTGTTGCCCTATGAAAGCCTCTGAAAACGTGCCAGAGTTTAAGTGTGGAAACGAGGTCGTCAGATGTGAAAAACAGCTCATCACCAGTCTGTGACTACCACGAGATGTGCACCTTGTCGCAATCAAGCCATCAAGACTTTACTATAAAAGAAAGCAGTCAAGCCAAACACTCAGTAACTCAGTAATTAGCTTCAATCTAGTGGGCTAACTGTTCAAATTACAGCTGCCTAAGGAGAGGATGGTAAAACGATGGATCAAGTCAACAAGACGAAACCTCTCATCTGTCTGCCTTACCATAACTTCATCTGTTTCAGCCAACTCCATCTCTAGATCAGTTGAACCAACCAGTCCATGCATGTTCTGCTGACCAGCTAAACTATCATTACATGAACAAGAGGCTCCGTCCAAAGCCACACTCATTCCCTCTGCTGGTGTCCGATGCTCTGCAGCTCTCGTTATGCGCGTCCGTTCTCACACAGACCATTGACATCCACAGGGAAGATAAACCGTCTGAGCAGCGACAGCCAAATCCCTCTTAGCTTCTAACTCTGTGAGGTCAGAGCAGCCCAGAATGGGCCCTAATCTCACTCCAGGGAGAGGACTGTGTCTAAAATTAACCCAGGTTAAAAACATAACACTGCCTGTCCATTGTGGCCTCCCCCCCCGGAAAGCAACTTGTGTGGTGGAGGAGAGGCTCTGAAACGACACCCCAACTACTGTAAGAGGGTTCAAAATACAGCAAAGTGTGGTGATCAAGTGTCAGTGTAGATGATGGTGAAGTCTGAAAGTGTGTTTTATCTACTTTTGAAAGAGAAGAGGCCACATCTCACACAGCAAAAGCCATCATATTGAGTGGCTGTCATCTACTAACTCAACTGATCATGAGACAAGCTGCATCAGGATCTGGATCCACGTAAACAGTTACCTGTGGAAACCCTGAAATCATCTACTCTACTTCTGGCTAATTTATGGTGGGAAAATACATCATGTTTGGTACGATGAGGGATTTCCACGGGCTCTGTCATACCCTCATGGGACCCCCCCACTCTCCTCTATAGATGCCCACCCCAGAGGAAGCTACAGTTTACACATATCCTGGTGCAGAGGCTCCTTGATGACTCATAGGTAAAATAGAGGTCACCACTCCTGGAAATGCAAGAATAATGGGGGGGGGGGGGCAAGCACTCTCTTCTTCAGCTCACTGCCTTGCAAAACTTGTTTGCACTGTAGTTGTGTTTGCCCAGTGTGGTATGAGGACAGCATGAGGACACCCAAAAGGGCCTATTTTACTGCACAACAATGCAAGGAAATCCATGAAAGGCCGATCAGATAAGGTGGAAATAAATCAGCTGGTAGAACCACAAGGTCTGCGTTTTAATTTGACATCAAACAAATAAACAAAATCCAAAGAAAGAGAGCAGGCACTCATTTGCAGGATTGCTTTCACCTCTTGTTTCTCTTTAAGTGCAATACTTCCTTGAGTTGCTCCTTTACCTGTATGGCCCTTATCATTTCTTGCCGCTTGACTGTATTGCCTTGTCAGGGGAATGACGCCACACCAAGACTCGAGACTTATTATTAGGTTCAAAGACGAGTGAAGCAGGAATTGTAAGCAAATGTTTCCACTTGTACCACAATGCATACAGTTTTTGATAGATGGAGGGAACTTGTTCTCATCAGTGTGGCTCAGCTTGCTGCTCTGTGAAATGTTCAAGGCCCACAACAAATAAAAAGACTGTATCTAAAACCTTTTCAGCTTTCATGTTTTGATCATTATCACAAAAATGAAAGCTGCTTAATTCATTAGGTGGATGCTATAGACACACTGTTCATCCCTGCAAAATACAAACAATAACAATTATAGCTATAACTGGCCTACAGAGCTAAGCTAATAGTCTTACAAAAGGTAAGGCAACTGTTACCTACACATGTTGAACTTGTTAAAGAGTTGTTTTAGTGCCTAAGACATGAAAGGAAACTGTGAGGTAAAAGCAAACACTAGGTCTGAGCCTCAAGTGTAAGCAGGTTAACTTGCTCTTTAAGCCTGAAAGCTCCAAGTCCAATAACAAGAGCTCCATTCAGACAATAGGACAATGGAAAAGTTGAGGGCACTATCCAGGCTCACGCTTAAAAAGCCAAGCCCTTTGCCATTTCAGCGCGAGGCCTATCTCAGCCTACAACCTGACACCGGCCGCCTGACCCCACAGCTGGCTGCAGAGTGCTGGCCACAGCCTGGTGCTCTGCTGCGACCAGAAATAGCAACACAGGCTAATAAACGCAGATACTACAAATGCAGCCTTCACACCAGCCTTAGACATATCCCATGCCTAGTCAAACTGTAGGTAATGTCTTGCACTTCAGGTCAATGTTCATGGTCATTTCTGAGCTGGACAGACAGTAGATTTATTGTGTGTCCAGAAAACTGACGCTGCAACGTCACAAAGGGAGACCAAGCGATAAAAACTGCACTGAAGCACCTGTTGCTCTGCTGAGTTGATCTGGTTCCACTCCATGTAAACCACCGTGGTGATATATGTTAAAGTTTAGCTGGTCGACCCTTGCTAAACATAGATACATACTGAAAGCATGACACCCAGATGGTATTTTTTTAAGTCCTAATACAAATCTGCAAAATGCACTACGATCTCATTAAGGAATACAACACAGGGACTTGTGTTATTGTTATGTTAACAGATACCGAGCCATATGTTCCTGTTAATTGTTTTAGAAATATTGAGCTTAAACAGACAGGTGAGTGTAACTTCTCCTCCTCTTCACATCCACGCCAAAAGGATGGGTGTTAACTACACATACATAGCTACAAACAACTGTAAACAAAAGCCCATCTAGGGACAAGCACTGCAGATTAGTCCATGCTGTAAATGCTAAATATAACATTAGTCTATTCAGGGAATGTAAATTATTCCTTTTTGCACCTAACCGGATATTGTGATAGAAAGTACACTGTTGTTGGAAGGTCTTCTGGTTATTGTATTAGGGCTGAGCAATAATTATGTATCATTTATCAACTCTCAATGAAATCACATCACAAAATCATCAATGACTGATCAAATTGTGTAAATAGTTCTACAAAATTATATTGCCTGAATTAGCGATCCCACGCAAATACAACAAAATGTGTTACTGACGCTTTTGTGGTTTGTGTGAGTTTTGCAAAATATAATGCACTATATAAACAGTGGACCACAGTTCATTGTACTGAATATGCATCAGCCTCATCATGTCATCCATTATCCGCCAGCCCTGATGGTAAAATAGTGTAACTTTACATCACCCAGCCTGGCTTACTGATTGGCTTGATTATAAACCTCACCAATATTGTGATGAAACCCCAAATAAGGGACATCTTTATCCATTTATGTCCTCATACTCTCCTACACCTGTTCTGCCATCAGCTTATGGTTTTCAGACTTTTATAATGGGCTGCGGTAGACAATATTGCTCATCATTTGGGGTCATCCTTACAAACACCTGTGCTGAGTGACATAAACGCTAAGCACAATTAACCATTTTATGATTCAGCAAAAGCATCACTGAGCACCACCTGCACCACCTGCTGCCTCAGTCTCCAGCTTCAGACTGCACCAGCCCCGGGAATCTAATTCATAAGAAACATTTAAACTAATACCTCCAACAAGTGTTGGCTTTTGCATCTGCTCCCTGTAAAGACAAATAATCGAGTGTGAGTAATCAATCGTTTTGGCTTGAACGTGAATACAGTGTTTGGAGGGATATTGCTAAAGCGATGTTTGGTTGCATTTAAAAGGTGAGTAGATAGACAGCTCTGGGTGAGTTGTTCATCTTGGACAATAAAAACCAGAAAAATGTATTTCAGGTGTGACGTCACTCAAGTGAAACCACATTAGTCAGTGAGTCATGGTGTTCATAGAGATCATGCTCAACTTGCATTCACTCACTCCTTCTTAAATATAAAAACGTGCATTTGAATGTTAGACAGACATTTTCTGACCCATGTTACGTTGCCGGTGAGTTTTAACTTCCTCCGGTCTGTAACGTGTTAGAAAAAACTTTACGTCAAACAATCCAGTGAACACTTGCTCTTTACAACAGATGGAAACAGCTTTCACTTTACCCACATTACGGTTAAACACATTCAAATGATAAAATATAGCATTACCGGTAGATGAATACACGGAGGACACTGTTTATTTTCCTACAGTAATGCTGGTTAATTTGACGTTAGGCTACAGACCTGAGAGTTAACGTTCAACAGCCATTATCTGACTTGAAAACAGCAAAACTGACGTTAAAACGTTTTACAACAAAGGCCGTTACGTTACTTAACACAGCAGGTCCAGCACAAAATCACCGGCTTAAAACTTGGATATTTCAGGATAAGTTACTTTTGGATAATTGTTTCCCAGGCCTCAATCCATGGATAATTCCCAGACAAGCCTTTGGGATCAGGCAGATGCCCTTCACTTAAATACAAAACTATGGACTCACAGCGACTCAAGTTTAATGAAGTAAAACTGCTCGCTAGCTTACAACTGAACCTCTGGAGCAAGTTTGCGCACTTTTCCCCAACAGTTGTCAACTTTTCCTACCTGCACGGAATCGGCGGCCATCTTGGTTTTCGCCTTTGAATCAAAACCTACGGGGAGAGAGGAGGGGAGGTGGAACTCCAAAAACAAGCCCTGTTTTAAGTTTCCCTCTCTGGCGACAAAAAGACGTGGTTATTTGGACCAAATTATCGGTCATCTCGGGTACACGGGGCTTCCCATGTCGTCTTCACACTTCATTTATGCGGTCACACCGTCCTAGATGGGTCCTGGAGGGTGGACTGGCGCTCATAAATAAGAAAGCTGAGGCGTAAATCTGTCCCAGTGCAGTTGGAGAAAGAGGCGGTGGTTAGAGTGGAAGAGTCCGCCCAGAGGAGCTGCACTGCTGCTGCTGCTGCTGCTGCTGCTGGGCAGCTCGCAGCTCGGACAGTTAACATACACACGTGATCCAAAACTTCCCATAGGCTAGACTTACCTCATGCTATTGACCTGAACTCATCCCGGGGTAAACACTAAAACACACTAAATCTTAACTTCTTAGATATGTGCCATTTTCACCTTTCATTTTCATTTTAATAAAAGCAGCAACACCCCCATGAAAAGTTGTCCATTACAAGTAAAAGTGCTGCTAGTAGTACATAAGTATTAGCAGAAAAGGTATGGCTACTCATTATGATGGACGGAGCAGCACTCAGATTGTTTCCTTAAGTAAAAGTAGCACTACCTTTATGTAAAAATACTTAGACATTTTGACAAAATGTGACTTAAGTGTAATTATACTATCAGCAAAATACACTTGAATTACATCTCTCAATAAAATAATGGCTCCTTCCAAAATGCTATGTATATATAAAATATTGTATTATTTCATTTCATTGTTATTATTGATGCATTAACATGTAGGCAGCATAATTGTAGTTAGTCAAGGTGGATGTAACTTTGACTGGATCATGCGGATGCTGAACAAACCTGCTGACAAACAGAGCTGCAATGCCAACAAAAGCAGCTACGTACTGAATAAGAGTCAGCGTTTACTTTTGCCAAGCCTGATAGATAGATCAGCTGCTATGAAGAAACCACAGGACAAACACTGGACTCTTCACCACTGGGGCCAGTGCATGACATGTCACACCTCAGTGAGAAGACTTACTGCTGCATTACATAACCCACAGGGACATAGTCATCACAAGCCATATGTCTCAGAGACTGGGCACTCTTCTGTGCTTACGGCAGAGTGTCACAGATATTTATTGGTGTAGACAACAACGCTGGGCCCTCATTCATAAACTGAGCACTGTCCACACAATAAAAATGGCAGAGGCCTTGTTGGGTAGACTTATGAATTATGTGCTCCTGTCAAGATCCCTGGAAAGGTCGAGTCTTTCTGTCTGTCTCCACGGTGACACTCTCCAGAGCCTGCTGAGGACAGGTGCTTCAGACAAGACATGATGGTTTTGTCTTTTATATAAGGATCAATATGGTCTGCCAGCGATAACCACAAACTACACTTAGTGGGTGCAGTGTTTGGTGTGGGAGGAAAGAATGGAGATGATATGATGTTTCTGTACCAGCAGGTTAATTAATATCTATTGTTATCAGAAACATATATGTCTGTGTTGTTCTCCAGCTCTGGTTTTACAGTTGAGTGAACACTATACACAACTGTGGGCTTGTTGTTACCCATAATAAACATAATGATTAATGCTCTGATTAATGGGATAATGACTACGTTTTATTGGGCAGGCAGGTATTAGGTATTGCCCCACAATAAAGGCTAAAATGCAAGAAAAAATACTTCAATATCCCCTCCAGACATGTTTTAAGACACATAGAAAAATACTCTGCTTTTGCCTCATTGAAGAATTCATAATCTATTTTAAGTACCAGACAAAATATGTCTCCTACTTCACTGAAAAGTCCTTTCTCAGCATATGTGAGCTGGAAGTTTCTACATAACACTTGTGTAAGTTGCCTTTTGGACCATAACTTGTAGTGATGTTACAAAATCAAAAGAGTTAAACTTTCCACCCTCCGGCAGATGAATGTGTACACACTCTGCACATACATCATTCTGCACTGGGACTCCAAGTGAAGTGAGAAAAAGAAAACATGTTTTTGACTGGTAGGTCACTTTAAAAATGTGAGGATTGGTTGAATTTGACTTGATCTAAACCCTAACATCCCAACACAAAAGTGTCCACAGGCTGAATACTTTACTGGTTTGTATGCTGGATCCACTGTAAAAGAATCAAAGATGCGGTTGAGGTTTTTACATATAGATGAGGTGGGTGTCAGTTGTGCTGGTTCATGACATCCAAACCCTCAGGGATCAGAAGTAATTAGCAGCATCATCACAGGCATCAAATCTGAAACTCACAAAGAACACTCTGGGATATATTGGATAAAGACTAATAAGCTAACAAATAACTCCAGCAAATTGTAGAAGAGCAGTTTGGGGACTTTAGACACAGCTTTCCGTAGCAGCAACCTCTGATTTTTTCTTGTTATAACCTCATAAAAGGCATCCGAGGGGTTAACGCTGAGTCCTAAACCTGATGATAAATGCTCCTGGTCAAACAGCCAGTAACTGAGACGCCAAAGGTGGACACCCTCCACGTTTATCTGGGTCAGAGGGCCAAAACCAGGAAGCTGTAACTGGAAAACAATCTGAGATTAATGGGGATGAGTCCAATAGCTGATGACTGTCCAGGGATTATCTGAGAGCAGGGATGAGTAACACTGAGTGGCAGCATCGGCTCATATAAACTTTCTCTGGCCTGGTGACTCTTCAGCAGCATGATAGCGCTGCCACAATATGTATGACAGCCATCTGTGCTTGTATAATAACCTGTAAAATATAATTAAGTTGTATGGCAGAGACATATTTAACTCACTGCAATCACTATATCAAATGCAGAAATCCACTAGGAGAAAATAATAAACACACACACACTCACACTCTCACTCTCTCACACACACACACACACACACACACAGCAGACCTGGCAGCTCTTTATCTCCCTCTGCAGGATACCAGCTCTGAAATAATCCAGCTTTCATTTTTCACAGAAGCAGCTTTATCTGTCTTTACCACTCCCTGCTCTGTTGTATCTGATGATGCACAAACATTTGTATAAAGTTAAGGACCACACACGCGTCTCCCGTCTTTTTTAAAAAAAAATGGTCTGTATATTTGTTTTGGCAATCAAAAGATGAAAACAGCCATGTTGTTTTTATGTTCCTCCTGACAAAGCTGGAACACGAGGAGAGCTGGGTGTAGAGAAAGCACACAGAAACTGAGCCGTGAAACTACAGTATGCCCCCCAGACAAGCACTTTAATCGGCCAATAAAAGGCCATTAAATCCGCTATAAACCCAACCTCCCAGGAAACCAGAGATGAAAACTACACAAGCAAATTAGCAAAGTTATTACCAA
The DNA here is from genome assembly GCF_043641665.1 of Enoplosus armatus. Lineage (NCBI taxonomy): Eukaryota > Metazoa > Chordata > Actinopteri > Centrarchiformes > Enoplosidae > Enoplosus > Enoplosus armatus. Next base: position 16,684,939 of record NC_092193.1, read on the forward strand.
CCTCGCAACCACCTTTTATGTCTGTGAAGAAAAACAGCAGAGATTTCAAGGAATAGATTGACATTATGGGAAATAAGAGATCAACACCGCTCTCTCTTCAGTAAATATATGCTGCAGCCGATTAGCTTAGCTTAGCATAGCATAAAGACTGGGGGGAAACAGCTAGCCTGGCTCTGTCAGAAGGTAACACAATTCACCCACCTGCACCTCTAAAATTCAGTAATTAACATGCTGTATCTTGTTAGTTTAATCCGTACAAAACTGAAGTGAAAAAAACAAGTTTGCGGTGTTAAGGGTTATGTGAGAGTGACAGATTTCCCAGTCTACAGTCTTTATGCTAAGCTAACTGGCTGTAGCCTTGTATTTAAGGTACTGATATTAGAGTGGTGTCGATTTTCGATCGTCTTACTCTTGGCAAGAAAGAAAATAAACGTATTTCCCAAAATGTGGGACTATTCCTTAAAACGGCAGAGTAACATTTTAGAGGACACCCACGTTTAACTGGTTCTACAATGAAAAGAACATGACAAAAATAAAATGCAGACCAGAAAGTGAAAGAAATGTACAAACTGATAAAACGCACAGACTGTAACTTTAAAAGGGTCTTAACAGTATAAACGGGTTGGCTTCATACTGTAGCAAATCTGTTTGTGAATGAAATGGACTGAAAAAGTTGTAAATATTTACATCAGCAGCATCTTCACCTTAGTGTTCTTACACACTTCAATAATATCAAGTGTAAATGCTTCCTTCATTACACAGGAAAAGCCTCTGGGCAAAGCTGCACATTTATGAGTCATCCAACAAAACACATCAAGTACAGTATAAAACATACGCACTTGCCCCGGTAAATAGTCCATGGTCACAGGATATTTATTTCATAAAAACCTCAAAAGTTCTCATTCAAGTCCAATAATACAGCACAGTAGTCAGTTTCTTACACTTAAAATCTCTTTAAGTTAGTAGTAGTGGTGAGGCATGGGGATGTTGTTTCACCACATACAAAAGACAACCATAGCAAAGAGTTAAAATACAACCAAACACAACCAAACAGTACAGAGCCGATGAAAATGTTTCGTCTGGATCGGAGAAGAGCGAAGCCACTCAGGGGTCGAGGTCTGACCGGCTGTTTCCGGACATGTGCCGGGAGAGGCCGTCCGCGCAGACGACCTTTGAAATGGAGGTGAAGGGGAGTGGAGGCCTGGGGGGCGAAACGCGAGCTCCTCGTCCAGTTGGCTGGCACAGACGTGAATAACTGAGACGCCACCAGTCTGATCACTGCATCAGAGGCGGATTGTTCTGCAGCTCCACATTATGCTCTCAATCACACGTACAAACCAGCCACACCGTCACCAGCAGTCCATTCGTCTCACTTTCCTTCTCTTTTTCATCTCAGACTGCATCTGAGCCGGTACCAAGTGTCCTCTCCAAACTCTTCTATGAACACGTGTCTCTTTAGTTTTTGGGGTAGATTTTCTCATAGAAGAAGTTTTGAGCCAGCAGGTAGAGCTCCCCGTCCTTTTCTCTGACAGCGTGCGCCCTGACAAACTGGAACTGCTCCAATGCAAACTCATAGAACTCATTCTCCATCTTCCAGATGGCCGACTGCTGCAGCTTGGCGATCGACTCCTTTGTGGGCGGCTTCTTCTCGCTGGTCTTCCTCAGGTGGGATTTCTTCCCTGTGATGAGAAGAGAGGAGGATTAAAACTCAGTGATTCAGCATTAGACACACATCAATTTTATTTTGTAGTAGTAGTTTTATATTTTTGTTGAAGTAGTTGTTTCCTTTTTTGTTACTGCATTTCAAAAATGAATTGGCACTATTTATAGGCAACCTAAAACAAACTCCACATGTCACAACTTAACTTGTCCTCACTCACAATATGAACCCTGAAAAGTAGGTTTTTTAATTATTTAAAATCACAAATGATATTATATTCAATATAGTCAGTGTTTCAGGCTTAAAGCCATATGCATGTGTGTAGAATATGCACATGAAATAAAATAAATAAATTCACAAATTAGCTTGCTGTAAATATGACATCCTTAATGCAATAGTTTGGCATTTTTAGAAATTTGCTTATTCGCTTTCCTGCTGAGAGTTAGATGAGAAGATCAAGAGCACTCCAATAGGTTCCAATTAGCTTGCTTAGGTTAGCATAAAGACTGGAAACATTTGTTTAAAGTGTAGTGTAAAAACATCAACTTGTGATTTAACAAGGGGTTATTTTAGACAATTTAGTTAGCTAGTGGTCTTGTCGTCATTGCGAGGTTACCAGGCAACCAGCAGAGACACCAAGACGTTTCTGCACCAGGAAAAGAAATAATCTCACACACACACCCTCGTCCAAAATGAAATAAACAAGATGTAATGTGTTGATTAGTGAGCTTTAGATGTGCTGGTAGGTGGAGTTACCTTTGGACAAAGCCAGGCTAGCCGTTTCCCCCTGTTTCCAGTCTTTATGCTAAGCTAACCAGCTGCTAGCTGAAGCTTCATATTTAGCTTGATCTCCTCATCTAACTCTCAGCAAGAAAGCAAAGAAATGTATTTCCCAAAATGTCTCAAATAATTATTGTGCAAATACGGCACAGCTTTCAATTCTGTCTGATGTGTTCTGTATTTCTCTTTCAGCCAAGCTTTAATTTTGCAAAATTAAACGGCAAAGGCATCTCTTAACACTCCGAGTGAGATTGCCAGTCAGCAAAGACGTGACAACTGAGACTGCATGAGTTCTGAAACAGAGACTCAAGTCTCCAAATTAATTCAATGAATACCTGATTAACTAGAGTACTTTAAGATTATCTGCTGCTAAAAATGATGAACATCAAACTCGAGTCATAGCACATTTACATCACTGTCAGATTTAATTCTGGCTCTCCATCATTCATCCTGGCTGCACTCATAGTAACTAATCTGTAACTACATCAGCGAGAGGCATGAGTGCATATTGATCACAATTCAATTCTCGGAGGGCCAATTTAAACTGCTAGTATGCAACCACAACACACACACACACACACACACACACACACACACACACACACACACACACACACACACACACACACACACACACACACACACACACACACACACACACACACACTTTATGTTAATGTTGAATGTGAGCGAGCCATTGAGTTGCCTTTCAGGATATTATAATATTGGTGAGGGAAACAAAGGCAGACAGGGCACCTGTTTTGTACAGCTCGGTGGCTCCTTTGAAGAAGCGTGGCAGCGCGGCCTCCAGCATCATGACAAAGTCCTCCAGTTCTTCTGTTACTCCGACCAGCATGTATTCATTCACCAGGTTGTATTTCGCCTGCTCCAGAGCCCACTGGCTGCCCACGTTCCTGCACAGACATCACGTCATTGTACGTGGTTAGTTTTCTCAGTATTCTGCTGAAAGAGTGACAGTTCTGCTGGATTTAAAACCATCACATCACTTGGAAAGAGCAGAAATGGAGGGGAGGAAGAGAGTGGCAGAAGAGCGGCTGAGGAGAGCTGAAAGATAGGAGACGGTGACGAAAATGATTATGTGAGATGTGAGTTGTGAACAGAGTGCAGAGACGGTCGAGACAACAGGAGGACCAGAGGACGAAGGAGAGAAGCAGGAAGGAATGAAAGAAAATTAAATAAGAAGGGAGGAAGGAGATTGTTTAATCCTATAAAGTAACGTTTTGGCAAAGCCTCGTTAAACAGAGCACTAGAGCACTGGCAGCAACTTCACCTTTTTGTCTTCACTATTTATTTAATGTTTCCAAGGTGCTTTCCACTACTTTAATATACTGCCAGCGAACTAAATCCTACACTCAGACCTTCAGCCAGTAACCTGCATGAGGAGGGTGGATGGTTAAAAGATGGAGGGCAGAGTCAAGGAGAGATTAAGGAGGTAAGAGGGATGAGTGAGGACAGAAAGAGAGAGAGATTGATACGGAGCATCATGTAGAGAGACCGGATCAAGGCTGAGAGAGCCATCAGAGACCTTGAGAATATGAATGTAGCCGATAGAAAAAGGACTGTGAGGTTTAATGTGGTGCATTAGGAAACAAAACTGATACAGCGAATGATCTGAACTGCCTGAGGTGTGCAAAGGATAATGTAATGTCCAACAAATCCCCTTGACAGAGAAAAACAACAATGAGTTAGTCTGTCTCTCAATATTAAACAACATTCCTTCCTGTCTGTGATACCAAACCCCTCGCCAAATCATTAAGACTTAACCTTAAAAATGTTTGGGAAATAAAGTTTAAAAAAAAGGTTAAATAATGTCCCTAAACAGCTGGGCACTGTAGTTTTTAGCAAACATTACTAAAACAGAAGTAAAGAGTGCATTTGTTGGGGACTACTTTTCAACTGTGGATTAATACACATTTTGTGCGCTAGTGAGTATTTAATGCACCAGAATAGTGTATGTGGGATTGATTCAAAATAAACTACAACATCCATGTTGATTGTAATGAAGGAACATGTCAATAAGTGCAACAGTGTGGCTTACTGATGAGTTTTTATTTACAATGGTGCTCTATGACACAGAGGAATAAGCTACATCAGGCTTTGACAATAAGAAAAATAAAGATCACCAGCCTTATGAACAAATGACAGGTAGAAAAGCGAAAACATAACTAAAAATGAGCTAAATCAAGCTTTCATCCTGTCATTCTAAATATCGGTACGAGAATACAAGAGAACCTAATGATTATAATTCAGACTCTGTGTTGTCTGACACGTCAGGCGTCTGAATACTTACCAGCATTCGGAGTAGTGACCACAGAAAAAGGGAATCTGGAGCCAGAGCTTCTCAGGGGCGCAGTCTGAGCCACCGGCTGACACACATTCATCAAACGTCTGAAACACCAACGCAATGCAGGAGCATTTTTAGTGAAAACACTTACATGTCAAATTATGACAATAGTCTTAAAACAATAGTCAGGTGCCCATCTGAACACAAAAACAGGTTTTGCTTGCTGTAACAGTTCCTCCTCTTCATACTTGCCATTAAGATTACAGACTTTTCTGAACGCAATTTAAAAGTAAGCGTTAGGGGAACAAAATTCAGTCCTCGCTCAGTGCAACAGCTTATGCCAAAGTTTATCTGAAGCTAAGATGAGACAGCTCATGAAGAAGGACTGTCCAGGGAAACACGAGGGAATTTTGTACCAAAAATGCTGTAACCTTGAGAGATCACTTACATTTAAAGTGCGTTCAGGAAAATGTTCATATGGGCACCTGACTAGACTTATTGTGAACCTATCCTTTAAAACAAAATAATGTATTCACGACAGTATTCACGGATTTTAACCTTCTTGTCTCCTTGTTTCCTGCGCCTCAAGCCGGGCCGGTAGTCATCCCCGAAACGCAAAAAGTAATAATAGGACACCAGCCTCTCAATGGGGTCCCGGATCACGTTTATGTAGATGGGCTTCCTCTTCACCCCAAACCTGAGAGAAATGACAGTAACTGGATTGAAGTCCTCAACAGGATTTGAATCCAGGATTGATTTTAAAGACAGACCAAGTTAAGCTGATTTAAGAGCTCAACAATGTGCTTTTTTTTGTTGAGGATCAGCAATGTTACTTTACGCTACAGTCACATCATGACACTACACTGTGTAAGTGAAAAGCTGTAAATGACCACAAGGTGGAGTCACCTGCACAAAGCCGCTGCAGAGTGAAGAAAGTGTAAACAGTGATGCCATGGTAGGACAATTGCAAGATAATATATTTACTTGGTGAAGTCCAGGAAGGAGACGTGTCCGTGGTAGAAAGCCGGCTTCATTTCCCTCCACTCAGTCACGTTCTTTACAAACCGCACCTGAACCCAATAATGATCATTATTACAATGGACGAAATACACAGATTCTCAAATAGCGACAATAATGTAGAAATATCTAAATAACAGGCCTCTACATTACAAATCAAAGAGGGAATTCATGTCAAACTTGGTGTCAGCCGTCGCTCTGACCTGGTCCTGTATGGACATGACTGGGTTGTTCTTGGTGGTGTTGATGTGCAGGACGTGGTAGTGGTTCTTCCCGCACAGGTCGTAGGCGATGTTGGTGAAGGAGGTGCTGGCCGTCTTGGGCACGCGGTTGTAGATGATGACCAAGTCGTCTTCGCTCTCGGACAGCGACGAGGCCGACGAGTCCCGCTCCCGGAGGCCGTCCTGCGTGTGCCGCTGCTCAATCTCCCGTACCTCGTGTCTGGCGATGGCTCGTTCTGGAGGGACAACAGGAAGTCAGAGATAGGTGAGTTCAAGGTATACAGGTAAGTACAGGTAAGGATTTTTGTGTTTTTTTAGGATAGTAAAAATGTCCATTAGCAGGAGTGCTGCTCTGGAGCTGAACCTGACCTCTGACCTCTCTGTGGAGCTGAATAATTGAATAGAAAACTTCTCTATAAAAAGTGCCAGTAAGTATCACATACTTGTAAATACTGTAGAGTGTAGACAGACAGCAAGAAATAAAAATACAAGGAGTTAAACTCTTGTGTCACAATGGTTTTCCAAGCAAAAATACGATCATCTCCAACTCCCACATCCCCATATCTTTGTTTACACGCTGGTCAATGTTTAACACGTCTCATATCTGTGCTCAAACAGCACTCAGCTGAAGCATACTTGACATCTTTGCCAAAAATGTATACTTGAATTTAAACCCAAATACATTTAACATGAATTACCCCCTTAAAAATACGATTCCCTTCTTGTCAGAGGTAATGCCGCTGTGTGAGAGACTAAACTGTAACTTCATTAAAAATGGATTTCCATTTCATTTGAACAAGGTCTCTTTTGGAGAGCAGACAGCTAAAACTCCTTCCCTGCTTCACACTAAGGATCAAGAATAATGTCAAACAGGAAGATTAGTTAATCATCTTGTGAGCAGCTTATTTCACGCTGCGGTGCCACCTCTCTCTTGTAAGTTAATCAGATTCAACTTTAATATCAGTCGCCTACCTTTACTTTCACCCTCCTTATTTAACCGCAGAGTGAAGAGTCTGTGTGCTCCAGTTTCAGATCAAATAAATGTATTGTCATATGGCCAAGTACATCTTTGGGTGAAATGATTTACCCAACCTCGTTTCTTTCCCCTCCTCTGAGAAAAGCTTCATGTAACAAAGGTGAAGAGGTGAAGAGCAAGAGGTGACAGGCTGACGGTTCGAGGTTGGTAGTTAGACGGTAAGGCTACAGTTACTTGATAGCTAACTGGACGTTTACAGGACGGCAATACACTATTAATGAGGAGGGCAGAGGTTGGAGGTGGGGTGGTATCTCAATGCAAACACTGCATGAAGCTGCAGAAAAGCCAGACCCCAGTGCCTCAGTGTGAATAGATGCAACACAAAGAAACCCAGGCCTTTCTTGCCCTCTGGCTTTTTTTCGTCTGAAATCGCCTCAGATTGACTGGTGTTGACAATACCTCAGAGTGCTCCACAGGAAGGATGGAGCGAGAAGAAGAAGGGTGTGTGTGTGTGTGTGTGTGTGTGTGTGTGTGTGTGTGTGTGAGGAGGGGAGGCAGCACAACACTGGAGAGCACCTAATACCCGTGGGAGCACTCAGTGGAGCCAGGAGGCTCCTAAAGCCTGCCTAAAGCCCTGCCTGGCTGCAGAGACACTGTTACAGCCTGGACTGGCCTGGCCGGCTTTAGGGGCTGGCATCTGGCACCGGAGGCCAATTAAGATGTCATCTGTGACTCCGCTGCCCTCTCCTTCTTCTGTGCAAACGCACGTGGGCACACACACAGACAGACACAGACACACAGACACACACACACACACACACACACACACACACACACACACACACACACACACACACACACACACACACACACACACACACACACACACACACACACACACACACACACACACACACACACACACACACAGAGAGAGAGAGAGAGAGAGAAATACTCTCACTGCCCCCTCTCTTACACCCTCCTGAGCAGCTGTTAATGTTCCACTCATCAAAGCTGGATCTGGTTACGGATGGAGCCGCAGCCGCGAGCTCTCAACTGGTGCTCCTCAGGCCGATGGCGCAGAGACGTGCCAGGTGGTTGTAATGGCTGAGGGCTGTCAGCATGCAGAATAACTGTAATGGAGACATTCATTCACGCGTCCATCCAAAGCACGCATTAGCCAACAACAACAGCAATAACAGTTGCTATGTTGGAACTTTATCGCCTGGGCTCAAATGTCCTTTTAGGATTATTTTTATGATGGTATACAGTGAAGGGAGACAGAGAGAGACCGTGACATTCGAGAGATAGAGTCAGAGTGCAACCCGTGACAATGCAAGCCATAATTATTAGGTGCCTTTAGTCTGATACGTAGTACCAGGTGTCTGAGAAGCCCTGAAAACGTTTTCTGCCAAAGTTAGAACAGTTGTGCTTACGGCACATGTATTTGTGTTTTTATCTGTGCTATTCTCACTGGTTTCAGCAGGAAAAAGGCTGATGAACAATGGATTGACATTCACCAGGTGGCCAGAAACACAGAAACAGGCAACGGTTTGCACACACCTTAGCCACATGGACTTAAAAGGTGATGATATGTACGTAGAACGTGTTGCAGTGCCCCCAAGTGACCAAATAAATAAATAACTATCAGTTAATGCAGATTTATCTTTGATTGTCATGAATATTTAGTGTTTAATGAGAACACTACTACTTCCTCCCCCACAGCACAATGACAGTGAATGGAATCACTGCTGTGAGCAACACATTAAAAAAGCCCAACAACAACAGCAATGTGTTTTTTCAGAGACCCTGTTACACTTGATAATCCACAGACCTCAGTGTCAACAGTTTTCACTGGAACTAGTTTCCATTGAAGAAATACTCACAGTGAAAAGTGTTGACAGCGAGGTCTGTGGATTATCCAGAGTTTCTGACGGAGATCTTGCTGCTGAGTATTTTAAATGTATTGTTTTGATGCTGTCAGCACCACAAGTTAAACTCCATACCCCAGACCCAGATCTGATAAAGAAAATGGACAAATAAGACAAAAGCTAGCAACAGAAAATATGTTTTAATGAAGTGACTTGACGACCTTAAACTCTGTTGCTACAGATTTAAGATGTTCCTGAACTGCTGACATCTTCAGGGCCAAACATGCATCATCATGTAAGCTTTCTTTTAGCTTTGCTATGGCAGAAACACACACATCTAAGCTTTTGTGTAGCTCAAGCTTGCAAGGAAGGCTGCCAGTCTCTCTAGTTTTCTTACAGAGGAGGTGGAGGGAGAGTGAGAAAAGATCAGGGGCGACTGCGTCCCTAACTACAACGTCCTGAACTATGCGAAGGGGCCCAGAAACCACTTGTTAAAGACATGGTGTTTTGTGGCAAGTTTCCAACAACCAACAAGGAGGCGAAGCGGGCATGGAGAGGGCTTCTTAGGCTTTGTAGTAGACGCCCTATTCATTGCCAGTGAATACACTTGGCACAGCCCTCTATATCAGAGGGCGCCCCACACACACACACACACACACAAACTTAAGCTTAGCGCTCCCTTCTGAGGTCATTTAATTAGAGAACAAAAGCATGAATTACTATGGCCACACAGCAGGCCCCCTTTCATTCCACATTTCCGTCAGTTTCCTCCCCTCAAGCCGTCTCTGTGCATTAAAAGCTAATTATGAACCGTGAAGCCAACACGGGTCTTAAACATTGTGACAACTACAAGCCTATTACTCTGAGTTTCATTCAAAGTGAGAGACAGGAGGAAGACGGAGCGCTGGTGGCTGAACATATTTACTGAAGCAATTTCGCGGCTGATTAGACGCAAGCATTCGAAATCATCGTTCATATTCGCCGCCAGATCTGCAAAATGTGACGGGCCGCCGTGTATTATTGCTATCCCGTCAGATCTGATGGGATAATAAAAGTGGGGGAGTGGAGATGATCCTTTCTCCAAGCAGCTCATAAATCCATCATCGCTCCAATCCGCCAGTCGGAGCTCTCTCCCTCTGTCTGCTTCCCTGAGGGTTAGCCCCTCGAACCGAAGCCTTGGGCTAGGTGGGTAATAGAGATTGGCTTTCAGCGGCAGACTGAGGTGTACGGCTTGTATGGTTCTGCTTGGATGCCACTGGATTGCAAAATCAATGAAGGATGACAGGGAGGAGATCTAGGTTGCTGCTGTATAAAAATCGAGTTAGTCTGCTGCTGCTGTTTCACCCTCGTCCTTCTGTATAGACTTGGATGCAGGCTGGTGTTTCACAGTGCCAGGTTTAGGGGGGGGGACAGTTATGTCACCACTGCAGCGCTTACAAACATTTGAATAAACACTTCTGAATTTCTAATTATTCTAAGCAGAGAGTGGATTATCAGAGGAAACAAGAATGAAGTCGGAGCTGACGGGGAGATTCAGGCCCGACTCAATCGAGCTGAACCTGCATTTACCATTGTTATTTAAGTTATGACAGGGGATATGAAACATGGTGTGAGAGAGTTCTGTTGTGCAGCTTTTCAACGCTGCTGGCAGCTGCAGAGAGTTGGGAAAAAAAAAAGGAGAGCGCTTTCATTATGTGATTGTGAAGGTGTTCGGTACATTCAAAAAACGCCTTCAGAGCTTTCAAACAAGCTCAGTATGACAGCAGGAACAGAGACATACACATCAGCGCACACGGAAACATAAAACCTTTCAACTTTTTAACTAGACACTGATTTTCACGTTAACACTTGTTGTAGAGAAAGAGAAGACGGAAAGTGCGATTGTTTAGGTGGGCTTTTTGCTGAAGCGGAGCCCCCCCCTCCAACACACACACATTGGCTTTGACACACAAGTGTGACATTGACGCTCAATGAAGGGTCTCATTCACTGGTCTGTCCTCCGCAGTACAGCTGGGGGAGAGAGGAGAGGTGGTGGTGGTGGTGGGGGGGGGGTCGACAAAAAGACCGGGTTAGATGGAGACTGACAAAAATGTGAGTCAGACAATCTGATCACAGTTTATAACAGCCAGGGCAGGGCCAGATCAACCTGTTAGGAGGGCCCGGGGACCCCCCACCTCTGGTCCTCTGTGCACTGTGTATGTAGCCTGTCGCCTCCAAGCTGTAAAGACGTGTTTACAGCTTATTCAGTTGCCCCAAGTGGCCAAATGATCAATTAATACTACTTAAAACAAAAAGATTTATTCAGGAATAAGCACAGTTGGACAATCCAGCCTTGAGAGTCACTAAATGAATGACAGGCAGCAATGCATGAATATCTGGGGAGTTTCTATTTCTTCTGTCCTCTGGATTTATCAGAAAAGGAGGAGACTCTGATTGGGAATGCTAGAAACGGTGCTGTACAGTGTATCAACGTCAGATCGCAATATAAGCAACAGAAAGGCTCCACTATTAAAATTCAAATCAACAGATGCATCCAGTGAGGTGAAGCAGTGGAAATAAAATGTCTGGCTACGTTGCAGATTCTCGTAAATAAGAAGCTTCACAGTGACGTGATATTTCCTGTCCTGGACTCCGCTGCTCCATAAATATAAGCGTTTTTCATTGTTATGACTTTCACGGCAGTTCTGCTTTTACTAGAAGGTGCAGACGGGAGCAGGAAAGGTGAGGAAAATACAGGAGGGGTGGGGGGGGGGCTGTTAAGGTCATGAGCCGGATTCCACCCTCAATTCCAGGTGCACGAAGGGGCACGCCTCCGGAGAGACGAGGCTGCAGCTGCTGGACCCTGGAGTTTACTTCAGCACAAACAATCCACGTAAAGGTCGTGTATCCTGAAAAGCTTGGACATGTCTTCCTCTCCCAGCGAAGTGGCATGTTGAACACAAGCACGTTTTTGTCAGAGAATGCCGACAAAGCATTCCTCGGATATGGAGCAGAGACAAAACTCGCCCTTGTCAGCGCTGCCAGACAACACTGTGCAGACAGTTTAAAGTGGTTAAGTGGTTTGGGGTATGGGTCTTGAGACCATAATAACTCCATTGAGTGTCAATGAGGAGGAAGATGTTGACACTAGAAACTTCAGAAATTGACTTTTTTGGGAGAACAGACTAAAAAAGTCCTGGCCTCAGCTGAGGATGGGGTGTTTTTTTGCTCTGTCGAGTTCATGAACTGTAAATGAAAAACAAGCTGTTCGACTAAACTACACTAACTAAGCTCCATCCACATGTGGCCCATTTATAATTCCTGGTCTAAATGCAAGCCATGTCTCTACACTAATGATAACAATGCGGGATAGATGGAGATGATTATCATCATGGTTCAACCTGCCACTTTCTCCCCTAATATGTCTTTTGTGCAATCGAAGCCCATAGTGCTGTCTGACAGGTGAGCCAATAATGTCTGGGGAAACAGAAAGAGTAAAGAGGGCCATGTGCTGTCTGCTTCACCAGAAACAACCAGTCGGATGAGATTATGGAGCAATTTACACAGATGGCAGATCCCATCATTCCCCTGCCTTGTTAAGTAAAAGCAGGTCTGACAGGTTGTGTGTTTTTGTGTGTGTGTGTCTGTGTGTTGGGGGGGTGGGGGGGCTTGATTGGAACAGACCTCATCTTGGCACAGATTGTCAATGACTAAGCACTGGGAATTAGCCAACGTGTTCGGAGGCATTTGCGCTTGAAAAAGGAAGAAGAAGATATTTGGGTAAGTCTCGTCAAGAGAAGAGCTATTTCATGTCTTTGTTAGAGGAGCAGAAACCACAACAGGAAGGTCTGTGTCACTGCTAAATGTTTCAGCCACAGCCTCACAAACACTGCAGTCCAATCCGGGGGAGCGGAAAGTGGGAGAAACATGAAATGCACAAATTACAGTAGCTGAATGCACACGGATTCGCGCTGAAACACAACTCTCAGTTTTGCTCAGAGCGCTCATATCCTAATATAACAACAAACAATGTTTGCATAACAGCGCAGATCTGGTTGCAAGCTACAACCCAGATATCTGATGTTCCCTTCGCCTCTCTGTCTCTCGGCCCTGTAACAGATAATTAATAATGCATGTATAGGAGTCCAGGGAAAACTCCGCACTCTATTAGACAGAGCCGACAACAGCTATTCATAGGCTTAATGATGAGTGGGAGGGACAGGTGAACGCCGCAGAGAATCTGTCCCACACAGAAACGTGCCACAGAGTCTCTGCACAGAACATCTCTGCGACGAGACCAGTTCAACTCCTCAACTCATCTCTGCAGGTTTGCCTGTGTGCCACCTCAGTCTGTTGAACGCTGATTCAGCAGCATTCACACTATTGCTCTTTATCATTCTGACGTCTGGAGGCCGTGAAGGCAGTGATGTCACTTGAGTCAGTGGCATCTGGGGCTGAAGACAAGTTTGAAAATGAAAAAAAAAATCTGATGAACAATCCAATGTACTCGCCAGGCTTGCACAGGTTTGAAGGCCGCATGGAGGCGGCCCTACCTGAAAAATAATCATTAATTTATATTCTGATTTAAAGGTGAGAATGTGCACTTTTTTTATTAATATAAATATAGGTAAATATATGGCAGACAAACACTGTAAATTGAATAATCAAGCAATGTGAAGACATTACCATGGGCTCTTGGAAATTGTGGTAGGCATTTTCACTGTTTTCTGACATGCAATGGCCCAAATGATTGATGGACTAATCTGAAAAGTAATTGGCGGACTAATCAATCATGAAAATAATTGTTAGTTGCAACCCTAATAAGTAGAGACATGAATGCAGCAACATTATTTTGATGCTTAAGCGTATTTTAATTATGTTGTTCTAGAAGGTTTATAAAACTGCATTCACAATCTTTTAAGCGACAAAGAGACAGTATTTATTGTTCAATCAATCATATCTGGCCGATACCCAGTCTGTTTAATAAGGTCAGGATGAGAGGTAATACTAATCCAGCGTATTGGAATGGTGTGTCATTAATATTAGTCAGAGGATACAGACAGTACTCTAATAAAAAAAACGCTTAATCAACCTTGTGTGTAGTGTTACTGACTGAGCAGATGCGATGTGTTTGAAAAAAAACTTCAACAGCACGGAAAAAGAGAAGCAGGCGCACATAAATCTACTGATCCTCACTCAGCAGGGGACGGTGTGAGTGCGGGAGCTGAATATTCAGCAACGCAGATACTTCATTAATAGGGTGCTGCACACACACACACACACCACAGCTGTTTGCCGTGTACTTATTTGTATTCTGTCTAATGAAGTTCAAGTTGAATTTCAGGCAATTTGGCGATGCTGCTCACACCATTCGGCACACTGAGGAGAAGGAAAGGCAGGCATGCAACGAGACAACAGAAAGAAAAGAAGGACAGAAGAGGGAGGCACAGACGGAGAGAAAAGAGGTGGAGAAGTCTAACAAGCAGAGGAGTGGAAACTGTGTAGTAGCACCATCTTAACGGTTTGTCCCTGAGGACACCTGGTGTTAGACATATTACAGGAAAACCAGATAAAGGCAGCTGTAAGCCAACAGGGGCAAAGTTGAACCAGGGGCTGAGGAAGAAGAAGGGCAGCGCCGCTCGGCCACCTTCCTTCCTCCTTCATCCCTCCCTGTTCTGATGAAATTGGTTGTAAAAATGCTGCAGGCGTGCTTTCTTCATTCCTTTTTTTTGTAGGGGCTTATGATTTTCACACGCCGGGGCTTTAAATATTTCTGTGTCGCAATGAAAATTAAATCATCTCTTTCATTTCACCCCCCCCCCCCCCCCCCTCCTCCCTTCACACTTCCTCCTCCTCATTTCCGAAGCCAGCGGCAGATATTATCCTTTCAGGCGCTCATCCAATGGGGTTAGTAAAACACAAGAGGGATTTGAATATCACAAAAGGAGACTCGGCACGCAAATAAAGAAGTTGTTTACAACTATTGATCCAGAAGGAGCTGCATGAGAGTGCTGTCATTGTAAGTTATTATTGTGACGGAGGTTTATTAGCTGCTTGCCGTTTCCCCCGTCAGAGGAGGAGCTGAACGATGTCGAAAAGAAAAAGAAACCCTGCTAAGTCTGCAGAGGAGAGGAGAGGAAACTGACACCTGCTGTCACGTGTTTACAACCACAGGCTCCATCATGTGTCAGAGACCCACGGGCTTTAACTAGGTATGGCAAGGTGTGAGCCCCAGAGAGTCTAAATGTGATCCTGTAGCTTTTATCATCATTAAAATAGAGTGTGGAGAGTGATTTCTTTCCACATATAAAAAAGGAAGAAGAAAAAAAAAATCACATCAGCACAGCACTCAGGATCGATGTTCACTCTTGAGTGTCTCTGCAGGACCGTTTGCTGACCCACGTCTGATTTATCACTTCAACTAAATAATATCTCACAGCCGTCAGAACACCTCACGAGTTCAGTGAGTAGAATCTGGCCTGCAGGGTTTTGGCACCACGTGATGTTTGAAGCCCTGTTTCTTTGAGTTGAGTGAACCGACACCTCTGCCCAACAGTGACACGGGAAGAAATGAAGACGGAGTGGGAGACAGCGAGGAGGAGAAAGTGTGTCTGTGTGAGGAGTTGGGGGGGGGGGGGTATTGGGGAGAGGCCAGCTGAGGGGAGTGATGGGTGGTATCGGAGCGGGGTGTTCTTCTAGAACGGCCTCCAATTACATCCAGGGTGTGAAACCGTCCATAACACCCCGATTAGCCTGTCTGTCATCCTGCTACAGCAGCAACAGCGCGCCACTTTGCAGGAACACATTCCCTGTCTGACAAAGTGCGGCAGGGGCCATAAATCCTCGACCCTAATCAAAGCCTGCTTCTAACAATACAGCAGAAGCCCAGTATGACCATTAGCACTTTTCCTCCCCACCTTCCACAACAAATCCATCCCCGACACCTACGCCCATCTCCACTGTGGGCTCCCCTCCATTAGCCACTTAAATGGCATGTTTCAGAGAGTGACTGAGCAGGCAGGTCCAGGCGATAGACACTACTGGCTGCTTAGGGTAGCAGATGCCAACGTGCAGAGTGAAAGCAAATGACTCATGCACCCTTCATACCCCTCAGAGAAGCTAAAAACAGAGATGAGGGGTGTCAGGGAGAGTTCAAAGGGAATCTGAGTGCCGTGTCCACAGGAGGTGTAAGGGAACAACAAGAGGAAGAAATGCTGGAAGTTACACATTTAGGAGGGTGAGGTTTGTACCTTGGTTGTCGAAAAGACGCAGGGGCTCAGTCGAGTTGAGTGCGCCCGACGTGTCATCAATTAGCTTCAAAAAGGAAGCCACCGTTTGGTGTTGCAGCCCTTTGAGTGAGTCACAGAAACCAGTTGACACACACTTGACAAATACGTTGGTGCGGAAGGAACTAGGTAGACACTCGTCAATAAAGTTACATTTCAAACATAATGCAGCTCAGGGTCAGTGACAGAGTGAATGATGTGCAGCGGGGGTAGCTCGAAGGTATAAAGTCGTCCAATCAAAGCCCATGCTGCATGCGCATGAGGACAGACTGCCGATGCCTGACCAATGTCCTTTCAAGAGCAAATTCCTGACCAGATCTCCAGGTCCCTCGGCGGCGGAGCGCGAGGGTGGGCTGGAGGCTGTGAGTGCCTGGCATGACAATCAAAGTCAAATTCAAACCCAAGGCCGGCGGCGACAAACGAATGCTTAAAAGTCTTGCGTCAGCTCTGCAAACACTTTGACAATGAGTGCATGCATCCCCGTCCTTCTGCATTCAACAGCATCTCTCTTCTCTCTCTCACAGCTCGCCACAGAGCCGCTTCTGTCTGGAGCTAAATATCAACACGCAACAGATGGAAATCGAATTCCTTTAATCAGGCTGAATAACGGCCGGCAGATAAAAAGGCGATGATGCCAAGGGGGGAAAAAAAGTCTCTGAATATCTGTCCAGCCCTCACATGGCCTGCAGGGCGCAGAGGTGAAGAGGTCATTGCTCCAGTTACAAGGGCCATGAGGTGACAGTTTTATAAGCAACGTTTCTATTCACGCAGCTCTCAATATACCATAAGGTGACCTCTAGAATTAACCTCCCACCTGAGGCTACAAGCTCTGTTACCGACTGATTTTTCATTTTGCATCATAAAATGGTTGAAAAGCTGCTAAAAAGCCGTGTTTCCTGGAATGAAAACTGAGGTTTCTTGGTATTTATGAATATTCTCCCTGAGGAAATATGGCTTGAATCTATAAAAGCAGGTGGCGAGGACAGATTACACACATAATGATGCACTCAACTGTGTAATGAACAGACAGGAATCATAAAAAGATGTAGTTTCAGAGCCACGAATGAAAGTGATTGCCAAGTGTCAGCTGCACGTAAATTGATCTGCACATACAAAAGATTAAAAAAAGGAAATTATTATTATTTGAATACATTTCACAAGAAAAGTCACATGATCCCCTGCATTAAGGTTTTCATCTTTTTTGGCAAGTACAAATTATCTAACCAGAAAATTTATACTTTTCCTTGACATGACAATTATTTTCAGAAGCTGCGTACTTGGGACAGTTCATCTGGGTTGACTTCCCTGATCAAATTTTCTGGTGAAAACATCTAATTCAATTCAAGCACTCGTCTCCTGTCCGACGTAAATGAAACATCACTCAGGAACGTCAGTCTCAGACTTCAGAATAATAGTGCGAAATTCTTCAAGGTGAGCGAGTGAAATTGCCTGAACTGAGAGGGCGTTACTGGCAACCCTGACAGGGAAAGTGGCCTTGAATCCCTGTCCGTGGCTCTTTATTAAAGAGACTTTATTTCCATCCATCCATCCCTGCACAGTCAGCCTGTGTTACTGTTGACCCAGCCGGCAGCAGTGCCGGTGAGCAGCCGGAGAGAAATACTGTCAGAATAATGGATTAGGCCCACAGCAGGACACACAGCTGCATCGCGGCGTGATTGTAATGCAGGAGACTTCTCAGCGAAACCTTGGGACGACGATTAGCTTGGAAGCAAATCACAGCTTGTCTGCGCTACGGGAGGTGTGTAATGGGGGAAATGATTCAACTGTGTGTCAGGCAATAGGAGCCCACGCTGCGAGGAGAGGGCTCCGGTCATTCCAACCCGCATGAAGTTAATTGTGAACATGTGAAAACATGATACAGGAAGGTGACACATAGAGCTTCTTCTTTTTTTGTCTGTATTTATCACGTAACAGTCATTCATGGAGATCTGATTTGGGTTTGGACACCACCTGTCCGTGTTACGGTTGTTATGCTGGTTTTTATTGTTGCACAGATGGACCTGCAGCAGGCGTACCTGGTAATGTGACCGGCCCTGTGGCTGTCTGTCAGCGTCGTGCCTGTGAAAGCCTCAGTCACAACTATTTGGCTATGCAGCACATAATTCAGAGCTCCAGTACACAGACGTCTGCTCAGTCCAGTCATCCATCAGAGCGCTTTTTGCCAAGTCAACAGATTCTCGTGGTGGTGGACAGTCGGGGGAAAGGCCTCTCAGGTTCTCTTTCAGCATCGGGAGAGTGTGTGTGTGTGTGTGTGTGTGTGTGTGTGTGTGTGTGTGTGTGTGTGTGTGTGTGTGTGTGTGTGTGCGCAGCCCAGAAGAGTTTGGATTCTCACTGGGTGTAAAGTATAGCCCTTTACAGCAGCAGTAAACCATGTCACAAGCCAATATAGCCATCTATCTCCCCAGGACGCCTGATTGTTCCAACATGTGGAAACTCAGCTGGGATACTTTATTCAATTAACATGACTGAACTATTTTATTCACAATCTGGCCTGGAAATGTCCCAACACAGCCTCGTCTTTCACTCATCTGACAAAGTCCATTACTCGCCTACCTGTAAGCCCCAGGGTTGGTTTTAAACTTCTAACGATTACTTGCATAACTGATTCATTTGTTGTTGGTCTACAAAATGTCAGACGATAGTGAAAAATTGATTTCCCAAATCATCCAAAACATAATCAATTAACTAACATGGAAAACAAAGAGAAGCAGAAAATTTGAGAGCTTTGAGAAGCTCGAAACAAGTGAACTGTGGTCATTTTTGCTTGAAAAAAATAGTTGCAGATACATTTTCTGACAATCATATTCAGCTCTAATCCTGGTAAAAGTGGCATGACATCAACCACGAGGCCCTAACTGGTGTTGAAACGTTGTTGGTTGATTAATCGATTAGTCAATAGACATGAAAATACCAACAAACCTGATAATCGATTACTCAATTAACTAATCTATCAAGCAAAAACGCTTAGGGCTGAAACTAGTCGATTCATTGATTAGTCATTTGCTCCACAATACATCAGAAAATAGTGAAAATTTGCCATCACAATTTCCTAGAAGCCAAGGCGACACGTTTTGACTTATTTTGACCAATTAGACCCACAGACTGTATAAAAGAAGTGAACGTAGCCTCAGGCTCTGAAAAGTGAAATAAGAGCCTTAACCTGCATTCTTTCTGCTGGCCAGCAGGGGGCGACTTCACAGAATGCAAAAAGAAGTCCAATTGTATAGACGTCTATGAGAAAATTACCCTACTTCTCACTTGATTTATTACCTCAGTAAACATTTTTCTGATGGGTTTATGGTCTCAATGGCGAGTTTCAAGTCTTCTTCAATACAGTATGATGGGTTCATTTTGTTTTTGTGTTTATTATGGTCCCATTCAGAGTAAAATAGATGATAAAGCAAATTGTGCTTTACGGCGGGGCTACCTTGTGATTGACACGTCCCTACCACGGCAACCTCAATCAGGATAGAGGCACAGCAATGCATATCCATGGCACTGGGTACATTTAAATAGCCGTGAACTTGTTGTGAGTCTTGTTTTCGTCTAAGAACTCTCACACACCTCCATCCTCTTGTCCAAATATGGTCACTTCTGAAAAAAACCCAACCCCCCCCCCAAAAAAAACAAGATGGCGACGGCCAAAATGCCAAACTCTGCTTTCAAACCGGTGGTCCACAAACCAATGGGTGACGTCACAGTGGCTACATCCACTATACAGTTTATGATTAGACCTCTTCTCATAACTGTGTGGGTCTGTACAGGCTGTGTGTGATTGACAGCTCCCTGACTCACCTGTTAGCTTTGTTGCACCTTCATTATTCTTATAAATACACAGAGTTTGGTGACCTCATATTTCCCAGGATAGATGCACCCAACTTCACCCTGAGCACAGGTCTAATCATCCAGAGTGACACCTGTGTGGCTGTGCAGGGCCTTTAAAATATGTAGTAGTTACAATGTAATAGACCTTTTTCACACCAGCCATTTTCACTTGTCATAGCAGGAAAGGCGCAGGTGTTACTCATCACATTAATGATCTCTCTGCTCCATTAAGTGTCCCTGGAAGCCATCTGAATGAACCAGCATGCACAACACCAGGACTCTGGAGCTGCCTCACCTAAACAGGATTCACTGCAGCCATTGTTAATATTATTAATTACACCTGTGCTTTTCCTGCTATAATACGTCAAAATGTCTGCCGCCAGGCTCCCACTCTCATCAAATGATACAAGGTGGTGGGTGTGTGTGTGTGTGTGTGTGTGTGTGTGTGTGTGTGTGTGTGTGTGTGTGTGTGTGTGTGAACCCCTGAGGTACGCTGGCTGCACCCTCAGGTTGTCTGCACCGCTCTGCTTCTTACAAAAAAAAATCCCCACAGTGGAGGCACCAGAGAGATAATCCTGCAATGTCCCAGATCTTTATTGGGACGGAGCCCCTGATGGGAGCTCGCAATGAGATTTCAACACTGCGCCGGCCACGTTTCAATCAGAGGAGAAGAGTTTGGGAAAGGGGCAGGAGAGGATTTGCAGCAGAGTGGCGTCCCCATGCATGCAGAGTATTACTAAAACTTACTTTGAGCACAAAGACATTTCCTGTTAGTTCTAAGAGCACTGCAATATATTGTATATTATCACCCACCACCAACTCCAGAACCATCAGTCTGCTGCTCCAATATTGATTAATAAATATCCTATATTTCCAAGTTATCTGTTGGTTTCTCATCTCAATTGCAAGCACATATACTAGAATTGAACCTTAATTGGCAACTATTTTGATCATCAGTCAAGGCTATCCAATTATTCTTCAAGCAAAAATGCCAGACATCCTCCACTTCCAGCTTCTCAGATGTGATGATTTGGTTTTCTTTTTTTTTTTTTAATCATTGTTAACTGAATATCGTTGTGGTTTTGAACTGCTGGATGTACAAAACCAACAAAGCCAAAGACATCACTTTGGGAAACTGTGATGGAGAGTAGGGACAACTTCAGCTACTTCTAAAGGTGCACGGAGAAGGCAAAAAATCTGAAGAGGTCAAAACTCCAGAAACACGTGCAGTACTAAGAACCACTTTGCTGTCACACCAACGTGTTTCAGCTTGTGGCCCTCAACGGGATAATCAGGCAATTTCCAATACTTTCTGACATTGCATGGAGCAAACGATTAATCACTGAATCCAGCAAATAACTAGTTAGATTAATCAACAATGAAGCCCTAAAGTATGCAAACAC
The DNA here is from genome assembly GCF_043641665.1 of Enoplosus armatus. Lineage (NCBI taxonomy): Eukaryota > Metazoa > Chordata > Actinopteri > Centrarchiformes > Enoplosidae > Enoplosus > Enoplosus armatus. The sequence goes on from NC_092193.1 coordinate 16,706,283, forward strand.
ACACACGCTCACTGTGTCACAGGCCAACAGGCTGAGGACAGCAGCACCTCGTCATTCTCACACTGCGCTGCACAGATTAGGATGACAGGTTGACACCAGCTGTAATTTTAAACAAATACTTGGAATAGTTCAACGTGTTGGTCTCACAGCCACGCAAAGTTCAGGAGGACAGTTCCCAAATCCTGTAACATGCCATGACTGTGTGCCATTGTCTGAACCATATGATGAAGCGTGTGTGGTGGACGAAGTGCAGCTCTCTCAGCACACTGCCTCTTATTGACCCAAATACACAACAATGGTGATGCTCAGATTTACATTGACCCAAGAGGGAGAGACCTCACGCACAGCCTGTCGTGATCCTGGAGTGCTGTGACGGAGATGGGATCGGGCTGCAGCCCCTTAAACTTACCGAGCTTTCCCCGGGACTCCTCCAGCTTCTGGATCTGGTTCTCCAGGAAGAACATGGCCACTGCGAACGCCAGCAGCGCCAGAAGCTGCAACTTGGGCGGCATCATGACTCTGAGCAGCCCCATCAAATCATCCAGAGAGGGATTTGGTCAGTCCATGCTCAGAGAAGGAGACACTGAAAACACACACACATACACACACGACGACGGTGATTACAAAGCGGCGGAGTGTCTGTGCATGGCCCTCTCTCCCTCTGTGTGTGGATATCTCCCAGTGTTCAAATCCTCTGGTTACCTCAAATGCGACGTGTTCATGCTCGGCTTGTTTATTTCATCAAGTCAATTCCCAAAAGCGGACCGTCGTAAAGCCCTAGAGATTTCTCTGCGGATTTGTCCCCCCGGGGTGTAGGAGCGGTGGTACCAGCCGCTGTCGCCTGCGTCCCCCATGTAACGCTGTCCTGTGCCATCCAGTGTGTTCACCACCGCACTACGGACAGACTATTACTACCAGCCCGGCCATTGGATGCACCAACAGTCCACCACACAGCCGAGGCTTTCTATTCGTCGACAATAACTGTCTGTTCAAACCGGATTGGACCATTTTCACAAACTGACCCGAACTCGGACAGCAGATGTCGCAGTTCTTTTTGAACTATGATAACAGTGGAGGCGAGGAAGAAAATACGAGTCGACCATGGAATATGCCAAAACTCAAGAAACATAAAATAAAAATCTAATTCTTCTTAATACATCACATATTTGTAGAAATGTTAGTATAACCAATAAGGATGATGTTATGCCAGCAAGCGTCGATCATTTTTGAAAAGAGAAATGATCAGTTGTGTAGGTTAACGGTCAGGCGCGACGGGGCAGCCCTTCTGTAAATAAAGGGGTCCTCAGAGTAGTTTCTGCTGACAAAGCAGGCTCTAAAATGTCGGGAGAGGTGTATCTCCTGTGGCTTCTGTCGCTTTTACAAACGGTGAGTTTATTATTTATGAAAATGAGCAACTGTCGCCGCATTTGAGAAGTGCTTTATAATTTCCATGAACGGTTGGCGAAGCTGTCGGCTGTCTAACGTTATGTTCAGTTTTGTGAGCCGCATCCTGCTGTGCCCGGAGCTTTAAAATGACGTGGCTTATCCAAAAAACCTTTGAGCCCTGATGGAGTGAACCCTCCTCGATGTTTATATCTTAGCTGACTGATTTATACAATTTATAAACCGATTGGTATGTCGAAACGTGTGTTTTGAAAGAGAAAGGCAACGGTAACTCAATACTTCCTGTCTTATAAATTGACACGTCCCCGTCAAAATCGCTTCCCTGCTCAGTAAAATGAGTCCCAAACGCCTGTAACTTAGCTTGACAAAAGTCTTTCGAGCTAAAGTTTTAGGGGAACTGTATTGGCAAGGAGAGCGTGCATAATGCAGGGTGCCAAAATTAGACTAAAACTTAAATACTTTTTTTATGGGGCAATCACATTTGAGAGAACACTGGTTTCCTGAATCCTGAAAGCGGGAAACAGGTCAGGTAGATCTACCTGGTAGAATCTGTATTGGCTTACCTGTCTAGGAAAAGTTGACAAAACAAACTAGCCAGCATCAGTCCTCTGTTATTCACCACGACACCAGGACATTTTTACAACAGGTTAACGTTTGGCCTTTAGCAGCAAAGAGGATGAGCATGTCTCAGACTGAATCTCCCTGTTTATTAGGAAATCAGCACCCACATTCCTACCAGACATTAAAATCTCTTGTACCCAAGAAATGTGCTGAAATGTTTTATTAATAAGTCAAACAGCAATAATGATAATTGAGTGTCATTTTCATATTTGATAAATTGTTTTAGTCATTATCAAATGAAAATGGCAAACATTTCAAATTAATACTGTGTTCTTTTTGTTTGTTGGTCATACTACTTAAGTACTCAGATATCAGGGTTTCAGCAAATTGTGACATTAGATTTTTGATTAATTTAACGTTGTTTTGTAGATTATAGATGATGATATTGTAGTTTTCACACAATGTCCTGTCGTACGGGTTTATAAAGAGCTATTGATACATTGGTTCTACAATACACTAAACTTGTCATTGTAATTTTGAGTTATTCACAGCACTACATACAAGTCACATCACTTAGTTCTCATCCATGTTTGTTTCAGGATTTTATTGCACTTTTAAAACACACAATTATCCACAATCTTTATTCCTAATTTCATTTTTTTTTAAATCAATAACACATTGCTTTTCTATTCTCACACTTGTGCACATGAGAAGTAAGTTCTATAAAAACATGGCCTTGTAGATTTTCCCCTCTGCATCTCTCTTATCTTCTCCTTCCTCTCCCCAGCTGTCGGCGTACGGTGTCAAGCTGTCGTCTGAGGCGTGCAGGGAGCTGGGTTTCTCCAGCAACCTGCTGTGCAGCTCCTGTGACCTGCTCGGGGAGTTCAGCCTCACCAAGCTCCAGCCCGACTGCCGGCAGTGCTGCCAGCAGGAGGCCCAGATGGAAGCGCGCAAGGTAAAGGGAACACCAGAGCTCACAGAAGTGGCAGACAGGAAGTGATTGCCTGTGTAGATTCAGTCACAGCGAGGAACTTCTTACAAAAGCCTTATTAAAGGAGATTCAGTGAGAATTGAGGAAGTGTATCCAGAAACAAGGTTAACAAAAGTGCATGCAGTAAAATGATCAAATGAAAGACACCTACTGTTATTTTGTGCTGCATGGCTGAGACGTGACAAATGTGATGATGCACAACAGTTTCTTAATTGTGGGGTCTTGAACTGATCTGTATGCTGTCTCTAGTCATTTACTCAGCTCCACAGAAGACAGGCTCCTCTGTGGATAGTACTAGAGTCAACGTACCTCCGTGTCAGAATGTGTCACATTTACTGACAGGATCACATCCCCCAGCATTTCAACTGCTACTGAAAACAACCTAGTATTAGACTCGCTGTCACTGGGTCTGTTAACACTGTTTGCAGCTGTGCATCAGATCTGAGCTGCCACACACAAACTCTGTCACTCTGTCTGTCTCAAGCTTTCTCTCTGATGTTCAGAGTCGATGATCCTTAACCCCAGCTTGACACTCCCCATGGGGTCGAAGCTTCAAGTTCTGCATTAACAACCTCTCTGTAACCAGCGAGGAGGTGTTGCTGTGCTCTCATAGCTCCGGTGATTACAGCAAATTCAAACGCAGAGTCCCTGCTGGGCTCTGACAGATAAACACTGAGTCAAGTGATGGTGGAAAAACAATGTAATTTTTCTTTGATTAAGCAAAGCCCCTAGAGCGTGTGTGGTATCCTAGCAACAGCACCTTGGAAAAGGGTAGTGCACACCTCATTACACCTCTTGATGATAACTCTTTTTCAGACAGACACTTAGAGGAAAGATTACTCCTCTTCCTCCTCACGATTTGAGTGAAAATGTCACTTAGAAGAGCAATTGGCTGTCTCCAGCTGCTCTCCGAGGGTACCAGCAGAAACGACAGTGTCACTAAGCACATTTTCTCCTCAGACAGCAACAATTATCTGCCTTAAGAATTCTTTCTGTCTCGCAATTGACATCAGTGCCGTGTCATTAAACCCTCTGAGAAATGGCTTATTGCGCAGCCTAGTCGATTAGTAAGATTCACTGAGCATGGAGGGCATTTCGGTTACTCATTTTCATAGTGTGCTTCTCTGCAGAGCACCCCCGCACATAGCAGCACCTCGGCTCCCCTGGGTGCCACTGTACAGTATGTGGTGGAAAAATACAGAATACATGAACTGGTCAAGACAAACTGGCATTAAGTGCAGGCAAAGCAAAAAGATTATGCAGCCTGTTTTTACACTTTCAGCAGTCAATCACAGTGAGCCACATACTCTGTATACTGTTTCCAACAGTTTGCTTCCATGTAGCTTTTCTGAGGGCAAGAGTCCACTACCTGTTGAATGTATTGAGACTGACAGGTTTAATGATTCTTTGCCTTTTACCTTGGACAGCTCTCTGTAACTGCTCTGGTAATTTGCCCGCTTGCAAGTGTGAAATATAACCCAGAAAGACTCTCCTGTGAGTCTTTATTAGTAGCATTTCTACAACACAGCATGTCTCTGTAGAGCAGGAAAACCTTCCTCAGAGTCTCTCAGGCCAGTTTCTGCGCTTTTAAGCCATTAGCGATGTTATATATTTTTCTTATTGTCAATAAATCCCATGAATACACCAAAACCAAAAATTAACTGATCCTACTTACAAGTATAATCTGTGTATCCAAAGCCTGATATATCTTATTCCTCTCTGCCATAGAGCTCCACTGTTGTCCAGGAAGTATTAAAACATAAATGAGCCACACTGCTGCACTGACATGTTCCGTCATTATGATGAACATGAGCACTGTAGTTTATTATGATTAAATCCCACAATTCAGCTGCACAACTACACGACTGAAAATACTCCCCAACAAATGCGCTATATTCTGCTGTTTGAGTAACGTTTGCTAAAAGCTTTTAGGAAATGATTTAGCCTTACTTAAAAAATGGAACTCCATATTTCTGTCCTGTTTTGCCTGATTTATGTCTTCAGTAGGAATTTGTGGGGCCACACTCTGGGGGAGTCAGAAAGACTAATGCATCCTTTATCCTTTAATCTTAACAAACGCCAAAAGTGTTATTTTTCGAGTTAGGGGGCTTATAGAATAATTGTGTAGTCCTTTTGAAGAGCTAGTGTTGAATGATCCAGAATAATACCCATTTATAGGAAAGAAAATACCTTAAACCGACATTTGAAGTCTTCATTGTGGTCTTAGATATCACATATCCTAGTTAACCTTAAAAGGACCTGTTGGGTATGTTTCATTTTTTCTTGTTAGCCTTTAGTGTTATCTGTTGTAAATATCACCTTGTTTTTGTTACTTTTTTAGGCTGCAGCGAACATAGTTGCTCTCTGTCTCTGCCTGCAAGATTGTTTAAGATAAAGAGAAAGATAAAGAGAAACATGGATGGAGTTATTGTAATAATACTTTTCATATTTTTGTGTTTGGGTATTTGAAATCACTGATAGACCGGGTAATTAGCTGAATAGGACTCATTGGAGCATTTCAACATTTCAAAATGCTCCAATGAGTCCAGTTAGAGCGGCCTATCACTTGTTTCCTTGTTTCCTGTTCTCAACAGAGTCGTGACTTATCTATGATCTGTATGGTAAAATGAAAAGCACGAAAGTGCAGTGCTGGATTGTTTACAGAAGGACAGAGGAGGAGAGGAAGAGGAGAGCGTCTTAGCTTTGCATGCCTAATTGAATTTGCTGTGTGAACCCGCCAACCAGGCCATTTAGCTTCCTGAAACAGCGAGCAGAGCGCGGTCTTGAAATACTGCTGTGACACTCCAATTCCCTCTAACTTACTGTATATTGGTGCTGGGTTTGATTACAAGTGAGCCCTGCACAAACCGCCATCCATATGCACAGGCTCACAATTTAATGACCCCCAAGGAGACGCCTGGACACGTTTATGAATCAGTCTGCCTGAATCAAATTACTCCTCCAGGCCAGGCGTCCTACCACCAGCAGGGCTGCAGCCCATTCTGTGTCTTTATGTGGGCATTGATATGTGGGGGTGAAAAAAAAACCTTACATTGTGTTTCTCTGCACACAGCTCTATGCTGGGGCCATCCTCGAGGTGTGTGGATGAAAACTGGGGAGGTTCCCTCAAGTCCAAGGTGAGCTCTCTATTGGGACATGACTTATATTCTGAAATTCATTATCTTGTTTTGAAACCCATTAACGGCTCTCTCCTGAAGCTTTTGCTTTGTGTGATTCTGTGTCTTAATCAATGGGGATGTGTGTGAAATATATCCCTTTTGAAATCACTTTTCCCAGTAGGTGGTCTAAAATGCTGGAGGGCCGATTTTCAAACAAGCTTTTGAAGTTTTTCATCCTGTGTGTCTTGGGAATAGACCTCCCATCTCTGCTCAGTGTAACATTTGGTTCATTCAGTGTCGGGTTACGTTGATGGAGTTACTGCAGCTCGCTTCAGTACGGGGGTAGACGTCTGGAGCCCTGTCTGTGCCATATGTCTGTCGTTTGTTTACTTCAGCCGTAGCCATCCTGTCTTCTCAACTGTCTCCGCCGCTGTTAACGCTGCATTCTCAGGAGGTTTTGCAGTTGTCACTAATTACAGACCTCAGTACTAAAATAGAAAGGCTAATTGACTGATTCATTACCCGACATTTGTCTCACCGGCATCTTATCTCCACAGCTTTTGTCAGGAGTGAAAAGCCGAAGATGTTCAAGGGTCTTCAGATCAAGGTCGGGGCGATGAACATTTCTCTGGATAGTTTTCATTTGTATTGAGGGCAAACCCGCCTTACTAACAAACCTCTCCTCTTTTCCTCTCCCACGGTGCAGTACGTGAGAGGCTCAGATCCTGTACTAAAGCTTTTGGACGATAACGGGAACATCGCTGAAGAACTCAGCATCCTCAAGTGGAACACAGACAGCGTGGAGGAGTTCCTGAGTGAGAAATTAGACCGAATATAGACACAAGAATCCAGCTTTTGCTTTTGTTTTTAGTTAAAGGGTCCGTTCATCCAAATTACAGTTCCACCAGTGGTATCCAGCCATGCAGATATTTTCTGTTTTATGAGCCACGAGGTTGAAAGATATGTCTCTGAGATTTCTGCATCCACCCTCAGGTAAATGGAGTTTTGTTTGTGGTGCTCACAGCGCTGAAAACGGACATTTGAAATATTCAACAGCAGCTTGTCTTTCCAGAAACTGTCCTGGTTTCTGTAAATGAACACACTTTTGACTAAAACTACTTTCTACTGAAGAAATCGTTTTTGTAGCTGTAAATCTACGTTTTCAATGTTTTGAGCACCAAAAACTAAAACACACTCACCTTCATTGTATTTAGGTCGGGGCAGAAATCTCAAGAGACAGATCCACTAAAACTTGAGCAAATTAAACCAAAACTATCTCCATAGCAAGAGACTACAAGTGAGAAAATGTTTTGTTTTTTGTGTAGTTTGTGTGAACCGACCCTTTTAGTTATTTACCAATTTGTACACAACTTGGCCTTGATAGATGGTTGTCAAATCACTGCTCTATATGACTGTTTTTGTACCTGAAAATCATGAATTTCTTGTCTGGATTTTACCAAATAACTTAAATGAGAGTGTGAAAAGACATAATCACCAGAGCCCAGACGGGCAGCACATCCAAAACAATGATCAACATTACAGATTAATCATAGCTCAAAGTGGGTCTATTGTGTTTGAAAACCAATACTGTACATCATGACCTTTTTCGTTGTCTACCTGTGGGAGTTTCCATTCCCCCTCTGTCTGTCTGATGTTCTTGTATAATAGTTTTTTTTTTATAACGCTCAACATTGTGACTGATGGGGTTTGTAGTAAGAATGAATCCTAGTTGCTCTCCCGATGCAGGTGTCTTTGCTGAGGCACACGTTAGTGAAGACCTCACAGTAAACCAGTGTTGGGATGTGAGGTCTGATGTATATTTGTGTTTTTCGGCGTCTTCTGCTTCGAAGAGAAACTGGATTTATTTTGGATGCTTGTTTTTGAGCGAGTGAGGTGACTGTTTAAATATGCAACAATAAACAAAGTCTCTGATGGTTTTTCTGTCAATCACTAATTGTTTTTGTTGAATTGGAAAATAGAAGTGTATGGTAACACAGTTGTCTTTGTTATTCTAGTACAGATGACTGCTTTGCTCTGTGGTCGCCTCAGACTGATTTCAAACCAAAGAGATGAATTTGCTGACATCTAGTGCTCTGAAACAACATTGCAGCTCAGTGCTGTGACAGGTGGGCACTCTGCCTGCAGAGGGGGAGTATACAAAAGGAGTTACAAAACACGCTTATTAAGTGGGTTGTTTTTACCTTGCTTTCATAAACTGTGTTCCCTTTAAAATGGAAAAAACATGTATTTATGCTCACCCCTTTTAACATTTCCTTACCTTATTACATACCTATTTACAGGCAGTTAAATATAAACATAAATATAGCAGATACAGTAGTTACAGAGGCATTGATATATAAATACATCTTCTTTAAAATGCCTTTAGTTTCACATCTCAATAATCAGGCATGCTCATGTCCTCGTTGACCATTTGCATTTGAGTAATTCGAAGCACACACATTTCACAAATCAATGTTTTATTTACATAAAAATAAAATGATTTAATAAAACTCACGTAAAAAAAACTTCAATTGAATAAAGCATCTGAGCATTTCTAAACATCTAGTACTGAGACGTGCATATGAAAACTAAATATTTTGTTACACCTGTTGCGCTGCTGTTAGATGTGAAACGTTGCCTTCCATTATATGATAGTTAAGACATATTATTGAATATGAGGCAACTGGGGGAAAAAAGCATGCTGCATGTGAAAAGATTAAAGCACATGCCTTTGCAAACGCAAATCATGTCAGTGTTTCAGGTTCAAGTTAGACATAATTCTGCTCTTTCTTGCCGCCCTCTGAATGGTGATCACCCAGGTCAGTTTTGGTGCGGGACTGAGGTTTGTAAGCAACCCCTGGGTAACTGAAAAGCAAAATTGTAGGAGATTAATACAAGTAAAAAGAGAAATCCACAGACATTAGCAGCTGAGCAGAAAGCCAGTTAAAATATGTTCAGTTATCCAACATGTTTGGGTTCTTTCTCATCATTTGCTGTCACTATAAATCTGTGAGGGGACTCACCGTGGTTTTTCATCTTTCACCATTCCTTTGAAAGCCAGTGACTTCAGGATGCCACCAATAAGCAGGACCCCCCCTCCGATCCAGGCTACGAACAGAGCGGGGCCAAACGTGTATCTGTGAAGACAAACGACCACATTCAGCCAAACAAGACAGTAATGTAGGTTCAGCATGAGAATAATATGGAGAATATGAAAATTCAAGCAAAAATAATTAAATGTTATATCCTACGTGGGCATTCCTCCCATCCCTCCACCTATTCCTCCACCCATCCCTCCCTGCATCATATTTCCTCCATATCCTCCTCCTCCTCCGTAGTTGTAGGTGGACATCCTGAAACTGGCCACAATCTGACTGGCGTAGATAGAAGCTCCTGCAATGCCACACACACCTGAGAGGAAGGCACAGAGAGACAGAGACAGGAACTCAGTGGTTCATTGAACTGTTGAAGTCAATAAATGCAACTCCTCAGCAAAAAGAAGCTTAAGAATCCGAGAGGTCAGAGTTGACCAACTCACAAATGAACTTCTTGTCAGATATGCTCATGTATGTTTTGGTGGTTTCTAACCGTACCAGCGGTGATGAACATGATGCCGGCGGTGAGGCTCATCTTGGCCTTGGTGGTGTCTTCCATGCTGATCATTGTGATGCAGGTCAGGGAGAAAACGGATATCACCGCTCCGAGGACGCTCAGCACCACGCCCACTATCATCAGGGCTCGCACAGCCTGGAAGGCACCTAATGGACAGAAAACACATTAACAGAGACATGTTACATTGAGTCTGATATTCCTAAAATGGCTGATTAATTCACTGTGTTCTACTATTGTATGACAATCTGCATCACAAGTGACATAAATCATGCGTCTGACAATGAGGCTTTTATTTTGTGTTTAGACCTCATACTTACTTATATACTTACATACTTAAATCCTCTTAATCGCCCAAAGAAGACGATGTTAAAAGATGTATTTAATCTCACTGTATGACATGTATTCTGCTACAGTGGGTGTGCAGTAGGAACCTGCCCTTGTTGCTTGTTGTTTGTTCTGTTTCTGATAACTGTGTTGACTAAGTGTCGGCCTGGCGGTCCATTATAGTGACCAGAGCGCACTGGTGCTAATGCAAATACTGATAGGAGTGGCCTCAAGAGTTTGAGGACGAGAGAAACTGAGAGTAAAAATGATTTTAAAACATCATCCTTTGTAAAAAAAAAAATCTGATTCATCCCTTCAAAGTCTAGGAAAGGTTCTCAAATATTAGCAGGAGTTTAATTTTAATTTCACAATATCCCCTTTAATTGGCTTGAAAATAAAAATATATATCTACACTGCTTAACAATATGACACATTTATTTGCTCCAGAACTTAATGGGAGCTATAAGCTGCTTTTAAATGCAGGAGCCCATCATTTCAGTCTTTATGTTTTGGAAGTATTCTTGTTCCCCAATTTTAGAATTCAAATGGCTCTTGCAGGAGGTAAAAGCAAACAAGCATCGGCTGCTCCTCTAATCATCCTTTCTGTTTTACATAAGACTTACAAATATGTGAAAGAGACGCAGAGAGAGAATCAGAATCAGAATCAGAAATACTTTATTGATCCCCGGGGGGAAATTACACAAGAAGAGTTGACCTTCTATGTTGTGTCATCATCGTGGACCCCATGCAACTGAATGAGACTCGTCTCACGCACCTTAAAAACCTCCTGCCTTGTCTTTTGAGAAGAACTAGTTAGGCCCTCTTAGATCTCGACAATTAGTGCGAGAACTTCCTTGACCGTCATGTTTTAAGACAGTTTAGTAGCAACTCCCTTAAACTTTGCTGCGTCAATGTTCCTGTGATCACAGGAAGCTCAGCAAACACCTGACAATACCTCTTTTAAGAGAAGACATGAGAGAGCCCAGACTGTTTTAATATCTTCAAGAGAAAACCTCATGAGTGAAGGTGACTAATCCTTACTAGATTACTAGAAGATCAATGAACTCAAACTAATTTGGATCACCGGAGAAGCTCTGCACATTCAAACATAACAGAGTATTGTCCTACCTGAGAAGCCCAGGAGGCCATAGAGCGGGCGACACTCGGTGAATCCTGAGGAAGCGGTCTCACAGTCCTGCCACAGACCCTTGTAGGTGTAGACAGATGTCACCACATCCCCCTGCCGGTCCTTGACACTCCATTTGTTCATGGCAGTGGCAGCGATGAGGGCTGCTGCACCGGCCAAGCCCAAAATGAATCCACCATTCTGCAGGACCGAAGGCGCCATTGTTGTTTCCTCTTTCAGAAGTTAGGAAATATACCTGGGAGGCACAGCGTGTGTGTGCAGGATAGTTTGGTCCCAGTTTAAATAGATTAATACTTGACGTGTCGCTGCATATATAAATGAGTGCAAGTGAAGGTGCCAAAGGTGAGCAGGTGTGTGGGCAAAGTGGCACTTTGTAGTGATGGTGGCGTTGGGTGGAGGCAGTTGGGTTTCACCCAGTGGATGACACAGCGGCATGGGTTGGGCTACCTTGTGTTGAGAGGTGTGGACACAGTGGTGATAGGCGCACCTGGCACCTAAATGAGGACTAACTGTTTAAATGTAAATACGGGAGCCTGAATCACTGACTCCAGGGGGCTTTCGGTAAACCGCCTGCAGTTGGTCAGTCAGTAGATTAAGCAGTGATCTGCCATGCCAACACCCTCACAAACTCAAAAATGATGCAGACAGACATGCAAATAGACAGAGATGAGGCAGACATGAGTGTGTCACTCAATCAGGTCTAACGTAATAGGCTACAAAAAAAGACAGTGGAGATTCTCACTTATGGCATGATCCTGGACAGAATGTAAAAGTTCATTTCAGGCCTCAGGTTGTTATTTTAAAAGTCTAACCAGGAATATAAAACCCTTTTCACGTCCACATGTAGGCCAGAGGTCAAGCTCAGCTACAGAGCTGCATCCCTGGACCCTTGGACTGATTAACATTTGGTGTTTTGCTCAAGGACACTTCAGCAAGATGAAATCTCAACAGCATGGGGACCTTATCCTGAGCACTTTCTCTTCTCCTGGGCTGCCCCTCTGACTGGAGCGGCCCCAATTCATGTACATTTCTACTGTGTACTACTAACTAGTAAAGGGAAAGAAACACCCCCCAAATGCCGTCTGACCATGACCCAGATATACTGATGTAGCACCAGCGGTCATTCCTGCTGTAAATCTAATAAACACTGAGACTGAAACTCAGACTGGTTTCAGTAGGAGGACTCGTTCCCTCTTACTAACTCTGAAACAAAGAGTTCCTCATACGATTTCCCTGATTCAATTTTTCACCTTATCACTTTGTCAACAACTGGGGAGGAGAGAAGTTTCTATTCTTCTCTTATCACAAGCCTGGCTCGCTCTCGCTCGCTCTCACAAACACACACACACACACACACAACAAAACTCATACAGTAGCCTCCAAACATGTCATTTTGCCATGTTTGTCAGTTCAATGGACTTTTTGGCATTATATTAATATCTGTCTGTCTTTTGTGTGAGTCTTTGATGTGCACCTTATTGGGAGGTTAAAAGTCAGCTCGTTTAAATAAGTAGCTAGTCAGGAACATGAAAACACACGGCTTTGATAGCAAACTTCCCTCAGTTATTATTTTAACTGATGTCTGGCATGAAATCACATCTAACAGAAACAATTTAGAAAGAACCCTTTGATAATCAGCAGACATTTTCTTTAAAAATTGCAAGAAAATGTGTGGTGATGTGGACCATTAAGAAAGTCTTCAAAGAAAACTCAAATTATAAGACAATGCTTTATAGAAACATTTATTATGTCCACTTCAAAATAAGAAACAGGCCTACATACTGAGACAGATATGCTGGGGGACAAACAGGTGTTACTGCCCGCGTGTATAAGTGTAAAATTAGACTTAACGTCTGTTTTGGAGCCTGGGTAAATAAACAAAAACACACGGACTCTTGCAGACTTCCTCTGCTGACTGACAGCCATGTGGACACTGAAGTCAGTTCCTGTTGGTTTTGATCAATTATAGAGAAAGTTATGGGCGGGCCTCATTGCATTTTATCTTAAGCTGTTTTGAATTCATGTTTTTGTCAAACGAGTAACAAAATTGCATCCTCACATTACGCGCCAAATCTTTACTCTGCACTTACACAGAATAACGAGTACAGGGGCTCGTGGTGTGTTTAGGTGCTCAGTAGGAGGCTAGGTAAACTTCTATGTTTGGCATTGTGAAATGTGTTTAATCTCTGCGGAGACACCAGCCTGTAATATTCAGTTTTGCTGAGATATGTGTAGGATGAAAACATATATTATAGCCCAGTCCGTTTTCTTGTGTCATATTTCATGGGGAGGTCCTGTGCGCAAACTTTTCCCGTCACGTCTTCAGGTGAGTCCAGTCTGTCACGCGCTGGAGCTGGGTGAGGTGTATGCGTCCATGCCGTTCTTGGTCATCCCTCCAGGGAAGAGGATATAGGCAACCTGAGGCTGTAAACTGGCGGCAGACCAGGCGCTACAGTTACACGGCACCACGTATCCCGGGCTGGAGGGTGACGGGTGGGTGTGGGTGTGCTGTCCGGGGCAAGCCAGACCCCCGATCCCTCCGGTCTGGTATCCAAACGTGTGCGCGCTGAAGGGCAGAGCGCCGGCGGCCAGGGTGTGCGGGATTTCCGCCATCCGCTGGACAGCTCCGGTGCTGAACGGCGCCACCGGCTCCAGCAGCGAGAAGGACGAGGAGGAGGAGGAGGAGGCGGGAGCGAGCAGAGCTCTGGCTTTATCCCCGGGGACAAGAAAGGAGTCTATGGAAAATCCCTTCAAGTGCTCCGCTGAGTCCCCGAGTAAAGACGGCAGCGGGAAAACGAAACGGTCCCTCTTCAGGAGACTCTTGGGTTTGCGCCGGGGTCTGTACTTGTAGTCCGGGTGCTCCTTCATGTGCTGAGCCCGCAGCCTCTTGGCCTCGTCGATGTACGGACGTTTCTCGGAGTCGGAGAGCAGCTTCCACTCCGCGCCGAGTCTCTTGCTGATCTCAGAGTTGTGCATCTTTGGGTTCTCCTGGGCCATTTTCCTCCTCTGGCCTCTGGACCACACCATGAAAGCATTCATGGGTCTTTTGATGTGATCTAAAGGTTTTGCCATATCAGAAACTGACACATTCATTAATAAAAACGCACACACCGGTCCCACTTTAAATCGAGTCACCTCTCCAATAAGCTCATGCTCCTCTCGTGCGTAAAAGGAAAAGTGGTGAAGAAAGGTAGATTGAGTTAAGAAATGTTCTCTGTCTCTTTGGTAAGAAAATACTTGAAAGCGTAATTCCAAATTGAATGAAGCATTTGCACAAAGTGGAACGGAAAGGAACATAAAGCGCAAAGCCTGGGCGCATGAATGGGAGTCACACAGGACCAAGTTGGAAGCTTGTTATGGATGATGCTGGGCATGTCAACCACTCATCACCACTGTCACGACGGGCCAAGCCAATGGGAATGAGAGAGAGAGCACTGTAATCCCCTAAACAAAAAGTGACTGTACAACATTTCTGAGGGACTCCCTCCTTCTTCCTCTCCAACAGTTTAGTAAATGTCTACAGACAGGAGTGCAGGCAGGCAGGAAGTCTTCTGCTGCACAACACCAGCAGAAAACTAGACATTAGAAGGTTTTGTGCTCACCATGGAAGTTTGTTTTGCACTGCAGCTCCTCAGTGCCCTGTAATGATCCATATCAAGTCTATTTCAGAATATCTCAGAAGACGTTGCTGTATACTTTAGTCAAGTGAGACCATCTCATTAAACCGGAAGTGTAGCCAGAATTTTAGCGATAAGGTCAAGAGTCAGCGGTCCCAAAAGAGAAAGTCTCTAAATTCTGTTATTACTTGTTTTATACTCTTTCAGAAAAACAACAAATAACTGTCTCAGAATTAGGACCAGGTTACATAGTTCTTTCAGGGAACGTCCAAGGATAATTATTAGGAAATGACAGACCCGCATAAATAAAGTGTTACTGGTTTATTTCCCAACATGAAAGTCTAGATGTTTCTCCAAGTTAGAGGGAAAAAAATCTGGGCTAGAAATACTGAATCCTGGTGGTCTCCCTAAAATTGCTAAAACTGCCAAAATTCACATGACCCTGCATGAAACAAAATTAAATGGGGTCAGCAGAGACTTTGCCTCCATCTTCATCAAAAATCACTCACAATGTTTACTATTACTTTTTAAAACTTGTCCTCAAAACTGACACAATCACTCATTTAAATTCAATGCAGCTTTCTTATATATCAATATGTGTACAAGCCGCTCACCTCTCCCTCCTCCATGCTCCACAGAATCAATATTAATCACAGCTGTAATTCACTGGCCCAGTTGTCATAATTACTAAACCTTATCTGATCAAATATATGCTTTAGCCATCTCGTCTGTTATTGAAATGACATTGATGGAGAAATGCCTGAGCAATAACTTAACTATGAATTATATACAGTGTACTGTGCGCGTGCACTGCTACTCAGAAGTGGATGTAGGTGCTTATAGGTAACAACAGGGGATTACTGTATGGAGTATATACGCAGGAAGCTCATTTTACAAGGACGAATTCAACACCGTCTTTCTGGGTGTCTAAGTGGAAGCTTCCAGGCCGCCTCAAAGGCACCCAAAATGGCTTCTGCAAAAAGGATTATTACCATGACAGACGCATGATGTGTTTCTCTGTAGACAGACCTGAGGCGGTTAGCTGAGGCTCTGGGTTTAGGTTTTGGTAGCACCGATAAACTTCGATATCTGGGAACCAGCGAGGAGGAGGCCTTTATTTCATTTACCTCCCACAATCAAAGGCACTGCGGGCCTCTTCAAAGCCAAAATAAATGGACATAAAAGATCCAGTGGTGAACACCGCACCAGTGGTGGGGATGATAAGACGTTTTCAGAGAGTGTTTTTCTCTGGGTTTCCTTGGAGCAGACGGGCTGGAGGGATAAAGTGATTGGCAGCAGGGGTCAGACAGTTGATCTGTCTCCTCATAGCTGTGCTGTTATCTACTGTGCTGTAGGTTCAGGCCTCGCACACAGGAGGCAGCCACCGCCACACAGAGGCAATGATTACTTCCACAGAGGAACCGTGTTTTAGAGAGTTTTCGACAGTGAGGGGAAAACATTGTCTGGGAACAACAACATGAGGGGTGGGGGGACCTGAAGGGCAGTATGGAGAAATATGTTTCTTGCAACCTGTTACTATCATGTGCCAAGACGTATTTTTATTCTGCTCAGAGCTTTCAGCTGTTTCAGTCGGGAAAAACACAGAGAGTATGTGTTTTTGTGTACTAGTCAGTGTTTGGTGTGACTTCTAAGAAAGGGCAGCATTTCAACTCTGGAGAGATGAGGGAGGGGAGGGTGGGGGAAATGGGTAATAAGAAAAACTGCCAGCAGCACAAAATGGCTGTCGTAATCCGGTTATCCCCTGGGCTCTGAAGATACTGGGCCTCTCCTTAGGAGTCTATCTTTTCTTCTTATGTCAAAACTGTCCTCCATGCACTCAGGTGGATTAAGGAGTCACACTGTAGAAAGAAATTGACAGGTACAGAAAGACCTGGGGGTGAAAAGGAAATGAAAGACGACACGGAGAGGCAGGCCGGGTGCTTGGGCCTGGGGAGCGTGCCAACGTCTGACAAGAAAAGAATCTATCAAGGCGACTCCATGCTGGATGTCTGCTACTAATTTACTGTATTGATTAACTGAATAATTGTTGGCAGGAGCTGATTACGTATCTTGTGACTTTTCTTTCTCCGAATGGCTGAAGTGTTTGACAACTGCATTGTTCACTGATGCTTCTGTATTTTCTGACTGATTGAGGTTATATTTTGTTTAATGGCAGCTCCTCAGGAGTGTCCGATATTAAGACTCCCTTAGCAGATTACATTCTGGATAGATGATGTATGCATATCATCCTCCATTGTTTAAAAGGACCAACATAAAGGCTCCACTTCACTTTGTGGGCGTAGAAGGAGAGGATGGCCTCCAGCTGAAATGATTAGTCCATCAAGAGAAAATTGTTTAATTGTAATTTTTTTAGGCACAAATGCCAAACATTACCTGGTTCCAGCTTCTCAGGTGTAAGGATTTGCAGCTTTTCTTTTTCTGTTTACGTGATAGTAAACTTGATATCTTTGGGATTTGAATAGGTAGTTAAACAAAACAAGCAATATGAAGACCTTGGGTAGGAAAATGTGATGGACATTTTTCTCCATTTCATGACATTTTATATACCAAATAATTAATTGATTAATTGAAAGAAATTGTAAACATTATAATTTTCCTTACATGTCTTTAAAAAAGTTACATTTTGATGGTGTACACTCGTGGCCAGAGCCGTCACTCGTCTTTATGATATCCACAGTCACACGGAGAGCAGATTCTCCCAGCTGACAGATAAGAAGTCTGAAGAGACAGACTTGATGAGATGAAGGCCGAGGTCTCTTGTGAGGAAGTGTGGCCCACTGCTCAGGTCTAAGTCCGGCTCAGATCAGGTTGTTGTGCTTTGCTGCACGTCACGGTGAACCTCTGCATGATTTCAAAATGTTGTCAGTATGAACACACACTGGGATTCTACTATTCTATACTAAAGAACTGGAGAATGGGTTTCCATCTGATTATGTGGAAAGTTCAGACGCACTCATACTTCAAATTTTGTCATTTCAGCTCCAAATAAATACACAGAAATCCAAAAACCCACATTCAAGTCTAACAAGAGTTTCTGACACTTCTGAGCAGTCCATTAGGAAACATTTGAGGGGGGAAAATCCACAAGATTTTCAGTGCTCTGGGGGGGATTTCACTAAATCTTGTGCTTATTCTCATGATGCTTAGGAAAAGTAAAGCGGTTTTAATAGCTTTCCCCCTGACACATTGATGGTGGAATATGCTTCGGCTCTGTGGCAGATAGCTTCAATCCCCAGAGGTTGAGAGAGAGAGGGAGAGATCTGCTCGTCTCTGCCTGCCAGGACACTTTCATAAGGCCCCATCTAAACTAAATTAATACACTTCCTCCAACATCTGAGGATAAACCTGAGGGCCACATTACTGTGGCAGCCCCTATCAGCCAGCTTGTAATACAACCGAGTCAGCAGTCAATGAGATACATTTGCAACCAGGCATTTGTCAGCAACTCAGTGCCACGGAGGCAGGAGATTTAAAAATGTCCTGCAGTAAATTAAGTGCCGCTTGTAAAGTGAAAGGTGCCGGCTAAGCAGGCGGCTGCTTACTTTAAATGACAGACTGGTTAAAGGGGTGATGATGGTGTGGTGATGGAAGGAGAAGGAAACTGAACCAGCGGCTATAAGTTGTTTTTTTATTCTGATTATGCATCTTACACATTGGAAACTATATTTTATCTCTGAATTCATGACTGGCGTTTGGTTTGAACACGATCATGTTTTTTCTACACATTTCAAGCATTCTACACGGTACTATGACAGACTATTAATCTGGCTTTTACTGACTGTGTAATACACCAAAATGATCTGACTCAGAATCTGTGATGTTCATGAGGGACACAAGTGAAGCTCAGAAGAGAAAGAGTCACTTTTAAGTAGAGAGTTGGATACATTTGATCTAGTTAAAGAGACGACCTGAGGTTCATAACCAGCCAATAATTAGGAAGCAGAGAAACTCAGCTCTTGGCCTGATCACTGAGTGAATCTTGATTCAGTGAGACGCGGAGAAAAATCTGATAGTACCTTCAAGTATAAAGAGGATAGGGAAGGGATAATTACAGTGAGGAATCGATTTGTTTGGTGTATATTCTCTGTTTGCTTTGCCTTTTAAACTACAGAACTATTTAATAAAAAGTTGTTGGATTGATAACCAATCATACCTGGCCTGCAGTTGATCGTCAATAAATGTTTCTTTTTTAGCCCAAATCCTCTGAAGTAAGTTTTATTTAAACAACCTGAAAACTCACATGTATTTTAATTTGTGCATTATAGTATATTATTACTGATCTATAATCTATCCATAAATGTTTTATTAACCATTAACAAAGTACTTAGTGATAACGCAAAAACCTTTGAGTATACCATTTCGTAAGATGGTACCCATAAATGTTTAAATACACTTCGGACTTCGTCTCTGCCAAAGTCCATGTGTTAATGTCAGCAATAGTAACTTAGTTTAACCGTGTTTCACTGACAATAATAATGTGACATTAACCCTTTTCTCGTCTTTATCTCTGTTTCTTTTCTTCTCCTACTCTCCTACTGTTGTGCAGAGCTGCATTAGCCCATAATGACAATGTAAATCTGACAGACATAAAATAAAATGAGAATATGTTGCTTATTCACATTATCTGTCTCTGTCTCCATATTAACAGGGTGAGTACAGGAAAGAGGCACTCAAAATATATAAAAACTCACACACTTCATAGTACGAAGCCACTCTACAAATGACAGAGCATGGCGCGACTAAGAAGCTTATGAAAATAATGGAAATAGTGTAGCTCCTGTGGCGATGATATGCTTGCTGTAACAGAAAGGGAAAGAGACTGGCATTTACCGAGATATCTCGCGGACTCGTGTTAAGCAGATCTGTGGCTGTCCTGAGCCAGACTGGAGGGAGGGGAGCAGAGATGCTGTCACAACAGCAAGCTCAGATAAGCCCCTACTGGGTGAAGACAGAAAGGCATTAAGTGAGCATATCTTTAAGTAGTCTGATGCTCCTGCTGCGCCACAGAAGTGCGACTGTGCACAAAATAAGTATAGGCAGGTGATTTAGACCCAAGACATATGACTGTGTTCATTTGTAAGTTTTTAGCTCCTGGAAATCAGATGATAAGCTTCCCCTTACACATGTGAGTCTAGAGAGAGAGGAAATGAAAGAAGCCTCAGAACCTCTGTGCATGCACTGCTTTCCGTTCTCCACCCTGTATCTAAACTTGTAGCATCTTGTTTTCAGGTAAACCATAGACTGTTTAAACAGACACAATATCTCTGATGTATGAAAATGTGGGCAACCACACTAGAGCTCAAATTTGAGTTTCAGAGACTAAATCAGTAATCAGTTTTGTGAAGATGAAAAGGCAGAAAATAACACACATAGCTACTATATAAATATATAATTACATATTAATAAAGAAACAATTAACAGAAACTCCTAATTGTAGTACTGCCAAAGTCCACAAGAGATCAGTATAACAATGCTTTATAGACCATGCCTAGTGCAGCGGTAACTTCTGTAAGTCAATTTTTTGCAACAAAACAAGGGTAAACATATGGCAAGTGTGTAAGACATAACTGTTTCTTGTAGTAGAAACAATGTGGTTTGTGACAAAAACATGGGCTCGTCCGGGATTTGAACCCGGGACCTCTCGCACCCAAAGCGAGAATCATACCCCTAGACCAACGAGCCACACACAAATTTGTCAGAGCACATATTATATAGTTATTATATATTTGTCAGCTATGTATATGTCAAATATGTCTAATGCTTTGAAATGATGTCATTAAAACTATACATGACTTCAAAACAAAGCCAGGAGGAACAGAGCTAACGCTAGTTAATCTTTATAGCGAGCTAGCTCGTAACCAGTGAGCCCTTACTAATAGTAGTAGAGAAGAGCTCTCTGGGTTGACACTGAAATATAGGCAAAAAAAATCAAAATGGTATTCTGCCATCATTCAGTTTATTATTTACACCTGTGTGTGTTTATCCTACTACGACAACTCAAAATGACTGTTGTTATCCTGCCAACCATGTACTGGACATGTACTGAAACTTAAACAATGAGGGTTGTTAGTATTTTCAATTACACAGCTGACTGGTTGTAGAGAGACTGCAGGTGGACATAAGTAAGCCATTTTGTCTGAAAAGGAACGTCAGGAATGTCCCAGACTGGATCAGTGAGACATTTAAAAGAAGACATTTTTAAGTGGTAATTCAGTTCTACAACATATCCAACAAATATATATATTTATATATATATTTGAAAATGTGATATTATCTGGCATATTGAGTCCAGTGCCTATAGAGCACTTACTAGGTTGTAGATCTGAGAATAAACTAATAGACCATGAAAATACCTAAAAAGATATGGTATTATAATCACTATAAAATCACAATAGAATATATTGAATGCACTAAAAGTTGCAAAATGATTGCAGTTGCCAAAATAACCACAATGTTCATTTTGTAGCTGCTCTGGAGCATTTGATTGTGTCACACAATCTTCTTTTTGTGAAAACCTTTACTTTTAATGGGATTTATACAATTCTGTTATTCATCTATTGTATTCAATATAGTACATTATTATAGGTATCATATTCTGTGCTAGTAGTGGAGTGAAAGGTGGTGATGATCCCAAAGGACACACAGATGGAGAGGGACCATAAGTGCTCCAGTTGGGCTGTATCATAGGCTGGATTATATACATACTTCAGTGTAGCCCAAATAATCTTGTTCATGCCATCAGATATGGGCCTTTGTTAATACCACCAGGCACAGCCACGCTCTTGTTGATCATATTTTATATTTGAATGAGCTTATAATAGCTGATATAGTACACACGGTGTGTAGGCAGACTGACTCTCAGTGTCACCAGTAGAAGTGTTCATGTGCAGTGTTGGCCCTGCTGCTCTCGCCCAGTGCATTGTGGTCTGTGTGCTAAAGGAAGCTGCTGCACCGGAATCTGAAGAATTTGAGGTGTCCGCCAAGTCTACTGTTCATCGTCGGCTAGCTTCTCTGTGCTTCTATCTGCAGTACTCTCGGCTGTACGGTAACACTACTTATTCCTCTAATTCATCACTAAATTGTCTCGTCTTTGTGTTAATCGCAGTTAAACCGACGACGCTAACATTAGCTATTTAAGTTCACATCCTGCAGGGGAAGCTACTCGGCTAGTTAGTAGTTAACGCTATGCTAAGCTTGTCTTGTGGCCAGTTTATTGAACGGCTAACGGGGGCTGTTAGCTTGGTAAATAGCTTTTGATTTGGGTTCGTTTTGCTCGTTTTTCAAGAATAAGAATTACCACAAAGTAGTTAGGGGTTTACATGGCAGATGTAACGTTAGCATCATCACATTTCACACCCACTGGGTTGTTACCGTTATAAAAAAGAGACGTTGCTAATTAACCAGCTAATTTCCATTACAATACCCTAGAAAATAAGCTAGTAGTGTTTGTTTTAGTTAATGTTACATATTTATATATGTCATTTAGGTGGGTGGGACTTCTGAAATTGACGCAAACTAGTTTCTAAACTAGCTTGGACACAATTTTATATTGGCCGGTTGAGTCAGAGACATAAAGTCGTTTTCATCCTGTCATCTGAGTGCTGCTGTGGGTGTGTTTCCGACAGTTTCACTTCATTTAGAGTGTGTGAATAAAACACCGACTTAACTACGACACAGCATCCCACAGCCAGATAGTAAAGATATGATACAGACTGTGGAGACGGTTGGATTAATAAGTATAAGCATAGATCTAAATCTAAATCTCTTATCCTCTGATCATGGCGCTGTAGTGGGACGCAGCTGTGATGCAGCTATCTTAGCAGGAAAAGGATTTTTTTGTGGTGAGACACAGCTCTCTCTCACAAACCTTTCTGAGCAAAAAAGCAGACTTCCTGTCTCTCACACAGTCAGGCCTGGGAGTTTGCGCCTATGTGAATTCATGTTGCCCCCATTTCAGTAAAGGTCCATAGAGGCCAGAATGGCAACAAAAGTCACAGTAAGAGTTGTTTTTGTAAGCCAGTATGTGATGCAGTTTGTCTTTTCTTTCAGGTTTAACAAGGAGAAAAAATGTCTCAGGCTGACAAAATGAAGGTGAGTCTCGGAAACCAGAAATGACATCTGCACAGTATGCAGTAACACCAGATTCCCACTTCTGCTTCAGTGGCTGTCTAATGGCTAAGCAGTAATAGTGATGAGAAAGTAAGCTGTGTGTGTAACATGCCTTTATTCTCTGAGTTAAAGCTTCATTTTAGGTGATTTGGTTTAGTTATAAATATAAATAAAAAGTCTTCTGCCGTCTTTTAATCCAGTCCAGAGCTTTTCTTAACAGAGCATTCCCACTCACTTCATTGGGACATTTTGTACTTCCCTGCTTTTCTCACATTATCTTCTGTGTTGCATTGTTGTTGAAAACACAAATGTTACTCGTTGAATGCCGGGTCACTGGGGCCTGTGCTCAGCGTGCTGCTCACCATCCTGCTCACCATCCTCATGACTCACTGCTGTGGCTTCATGCGGGTTGAAAGGCCCAGAGACAGAGCAAGAGCGCCCTGCTTATCAGGCTTATCGGTCATGGCCTTTGCTGGAGGGACGGGGAAGGGAGGGTTTATAAATCTTACAACACTGTGTGGCCAAAATGAGCAAACTAAATAAGGAACATGTACCTTTTTTGTATTTGATTTGAAATGGCCACTGTCTAGCATTGCTGTAGGGGACAGTTAAATGCTGTCATTGGTCTGACTAGCTCTGTGAAGGAGAGGGCCATAAACACTGGAATGATGGGTGGAAGGTCTTTTGCAAACAGACTGCAGAGAAGTCACTGTTGCCCTCCTAAATAACCTGGCTGTTTGTGAGCAGATGTCTCCTCAGTGGTTTCTGCTCCAGCACGAATACTTGGCTGTCATGTTATTGCTATAATGATAGACAAACAATGCTTAACTCAAACTTGATTTAGATTTG
This sequence comes from Enoplosus armatus, assembly GCF_043641665.1. Classification (NCBI taxonomy): domain Eukaryota; kingdom Metazoa; phylum Chordata; class Actinopteri; order Centrarchiformes; family Enoplosidae; genus Enoplosus; species Enoplosus armatus. The sequence continues at coordinate 16,730,037 of NC_092193.1, forward strand.
TGACAGAAATTAGTTTTAGCTGAAGTAATAAGCTACGCTATTTCATCTTAAGTTTTAAGTTTCACCAAACATGTTTTTCTTAAATTATGACCCTCCTGACTTTGTACTTTCCTTTTTTTTCTACAGCAGGGGCAGTTCACCAACCCTGAGACCCCAGGGTACGTTGGATTTGCCAACCTGCCTAATCAGGTTCATCGCAAGTCAGTAAAAAAAGGATTTGAGTTTACATTGATGGTGGTAGGTGAGTGTATCATTTCTTTTCTCAGGCCTTTTTTATTGTTTTGTCCTTTTCTTCTTTTATTTAGTTTGGCAAATGAGTGTATCTCAGTGATAACTACATTCATGTTAGACAGCTAGAGTAAACATGGACATTTTAGGAATGTGTTATGTGTTTTTTGGCTCACGTTTGTATTTGTGATGAATTTATGGTGGGATTTTGGCCATTAGCCTGCACAATATACAATTGCTGTCGTATGCTGGTCTTTCTACTTTTACGTTTTACAACTCTTTCACCTCTGTAGCTCCTCTTGTTTGTGTGCTGGGAGTAAGCAAGTTGTTTTGTCTTTGACCTCGTCCTCAGTAATGCATAGGTGTATTTTAGTGTGCATGAAGGCTTTTGATCAGTAGAAAATGGCAAATGTCACATCAGTGTAGTTGCTCAGCTGGCGTCAGCAGCAGCGTGAACGCTTAATGTGAACACTGTGACTGTGTGAACCTCCCTGCTTGTTGGTAAGGGGGGAGGGTAGAAGCTCCCCTGAACACTGCTCATCCTTTTGCTTTAAAATAAACCAGAGAGGAATGTAGCCAGTGGGCCTCGAGGGACTGATTCACACAGAGGACAAGGCCTGCTGGTCCCTCTACTGCAAGAATACTCATTGAGTGCTTATTTAACCTTCTGTGTGACCTGGCTTCTTAAATACATTAGTGTTTTCCTGCACATTTAGATATCTGCAGTTCTCCTCCACAGATAGAAACAATTTACTCACTATGGAAATTCACAATTTCTCCTCGGTATGCATCACTTTGCATGCTGACCTTCATGCTAAAGCCCCCTTTCCACATAAACCTGAAACTGTATTGATTTGGATTTTCCATACAAGATGTTCTGGAAAAGTGCCAGTTTAGGATGTAGTAAAGACTCCTGTAAATCTTTTGCCACGGCTCCGGTGGGAGCCACAGTAACAGCATTCCTGGGTAAAGCACACAAGCTTTAGGTTGTTTATGTCTCAGCATCATTAACTGATTTAAGGAACATAGTTTCTTACATATATTTCTTACATTTTGTTCACTGCTGTTGCGAAAGTTAAAGGTAAACTGCTGCTGTAATAGAAAATATGCATACTGCTAGACTAAAACAATGCTGAATGGGTCTGCAAAAATCAGTTGAAAGATATTTTTAGTCTGGTACCAGGCTTAACCCTTGTCTTCTCTTGTCACTCAAACTGTTTGCCTTATCGGCATGTGGTCATAGTAGCCTTACACCTGCTGTTGGTTTATGGAAAATTGTTTAAATTGAGTCCTTTCACCAGGAGTGCAGGAATTTTTAAGATCATACTTGTTTTGCATACAGCCAGTTTACAAGGCAGCCAGTCAAGATTTAGTTTAGTTTAGTTAATTCATAATCATACGATATCAGCAGAGACATTCAAATAAGATCAGTCTCAAAGTCTTCAGTTTACAGTCTCTTGCAGTTTCTCATGTAAAGAGGGAGTCGAGCTAGAAGAGGATATCCAGGTTCTTAGTTCTTGCTGCTGATATTTGTCAGAGTGAAACTATCCAGTGTAGCACCTGAATGCTGCTGACTGACTCTGAACACTTGCACTCCTTCCTCGGGCACTCGGGTTGTTTAATCAGCCACCTGACATAGTTCTGGGAAAGATTTATGCTGAAGTCAGATTTAGTATCATGTATTTGCGTGTGGTGCGCGGACTACTGTGTGTCACAGGCAGATGTCTTGTTTCCTGCCGCACAGTGAGGATCTCCTTTTGTTCTGTTCATTGAGACTGAACTCTGTATTAGAAGAGGTTTGCACCAACCAGAACCTGACTGTGCTTTAGTCATAGTTATTCATCTTCTCATTCTGATGTTGACTGCATGATGATTGTTTCATTTTCCTCTGCTGTCAAAAGGTGAATCTGGACTTGGAAAATCCACCCTGATCAATAGCCTATTCCTCACTGACCTTTACCCTGAGAGAGTCATCCCCGGAGCAGCAGGTAACACACACATGCACACACTTGTGTGAAGTGAAATGTGTATTAAAAGCACATAATCAACAAATTCAGTAAAGCTGGACTGACTGTGTCCTTACATGTTGTCATGAATTCTTGCACTTTTCTTTCTTCTAACAGAAAAGATAGAAAGGACGGTTCAGATCGAGGCGTCGACAGTAGAAATTGAGGAGCGAGGAGTGAAGCTCCGTCTCACTGTGGTGGATACACCAGGATACGGAGACGCCATCAACAGCCAAGACTGGTATGAAATCTTTTTAGGGCGTATGCTGATGAGGAGATGAGGTATTTATAAGTGTAAATGACCCAGTGTCCATCCTGTGATCTTGAACAGTGATGAGCCACTAAACTTGGACAGTTAAAAAATAGATGTTTGTTCAAAGGACAGCATCTGGGCTTTTGATTTTAGTATTTAGTTGTGTGCTATCAGCATGGATGAGTTCTGGTACAGTATACTGTGATACATACTGAATGTTTAATATGACGTATATTTCTCTCATCCAGTTTCAGCACCATCATCAGCTACATTGATGACCAGTTTGAGCGCTACCTCCACGACGAAAGCGGTCTAAATCGTAGACACATTGTTGACAATAGAGTTCACTGCTGCTTCTACTTCATCTCCCCTCTGGGCCACGGGTGAGTCCTGCAATACACTTCTATTTTTCACATTTGTTATGCCCTCTTTTCACTCCTTGCTTTTCCTACTTACTTACTTGAATTTTTTTTGGCCTCTCTTTGACCCCGTGCCTGTCTGTTTCCTGTCCGACCAGCATGAAACCCCTGGATGTTCAGTTTATGAAGGCCATTCACAATAAGGTCAACGTGGTTCCCGTCATCGCCAAGGCAGACACGCTCACGCTCAGAGAGAGGGAGAGGCTCAAGCGCAGGGTGAGAACAACAGAGTCACCCATTGTTCACGATCTTTTCCAGTTCCTGAAATGAACAGTAGCTATCATGTGCTCATGGCCACTGTTGTAGCCATCCAGTGTGTGAAAATACAGTTTGTACCTAAAGTACGACATTGAAACAGGGCTTTAGATTAAATATGTAAAAGTGTCGAGGCAGACTGGTTTCGATTAACAGAAATGTTGTCTTTCTTAAGACAAAGTCCTGAGTAAAGAGGAAATAATAGGTTGTCCTCTACAGTATGTACATAACGGGTAATAAAAGGTGTCTTCTTGATAAGATTCTGGATGAGATCGATGAACATGGTATCAAGATTTACCACCTTCCCGATGCTGAGTCGGATGAGGATGAGGACTTCAAAGAGCAGACCAGGATCCTCAAGGTAAACTCTCCATTCCCTGCAAAGTGTTGCATCCCTGAATGAATATACATTAAAGTCATCCCATTACTGAAGGGATGTGTTTTAAGTGTCATAATTATTTATGTGTGTTTTTGAACTCTCACTACAGACACATGAACTATTCCTCTTTTCCAGGCTAGCATCCCATTTGCAGTGGTGGGGTCCAACCAGCAGATTGAGGCCAAAGGGAAGAAGGTGAGGGGCCGCCTGTACCCCTGGGGAGTGGTGGAGGTGGAGAATCCAGAACACAACGATTTCCTCAAGCTGCGGATCATGCTGATGTGAGTGATAGAGGAGGTAGAGGAGGCTAAAACCCACTGCTTTCCTTATTCTTTAAAATGTTAGCAAAAAGAGTAAGGGGACATTGAGAGTTAGTGACCTGCCATTCTATGTTTATACTGTTTGTTTGCCTACAAATGTGAGCTAGCTTGAAGAAACTGTGTTTGAAGGCATCCTGGCAAACTAACAATGACATCAAGTCTACCCCTGCCAATAGCTTTTTTTTGTTGGTGTAGCTAATTAGAAAAGGGATGTAGCCAAGGCAGGAAAGGAGAAAAACATTAGCTGTGTCCCAAATTGATACTAGCTACTAAGCAGTTCTTGTGCACTCCTTAACGAGACAGCCTCTGTCCATGAGAGGGACAGTGGAGCCAACATCTGTAGTTTTCAAAATCTCTATTTATTGGTTGGTGACTTTTTCCACAACCCCACAGAACCCACATGCAGGACCTACAGGAAGTGACCCAGGACCTCCACTACGAGAACTTCCGCTCAGATCGCCTCAAACGGGGTGGCAGGTTGTCCTCCCATGGTTACATTCTGCCTCTGTCTCCTGCGTACGTACTTGTCTGTCAGCTTTGCTTTTCTGCACCTCCCCCACCTCAAACAGCAAACCTCTGATTAGACTTAATCATATATCATATATATATCATATATAATGAATACAGCAGTGTTAAATAAAAACACAACACAGAAACGCCATAGTCAGGCACATGCGGACAACAGATGTTAGTGATAAAACATCCAGAGCTGTGTCTACGGAAGCTGAGTTAGTAGATAGATCATGTACCTCCTGTTATTATTCTGTTGTTGAACTAGTATCATTCTGTAGTACAGTAGCTCTAACTCACCGTTTTGCATGTCGACTACATCAGTTAGGCCGTGGCAGCAAGGCAGAGCTGAACTCAGTGCTGTGGGCCGCAGTGGGTTGTGGTTTTACATGGTTAGTTGGTAGCTAAATGGCATATTTAGTTTGAGTATCTGTAGTGGTTGTAAACAGGATTAATGTGTGTCTCATTTAACATAGTGTGGATATATCATCATTTAACCCTCAATGTAGACCAAAGAGATTCTTTTAGACTTTCCTCTAAAGCCATCCCAGGATAAGGGAGTGGTTTTACTGCCTCCACATTGCCTCGCCATCTGTCCATCGATGGCTATCTGGTCTTGATTTGTCCAAATCCCATGAGTGGACTGTTGGAGGTACCGTTTTTTTGTCATTTGGGGGAGGTAACTCTGTTCCCCTGACTCTCGCACTTGCTGCTTCTCTCTTGAATCTTACTGCTTTCATCTCTCTGTAGTTATTTGTTGTAGATGCCCACCTTTTCTCTAGTGAGCTGTTCTGTCTAAACTCCACTAACCCACTGACCCCTTCTTCACCTTCTCAATGTGGCTTTTGTCATGTTTGCTTAATGCTACTTAAAATGGTACAGTGTGCACTCTCAGGCACGTACACATACAAACACTGACTCAGTGCTTTATAATGCTTTATAAATCATCACACAAAGTGATTTTACATGTATAACCTCTCTGACTGTGCATTTAACGATTTTTTTTTGTTAATTGGCATACATTCTGCAGAAATATTAGAGGTTGATTCTGTAGCGTGTAGCATCACAGTAACATCAAAAGTAACTATGGTTGTGTCACTGATGCAGAAAGGGGCCAGAGCCGGAGGAAATGGACAAGGATATGATCCTGCAGGAGAAGGAGGCTGAGGTGGGACATTTCAGACACTACTGTACTTTGGGCTCATTAAAAAGAAATTCTTTTTTTAATTAAATGATTCAGGTTCACAGTTGGTTTCTGTTCAAGTAGTCAATGTGGGACCAGTTTCTAATCAGTGGTTTATAAGTGGCAGACAAATTTTAAACTAAATTGACACCTATATGTTTCAAAGTCTCAGCTGTCTAAGTGAATGTGCCTTGTTCTTGTTGTCTCCTTGTCATACATGTTGATGTTCTGTGTTGTACAGTTGAGACGAATGCAGGAGATGATTGCCAAGATGCAGGCCCAGATGCAGAAGCAAGGAGATGGAGAGGGAGACGCCCCCCATGCGTGAAAAGCCTATGGTAAGACCAAGACCCATGGATACACTCGACACCCCACTGCATACACTACACTACACTATAGCTGCGTCTCATTAGTAGTTCCACATCCCCTCATTTACTTCCCCTCAGCCCTTGGTGTTGGGAGGCCACTTGGAGAGCACAGAGAAAGTGGGCGGAGGATTTAAATGGAGCGCACTTGCCCTTGTAGTCAGTAGTCACGATGGATCGTGGACTTCACAATAACTACCGAAGCCTTTCAATGAGGTGACGGCATTTCCTTCGTATGGTTGCGTTATGTCAGCATTTGGTAAGTAGGCATGCAATTTCAGAAATGTCTCTTGTGAGCTCAGAAAAGCAACATAAATTACATTACAATAGTGGAAATAACTAGTTATATTGGGTAAAACTACACAGCTCGTTGACATCATAGCGGAAATGATGAGAAACTGCAGTGCACAGCGGTTGATCTGCAGGCCAAGTTCACTTGAGTTTTCCAGGGAAATGGAATGACACTTCATTCACATCATGGCTGTGGGGATTCCCGAGTGCAAGTGCAGAGGGGAAGTCGACGAGGGCACGTTGAGCGACTAATGAAACGCTTCTTATGTTTCCTGAACAGGACACAACTTTGTAACTTAAATACCTAAATGAGACTCGGTTATCTATAGATGTTGGTCCTCTGTGATTTAAGTTGCAAATGCTAATGTGAAACTTTTTCTTTCCTTTTCCACTGTAGGTGTTTGAGCCACTGCTCGAGTTTGACTAGAGAGAGACGGATGATAGCAGAAAAGGTGTAAAGGTGTCTGGTTATTGACTCGTACTGCTTGCCACTATTTTTATTCCAATCCTACATGGGATCTGGACTCTTTTTTTTATTTTATACATACAGTAAAGTATATCCAAACCGTGTTATGTTTATATATTTACGGTTCTATTTTTTCATTTGTTTCATTTTATTAAGCTTTTGCCAGTTACTCAAATGAAGTCACGTGACCCACCTGTTGAAATGGTGGCATATATCTTTAATACACACCTATTGGAGATGTTCTGTTACTTTTCCATTTTTTGTTTCCATACTTTTTTTTGCTATTTAGAAAACCAAAGTATTGCTGCTTGCATTCAGTGCTTTTTAGTCCTAAAACATCTCTAAAAGCACGTGCTAGCCTTCTTTGGGAGTCAACTAGTAGCAGAAATAGCTTTTTATGCCATTGTCTCAATATTCTTTTGTCAAGACAGAAAACATGATTTCATATTCCCTCTGGTTATGAAGTGACCACACATGCTTCCCGTTGAATGGGGTCCACCCTGCTCAGTGTTAATCATGTTATCCTCCCTGTCTGCATGAAACTCGACTCTCTCTGGTAAAAATTCAGGTGAATCTTGTGTTGGGATCAGCTTCTCCCTTTTTCCTGTCCAAATCTTATCCATTAGTGCAGTTCTCAGATCAGTGTCTTTTAAGTACGACGGCATTCAAGTGTTGTTGAGCTCCTTTTTGAGTTTGATATGAATTAAATAAACTGTGACCCTTGACCTCTGACAGTCTTCCTGTAGACCTGACAAATGAAGGACGGACAAATGAGGTGCGACGCCTCTGTTTGGTGCTTTTTAACTCGACGTAATTACTCCATGTCTCCTCTACTCTTTAAAGTGAAGTCATGTGCCAGGGAGCGTTAACTGTTTTTGTGTTTGCATTGATGCAGTGAGATTTAAGAGGTATAAACTTTTACCTGTCCCAACTGCTGAGTACTTTGTGGTTTCCATGACCACAGAGAGTAAAGGTGACCCGATGAGGTCAGTGTAGCCAACGTTTCCCTCACCAGCCAAGATGTGAGTTCTTGACATTCCTCTTTGTGCTGTTTTTATCCAATATTAAAGTACCAAATATTGTTTTTGATGCATATATTGTAATAAAGTTTTATTAAACTTTATTCATCTCTTGTGTGATTTGAGCTTTTTAGTTATCAAGGTTCCTCACTATCCTACAATCACCTTTTCTGTAGTTACACCGTGCTCTTGATCAAATGGTCGTATCAGAAGAAGGAAAACACACACACACACCAGCTGATGCTTCCTGTTTCCTTTGTGTGTGTGTGTGTCTTTAATTTCAGTGAGATTAATTGCCTCTGACAGACAAAACCACTACGAACCTGCCCTGACTTAACAGGGCATCAGTAATTACAGTACAGCGTGCTGGAGAGGTTAATTACCCAAAACCCCAAGCTTACATTCTCTCTTTAGAAAGAAGAGAAAATGAAAACAGTGATACATGATAGTTTAACAATCAGCAAAGGAAATAAACAATTAGACATGAATGTAAATGTAAAATTATACATTATTTCTAGTGATATGGATGAATGCTCCACCACTGACCAGCACATAATATGCAGCACCAGACTGAGGTAACAGATAGAATGTGAGCATCAAGCAGACACAAAGCAAGATGCTGTTAAATCACACGAGCCAGCTGGTATTTGGATATGATACATAACATAATAACCCTGCTGTGGAAATGTAGAAACTGTAATCCATCCTTTCATATTGTGTTGTAGTTGCAGATAGTTCCTTTCTGCAACACATTTCTTTTATCCAAATGAGTATTCGTGCCAGCGATGCTACATTCCTGCTTGTGAGAATCTGAGTAACACCAAACACTGAAGACAATGGGACATTTTCCATAGACTTTATTATAGTTTTTTTTCTTCTCAGTCTAACAGGTATACACAACGCTCTAAATGTCATGGCTTTTTTGTCTTAAATACTCTCCGCTCTTAAAGAAAAACTGTAAAAATATTTAATTATAACTAATTAAAGGATCTCTTGGGGGACAGGGAAGGGTGCAAAGATACGAGGTGTGGGGGGTGGTGGGTGGGTGTCTTCTGTGGTCCTTATCTGAGGCATTGGGTGGGTCTGGGAGACAGAAAAGGGGGGCAGGGTTAAGTTACATCCAGCTGGGGTTTCACCGCGAAGACGGGGTGGTGTTACCATTTAAAGAAAACCTGAAAGAACGACATAAAATTGATTAATTCAAATAAACTAATGTCTTGTTTTGCTGCTTAATGAACAGCCCAGCTGACAGTTGTGGTAGTGGTTGGTACGTCACCTGCACACTCTCTCCATCATGTGTGTGACGAGGCGGTCGGAGATGCCCGGACAGGACTCCTCTGCCAGGTTGAAGGCGTTTTCCAGCTCCTCAATGGCTCCTACGCCCCCGCCACTCGCCCGTCGCTTCTCCTTCAGCTGGTGGTGGAGAAAGATGGAATAGAGAGAATTTTGTATGTCGTGCAATGGGAAGCTTCAACCAAACAATATGACTGCTCAAGGCCTAATTTACAGTTTGTAAAATCATAATAAGCAGAGATTAGTCAGGTTTAGTTGGTTCTTGTATTTATCGACAAAGCAACCTGCTTTCCTGCTCTTTTCTGTTTTATTCTTACTAATATATACTACTTTAAAACAACTTCAGAGTATATAATACATGTATAAAACCTGTATAGACGTCATTATTCACTTTTATACCTTCTTACTGGGATAGTAGGTATAACGATGAAGCAAGAGGGGAATCAATATGGATTATAAAGACGTGGTTTCGAACAGTCTCGCATAAAGTGAACCAATTTCCTTACAGAAAAATTAGAGTTACTCTGTGACTAAATACAGGCCAAATTAGTGACAAACCCCATCAGTCAGACATGCACTGACCCTCTCAATAAATGTGATAAAATCAGTTTCCAAGACCACTTTCACATGTACAAAGATCATATCAGTTCTACAGTGTTATCTATGTAATTAATGCACCAGGAGGAAATCTTACGCCCATTTTGTGTTGATATCTTCAAGGTTTTTTTTTGGTGTTGTGTTTGTAGCTCTGGCTATTTTTTTTGGCCTGCTTTGCTTTGGTGATCCAGTTATTGTGAGCACCCTCAGGTCAGTGCTATGTGCACAAACTGTCACTTATGAGGACTTGCACAGGTGTTTAAAATAGTTATTTTTCTGGACAAGATCAGCTATTCTAGATTGAGGCCGGCTCTTGGTTTAACTTAAACTGTATTCGGGAAACTGTCCCCTCTTGTTCTTAGAGGTGCCAAATTTATAAAGCGTTTGTTAAATGGGCATTTTTGTTTGTGCTCAGAAATTCAAAGCTATATAGTCCCCATCACCAACAGTTCGGCCTACCTCTCTGAAGATCGGAGTTACCAAAGCCGACAAGCATTGTGACTTGGGTTGCCTTTTCACCGAATCTCCTGACTGGGAAGAGGAAAAAACAGTTAAGACAAAACATAAAGAAAAAAAGATTTGACTTTTGTGTCTGTGTGTGTCTTACCTCTGAATCTGTGTGTGTGTAGCCCTTCTGTAACTTGTTCATAGAGTTGGGTCTGACGGTGGGGAAAGTCCACATGGGACACTGATCCACGTCACCATCAGCATCCCTGGAGGAAATCAGAGGAGAGAAAGGGATACTTTAAAATGTGAGAGGGCACCATCATGACCCAACTTCCATATCCTGAATCAATTACCTACTTTTAGTACATAAATAGAAAATGTTTCGATTTAAAAATGTGTGGACATACATGTGTGTGTACATGTATACTATCTTCTTTTTTTTGACTGTTTCCTATTAGTAGGAAGAGGTGGAGGCATGCCCAAACGCTCAAACCTGATATTTGGCAATCCTGGAATTTGTCACAAGCTACTTAGTTCTTCTAATTTAACAACATAAGTGGCTGTGAAAGTGTGTATCTGAGGTGTTTGAATGTGTGTTCTTGAGACTCACATATCTGAGTCGTCAGAGCTGGATTCCTCCCCGTGCCCCTCCGACTTCCAGCGGCGGTAGCGGTCGATCAGCTCTGTCAGATAGGCCGTCTTCTTGGTGTAACGTGTGATGAACTTGTGCTTCAGGAGCTCTTTGGCTGTTGGCCTCTGTGTAGACATGTTAGAAAGACAGAAGCAGCAAAAAGGTTAAGATTCAGTGGCCTCTGAAGCTGGAAGAAGAACCACACAGCTGGGATCAGTTGTCTAGCTATAACATGGTAAAAACAGCTTTGATAATGGGTCCAGCATCACATTACTTGGAATTAACAAGAATGTGATTTGGATTGGTTTTAATATTTGATTTACAGCACAAATTGTAATTCCTAAGGACAAGGTATGCTAATCCAATCACAAAAGTATTTGGTAGAATAAATGACCAAAGTCTTTTCCAATTTTCTGATCTCATTTAGCCCAAACAAGCACGTCTGATCCCATTTTAATTCTGCTACAATGCTTGCAGATACATGCAGGTGTATTACTTACAAAACGAGGGTCTTTATTTAGACAAGCCTCCACAAACTCTTTGAAGGGCTTGCTGTAAGGTCCCTCGAGTGTGGGTGGGGTGTTTTTCGGGATGAGGAAGAGGACCCTCATGGGGTGTAGGTCAGAGTTGGGAGGTTCCCCTTTGGCCAACTCAATGGCAGTGATTCCCAGGGACCAAATATCAGCCTGAGGGAGGGAGAGAAATGTGTGTTAACTTCACATGCAGACTCTGGAAACTGTAAGGAAATAAAATATAGTTCCCTAACTTAAGTGATGTGGATCAAATAATTCTTCCCACGTTGAAAATTTCATGTAGCGTCTACTTATCAGTATCTCTTCACAGGCTCGTCAAAGAACCAAAGTGAAACATCTCATGGCCTCACCTTGAAGTCGTAGGCTGACTGTTTGATGACCTCTGGAGCCATCCAGAAAGGTGTGCCGACAAATGTGTTCCTCTTAATCTGGGTATCTGTCAGCTGTCCCGCCACCCCGAAATCTGCCAGCTTCACGTCGCCCTGCTCCGACAAGAGCACATTGGCAGCTGGGAGAAAGAGACAGAAAAAGAACGAGTAATACAAGTAATGCTTAAAAACAAGGCATCAATAAAGGAGTCACCCAGCGTGAATGATGGATAATAATGAGTAATGAAGTGTTGTAGCACATTATTTAGGCCAATCAAGTGTAATTTTTGAAATGCCAGAACAATAATTAATTGGGATATTGTCTATTACAGATGGATCTTCCCCAGTTTCATTGTGGTGAACACAAACCGCTTCAGATATCAGGAGATAAGTAACGGCACCTTCAGTTGGAATGGAAACAGACTACACGAACAGAACCTACGTAGATAATCGACACAATCCTCTCAATTATTTTCCATCTTTGTTGACTTGAACAGAAAAAAAACATTAGCTCTCCACACACAGATATAAATCTAACACCTACAGTATGTTGTGAGATTTCATGCTCACAGAGGGTGTTAATAAATGTATGCTTGGTAGCATATTTCAGCGTGTGGACTTATTCGGTCCAGCATCTGGTTAAGACTGGATGTACATGTTGTTACTCGCTACGCAGCTCCCTCATCACTGCTCAACATTCAGCGTATTGCTGATGGAGGTAATGGACAGTCTCTCGAGTCAATACACCATACTGCTGCAAATGAACTATGACTTATGAGTATGACATCTGGATTTGTAGCAGGACAACATTTAATTGATATCTACAGGATGTTAAATGAAAAAAGAGGGACTTTGTTTTCTTCAATGCATGAAGAGAGTGCTTATTACCTTTGATATCTCTGTGTATCTTCCTTTCAGAGTGCAGATACTCCAGCCCCTTCAGTATTTCCCTCAGTATAGTAGCAATGTACGTCTCTTCAAGAGGCCCTGGACGGAGCTAGGAAGGGGAACAAATAAATCATAAAAATGTGGAAGTTGGGAGAGAGAAGAACAGGTCAGGTTTTGCCTCCTCCTGCCACTTTGTAAGATTTGTATAAAACTTTGTAAGCTGTATAAAAAAAAAATTAAATCTCCTTACCAGATCCAGAGCAGATCCTCCACCTAAATACTCCATGATAATCCACAGCTTGGTCCCCTGAGAGGAAAAAAATACTTGAAGTTTACAAACATAAAGTTTAAAGTTTAAGATTTAAAAAGACTGCTTTCCCTCTGCACCGTGTGTCTGTGTCTCTGAGCATCTTTGTATTTATAACTGGAAATAATCACTGCATGTATGGCTTCATTATTTGTGTTATCCTCTCACCTTCAGGTATGATCCATAATACTTGGTAACAAAAGGGCTATCACACTGGCTCAGCACTGTGATCTCCTGCTGAATGTCTTCGATCTCATCCTCTGCCTCCTCCAGATCTATAATTTTAATCGCCACCACCTCCTTCGTGCGGTTGTTGATGCCTTTGTAGACCTCTCCGAAGGAACCCTTCCCGATCCGCTCCTGTTTGGTGAAGTACTCCTCTGGGTCCAACCGGGTGTTCTGATCCAGTGACAGCAAAGAAAGCATTTAGTGTATTGAGTGTATGTTGTGATCACTGTGCTTAGAGGCTTATATGTGTGTATATGAGTGTGTGTGTCCCTTGAACAGCACAGAACTTGTGAGCTTAGAGCAAACGACTTGTTTCACATGTGAATGCTCTTTTATAAAAGGTTAATTAGACGTGACAAAAAGAGTTACATCTATCTGTTGGCCTATATAATAATGTTCTCATGCACTGCTCAAATATAAAAAGATGATGGATGATTAACCTTTCTTATCTGTGTCAATATCCGTCTCTTCAGTCAGGGCCCATATAATTACCTAGACTCTAGACCTAACTTTCTGCCAGGATGTAATTCAAGAGGCATGACACTTGAAAGTTCAGTGGTTTTCTCTCTCCATAACAGCAGGAAATGAGTGATGATTTGACTGAGTAGGAGGCACATAAAGAAGCATTTTAGCATCTACAGCATGTGACAACTACAATTCTAAAACAACTGAGACTTTTAAAATATTGCTGTATAATTTGATGAGTTTCCAATTACATGTTTTACATGTCCAATTACATCTTGTTTGCTGATGCTGACAGTGGCAAGGAGATGAAAAATAAATGAATTGCTATATTTGTGTATATAGCAAGTTGTATCACTTGCATTGATGGCTTAGACCCCCACCCACCTATTCATGGGAGCCTGACAGTCATGGGGGTTCGCCTTGTCTTGGACAAGAAGAAGGGAGGTGACAGTTGGTGAAAAGAGGATTTCTGTACCTGGTTTTGCATGTCTCGAAGGTGTGCCATCCCCGCTGCAGGTTGGACGGGACAGGGACAGCCACAGCTCTCTCTTTCCGAAGTTATCAAATGGTCCTTTCGGGTTTTTTCCTCCCCTCTTAGCTGTCTAGGAAGCTAGCTCGGTCGCTAGCCAACTAGATAAACACCCAATCTGCTGGCTTTAACGGGGCTGTCACTCCGCGCTCTGTTTTCGGCCTCCAAGTCCAACGGAGGACTGAAGAGCCCGGCGAGACAACTAGCTATTGACCGAGAGGCTCCATTTATGTCGGCGGTGATGAACAAGAAGAACAAATGCTCCTTCCGTGTATTAATATTTAATTCATTTCAAAGAACGTCTAGCCTGTTGTTCATTTGAAGCTTGAGGAGGACAAAATAATGGCCCAGACGGACTGCGCATGCGCATTGGTTTTGAAGAAGTTGGAATTGTGGGAGTTGTATTTCTTACCTCTGTTAAGCTGCTCTGTTGAGGTACCGGAACACCTCTTCCACAGACATTCATGACCAACATATACGTTGTAAATATACATATACATTCAGCATCAATTAATTTATGTTAATGCACTCCCTAAGACATGGTGAATATTTTTGAACAAATGTGTGTTTAATTAGATTGAGCCATGATAACTGGCAAACCTGAGGCCAGGTTGTATTTCAGCAGACAGCTATTGGTTGGATTTTGTGCTCCGAAGCAACATATGTTTTGGCTGTGCCTGTATCTGAGTCTCATCCCATAACAGACTGCAAATGCCCTGCAATCAAGCTAAAATAACACTGATTTAAGCACAATGCACCGTGGATAATGCTAATTGCTGGCGGCCCATATACATTAGTTATTTATCAGAGCTCTTTTGATGCACCTGAACTGTTTTAGATGTGTGCATGTTTTTATTGAAAATTTGTACTAGCCCAGTAACTGCCCTCTACCGTGAATTTGTACCTCTAGACATCTTTCTGTTTTACATTATGCAAATGCATGGAGACATCTGCTTTTAGGCTACACACATACCAAAACACTGTACATCTTGCTGTTTTAACAAAGCCCCAAGAAAAACTGGTCAAAAACCCAAACTTCAGCACTAGTTCAGACGCAGATGTCCTCTTACTCTGGCACTCTGTACATTTACAAGAGGTATAGAACCAAGTGCATGCACATTGTTAGAAGTGTGAAAGAGTGACTAAATATATCCATACAAATCATTAAAAGTCTTATGAAGGAAATCCTGTTACTGTACATCTTACTCTCTGCAGTCATGCATGTTTTTTCAGGGTATGTGTTTGGTTAGCTTTTGCATCTTTGTCACACCATCATAATGAAAGCAGACGGTCAAACAATGATAATTGTAAAATTAATTTACAGTACTTTAACTGTACTCTTGTTGTTACCATTTCCTTAGTGAACCTTTCTCTTATTGAAGTCAGCCATTGTTTTGTTTGTAGACATCTCATTTAGGTAAAAATGTATTTCTATGATGAAAAAATAATTTTCATATCATAACTATTCTATACATATTCTAAAAAAAATAATTGTGAAAACTTCTCTCTACAAGTAAGGAAATGTAGCTATTAGTCTGATTATAATGGCTAAATTTAATTACAGCTGGAATAACCACACCAATTACCTTCTGTGATGATGGCAAACTAATCTTAATAATAGCTCCGTATCATTTTGTATTAATCACACCAATTACATAAACAACTAATTTGAGTGTGATAATTGTGCGCGCTTGTTTTAGGACCTGGGTGCCGCCTGCTGGTGCGGCTCGGTTGGACTGACGGGGTAGCTCATAGGCTCCGCCCCGGCGGACACACGGGGCAGCCAAACTGCTAGCGACTACACACACACACACACACACACACACTAGCTTGCAGTGGTGTGTTGTTCGGTTTCACTTGTCGTTCGTCCCGGTTGAGTCTGGTAATATTACAAAACGGACAACATTTAGACACATGACATTTTAAACTTCGGTGCCAAAACCATAAAGGTAAGTAGTCATAGAAGCTGAGGCCAAGTGAAGCTGAAGATATGTCTGGTTAGCCAGCTTGTTACTGCGGTTGTCAACGCACTGCTTAACGTTAGCTAACGTGTTGTAATTAAGATAACATTAGTTAGCAACTGCGTGTCAGACATGACATACTGGTAACATTAGCTAGACATTAGCTAACATACAGACCAGACATGGAGTCTTATGTGGCTTTTCATTCAGTGACATTGAAACCATGTGTCAACAGCAGCTACACCTCATGTCAACGTTATGTAATTCCATGCAACACAACGTGAAATGTTATTTTCTAATATATTATTTATTAGCTTTGGCTGATACACTTCGTACCCTCCACCTTCCGGCTTATTTGGTTCGTCTACGGGACATGCCCTTTTACACGGGCCAGACAACATGTTTTGGGTTGTACTCTAAGCCACTGAGCCAATTAGCAAGGACTAAAGTCACCATATTTGTCATTTTTAATTAGGCATGATTATGCTGCTTTCAACTATAATCAGGATGGCATTGCATAAAGGCTGCTTACATTCATATGAGGGAGATGACAAACATCCCTAACTCACAGATATGAGCTTTGATGTCATTATTTCACATTTGACACTCCTGCCTCTGTGATAGAGCCATCACTGAAGTGTTGTTTTACTGTCTGCATTCTACCTTGCACGCCAGTCTTACCTTTTATCTGTTCAGTATTTGTAAGTGTTTTTCCATTTCCTTCCATTTGATGTGTCTACAGGCTGAATGAGTGGGCCAACCTTCACCTCCCCCTCTGCAGAGGTGGCTGAGATGAACCGCATCCATTATGAGTTGGAGTACACAGAGGGCATCAGCCAGCGCATGCGAATCCCCGAGACCCTGAAGGTGGCCTCGGAGAAGCAAACAGGGTCTCTGCCACTTCAGCAACCCCTGCCCATTCACACAACTCTGATGCAGGTGCCAGAGAGGATCGTCGTAGCAGGTGAGGACAGAAGATAGGACTTCAGTCAAAGGGTGCATGGCCGAAAATACCATTTTTATTTAACTGTCTCCTCCTCACTGCCTCCACAGGTGATGATGGGGAATCTCTATTTTCTCGCCCCCGAGACTTGGACCTGATTCAGTCCATCCCTCCTGTGGACCTCCTGAACATGAAGGCCCCACCACGTGTCCTCACCCTTACAGAACAGCCACTGGACTCCCTTGAAACTGAACAAACCGCCACTTCACAGAGCAGTCTTAGCCAGCCAGTAAGGGTCAAATCACTGTTTTCATGTCCTTTGTATTTCTCATTATTTCTGTACGTTTGCTGATGTAAATATTGTAGCTGTAGTAAGATTTTAGGTATTAATCCAATTAGGTGGAGACAGGCGGTGATGTTAGAGCAGAAAGATCATGATTTGAAGGTTATTGGGTGAAAAACAAAAACCAATATAGAATTTTGAGGTACTATAGGTAGATTAAAGGATACACCGGCTACAGTGGTGCCAACAGAACCAAAGCCATTATTTAGTTTAGATTGTTAGTTGTATTTGGGTAGTGTACCAGTGGAGATTGCTTATGCTTGTCATGTAATTTGTGGTAAATGAAGTACAGTTGAAATTGAAAAACTTAAGCACCTCCTGGGAAAATGCAGCACAGAGGCTGCAAATGTCTGTGAATAATTAGCCATCAAAAAATGCCACTCTGGGCGGCTATATGATTCTGTAGAAATGGCAGCCGATATCCCCAATGAGGACAGACAGCCATCACACATCAATTACAAGTGTCCAAAATCAGTGTTGACTTGTTCCAATCAGTTATGCTGGACTAAATGTGGCTGTAATCAACCTAATAATCACACAATTTCATATCTTTGGATAATTCATAGGCCCAGTTTCCTGCTCGGTCTCGAAGGGAACGCAGTGCGAGTGAGAACATATCTGGCCGCCACAGCAGTCAGATCATCAGAGGTGATATAAGGTAAGCACACATCAACAGTCAGAAGTATGTGTGAAGGAATTTCACTTTACTTACTCGCAGTTCCAAGAACAACTTGCAGGAAGATAGAAATAGACATACAGATAAAAACAAGGACCACAAAGCAAAACAAAGATAGGCAAAAGTTAACAGAACTATAATGTACATACAAGGAGATAAATATAAATATTTTATAGTCGAGACACCTGTTACAACACTGCTTGACTGCTGCTGCCTGTTCATTCTGAATTTGTTATCTCCTATTCTTATTTCTCTTGGTTTGTTTAAAAAAAATCTTATTTCTTTACTATTTCTCCCCACTTACCTCTCGGCCAGTGTAACCCCTTCCCCTTCTGCCCCACCAGTCCGCTTGTGTCCCCCCCTCTGTTCCCCTGAGGATGCAAACATCAACCTCTTCACAGCTGCGGGGTTCCTGTCTTATATCCAGTCAACAACACGCCGGGCATACCAGCAGGTCCTCGAAGTGCTGGATGACAGCCATCGCAGGTGACTTTCCTTCTTTGTCCCTGAATTTCTCAGAAGTCATTGTATCACAAAGTTTCTCAGAACTAACAGCTGGTCCTGGTTCAAGGAAATTCATGAAATTAGGGCATTTTTTAGAAAAGAAATAAACTATTCTCACAGCATTGTAACCTTTTAGAAGAACTCCTCAGGTTAAGAACTATAATGGATCAGGAAAATAATGGAGTGTAGGAGTTTCTGAGGCAAAGGAGAAAGCAGCTGTAAGGCGTCAAAACATTTTCTTGAAGTGATGCACATGAAAATTGTGCTGGGATGTTTATCTGATTTGAGATGTGTTGGCATTTCTCACTAAAAGAAACATTATGAGGCCATTAATGTTGTTTCCCACGTCATTCCCCCTGTGCTCTATGTGAGCAGAAAACACTGTTTTAGTGGAGGTACCTGAAGTTGTCAGGGTCATTAATGAGACACGTGTCTGTGTCATCAGCGTTATGCACTTGTCTGTCAGCCTTATTTGGGTTGGCAACTTTAGACTTGCAAGTGCAGGGGAGAAATTAAACAATATAACTGTTGTTAAATGTCCCCATAATGTCTCTTCAGTGGAAATGAGTGCCGGAAAAACTTCCCTTTCAGGATCGTTTCGGTAGCTGTGCAGACAGTCTCTGAGCTAGACTAGTTCATTATGTCACTGTTATCATTATTCTAAATGTACATATGTTGATCTCCACAGGACACACCTGGACCTGGCTCTGGATATAAACCCTGATGAGTCTGGCTTAGTCGATGCCTCCTCACTACGGCGACAGGTAATATGACTCACATGGCTGAATGATGCTTGTGTCACTGATAAGTGATTGATATGCCTCTCCGCTGATTTGGTGTGCATATTATGAGTATTTTCTTCTACTTTTAGGTTTTATAATTTACAACTGTAAGGGCACATTTAAGGCGTGCTGACAAAACAAGCTTATGTATCCCATATCCCACACAGCCAGGGATCAGTTACAACTGGCATTTTTAGATACTCCGCTGTAAACAAAGACTCAATAAACATAAACAAATACATTACAAATACAAGTACTAATCACATTCTGGGCCAGAAAGAAATAACTCAAAGATTTTCTTTGAAACTTACAGTATTGTTCAACTGTTGCGACTGTAGTTGTGTGGTTTTATGTAAGTTTGTTTGGTATAACGTTAACAGAAATCTTTTCCGAGGAAAAAAATCAAAAAGTTCCTTGTGTCTGTTGTTGATTTTGATATAGTTCTGCTTTGGACATCGTCTTGCACACTTTGAACTTTGAAAACCAGATAGTGGTAATCCTATGTATATACTTGGGCAAGTCTTACGCAGGCTCCAGCACAAGTAGTGCTGAAAAAGTATCTTTGTGTTTTTCGTTCAGATTGTGAAGTTGAACCGGCGTCTGCAGCTGCTGGAGGAAGAAAACAAAGAACGCTCCAAGCGAGAGGTGATCCTGTATTCTGCTACTGTGGCATTCTGGCTTATTAACACCTGGATCTGGTTCCGTCGCTAAGATGGGACAAGACTGAGTCTCCCAAAACACTGGAAGCCAAAGCAATTCCTTGTTAAAGGTGCAACCATTAAAATACAGTATGAGCTTTTACAAAGTCTTTACTACATCTAAAGGCAACCACAGGAAACGTCAACAACATTGGCAAATGTCCCCCACAATCCTCCATGTTATATAACAAATTTTATACTGGAATTTCACTTGTTGTCAAGACAAGACCTGAGACAGTAAACCATACCAATGTTTACACAGCCAATGATACACCAATGTTTGGTATATCTCCCCAGCGTTATTAAATTTCACACCTGATTACAAACTGGCTCTGGTGGGATACAACAGCACTAGAACTAGATGTAAAGCTAAAGTTAGCATATCTCACATTCAAAGATTAATTTATGTTTTTCATTCCTGTATAAACTAGCAAAGACATAGCACAATGACACTACAGCTGGATGATTGCAAACTGCAGCAACAACAAACAATAGTTACCTTATTAGGCTAAAACTAGCTACAACATAGGTGTCAACTCTGAATTAGTTTTGCACTGCAGCGCAGTTCACTTGAGTTTGAGAAACAAACCCTCACTGGTATATTATGGTTATTTTGTGCAAAGAACCAGGAAAATACTACTGATTGCACCTTATAAGCTTGATAAATCCTTTGCACAACAACAACAGATGTTACAGTGATGCCTACCATCATTCTTCTTTGTCAGAGTAAACCGCTTCGGGAGGAGAATGATTAGAGGGGAAATGAGGATTTACTTACGCGACAAATGTTTTGGGAACCTAGCCCAAAGCTGGAACTATAGTTACAGGACCAAGCCTCAGACCTGACCTGTCTTGTCTGTTTGAAATTGAAGTTTTGTCAAAAACTACCATTCTTAAAGTGTCAAAGTAAGATGACTAAATCTAGAGATGCCATAACATTTACCCTGAATGTCCTTCTGCATTACCCAAAACATTTGTGTACAGTACTTGAATAGCTTATTGTTGAAATGTTGTAGTTTGTCCATAATATCTTTTGTTTTTTTATTACCTCTTTGGCAATCACATGCTGAGGGATTCTGTTAGCTTGCTGAAGTGGCAACAAAAATACTAAGGGTAGGGTACTGAGGGTATTATATGTGAAGTGATAATGTTCTCTCATGCTGTTTATACTGTTTGAGCTTGTTTTTCCAGAGAATTCATGTATTTCCACTAAGTTACCTACAAGACTAAAAGCATGGTTCTATTCATCAACAGTGTGATATACATCTTAGAGCTACTGTCTGTATGATCATGTGTAATAGATGGCTATGTATATGAAATATTGATGTCATTTTTCAATAATGAAATGAGTTATGTATTTCATAGAGATTTATTTATCACATATAATGCAGAGCCATCAACACATTTTTTTCTGTTAAGCACTATACCCATGACTTAAAGCTGGAGTTTTAAGTTAAATCTTTTACTTTCTTTGTAATATGAATACATTCATTGTTAATATTTTTGCTGTAATAAATGATGGATGTTCATTTCCTCCGGAGCCCTGTCTCTGTGTAATGCTGACCCCTGCTGCTCCATTGGCTAGTATGCGACACCAGGAAGATGTTCCGGGGTCTTAAACTGGACATCGTTGTAGAGACTTGCCTTTCAAGTAAAACACCAGTCCATTAGTACTAACAAAGATCCTCATCACAAACTACAATTCATTTGGAACTAAACTAACCTGAATTGTATTTGATCATTTTCTTCCGGAAGTATTCATACAACAGAAGACCGGTGGTGCTGGTAGTACAATGGGGATCACTAAACTGGCAGATTTGATCCGCTCGGATGCTCCTGGTGCTATTTCTCATAAGGATATCAGTGACTACACAGGTAATATCCCTGATAGCGTGCCAATCTATTTTACTGGCGCAGTTAATTTTTGTCAGCGATAGCTAATTGCTACCGTTAGCATACAGGCACCTGACTAGCTACTGCATTAGCTAACTTTACGTTAACGTTACAACCATCAATCACACTACACAACAAAACCTATTTAACACAACACAATGTAACACTAACGTCACTTCTCTGAAACGTAGTAAATATAAAATATTACCAGTAAAACTTCAACATTTACTCTGTTGTACAAAGTACAAAAGTACTTGAGTATTTCCATTTATTGCTGTTATGAACTGCACTTTTTAACCAGCTAGCGTTACATTTGACAGGGGAACACTACTTTTTACTTTTTACAAAACACGATTACAGAAAGTATGCTAGTTAAAATTGACTCGACCTTGATCAGTCACAACATTAAAATGCTGCTTACGTGTTAATGCATCAGTAATAATATAATAATAATAATATTTATTATTATGAAATAGAATTAAAACACTTTGAAAAGAGCCACTGCATAATGAGTACTGTTGTTACTAACTTTCCTGATAATACTAGTACTTGACTGCAGGTCTTTTTTACACTGGCATTGCTACTTTTACTTTAAGTGATGGATATGTATATTTCTTCCACCACTGCTGAAGTATTAACACCAATCAGAAATAGCCTCTGAAGAATTGTTTATCCCACAGTGTTGTCTACATTAACCTGTATAGGTGTTTAATTACACTGTATGTTAACTGGTCTAACTAACTGTTTGCTGCTGGGTTTGTACCTGTGAAGGAGGCACGAGTATCTTGCCAAGTGAAAGGATGACACAAACCCCAACATATTACCGGCCAAGCTCCGATGAAACAGTCACTGAGGCTTAAGATGATTGATGAATGCATTACTGAATTGAAAGATGAAGAAGAATGATTTAATATAGCTAGATACAAATATTACATTACTGACAGCATATTAATGCTGCAGTTAGAGACATTTTATTGAGAAGTCTTTTGAAGTCAAGTAATGTGAACTGACTATCTGCTGCCAGGTAAATAAAGTATTGTAATATCATTTGTATATTTATGTAATTGACTGATACTTACACATCATATTTTCCTCTGAAATGTAGTGGAATAAGACATGTCACAAGGAAAGGAAGAGTGCTTCATAGCTGGAGCATAAAAACTGTACTTGAAGAAATGTAATCAGTTACTTTTGATCTTCTGATGAGAGGATGTGATAGACAAGCCATGGAAACTGTATTATAGGTGCTGATGATGCTGGTGCTGTGTTACACTCCACAGGAAAAGTAATCGCACTGGATACCTCTATTGTTGTGAACCAGTTCCGTGCAGCGACGCCTTCACTGAGGTGAGCTCCTTGATGGCCAATTACCATTGTGTCTCACTAACGTGGAGCAACAGTAGATTTGTTCTCTTTTCTCCGACAAGACTTCTCTGACACAGTCCCAGAAAATAGTATGTTCAACAATAAACAGCAGTTTCTATTCTTTGGCCAGTGTATTTGAGTGAAAATATTTCTTTTCTGTAGCCCCCTAACAGGTCTCTTCTTCCGCACGCTCACCTTCCTAGAACACGACATAAAGCCAGTGTTTGTGTTCGACGGAAAGCCTCCCGGGGAAAAGACAGCTGTTGTGAGTGACACTTTTAGATCTGTATCTTTTGACTCAACTTGACACTAAACATATCCTCCTGGTGCGTGTAGGACAGTCACGGGTCAGAGACAGACTAATCTGAATTCTTCCCTGACATGCTCATAATGGCGGTAGAACTGTGCTGACTGAAGATAATATATTTTTTAAAAAAAACAAGGAAGTGAAAGTCAATGTGATGGGCCAGTGTGATAAGATAGACACAGCACACACCTGTAGTGTAATACAGATGACTGCCACCCATGCTGAACAAAGCTTCTGTTTTTCCTGCAGCTTGAGAGGCGAGCTGAGGCAGCTGGTTGGAGGTCCCCCAACCGCACCGGCACAGGTACATCTACACAGATTGATAAGTTTAAGTTTCATTAGTTATATATACGGCACTACATTCTTGAGAGATAACGCTGGGAATATTATTTGAATGTCAAATTGTCATTCTCCACGCAGCATCACCCCTGACCAAAGACTGTCTCCAGCTCCTGAATCTTCTGGGTGTTCCTGTCATCCAGGTACGACCTGCTAAACGTAGAATATACTGTATACATTTGTTCATATTTCTCTCGCTGTCTCTTTCCTTCTTCCCTCACTTCATGCCTTTTCATTTTTATCTTGCTCTCTTTCTCTATGTCTTGTGCTCCAGGCTCCAGGGGACGCTGAGGCACGGTGCGCATGGCTGGTGAGAGAGGGGACTGTGGACGCTGTGGCATCTGAGGACATGGACACACTGCCGTTTGGAGCCAATATTCTCATCCGCCAGCTGAACGCCAAGAAGGACAGGTAAGAACTGTGCAATTCATGTGTTGCTTAAAGGATTGTACTGGAGTTTTTCCAGTAATCCATTTCTTAGTATAATTCATATTCATGCTGGTTATTTTTCCAAAGTATGCCATAGATATTTATATTGTTAAATGCGTTTTCCCTACTTTATGAGTAGCCTCATAGTTTCCCCTCATGTCAGTGTACGATGAAAATTCTAGTAGCAGAGACTTGAGACATGCTTGTCATAATGAACAGCATGCTCAGATGTATTTTGGGTAAAGTTATACTCTTGCATTGTAGTGAAGTGTGCATTTAGTACTCTTTATAACCTCTGACATCTAAGACTTCAGAAAACAGCATTGGATTCATGATCACTGTCACTAGAAAATTAAACCCACACGCATGTGTACACGTGGTGATGTGTAAGTGATAATGTCGAAGTATTAGAGCTTGTGACATAACATGCTCATCTGTAGTGATATTGATGCATTGACGTCAGCCGAGACTGTGAGTCCTCCAATCAGACGTCATCCCGTCAACTGGGGGAACTACAAAACTAGGCCGAGCTGACAGAAGTATTTTAAGCCACGGTAACTCTCAGAAGAAGACTAACTAGGTGCTTCTTATTTTGTCTAGCAGGTCACAGCGGTAACATCAAATGAGCTGCATACAGTCCACAAGCATATATGTTATGAGGGAGGTTTCCAAACTGATCTAATGTTGGTCCATGCTCCTCTTCTTCTTCTTCTTCTTCTTCTTCACAGTGACATAATTGAATATTCTTTACCCAAGTTGTTAGAGAAACTCCAATTAAGTCACGTAGAGGTAAGACTGAAACTTTCTTTAAGATGTCTCAAAGCATAGAATATCATAATTTGTAATACGGAAATACTCAAACTTTTCTTCTTTGGCAATTTTCTTCCACCAGTTTGTTGACCTGTGTATTTTGTTGGGCTGTGACTACTGTGACAAGATAACCGGTTTGGGTCCTAAGAAAGCTCTGACACTAATCCAGAAGCACCGAACTATTGAGAATGTGGTTTTGCATATCAACAGAAAGGTACTAGATGGACAACAAGTGGTCTTTGTTTTTCTTTCTGTACGTTGCTTTACAAAAAAGTAAAAGATCTATTAAGACACTGGTATCTGCTGCTCTTCAGACCCATCCTGTGCCACATTCCTGGAAGTACAAAGAAGCACGCAAGATATTCTTGGATGCCCCACAAACTGTAGCTCCTGAACTCACCTGGACTGAGCCAGATGAAGAAGCCTTGGTTGGGTTCCTCTGTCACGTCAAACACGTTAAGTATGCACTCTATGTATTTTTGCACAAGCCCAGTTTAAATTTCACATGCTTCTCTCTTTCAAAGACAGTCGTGACTGCATTCATGTTGGTGTGTTTCTAGGGAGGACAGGGTCCGTCGTCGAATGGAGAACTTCCGTCAGATGCGCGAAAGTAAGCGGGAGGAGAGGGAAAAGGAGAGGGCAGCAGGGTGTAGCAGGCAGACTCGCATGGAGGACTTCTTCAGAGTTACCAGAAAGAGGGATCAGGTGAGCATAACAAAACATACAAAAGTGAATTGGATGAAATGAAATGTCTGAATCAGTCATGATTTCTACTTCAGTCAGTTATGACTTGAAAAAAGTCAGTTTCCAAGTAGTTCCAAATGTGGTGTGTTGATTTGTCTGAACGCTTGTTCTCTCTTTCTCCCTCTAGCCTGTGGAAGCTGCAAACTCTTTAAGCAGCAACAGAAAGAGACCAAAGACGAAATAAGGCCCCCACCATCTGCCGCTTGCTGCCTCCACCATCACAGTGGGAAAGGAGTCATTTTCAACCCTCTCTGTCTTTCCAGATATCTCAAAAAAAATATGAAAAAAACATTGACAGACAAATCTGTGATCTCAATCTTGAATTTCTGCCTTGAGATGATTTTGTTTTAACAAATGATTATGCCTTATTCCTGTGCCGATGAGAAAGTCTAGCATCTTCGAGAATCCATGTTGACTAAGTGGTTTTCCATTGATTTTGATTTTATTTTCTATAACATTAATAACTGACAAATTTCAACAGTTTCAAGCCAGCAGCTTTACATGTTGGATCATAGTTTTGCGTTTGTGCTTTTCCAAGTGATCTTCCAGTCACTGACGAATTCAGAAGAAGCCAAAACAGGCATCTTGCAAGACACTGACTTCAAGTCTTTGTCTCTGCATGGGAGCACTACCCCCACTGACAATACAATAATCTGATCTTGTCTCGACAGCAGTGTCCCCAACAATGCAATTCACTGAGCAGTTCTTCAGTGTATCCAGCAGTTTCCTGCAAAGCCACCAAGAAAAGCAGAGCAGGCGGCGGGCGGCTATGAAAGAGAACAGTGTGATCACTGTCAGGGAGGCCTACCCCCAAGCCAAAACTGGAGACAGGGGATGTCTCATCTCTAGATATTCAATGAGCACCTGTTGTGTAAAGGGTGCCAAGGCAGAGGCCAAAGACTTGAATTTTAAAACATGCACTAAAGTGGGATCATGTCTAAAAGATATAGTGAGATGTTTCAATCCACGTGAAGATAAAAAATATGTTATTTTGAAATACTTGTAAACACAGTATACAGAGAATACACTGTATGTTTTATGTGTATATTTTTATATTTTATTTTGTAATGTTGTTGGGATTTTGAAATTAAAATGATGTAAAAGTTTATTTGTTTATGTGACGTTCTCATTGTAAGTGTGACTGGGTGTGGGTCAAACACAGCAAACTGTACAAATGTATTGTTTTCATAGCACCCTTTATTCAGTATTTTATTCTGAAATATTTCCAAAAGGAGAGTTACTTTTCATAAAAATACGAGGCATCATTCCAAACCGACAGATGGCGCCTGTGCTTTGTGACGCTGGTCTGCGTCTCACTCTTTTCCGTGTAGAAGAAGCAGTTTGTCAGTCGCCCAGTCTCCTCGCTAGACCTCTCAGCAAGGTGTCTACCCGGCCACCGCCGTCGCACGCGACAAGTCTTATCCTGAAGACACCCGCCCTGCCCCGGGTCCCTTTACCAAACTTCCTCCCCGGTGATACCAGCCCGCTGTTGTCGGCCATGGCGACAAGTGCCAAGCGAAAGCAAGAGGAGACTCATCTGAAGATGCTCCGGGAAATGACTAGCCTGCCCGCGAATAGGAAATGCTTCGACTGCGACCAGCGCGGCCCGACCTATGTCAACATGACAGTGGGCTCCTTCGTCTGCACCACCTGCTCTGGGATCCTGTGAGTTTCCTTTTGGGCGATAGTATCTTCTTCATTGTTTTCGGTGTCCGCCAGGCAAAGGACAAGGCACCGCTGTCGGTCATGGTTTTTGTTCGGTCCACCACTGACTTGGCGGTACCGTTAGCTCGTTAGCTAGCGTTGAAGTCAGGACAGGTACCCTCGGTCCCTCCCGAGGCCGTTGGGTTGGGCCGGGTAGTGTCGGCGGGTTGGTTTGTTCACAGCAGGACTTCAGTGTGATAAGATGTGGTGTTATAGATACATACAGACTGAGTGTGAGGGATGTCTCAGTGCCTGTGGTGTCAAGGTTAGCACACCCAACTGTAGGTTCACATACCAAACAGTCAAATATTTAACTAACGTTAACTTGTTTAAAAACAGCACGTCACAGGGGAACCTCCTCAAGTTGAACTTTAGCCCGACGGACACACACACACACACACACACACCTATAGATAAGCAGGAGCACGGTGGGTCTCTCAACTTGGGAAGTAATTGAAAGACGAAGTGGGGCATTTGGGTCGTCCTTAGCTGCTGTCTGATGAAACCACTTCTTGTTCCTCGGAAACTCATCGTTATGAAATCATAACCAGGATTTAGGCAATGAACCTGATTTATGCAAGATCGTAACTGCTCACGCCCATGGAGTTGCTCATACAGAAGCACACTTTTCTGCTTATCTTGCTGTCAGTATGTTGCATGTTCATGTCAGGGAAGGTGTTGCAAGCCTCCATCCAGCCAGTGTGTTGTACAGAATTAGGTCAGTAGAACATCAGTTAGGAAAAGTGGAATAACTCTAACTAACGTTTGAATGTATGGACAGTGCTAGCATCAGTTTTAAAACTCAATGCTTATCTAAAAATCTGTTTACCTCATTGGACATTTTTTCTTTATTGTTTTGCATCATTAAATCACAGTGGATTCATCTGGCCTTCTTGATACAGATCAACAAAAAGTGACACTTAAATGTTGATAAAAGTGTAACTGACACAAGTATTCCCCCTCTTACAGTCAGTATTAGTCGAGGCACCTTTGGCAACAGTACAGCCTTGAGTCTATGTAAATAGGTCTGTATCAGCTTTACACATCTGGACGCTGCGGTTTTTCCTCATTCTTCTTTGCAAAACTTTGCAAATGCTCTGTGAACTGCTGTGAACAGCAATCTCCAAATCCTGCCATAAATTCTGGCTTGGAAGGAGGTCTGGGCTCTGGCTTGGCTGCACATTAACATTGTTGGTGCTCAGCAAGTCCTGTTACAGATTGCATCAGGTTTTCCTCCAGGATGTGTCTTGAGTGTCTGACTTAATTTTACCTTAAACCTCCACAAGCCTTCCATGGCCCAGAGCAGGATGCTGCCATCACAAGCCTTCATGGTGGTGATGGTGTGTTTGGGTCTCATCAGACCATAGAACTGTCTTCCACTTTGTTTCAGAGTCTCCCAATCCCTTATGGCAAACACTAGCCCAGATGTCATGTGATTTTTCTTTTTTAAAAAGCGTGTTTATGTTTGCCAATCTGCCATAAAACTACAACTGGTTAAGCAACAGTTGTTGACGGCACTTTGTCTCCCTCCATCTTCGCAATAAAAGCTCCTCTGGAGTTGCCTTAGGCCTCTTGGTGCCCTTCCTTGCTAGTGTCCCTCTTGCAATGACCCTCAGTTTTGAGAACAGCCTGCTCAAGGCAGACTTACAGCAAAAAAAAAAAATACACACACACACACACACACACACACACACACACACACACACACACACACACATACACATATAATACACATATTTATGATTGACCCTGCTGTACTCCAAAGTGTTGGTGGACTTTTCACTCAGTCTTGAGGGTCTAAGCCCCCCTGGTACAAACATCTGCTTTTGTTTTGTGCTTTTTGTATTTATAAAAAAAACCCCCAAAACATTTGTCTTCATGATTTCGCTTTTGCCAGAAAACTGACCAACTAACTGTTGCACCTTCCAGCTAGTGTATGTGACTTCATGTCACTTCCCACAGATTACACGCAGGTTAATTTCAATTTGGCTCATTATGTGACAGTTAGCTGCACCAGTTACCTTATGATTTTTGAATGTCGTAAACTTCAAATGCTCATGCAATTAATTATTGGTTTAGATCAAAGTATTTCTTCTGTGGATCCATGTAAAAGAATCTTAATTACACTCACTATGATTTAATGTTTTAAAACAATGAAACACAAAGTGTATTTGGGATTTGTCTCTAATAACAGTGAGCACAATCTCTACCATTTCTAATTTAGTCTAGGTCATTTCTAATCAAACAGTCAAATGTTTCTGAATTAACTTGTGCCTTTTTGTTTTCCATAAAGTCTATTGTCTTTTAAGTAGCAGTAGATGCTTACCTCTGATGTTATGCTGGTTTGCATTTTAGAAATGTCTGTAAAATGTTCATACTTGCACTCAGTTTCTGTGTCCCAAACATAAAATACTCCTGCATGTATTCACTCTGAAAAGAGAATGTATGGGTGCGCCTGTGATTGGGGTTTTTGTTTGCTCGTTTCATATCACATGAGCAGCATTGGGTTGCATCCTGCTTCTCTTGTTCTTAAGCTAACATATACCTCCTCCACCCACAGGCGAGGACTGAATCCCCCACACAGAGTGAAGTCCATCTCTATGACCACATTCACACATCAGGAAATTGAGTTCCTACAGAAACATAGCAATGAGGTATCATGCACACTTTACAACAAAGGACTCTGCACCATGTTTCACATAGATCAACACTGTTTTTTATAGTTATGGTTATCTGGTTTTGATTCTGAAGTGGGATGTTGGCATTCTTCTGAACCCTGCTTAGTCAACTTTATTGGCATTCCTCCCTCCCTACTTTTTTTCTCCCATTTCTGGTCATCCCCTCCCCCTTCCCTTTGCTTTCTCTCACCTCTCTCCTGGCTTTGCCACCACCCCCACCCCAATCCCCTCCTTACCTCCCACTCTCCTCATTCCTCTGCCCCCCCTGTAGGTCTGTAAACACATCTGGTTGGGCCTCTATGACGACAGGACATTGGTTGTTCCAGATTTCCGAGAACCACAGAAAGTAAAAGAGTTCCTTCAGGAAAAATACGAAAAGAAAAGATGGTAACATAAACATTGATCATTTTTTGTTTGTTTGATACGTTTTGTCAAAAGTAAAATCTGTTGATAAAAGATCGGGATCAGACCAACATTCATGACCAGTCGTATTTCCGTTCTTCACCGTGTGAATAGACAATGTATAAATGGATAGATAATATTTTATACTTGCACTGCTTTAAATAATGTAGTTGGAAAGGTAGTCAATATTTGTGCTAAAATGTCAATGTCAAAAGTTCTGCAGTTCATTCAGTAATGCAGGCTTGTTGTTATCAGCTGTGATTTAAAGCGAAAGAGTGCTGAGAGTTAAGTGCTACCTCTGCCAAGAAAACATTTTACAGTCATGGATTTGGTTAACCATGCATTTGAGTTTGATAGCATGCTCTTCATTGTCTAGGACTTCTTATGTCTACGTGTCACTTTCTTCTTTTACTGCAGTGTTGGTGGAAAGAGAGCACAACTTTTAAACACTGTGCTTTATGATGCAAGGTCCCATTTGATAAGATTGAAATACTTACTTTATCCCAATCAGATCAATCAATCAAACAAACAATTACTCATTTGTATGTTCACATACTGCCCAGATGAGATCGTATTCCTTTTTTTTTTTTTAATTATGTCTCTACATTTGTTATGGTGTTCTTTCCTGAATGCCTAGGTATGTTCCTCCAGATCAGGCAAGGGCAGTAGTAAGTGTCCAGGCCTCTGTGTCCGGCTCCTCAGCCAGCAGCACTGGCAGTACCCCAGAAGTCCAACCCCTCAAGACCTTGCAGCTCAACAAGACCCCACTGCGCCAGGTAACAGAAATGTACACTGAGCCTCCGTTTGCCCATTAGATATCCATCTATGGTGTCTTTTAGAATTTGGTTGGAGGAAAGTTTCAGTCCTTTTGTTTTTCCGGCTACTGCCCAGTCTCCTGCGCTAGGTCGCTCCCAGGCTCACAGCACTGCCCAGGAGAAGAAGTTTGACTTGCTCTCGGACCTCGGAGGAGATATCTTTGCTGCTCCACCCACTCAAACTTCCAGCTCTACCAACTTTGCCAACTTTGCACATTTTCCAAGCCAGTCAGGTAAGATAGCTTTCTCTCAGAGAAAACATTTCACCCAGAATAATACAGATTGATACAGATATTTAGCAGTATGTAGCCTTTGGTTTGTCATCATCCCATGCATTGCCCTGCCATTGTTTTTATTTCCACATTCATTGTCTGTTAATTTTTCCTTGTGTATGGCTGCAGCACCTCAGGGTAATTCAAATACCAACTTTGCCAACTTTGAGGCATTTGGAAACACTGAAATTCCATCCCATCTGAGCACATCACCCCCCTCAAAGTCCTTTTCATCAGGTACCCCCTCCCCACCATTGTCTTTCCTCCACCCTATACACACATTCACCCTCTCTTTTTCTTATTCATTTCTTACCCACTGTGTCCACTGGGAAAGCCCTTTCTGTATCTGGCAAAGCTCTATAGATGCTTAGAGCATGTGCTGGTCATCACTGTTGTTGCTAAGCAACTGTTGAAAACTTGATGGGAGCACATTTGTCTTGGACAAAATTTTAAAGGTTTTTAAAGTAATGCTCAGAGCAGTGAACAATTAAGACGTGCTAAGTTGTTAGCAATGCTGGGAACACACCAATACATCATCATTCATTTTGAATTCATTTGACAAAGACATCTCAGAAGTGACGTGACGAGAGACACCCAGTGGACATTTAGCCCTGACTCTCACACTGTGCATATGTTACAAAATACCAAGCTTTTACCTGAATCAGTTAGTTATTTCTTTGTCTTTTTATTATTTGAGCGTGTGTGTATGCATGTGGCACTTTGATCTTATCTTTGAATATCTTTTTTTTCCTTTTCAAAAATGTGTTGAAAGGGGGAGGTGTGCCAATCCCATC
Organism: Enoplosus armatus; assembly: GCF_043641665.1. Taxonomy (NCBI): domain Eukaryota; kingdom Metazoa; phylum Chordata; class Actinopteri; order Centrarchiformes; family Enoplosidae; genus Enoplosus; species Enoplosus armatus. Next base: position 16,762,476 of record NC_092193.1, read on the forward strand.
AATGTCTAGTGCCGTCCCTGCTCAGTCCCACACAGGGAGCACAGAGGATCGCTATGCTGCTCTGGCTGAGTTGGACAACAAGCTCAGCTCCACTGTCTCCACAAGCAGCAATGTGCAAGGGTGAGAGGCTGGCACACACACACAAACAAACACAGTAATACTGTAATAAAACTGCTCATAAACTTTGACCAGAAACAGTTCATTTCCTTCACAGGGTTCCTCTGTACTTGGAAATCCTGATGAACATGTGTTGTTAAACAATGTTCCTCACATGATGAAATGATATTACTTAGACACTATGAGTATGCTGTATATATATGTCAGAGAAATGCCAACTAAAATCTTCAAATCCATTCTCCGCTTAAAAGTCTATAAGAAGTCCTTTCACAGCTGAACTGCTACAGTATAAGGGAGTCAATTGTAAAGGTTGATAATGCATTAATAAACCCCATTTAATCTGGACATTTTCTTTACAGGAACATATTTGGACCAGTGCTTGGTTCATCGCCAGCCCAGAATCCACCTGTGTTACCCAGCATGCCGCCTGGCTTTGGAGGTGGTCATAGTGATTACTACTATAGTGATGCATACAGAATGAAAATACATTTTCACATATAGCACGGAGACTTATTTTGCGACTTACTCCTTATTTCATCTAGCCGTCCCATCCACAAATCCCTTCGTTGCTGCAGCCGTTGCCCCGGAGATGGCCACCAACCCTTTCCAGACCAATGGCAGAGCTCCATCTGCAGGTGTGTGTGCATTTCATGTTTAGTGTATTTAATAAAACACATTTCGTATGTAGGCGTTTGTGTTACTTTGATGTAACCCAGTTACATTGCCAAGTAGGTTTGTGATTTGCCAAAGTATCTAGAATTTACTCCTCCGTGTGTGTGTGTGTGTGTGTGTGTGTGTGTGTGTGTGTGTGTGTGTGTGTGTGTGTGTGTGTGTGTGTGTGTGTGTGTGTGTACATTTGTGTATACACATTCTGCGTGTGTCTTGTAGCCTCGTTTGGTACTGGCTCTATGAGCATGCCCGCCGGCTTTGGGAATGCGTCTTCCTTCTGCCTCCCGACCAGTTTCAGCGGAAACTTCCAGCAGCAATTCCCTGGCCAGGCCCCCATCCCTTACTCTCAACCTGGGGCCTACCACCCTCAGTCTAATGGTTAGTCGCCTCCCACACCCCTCTGTCCTCTTACCCTGTTACTCCTGTGCAGTACCTGTCATTGATTTAGGTTACGTACAGCATTTTCCTTGGCATGAATTATATACAATCTGTATCTACATTATGGCCCTCTGCATTGGGAATTTAGTTTAAGTCTTGCTGCAGCAAATGAAAAGTATCAGTGGCAGCTACTGCACAGTGATAAAAGGTTGCATTTAGGGTACAACGCTTTAGGGTTCTGCTCAATACAAAGCTCTGGACCAGTAACACAATAAACAAATCTGACATCACTCATAAGGCTTTGTTCACACCTGAATGCAATCTGACACGCGGGGGCTTGGCTCTCTTGTTGATTTTTTTTTTCTCCTCCTCTTTACAGTCCCTTTTTAATTAACTATCATAATTCAGTTTATTGCAAAACTGTTTATCATTGACTCTTTATAGCCTGCTTTTTATGGCCTGTTGATATAACAGTTGCAATGAAATATTATAATTACACATTGCTTAACTGCTGGAGAGAGCAGACTCAACCTGTAAATCCCTGTATCCCCCCTAGGCCCTGCATTCCCAGTCTACGGTCAGAACAAGCCCTCCATGATGCCCTTTGGGCAGCCCATGGCTGCCCCTAGCATGACCAATAACCCATTCATGGTGAGCATGCATTGTCTTTTGTTTCCCAACTTTTTAAAGACTGTTTTAAAGACAGAAATAAAGGATGTACTGTGGAAAAGGCTTTATCAGCTTAAGAAAACAATTGAACTGATTGATTTCACTGAAAACTGCTATTTATAACATTTGAACTGATTGATTTCACTGAAAACTGCTATTTATAACATTTGATATGAAAGGGCTAATTGTCTCACAGCAGTAATGTTTTCAGTAATGTGTCTTAAATCTGAATGCTGACTCTGATTTATTTCAGGCGGGAGCCCCAGCTGGGTCATTTTCTTCAGGGGGTTCATCCACCAACCCTTTCCTGTAGCACAGCTCCCAGTCCTCGCCGCCAGAGGGCAGCATGCAGCACATATTCAACGCACCCGTTCCGTCATGCAATTAGAGGCAGTGCATTTTTAAAGAAAGACTTAAAGTTTTTTGTTTTTTTTTCCATAAAAAAAAAAGTTTACAACACTATAAAGGAGTACAAAGGACTATATTGAAGACTAAGGGACTGTTATGGGGGGAAATGTACTGTTTGGACTACATACAATACATTATATGCTTTTTATTTTTTGTTTACGACTGTAAGCTCTGTGCATATCATTATTTGTAATCACAATTAAGTACATGTTATGTATAACAAGGACTGAGTTAACAAGGGTGAGTATACACACACCTCGTGGAACCCCCCTCCCTCCACTACAAACTATCTACATAGGTAAGGGTATACACTTTAAGATTATTAACAGGGCTCCATCCAAATCCATGATCTGTGGTGTGAAGCAACCAAGATGATGCAGGTATTTCATTTTCAAAAGGGATTTCTTTTTGATATTTTAGCATAATTGCTACTATACTAGCATTAAGGTGCAAAATGTCCTTTTATTAACCAACAGATCCAGATCCAAGTTGCCTATAACCCAAAGCAACCAAACCCACGTCTTTTTTAAATTAGAGTAACAATCCAAGCAGGTGGATGGGACACAGCACCCTGGACTGTTAGTCTTCCTTTTAAATATTGCCAATATCTCTGAAATTGTGAATAAAGAGTAGGGGCTAAATTTTAGTTTGAAACCAAGGGCAGCTTCTTGAATATGAGGCCGGCAGAGACGTTGATGTTTTAGCCCGCCAGGTAAAGGGACAGGTGGGTCTACTAGAGCACAAATTGAGGAACGTGCAGGCATTAAGATGACTATTTCTTTGCCCTGTTACCCTAATCTATAAAACATAGGTCAAATTGTTAAATATACTTCCGATAACCTCTCCTGTTGGCTGAAGATGTCAGAGGAGCACATTTCAGATATTCACTTTATTTTATGAATATGGTAAAGACAAAAGGAAAGACTGTTTAGAAAGCTTCAGGGTTGTGGGTGTGACCCAAATTGGGTTGCCTCAAAAGAAGTGAAGTAGTTATTCATGTGGTTGCAGGTTCTCGACAGGGAATGACAGGTTTACCGGACCCTGCCTTGGCAAAAAATGTATAACATAAGAAAACAAAATATTTATAAAATGTTAGTTCTGTTGTATTTACCACACTCCCATGACATCTGTCTTCTTCTTTGCCTTCTGATTAAAAAGCCTTTGGAGTGAAGAACAGGATGAGGGGGAATATTGATAAGGCAAGGGGAAAGAACAGGTTAATTTCGGGATTATTGCATTACTTGATCAGCCTGGGACTCCAGACTACTCGGGTCTCAATTGTGCTACCAATGACTAACAATGAATTTGACAATGTGTGTCTTGTCTTTACAAGAATAGGTAAGTAAATGTGTACATATATAAATATATGTATAAATAAATTAAAAGATTTTTAACTATGAATCAGTTCTGTATTATGTACATCCAGCTAAAACTAGTTGAGACTAATACAACAGCTGTACAATTTATCCTATCTTTGTGATGGTTATAATGGGCATTTTATGTTGACATTTTCAGGTGATAGGTGCTACTAATATCTTGTCCCCCCAGGGGTAATGACGAGAGTTTTTTTGAAGACTACTTTTGAATTTTTAACAAAGTAAATACACAGTAAATCAACCACATATAGAAAACATACATGAACACATTTATCATACAACAAAATACTTTTGCATTCCCTCGCATTACGTTTTGCGTTCCCCCGCAATAACGCTATTTTGCTTTACCGTTGCGCAGCTTTGGTTGTTATGACTGGCTGCGACACATTAGTTTATTTACGTGTAACTAACATTGTATTGGCAAGCCAGGCAGAGCAGCTGCAGCTGTGCTCGCAGCCAGTGGCTGTTTACTGTGAGGAATAAATGCAGAGTGTAAAGTGTCACATCATCTCTGCTAATATCCAGCCGGACTGGACCAACGCTAGCTGTTTTCTGTTGTCGGGGGGATGCAAACTTAATGCGAAGGAACGCAAAAGTAGTCCTCAAAAATAATTTCGCCTTGACCTTCAGGGTGTTCCGTAACAAACAGCCTCTAAAATACATAAACTCAAAAGTAAGCACTATAATCCTCATGACGGTTGACGTTTGCAGGGTTATTGTGTTAGAGTACATTACGTTTAGCTATCTAGCTAAGTATATGTAATAAGCAACTGAGTGTATATGCCTATATGTATCTGTGTTATAGATTAGGTGTAGCTATATATAAATTATAATATCAAGAAACCATGACGATCCTTTTAATTTGGTTAAAACGAACTTTCTTCCCGTGTAACTGGACCTCAAAGTCTTCTCCACCTGAGAAAGCCTTGTTGCCATGACAACCCACAGACACTTTGACATGGCGTCTCTTTTAACAGACCCGTTGTTTGAAATCTCTGGACGGGGCCCTCCACCCAACAAGAACTTTTATAATTTTGCTGTCACCAAGTCAGATGTAAGTATTGATATTTTTGACAGTCCTCACTCTGGGTCAAAACTACACGCCTTTGCTATCTTCTGAGCAGGGTGCTGCTCATTATCGGTAACTCCCTCAGCGTTGCTAGCTTAAATTACCTAACGTTAACTAACGTTAACATTAACGGCAGCTAGCTAAACTTGCCACAAACACAGAACACATTAACGTTAGCCAGCGAACAATTTCACGCCATTTCTGCTTGCTGCTTGTTAGTTAGTTAATCTAGATATGTTTCCCCCGTTCTTGCTCTTGTACTTCAAAAAACAAGTTAAACGGTGCGTTGAATGGAGTAACTGCAGTAAGTGTGTGTGTGTGTGTGTGTGTGTGTGTGTGTGTGTGTGTTGTCTTGCTGTTGATTAGGATTGTATAGCCCCAAAAGTATCGCAATTAATATAACAAAACTCACTGGCTTACTTTGGGGGTGTAACGTTATGCATTATACAGTTTTACAGTTTTTCTTCCTTTGTTATATGTAAATATCTGTACTGTTGTGTGGAGGATTAAACAAAACAATGCATACAAGAAGACAAGTGTGTGTTTCCATAGCCTGTTATGTATATTTCTAGCGCTGATGATCCTTTGAATGGTCACTTGCAGGTGATATGGAGATGGTGGAAGATATCTCTGAGAGCTGTAGACAGGTACTCCAAGCCTGGGGAGCTGAGGGAGTCTCACCAGGATTTCTTGGATGACACTTGGCTGCATAGTAAGGACTTCATGTTTGTACTTCACAATTACACCCGTGCTTTTCCTGCTGTGAAAAAGGTCCATTACTATGATGTGTAAATTGTGTGTTTAAGTGGCTCCCCATTAGTATGTGATAGGGGTAATTAAAACAGGGACCACTCACTCCAGTCACAACTGACTTTGTGCCTGTAATTACTGGGCAGCTCACTGGTTTGTGTCTGTTTTGCAGTGATGTTAAAAACAGGACACATGCCCTGTCAATTTTAAATACATTCAATATTTTTCAAATACTTTCTGTCCAGCTCTTGTGGATAGGTACGTATCCTCAAGGCTTTAATTAGTCTATAGCTTTGATAAGCCTAGAAGATTATGTACCACATCATTTTTTAATATGTTCTGTTTACAGTAAACCTGTGCAGAAATGCACGCTTTTTATTGTACCATTCTTATCACTCTATATTCAGATTATGTACTGTGAATGTTGTATGTGAGATGACAGCTAAAATAATGGGTTTCTTCCCAGGTGAGGTCAGTATGGTTTTCGGTCGTCAAATCTTGCAGTACACCAAGGCTTTGTGCCAAGGCCATTATGATTATCTGGAGCACCTGTCTGACTCCTTACTTCTGCGGATAATAAATTATCTAGAACTAGAGGATGTGGGTCAGCTTGGACGAACATCATGCAGGTTCAGGCAGGTGAGTTCCAGCGACACACAAAGAGATGCTGCCAAAAGTAAAATGTGTTCTGAGATCAGAAACATCAAGTCTATTATTTAAGGTTTTACCACAGCATAATTTTGACTTCTGTCTGTCTGTCATGTGAAAATACATCATTATAAATCACTAGTTATTAAATCCAAAGTAATATTCTATTTTTGTTTATTATATAATAGCTTATAATATTTCTTATACTTCTCACTTCCGCTCCTCAGCTATGTGGGTCAGAGGAGTTTTGGGAGCAGGCAGTGCGCCAACGCTGCAACACAGTTTCGGCCGAGGTGGCATCTCTGGCACTTGAGGTGGGCTGGCGCAGTATTTTCTTCACCAGCAAGCTACAGCTGCAGAAGTTGATCAGCCGCAGGAGGCTGAAGACAGAGGAGCAACAGGAAGGACAGGTCTGTGACCCAGATACAAAGGCAGAGGAATCTCCCAATGAAAGTCCAGAGACGGACCAAACACCTGGTTCTGAGGAGGAATCTCACCCTGGCATTATCCCCGACCTAAGCCTTGGCACTGACACCAACTCTTGCTGTGATGTTGACCCTGACCCTAACCCTGAACCAGAGACTGGCTCTGGTTCCAGCATGCCTGTGCCTGGCCAATTGTTGGAGGACATGAAGCACTGTGTGGAAACACCAGTACAGAACAGAGCACTGAGCAATGGTAAAGGAGACTGGAGCGCAGAGTCAGACACTGACACCGAGTTCATTTTGTCAAATATTGAGTAAGTCCTGTGTTTCAGGCTTACTGTTACATTGATATGCCATTAATGCACATTCCTCATCCTAAAATGAGTTGTGTAAAATGATTTTTTTCATATGTATTTGATATGATTATTGAGTTGTCAATCCTTCATTGGTACGTCCATGACTCTTCTGACTTAGTGTACATTAATAACACCAATACAAAAATACAACAGGACATTGTAGTATAAAACTTGTAATATACAAGTTTTTATATACATTATTGTAAGTTGTGGATTTAAACACATAAATGTTGCATCCAGTCCTAAAGAGTTAATATAAATTGAATATACCACATGCAATTCTGCTGTCTGTGGCTTGTCATTCATGAAATAATTAAAACCTCTGTAGCTACTTTCCACTTTAGGATGAGACTCAACTTTACCTGAGGGGACACAAACAAACACTTCACTTTAATTGGGTGGCTACAAGTAACTAATATTTATGTACTGTACTAAGGAAGTTATGATTTGGCGAGTCAACCAGGAACAGTTCATTAAATTGCTTTTGAAATGTGACAGCTGGTTGTTATGAATACAGTGGATGTCTGTGATTTCTCACTCTGTGTTCAGCTCTTAGATTTAGCTTTATTTTTCCACAGTGAGACAGGCATTCAACTGAAGCGGAGACTTCAGGTGGCTGCAATGTTTTCTTTATTGTTCCCAGCAGAGAAAATAATTAACAACTACAACACAATTCATATGTAAAATTGCTTATTTACTGTATCTGCAGTGCTGTGTATGAAGTGCGCAAAATAATATGTCTAATTGGTGACCACAGTAAGGAAAACAAGAGCTCTTACAAAAAGTCTGATTTATTGTTAGAGAGTCATTAATGTATGGTATGCTTTGATTTGCATAGGTCTTTTACTAAATGTATCTCAGTTTGATAGAAGTATGGGGTACACCAGCAGACCAGTAGTTAATAAGGATATTCCAGATCCAGTAGTTGAATGCACTCTTTCTGACCAACTAGAAAGAAGTATTTACCTAGAACATGGTTTAAATTGTTCTAATAGATAGGCTATTATTTATCATAAAGATTTACATATACATTTTGGTGAACTACTGCCCAAATACATGTGGATGTGGATTTACCCTTCACATTATACGGTAGATATATGGTATGATTGTAGGTTCGAAAATTATCAATAATAATGTTAATGTTTTAATGATTTACAATTATTAATCATATAACTTTTACAAAAGGTATGTTCTAGGCAGAAAAAACCTCATTTGCTTTGTTTAAATAAAAACACACAACTGTAATTTCTAGCAGGCAGTTCTGTCTATGTGGGTCAGTTACAGTTACATCGTGATCTGGATTCCTAGAAGACACAGATAGTGTCTGTGAGTTTTGATGGGATTATGAGTGTGGTGCACACAGAAAAGAAGAGTCCCCTAGGGGGCACAAGCTGCTAGTGCTAATGCTCCACTGTGCTCAGCTCATACTGACATCATCAGTGTCTCTCTCTGCCTTCCCGTTTGTCTTGCTGTGCTTTATGTGGATATGCTCGGCACATATGTTGAGTGGAAGTGATTTCTTTTTCAGTTTTCCCAGATATATCCCAGAATTAGCTGGGTACCTGCCTTGTAGCCGAAACTTGTTTTAGGAAGAAGACTGTGAGCCTGAGGCAGTTTGAGCAGGGATTAGCCAGGAGTGAGTGGCAGCCGCCTGTGCTAATGCCCTACACTGTAGCTCATTAAAGGGACATTTCACCTCTAATTCTGATTGTAGTATGTGCTGGTGACTCTCCAAATTCTCTCAGGTCTGCCTTGTGTGCAGAGCGCATATCTATAAAGTTTAGGAGTTCCTCAGAGTGCTTCTACTACCTCTGCAAAATATCCCCAGCTAGGGAAAGCAGGCCATTTAGAAGTCGCCTGACATTGCCTCTAGCCACACCCATGCCTTCAAATCAGCCCCTACGTCACTGACTTTTCTGGCCTGTCTGTACCACTCTACTGAATCTGGAGTAGATTGTTATTATTCAGCTGCATTCAGCTTTCCTCAGCACCTTCTTGGTTTGCAGGCAAGCTCCACTCATACCACAGACTTTGCACAATGTAAGTTTTGAACAAGATCCCACCCGAGGTCCACAAACCTCTGCCTGATTTTTGGGACATGATAGTTGAAATCATTATGGACAGAGCTCTCTAAATCAGGTATTCCTAGCAGACCCTCACTACATCTTTGAGATCTTCCTGCTCTATGTGGGAACCTTACCTGCTCTCTGATCCAGCTCACTGCCGTCACAACCCGGACCCGAACCCAACACCATGTGGAGTCATCTTCAGCACCTGACCTGCTTTGCTCTAATGGCCATATGTGCAAACATCAGTCAGTCTTCCTCTCTATGAGGAGCAATCACACCAAGGAGACCTTTTCATCTGCCCAGTAGCTCCACACCTGGCTGCTGCCTCTCCCCCAGTACAACTCCAGAAAAGAGGAGAGGCCACCCCCAACTTCAAACTTTGCTTAAGCCCCTAGGCCCAGGCCCACTACTGCATGGTGGGATATTTTGCTCCTGGTTTTAGTGTTTTCAACCAACTATTTACTGTATCTTTTCATGCGGTTGTCTTGTATTTACATGTATAGTTATTTCATTTTCTCTTTTACCTCTTTTAAAGTGACATGACAACATTCCTCTCTTGATGCTGATTGAGAAAGAACAGAAATCTCTATGTGCTTGATTTGTAAGCAATCCCAGAACAACAAAAATCCCTGTTTATTGTATTACCACCTCTTTCTATTTCATTCCCACTGCTGGGAATACTCTCCGTCCACTGCCTCTTTTTGTGGAAAGCTAGAGAGAGGACACAAGAGGATGGAGCCAGACCACGTAAAGACCACGTAGTGGACCATGTGGGAGATAGGATGAGAATGCTCTGCCCATCTTAACCTTTACTCCCTCTTCAGGCCAGGCTAATCCTTCCAAAGTCAAAGGAGCAGGCTGCTCAAAGATCAAACATCTAAAACAGAGTAGAGAAGAAGAGTGACAGAAATTTCTCCTATGCATGTATGTACATCTGCATGATTAATCAATAACTCTCTTAATCTCCCTTGTCACTACTGGATCACTTAATCCCGCATTTCTTTTCACAACACTTTGTTTAAAGCTGGAGCCATGCTGTTGAAAGAACACATTGATTTGTGATCGGCCTTCAATGGTGTTGCTCGTCTCAGCAGGGTTCCTCTGTGGAGTGAAGGGAAACCCATAGAGTGACATGTAAGCTCTGAGGCTTACCCCTCTCTGCCTTCCCTGACCTGGTTAAAGATGAAACCTATGGCTTCTTGTCATCCACTCAGGAGGCTTAAGTGCTTTACTGACACTATGATCCATTTACAACATGATTGACATTTGACATATTTGATATTTATGGAAGGTGTCTTCAACCGGCAAGACGTCTCTTTCTCTATATTATGTAAGATGCTGAATGAAGGTTCTTGATCACCAGGTTCCTTTTGGGACAAATCCAACACAACCAAAGACAAAAGACTGAACACAAATAAAGCTCATCAAGCTCATATCATGCAATTATTTTGTCTCTGTGCGTTTTCTTAAATTGAATACTAGACAAAACAACTTTTAAAATGATTCCCAGAGAATTTCACAATTTGACTCCACACACTGAAATGCACGTCTGCTCTGATGCAGTACGTGCCCACTGAGCTTTTTAGTTTAGATAGCCCGAACCCACATGTCTATTAAATAACGACTCAATGTGTAAAATGGTATTTTGGATTATATTCTAAATATGATCTGACTAATCAAAACATTTTGCAAATACCTAATAAAATGTCAGTGAGCCAAATCTTAGGCATCTCTATGCATCCAAATGAGTATCAGGTCACTCTATTGTGATGGTCTTTACATTGCATGTACATTTTGTTCTAACGAGATACAATGATAATAGTAAAAATATTAGGTTGAATTTTGTTGTTTGTTTTGCTCACAGTGGTTGTCGTGTTAAGTTGGTGGTCACTGATGAATGAGGGTGTGAGGGTGTGAAAGTGAAAGAGCAGGAGGGCAGAAAAGGAAGAAGCAGACAGATTAGGAGTAAGCTCGCTGAAGTACCTGCTCTGTTGAGACTGGGAGGAGGAAAGAGAAGAAGATGAGGATGCATATTGATGCCTCAGTGAAAATATTTCAACAGTATTCTGCTCAAGACTCCAAACACAATGTTATTTTCTATCTATATGCTACAATATTGTGTAAATACCCAACCAAACATTACAGTATTAGTCCAGTTCCGTTCATATTTTAGAGGACCCTCCAAAAACTATGACAGTGTTTTTTTTAAAGGTGTTTTTGCACTTTCCAGAGCATTTTCTTTTTGTGTCTTTTGCAGTGTCTCACTTTTAAATGCATAGTCAACAGAACCCACTGAACCACTGTTAGAGACTACTGAACACCATGAACAAGTATAGAGGGCTACAAAGCCTCTTAGGACAGAGCCCTCTTACGATTCCCTTTCCGTGCACAGCATCCTTGAATAGACCACACAAAGATCCTTAAGCCAAAATCCCTCCCTGGTATTTAATTCTAAATGAGTAATTGCTGGGTGTGTCAGTGTGTCTTAGGTTTGCAGGTAGGCTGGGTGAAGGAGCTCATTTGCGCCCTGGCTTTGGAGCGAATTGCACTCTCACACAGACACACACATTCTGAAAGACGCTGCACCAACTGTAAGAGGGGATCCCTGGGGAGCCACTGAAGAACCCAGTCACTTAGGGGGGACAGACCACATACAGCCGCCAAGATGTGTGACATGGGGGGACTGGATAACCTGGTGGCCAACACGGCCTACCTAAAAGCCCAGGGTGGTGATGACAAGGAGATGAAAAAGCGCCGCCGCAGCTTGTCTCTCCCCAAGCCTGAGCAATGTGCTGCAGTACGAGCATCCATTGACAAGGACTTTACATTGCTTTGTGAAAGGCAGCCCATTGGCAAAAAGTTTTTCCGTGACTTCCTGGCAAACACCCCCGACTATAAGCTTGCTGTTGATTTCCTGGATGAGCTGTATGACTGGGATCTGGCTGAAGGTGCAACAAAAGACAAGGCACGGCAAAACATCATCAACAAGTTCTGCAAGGCTGATTCCAAGACCTTCCTGTCCTTTCTTACCGGGGAGCCTGCTGACAAATGCAAGTCAGTGACAGATGCCAACTTTGAGGAGGTGATGAAAAGCAAAGTCCAGGATGGTGTAAGAGATTTTCTAAAAGCCAAACCCTTCACAGATTACCAGGCCAGCCCATACTTTGATAAATTTCTCCAGTGGAAAGAGTATGAGAAACAGCCCATCAGTGACAAATACTTCTATGAGTTCAGAACTCTGGGAAAAGGAGGCTTCGGAGAGGTAAGCATACAAAAGCATCTACACGTAATTTGTGTCAGTAACTTTGTACACACATGTAAGTGTGTTATGGAAAATAATGTATCTTTTAACACTGCTTTTAGTTGCAGGATGATGGTGTTATCCATTTCCAAAAATGTATTACCATCATATTTTCTACAATGTATGCCAACATTGCCAGATAATATGCATTCAACATCTTTTGGGATTGTAATTATGGTGTTACAGTAGAGTATTAAAGTGCAGCGTCAAAACCCTAAGCTACAGAGGTATATTTGCTCTAAGCATAAGAAAGGATATTTTAGGAAAAGAGATCATACCTTACATAATCGTTAGGATTTACCTTGTCTCAAGGTGACCATGAAGTCTTGTGGCAAACAGGCATACCTGTTGAATTTCAGAAAACCATGGCTTATGTTTCACAAAATACCAAATACAAAGCCACAATGCGGGAAGCAGAGCAGTGGTCTTGCTTTGGTAAAACTAGCAAAGTGCTACAATTGTTGATACTGATTAATAGAATCTCTTATTGTCTTATGGAGATCAAGATCTCTTTTTCAACCTGAGGATGACAGTAGAGCAGTCAGCAACTAAGAATATAAAATCATTCAACAGAAAATTGTTTAAAAGTTTTGTTTTAAAAGACAACCTGCCATACAAACATAACAAGCAAGTAATTGTGTAAACTTCAGGGACAGAAAGTAGCAGTATGAGTTCTTGTGAATGACACATTGTTGTGATAATCACTCATAAGATTTGAGATTGATTCATTGAGATGTCTGGAGACAATCAAACCCCTTTTACTCAGTCAAGCTCTTAGCAACAAGCTTGAGTGTACAACCCAAAATAAGGCAACTTATTGAGATAAATACAATGATAGATGTGCAGAAAGTGCTTTAGACATCGAAAAATTATTACTGTAATGTTTTTAATAGTTTGTTAATACTCAAAATGATGGTGAAGGCGGCTGCTATAATCTAAATTTGCTGTCACTGTAAAATACTGTTTTCTTTTAAAGCAGCACATACAGTGGTTTACAGTCAAGTGCCAAGACACAGCTGGCAAAGATCAAGCTAGGTTGACTTCTTGAACCAATTTTCTGTCTTGCCTTCAGTCCTACCAGTGATTGTGGATCAGTGTCAGGTTTAAGAGAAATTGTAAAATGAAACAAAGCAAACAGATCTCCGTCTGCTTGTGTAAAAGAGGGATTATTTGTGATTATATTAATTGTTATTATAATTAATTATATTAATAGGGAAACCATGAAATATGTGAAGGTATAGATTGATGATCGAAAGTACCAGTCAAAGCTATTTTATACTGTAATGACACTGAAGCAGAGACATTTTATTTATTTTTTACAGTTGTCAGGTCACAAGTCAAGTGGTAGTCAGATTATGGTGCCTGGTACCAGTAGAGCACGCTTTGGTTCTGTGCGAAATGGATTCCAATGAATCAAAGTAGTCCTTTTTAACAAATAATCTGTCTTTCTCCAGGTATGTGCTGTTCAGGTGAAGAACACAGGCCAGATGTATGCCTGCAAGAAATTGTGTAAAAAGCGACTGAAGAAGAAGGGCGGTGAGAAGATGGCCCTGTTGGAGAAGAAGATCTTGGAGAAGGTTAACAGCCTGTTTCTGGTCAACTTGGGCTACGCGTATGACACCAAGACCCACCTGTGCCTTGTCATGACCCTGATGAATGGAGGAGACCTCAAATACCACATTTACAACATAGGCTATGATGGCAAGGGTGCGGACAAGGGCATTGAGATGAAGCGCATCATCCACTACACAGCGCAGATCACCACCGGCATTCTGCACCTGCATGATATGGATATCGTATACCGTGACATGAAGCCGGAGAACGTGTTGCTTGACAGCCAAGGCCAGTGCCGACTTTCAGATTTGGGTCTGGCCATAGAGATTGTTCCAGGGAAGACGGTCACCCAGATGGTGAGTAGATATGCACTCAACACTGATATTGTGGTTGAAATGGCAAATGCCGGTCTCCTCAATTGAGAAACACAATAGCGCACTAAGTTGCGCTCTGAAAGCCATTAGGATAATATGAGATGACCTGACTGGATGATCATCAATGATAATGGGAATCATAATAAGATTTTACATCCTAATATACAAGGGGCCATTTCATCTATTATTCAAAAGATTTTAGTCAAGCCATCATCTATATGGTTGGACTAAGTTTAGGACCACACATACTCAGAGACTCAAGAAACAGAGACCACTGGTTGCTGTGTGATACCTCATCCACATCTCCAACCTGTCTGTGCTCACTTATCTGAAGATGAGGCAGAAGCCAAAAACTGAACTCCTGAGGCTCTGAGGATCTTGGACAGGCTGTCAATCTTGGAAGGGTTTTTACTCTAAATCCGGACAGGGATTACTGGATTGCTTAAAGATCTGTGCAATGAGAGTCTCTGAATCCATTATATAACTCATTTGATCCTTTAGCAGTGAGATTATGGCCTGGCCATTTATAGGCCACCATTTAGTGTAAGGGGCTATGTCAGAGACCTTGGAGGTCTGGTGCTTGTCAAAGTAGCAGTCAATACATGAAAGAAGGTTTCCCTCAGCGACGTGGTTGCAGAGAACAAGTTATTTTTGTGGAGGCATTTCCTTGAGAGAGTTGCCTCAGCTGTGCTGCAGTTTCTCCCCACAACACTGTACGAAGCCTGCAGCCTGTAATTCCTGTAAAGAAAGAGTAACACAGATACCATGTCATCAATGAGTGTAGCTTGATGTGACACCGCATTGACTGCCCGGGGGGGGGGGGTCTTGCATGTTACTGACGACATCATACAAAAGAAAAGGTTGTCAGTGACAGAACATCGTGATGGCCTGTTGGATCGATCACAGAGCTTTAAAAAACAGGTCAGGTGCTGACAAAAATGTATTATACAGATGGGGCACGTCCACAACGAGTCAAATGACTTATACAAGAATCTAAGAATGACCCAGTGTCATTTTCTTTGCATATCATGCCTCACCTGCACTAAACCTATGGATGACTTGAAAAAAAGACGAAGCATTTTGAAAGGGTTTTCTCTCCAGGGTTTCTTCAAGACTTACTTGCAGTAGCAAAGAGTAAGCTCTTGGCTCTGTGAAAGTCCAGTAAGCTCATTATCCAGAACTCTGATGCTCCTCAGCCAGCCAAAATGACTGGGCCAACCTCCTACAGGCAAGGCTGGCTTTGGTTCCCTAATCCTCTTAGTGGGCATTACACAAGTCTGTCCCTGATTAGATTGACAGATCCAGGTAAAAACCTACGGTGAATATGTTTAGACATTTCAGTTTGCAAACAAGGTGACTTTAACCGGGCTGAAAAATGCCTGAACCAAGATCAGATTCATTTTGGCGGTCATTTTGTGACCTCTAGGATCACACTTGAGGGAGTGGAGCCCCTTTGACTGACCCGAGTGTGCAGGTTCTTTATTTGTGCAGTTAAACTGATTACCAACAGATACACACAGATGAACAGAACACAGTTACAAAAAGCCACTGGGGGAAGTTGAAAATAATGCAAGGGTTTAATAGATTTGTATGCTAGGTGACATGGGAGTAAATATTGGGACAAAAAAGTTTTGCAAACTTCTGTAAGTCTGGTCAATGGAGTTGTAGTAGCATGTCTTCACTGGTCTGTCAGAAGGGCCTATCCAGGCACATCCTGGCCAAGTCCTGTCACACTCGTTAAAATTAAAGGACAGATCTGGAAGTACTGGATGTGTTTAATGATCACGATCTGTCATGCAAAAAAAAAAAAAGAGCCTCTTAAATGATGCAGCATCATTAATAGGACTTGTTTTAGGTCATGCTAAATGTCTTTTATATGAAGTGGCTATAAATGGACAGTGCTTCCTACAGTCCTCATAATACCTATACAACACGACACTTTTGCTAACATATGGATCTAATGAATAGATTTTTGCAACAGGATTTCTTCAGGACTTGACTTGCAGTAGCAAAGAGCAAGCTCTTGACTCTCTGCCAGTTTGCCGTGTGTTTGCATTAATTATACGCAAGAGGCATGGCTACAGGTCGTCTGGATGTTACGTATTTCCGCTGGTGGCCGCAGCATCCAGAAATGGCCAGCCTTTATATAAGAAGCTGGACAACTCAGTGCAGCGTGTAGACGCACATGACTCTTGACAGGTAGTAGGCTTAGCATTAGGATTAAGCTCCTGGTCCGAGCCTGCAGATGAGGTCACCGAGGGAGGGGAGCAGAGGCACAGGGACAGAGTAAGTCAACAGAGGGAAAGGTGAAAGTTACACAGTGGGAGACAGAAAGAGAAGATGGCGGAGACTAGATTAAAGCTTTTAGCTACCCAGGCAACTGACCTCTGTAACACCTGTCAACAGGGACGTATGAAGGTTTTCTCCCAGTTTTAGAGTTGTTCTTTACCAGTCTGTCCTTCCACAAGACCCTCTTTCTGTCCTCTGTGTCTTTTCAGGGACAAGGCTGTTTGCATTGTTCATGTCACTGTACTGTCACATCAAGTCTGTAGATGTCCTCGTTGACTGTACATTCATTGCCTCCATCTACAGTTCTAAAATAGTAGTGATCTGAAAGTTTCTAAACATATGAAAGCACACTATGCTTTCAAGTAAAAGTAAAAAAAAAAAAGTATAATAAAAGGATTTATAGATGTACCTCATATTCAGTCTCTCCCCTCTACCCTTTCTACCCTTCTGTCTCTCTCCTCCAGGCTGGTACTGGAGCTTACATGGCCCCTGAGCTCCTGAGCAAAACTCCATACAGGACATCCGTGGACTGGTGGGCCCTGGGCTGCAGTATCTATGAGATGGTGGCTGGCTACACGCCTTTCAAAGGCCCTGAGAGCAAGAAGGAGAAGGTGGAGAAGGAGGAGGTGCAGCGCCGCATTCTCAACGAGGAGCCCAAGTGGGAGCACAGGTGCTTCGATGCGGCCACCAAGGACATCATCCAGCAGTTCCTCAAGAAGAAAATTGAAGAGCGCCTGGGCATGAAGTAAGAGGTTATTCTTCTCTGTATGTGCTGTATAAGCAAGCTCTGGCTGATATGTAGTTGTACACAGTGGCTTAAAGATTCTGACTTCCTGCATCATACTGTGTCGGCGTCCATTTTATTCGCATTGCATTTATATTTGAAGTTAGTCCCAGAAATGTTATGGGACTGTAGAATGTGATTTATTATTGAGGAGGAAGGCATCCTGGTGCTTTTGTCTGACATCGTAGTTTTGAAACACTCATGGATAAGTAAATTTTTGCCTTCCTGTTAGGAACAACATGGAGGATCCCAGGAAGCACGAGTGGTTCAAGACCATTAACTTCCCCCGTCTGGAGGCCGGGCTGGTGGATCCTCCTTGGACGCCCAAGCCCAACGTTGTCTACGCCAAGGACACCGGCGACATTGCTGAGTTCTCCGAGATCAAGGGCATCGAGTTTGATGCCAAGGACGACAAATTCTTCAAGGAGTTTAGCACAGGCGCCGTGCCCATTCAGTGGCAGCAGGAGATGGTTGACACTGGACTGTTTGACGAGCTCAACGATCCCAACAGGAAAGAGGGTGGAGGAGATCCCGATGACGAGAAGAAGTCCGGCACGTGTATATTGCTGTGAGAAGCCGCATGTCTGACGTCATATACCAGAATTAAAACTCAATCATTTGTTTGTTTTCTCAGTCAGATGCACATTAACATTGATGTAAAATGATGGGTCATGTTTTACGAAAAGAGGCGAGGCACGAGCATCTGTGTTGAGAAAGGTGTATCATCCCTCTCTTGTAAGGATGCTCCTGGTTTAGAGATGTACTGCTTTTCGAGGCAAAGTTCAGTAAAATATGAAGGGCTGGGATGATGTATTTTGAGCATCATCTATGGTTCACTGCTTCTCTTGCAAATATGCGTATCTAATGATGTAGACTTGCAACCACATTGACCATAAAAGACTGCTAGGAGTAATTTTTACAACCCATTTTATTGAGGGCACTAGTGTCAGATTAGTAAGTTAAAGGCCTCTGTGCCAGGAATATTATATGACTTTGTGAAGAAAATGTCTAAATCCAAACTGTGAAAAAAATTAATATTCCAACAGTGTTTGCAGTAGCGATTCAACATTAAGCTTTAAACAAATTAGAAAGAATACTCTGTAAACACTGTCTTTTAAACCTTGAAACTGTTCAGTTCGAGCATCCTCTAGTGGACTGTGTGAATGTTACAGCATCTGTCACGCTGTTTCTACAATGAAGAGTGCTTTTTAAGCACATGTGGCAGAGATAGTTGTAGTGTTTAATATCATATGCTGTGACCCTAAACCTCATAATTAAGGCTGATCACTGCATGTACATCCAGGAGGTTTCACCTCCCGTCCAACATTTTAGCTTTATAAAAATGACAAAAAGCAATTGGATGTATTGTATATAAAGAAATCTATCTATATCTATGCACAGAGAGAAAGACAAAGATGTAAGTAATTTAAAATTTAGGATTTATTTAAAAGAAATTCACTATATCACTGAGTTCCTCTACTGTTGGTGCTATGTGGCTCAACTTAGTGAGAAGTGGAGACTCTGTAGCCCTGGGATGCTGGGAGAGAGATGAGTGCAGAAGTGGCAGTTAATTGCTGCATATGATGGAGGAAAATTTAGAGGAGTCGGGCAATAAATTCCTGTACCAGGAATGTACAGGTTGCCCTGTTCACGGCCTGAAACACTGTGATACTCTCTTTTTCTTAGTTTGAGATGAGTGTGAATAACTCAAACTAGCCAGATCCTGAAAAAGACTCCACTGTCATGGTCGTTGAGTATAGAGACTTGGGTTAGTTCAAAAGAAAATCCATGTTATTCTTGTTACTTGTCTCAGGGTAATTATTTGCTTAAGTTTTTAAATTTGCAGATCTTCCAGAGTTGAGTTTTTACAGTTAATGTTAATATGACATAAATATATATGATACATGTAAATATAATGTGAGAGGAATTGCTAGAAATGTCAGATGTAAAGCAGAAACTTCCTTGAATCTCGAATCATTTGAATAAATTAAAATATGTCTTTTAAAATGCGTGTCCTTTCTGTGATTATGAACATTTCTGTGTGTCTGCCTCAAGACTGCAACAACACTCACAGAGCACATCCAGCACCAGCGTCACAGAATGCCTCAAATTGTGCCATGTTACGCATGTTCTCTGTGCTATATATAACCACAGAGAAAGTGCTGCTGAGGACTCGGGAGTAAAACCTAAAAATATCAGCCGCATTAATCCCTTTCAGGATGCTGACTACAGGCAGGCTGTACTCCAGGCCGCCCGCAAATTGGCAAGTTCAACTCTTAGCTGATAAGGCGATAACCAGTGTTATCCTTGCGCCTCCTTTGCTTAAATCAGCTTCAAATCCCCCTCGGGCTCTGAAGCACCTCAATGTTACTGCCAAGTGAAAACAGCAGCTTTTTTAACATTTGTTTTTATTTTTATTTTTTCTGAGAAAGAATGCCGTATGAATTAGATTAAAAGACAAGTCTAAAAATCAGCCAGTTGCCTGTGAGTGCTGAAAAGGGAAAAACTGGACAACTGATGTTTTCTTTGTGCAAATCTTTTCAAAATGATAGAGGAAAACATTTAACACATAAAACACAGGGGCACTCATTTACGAGAGATCTTTCCAGCTCAGACTTTCACCTCTAAGTAGTTCCAACATTAACAATTTCTTTTCTTTGGTTATAAAGTCCAAGAAATAGCCAGATGAAAATATCTGTTTGGTGTGTGCTCCCCTTGTTTACAGCGTTCTCACTAAGGACGGTAAGAGTTCAGCACTAAGGTGGATTCGTGCTGCAGCTAAACCCCTAGAGATTATCTCACATATAGCAGGATTTGGGTACAGACTGCTGTTGACAGTGAAGGACGGAGCTTGCTGCTGCCTCGGGGCACTGTGGGAGCTGGATGGATGGAGGTGCTGTGAAATTAGAGCAGACAGGTGTGATCAGACTTCTTTTAATACTGACGTGATGTACTCTGACTTCTGCAGCCAGTGCAGTCTCTGTGGGTATACTTACAGGTACAACCATTCACACAATGACTGGGCTGTGGTCTATGTTTCTTTAAAGATCAAAATAAGTAGAAATATGGATGCATTTTAGCACAAAAATGATCAAATATGACATTAGTTTATTGGACCTAAGTGGTGGAGGTGAAAAAGAAAAAGAAATCTCAGCATCCACCCACCAAGCTCATTTCCCAGTGGCTGCCATGAGATATGATATGATAACATATGATATTGTGGAAACCAGTGGCATGTTTGAGCATGTGGAATTGTCGTCATCGATTTGTGTAGTCGGGAAAACCACAAGGTGCAGATATGGGAAATGCGTCACTCACCTCCTCAGTTTGTCTGCGACTGCTCGGCCCCTCTGGCAGCACCATGTTAGAGCCACACTTTCACCAGCACCTCTGCCCGTCTCGTTTCTGGCTCCCTCGTGTGGCTGCAGGTTTGTGCTACGATGATGGTGAGAATGTGATTTGAGCGGTTACTGGTCTCTCTCTGCTGTCACGTTACAAAGCATGTGAACAATTTTGAATTCAAATTCTTGTGTATTTTCCTCTGTATTCTTCATTTTACTAGATGATGGTGTTAGATGGTGAGATAAACTGTGAACCAGACTAAAATCCCAACAAAAATCAGCTGTGCACAGTACAATTACTCAAATACTATTCTGAACAGACCTTTGAGGTACTTGTACTTCACTTGAGTATTTACATTAGATGCTACTTTACACTTGTACTCCACTACATTTCAGGGAGATACATTATGCTTTTTACATTTATCTGACAGCTGCCAGTCACAAAGATTTCACATTGACATAGAAAAAAAACATATATGCATTCATACAGTGCATTTTAAAAGATTAAATCAGTGGTATTTCAGATGTTGTGAGTTGTTGGCAGTCCCACCAAAGAAATATTTCCCCTCTAAACTTCTCAGATGGTTTCATTTAAATAAGTGTTCGAGGCCCAAAGAGGAAAACAATATTTAACAAAAAAAAGCAAAGATTAGAGTCCAAAAAATGAATACACATTTGTGGAGCAGAACTCGTCTCATGACCCCACAGACTGAATATGAATGAATATTTTCTCCACCACTGACAAAAAAAGCTACAGCCCAAATTAAGAAATGATTAAAAAAACAGACAGGAGAAAAGCTGTTCTTTTTTTTTTCTTCAAAATCACTTTTATTCCACAATTTATTTTATCAGGTCTTAAGGCACCCTGAAGAGATGTTACAAGTTGTTCTTTCAAATGCGGGTTCCTTTAAAGACTGTGTAAACATAGCTTTGAATAAGATAATTTCCTGTAAATCTTTGCTTAAATTATTTCTTTACAGTGCACAGACATTGTGTTTTGTGACAAAAATACAGTGTGAAATAAGTAAATATGGTAGATAGTGTATATATATACATTGAAGAGTAATAGATTGGCAGACAATCAGATCAACAGGCTGAAGAAGAGAGAAAACTAACAAACAATCTTTGAGACCCAGATAGATATACAGATCACGTAAAGATATACAGTACATAGTTACAGTGAACTTTTTATTTTTGCAATGCTTTCCCAGCACCTCTCCGCCTTAAAAGCAATTTTTACTCTCTACCTTCTGTGTGTGTTTGTGTGTGTATGTGTGTGTGTGTGTCGCCTCAGCCACCATCACTGCGCAGCACCCGGCGAGGTGGAGCGAGACAACTTATCTGGTCCTGGAGGGCTCACCCACATGTTGGCTATTGCAGTGGAGAGGTGAGTAAACAGGAAGACGGGCAGACAGACAGACGGACGGACATGCAGACAGACACTGACGGACGGCACAAGACTGGGTTGTGGCTACGCGGACCACAACACAAAGATCTATCTATAACTCCCTAAATATGGTAAGGATCACAATGTATTTATATGTAGAAAGGGAATTTGTAACTGGCATTTCATATACAGGGATACAGTGGCTATACTTGATTATCAACGTACGTTCCTATGAAGTCTTTGTGATGTGATAATGTGAATACTCTGGAGATGTGTCGGAAAATGATCTACTTTCTCAATTGTACTATACAGCAAGATAAAAATCCCCTTAACACCGGCGATGATGCGGTCGTTCATACAGTTTGGAGAGATGAAAACGACACACTCTCTTCCCGACAGCAGGAAGATCTAAAAAACATTTTTAAAAAGTTGTATCAGCAGTTACACAACAGCTCCAAATGGCTTGGTTGCAATGGCTATAAGTTACCTAATCACGTCAACACTAAAAAAAAAAAAAAAGTGAAGAATGAGCAGTGCAAAGGGTGAAAGAAAGGATGGGTGGGTGGATGGATGGATGGATGGATGGATGGATGGATGAGGGTCAGGAGGAGCAGAGCCTGTGACTTGTTCTGAAGATCTTGGAGGAGGTCAGCAAGGAATCATGAAGGAAAGAAGGGTCAGAAATGTCATCAAAGCAACATTCAATATCTGTATCGAACTGGCTCTCCCACTGGAAACTAATCGGCATCAGACTGTTTGGCCACACCCCCCCCCCCCCAAAAAAAATGCCGTCTTTATGACGTATTTGACACTTCCTTCCATTTTTTTTTTTTCTTTTTAAAACATTTTTAAACACAAATCCTTAGCAAACGTTGGCAGCCTCTGCTTCGGGGTTTTCTCTTTCACAGGCCATCTTCTCTTTTACTCCACCACCTTGATCCTGAAGGTGATGCGACCCAGGAACTTATCCCTCTCGTCGTTGTTTTTGAGGTTCGAGCCCTCGATCCTGCACTCCACCGGCAGCTCCTTGTTGTAGTCCTCCTGGGTGAACAGCAGCCTCACAGCCACCAGCGGCTGCACATAAGTCTCCTGCATCAGGAAAGAACGGCCACCTGTCAATAATACATCCGTGTGAGGATGTTAGCAGACCTGATCTGACAGGGGATGGATACTTACGTGGGCTTTCTTGCCATAGTAGGGGAAATACATCTTATCAATACGCCCCTCACTGGGGAAATACTGCATTTGAATCGTGCTGTCTTTCTGCAAGGAGGAACACACATTAGTCAATATGCATTTTACATGACATGAAATGCATTTTATTAAGTTAAATTAATAGTAAACATGAGACAGGACATAAAAAAAAAGGAAAATCAATGACCCTCGTGAGTTGTTAGTGAAGAGATTTAAATGACGTAGGAAACATGATTTGTTCTGCAAAAGGATTAATGACTAGAGGATTAAAATGACTTGAAAATGGCACTGGGATGGCACCTGCTTAATGACCTGTTAGTTAATGTAAATGTGTTACCACCCCTACTGGCCTTATCCTGATAATTTACATATTATCTTACCCTAAAGCCGTCAGTGACAGCATGCAGAAAGAAATCAGACACGAAACAAACAAAAAGAAGGAAGAAATGAACGTGAGATCAACAGAAAGAAAATATTGAGATTGTTATGGTCACATTTTTTCGTATGAAAGAAACAAAAAAGAAAAAAAAATACACGTACAAGCAAGTAGCACATTTGCAGTATAGTGTGGGAAAAGTGTGTTTACTTTTACTGTGCAGTTGACGTAGGGATCCCCAGGAGGCATCAGGCCGATGATCTGTGAGGGAAACAGGAGAAGTTGAGACTGTGTAGAAAGGCTGCTGCACGTGTGGAACCGAAATTGTATTTTGGGGACTGTCAGCAAGCGACTAAACGAGTGGAGATTAGAAACCGTGTGGGAAGGAAGACGAGGTTGAAAGACAGAGGGATGAAGAGACGAAACTGTGAATTTGTAAAGGAGTAAGGGATTTTTTAAGATTCTGAAAACCAGTCGAGCCTCAATCGGCCGCTGAAAGTTGGCGTTACCCGGTTCATTTTCAGCAGCACGCAGGGTTTCCCCTGAGAATATCCAAAGTTGGTGTCGGAGAGGCCAGAGCAGAGACTCAGGGAGCCCCTCTTGAAGCGACAAGCTTTCTTCGTCATGTCCTGGCTGTCGTCCTGCAAGAAATACTGTCCTTGAGTGCAGTCCTCATTCTTCTCCTGCTCTGTATCATTATACCCTGACAGAGAGAGAGAGAGAGAGAGAGACAGAGACACATTCAGGCAAATGGAATGAATTATTGGAAAAAGATCCGAGAGAAGGAGAGCGGAAACCGTTTTAATATTCATTCATCTGTTTGTCTGGGAGGAGTGCGCTTACTTTGCAGGAAGGACTCCAGGTGTTGGACATACTGTGCGTACTTGAGTGGGTCGGATTTGTTGAACGTGATATCCAAGGAATTTGGACGAATCACCAATCCTGCAACGAAGACACGACGAAAAGTAAACATGGAGTGAAGTAGCAAATGATACCGACTAATGCACAGCCATTATCAGGGGTGGAGCTTGTCTCCAATTACAGCTGGACAGAAAACATCCTCGATCCAGCAGACAAGCTCCACTGCTGATATCACACAGGAAGAGACTTCAAAACAGATCGATACAAAAAGCAGCTGTAATGTAAGCACATTATTGTGACAGCATCTCAATTGGTGCGAGCATGAATAATGAATGCCTCTAGGAGAAATGCTGCCAGTTACCGTAACTGAAAGCCCCGTCCCTCCCTTTGTACCGTGTGCCGAGAGACACTAACCTGGAGAGGGAACGCGGTCTCGGTACTTCGGCACATAGTCATCCAGAGTGAGCAGCATCACCCACATGGTCAGGGTGAACATACCAGCCAAGAAACAGTAGAAAACCAGGTAGAACAACAGGATGAGGGCTGGAGGAAGTTCGAGGAACAGAAATAGAAAGGAGACATAATGAGGGACAGAGACAGAGAGGGGTCATGTATAATTCACTATGAGCTTTAACCAACACACCAGCTCGGACAAATCTGATTTTCCACGTCTTTCCTCATCTGTGGGCTGAGGGAAAATTGTTATTTGAGTATGCAATCCCTTTGAGAGAAACCATTTTGGATTAAGGAGGGGGGGGGGGGGGGCACTCACTGCTAACAAATCTGAGGCCATTCTTTTAAGATTTAGGGATGACGCTGCTGGGCTCAAAGCATCTGAAGCCTCATTTTTCTCCAATGCAGAGGAGGAGGGGTGGGGGGTGGGGGGAAGAGCCACAGTCATGGAAACATCTGACTTCAAAATGGTTCACCACCATCCAGCTTGCACAGCATGGATGCCCTCTAAGTTGACAAAAAAAAAAGAAAAAAAAAGGGATGGACCCCTCAGCTTCCTGCTGTACATCCCCCCTTTCTCTCATTCCTCTCCAACAGTATCCCACAATGCACCTGCCTGGTGTGTGAAAGAGAGAGAAAGAGGAGAGAGGGAATCCCATTTGACCTTGACAGGCATGCTAATGTGGGCGGCCATGCAACTGCAATGGAGCATCCCACTGCACAGCAGCACAGGGGCCCGGCAGCCTGACAGCCCGTGCTAGCCTATAGGAGCTGGCTGCTGGAGGGAGGGTGGTGTGTTACTACCTCACTCTGGAAATAACTGGGGAATCATTACATAAAATGTATGGCCTGATCAGCCATGGATTCAGCTCAGGAGCGCTGTAGCTCACTCCTCAAGATATGATTAGGTAATGAGGGGGTTTTATCAGCTGGGGTCCACAATTTCCTGATAATCCAATTAAATGACGATACACATTAATAAAGAAATAAAAAAAAAACTCTGCTGTTATGATTGATCACCACCTGGTTGGTTATTTCTGCCTGTGCAGCAGAGAGAGGCTGGTGCACACCTTTGATAGCATCATTCATCTTGGTGAGCCTCTTGGTACAGGCTTCTCCTTTACACCTTCATGTAGGCCAATGATGGCTCCTCCGCTAATCCAATATCTGGATGGCAGTCATTTTGATCCATCCATGCACAGAAACATGTCGTGGGGTATATAACCAAGAGGCACACATCTATCAATGCTTTGAAAATGGGAAGAGGAAGACGCCAGATTAGGCATAAGCCCCGTGAATGTCAAAGCACATCTACTAATTGCCTGCTGTGTAACGGGGATCCTTACCCCAGCTGCTGGCCGTGCGACCCATCAGCTCCCCGGTCCTCGGGTTGTAGATGGAGTCCTTCCAGCTGGACGTGTTCTCCTTGTTGGCAGCTTTATCCTCGGTGCTCGCCATGGTGATATTTTTTCTTTCCTTTTTTTTTGTTGTTGGGGTTTTTGTGTCCAAAATACGCGGTTTCTTTCTCCCTTAAAAAAAAGACAGAAAAGGGCAGCAGGCGATGTAGTGAGGCGAAGAAGCCGGCGAGGCGGCGGTGAGTGGAGTGGGCGGTGTAGAGAGAGAGAGAGGGAGAGAGAGAGGGAGAGAGAGAGAGAGGGAGAGAGAGAGAGAGAGAGAGAGAGAGAGAGAGAGATACTCTGCTGGAACAAAAAAAAAACGAGGAGGGGAAGGTGAGGAAAGGAGGAAAAAAAAAAATCAGTGACGTCCACACGAGCCCCGCCGTGGCAGCTGATGCAGTGCGACCAGATGGATGTACATTGGCTAATGACGGAGAGACGCACGGAGACTCACCGTTACGCGCACAAATTATAAATAGAGCGCACACTATCTTTCTCACCATCAATTATATTATAATGGTTACATGCGTTTGGGAACAGGCCCGGGGTCTCCATTTGATATGAAGTGTCTACAGGCTGTGGGATCCTTCAGCAAACATTTGCAGTGTGAAACCAAAGGATGGCAGGACATGGAATCACAACAATATATCATGCTGATTTATTATAGGGCTTCTCGCTGTTGAGTCACCAAACCAATAAGCAATCCTATAGGCTGGGGTGTATTTCGACAGCAATGGATGCACTGGTAATCACTCTATAGAAAGCTCTGGTTTACTCTGGTTTTACACACACACACACACACACACACACACACACACACACACACACACAGGCCTATAAGTACATGAATGCCAGTGATCAGCATATATGACTGGTTCAGCATAGATATTTGAAGCATTAGCCAATCCTTGTTGCTATGGCAATTGAGCAATACTGAAACTAGAATGTGTGTGTGTTTGTGAGTGAGAGACCGAGAGAGCAAAAATGATATTGAATAGAGTTGAATTCTGTTGATTCTTTTCTTGATGCCTTGGCAATATCGTTGTTGTGACATTTATGCCAATAAAGCAAATTTGAATTTGAGAAAGACAGAGAGAGAGAGAGAGAGAGAGAGAGAGAGAGAGAGAGAGAGAGAGAGAGAGAGAGATCCTGGCTGGAAACAGATGTGTCAAAGTTAACAGAGAACAACACTTGTTCGTTTCATATTCATGTCAAACATATTTCATTTGATCTATATTCAAGTCTCTGTACACATGTATGTCGTGCCGGGCAGCAGGGGGAGAGGCTGAGACACTGACAGGAAGAAAAAAAAAAAAGAAAAAGACAAAAGCTTAACTTCCAACCCCCTGACACTCCAGCGAACAATCCCAGTGTGTCACAGAGAGAGAGGAGCGGAAGTTATATAATGACCCCTCGATGCAGGGTTCAGCTCGTATGGGGGAGGGGGACTGGAGTGGTGGTCGCATTGCATCCAGTTCCTGCTGTCAGATTGAATTTGTTGCAAGGCAGGGTCCACCACAACTCATACAATGCGGCACCGAGCACAATACAAGCGCGCGCGCGCGCACACACACACACACACACACACACACACACACACACACACACAGACTTTACTGATTAGTGTGAGAGTCGGCAGCACTGATTCATGGGCTAGTCCTCTGTCTCACTCACTCCAGCACATTTTCCTCTGTGAAGGCATCCCACTGAAAGCCAAACCCACTGGCAAAAAGAAACTGCCCATGTTTGAGTGAGAAAGCTGAGACTGACAGCTCGAGTAGAGGAAGCGTTTGGGTGTGGGGAGGGTTTGATGCAGAAAACCTACACTGTATGGATCTGTGTGACGAACACAAAACTCAATTCCGCTCTTCCTCTGAGGGGACAGGCACACAGTCCTCCCATTGTTTAGGAAAACCCCCTTTCTGTGCACTCAATTAGCGCCCCCTTCACCATACCAGCACCATGAGCAGCAAAACACACCCCATTTGTTCTCAGTCACTCCATCCGCAAGCTACCATAGCAACCCTCACAGCGAGGTTGGTCACATCAATGGGAAGCAATCCCTACACTCATCTAACAGCCTGTGTGAGTGATAATTCCCCAGGCACAAGACAACGGCATTTCCCCAGAGTCCGAGAGGAGGCAAAACCCTTCAGGCGGCATCTGTTCACTCACCGTGTCGGTGACACCGACTGTATGCGCACGACACTCAAATCACAACGAGCCACTGCTGATCATTCATGTTTTTAATGCTAGCCCTTTCACACCATACAAAGCACTTGATATTTTCATGCAATTTGGTAACAAAATATATTGCTTGTTATTTCCCAGCAGCTTGGGATGACATTTGCCATTCAAGACCTGAATGAAGTGTTCACCTGGACGACGACCTGGAATGTCATTTTGATCTGAGGAGTTCATTTTTGCATCACACATGGTGTCACTTTGCATAACTAACCTTTAGTATGTGGAGAGAACATTACGGTATTACAATATTAGGAAAGGCGAAAACATCTAACAGCAAGTAGAGATTCACAGTTTACAGTCATTTGTGAGCATTTTATCATAACAGGATTAGACTTTGTAACTTTGTCATCAGAGTTCATCAGGTCAAAACTGACTTGAGTCAAAACATAATCATATGACATCAACATGGCTGCCCCCCCACCATGGAACAATTCAACAGTAAATACAAGCTAATAACCGAAATAATGGCTACACAACATGGATTGACAACACTCAATATATATTTCTATGTGTTCTAATTCTGTTTTAATTGAGTTCAGTTCATATTTTTTTCATCCCTGATCAACTTGCTCCTAAGCAACAGAGCATGCTAAGAGGTGCTAATCTGTGATTTCATTGAGATGAATTTGAAAATTTGAGATTCATGTGTGAGCTGACAAAATCTATGGCAGCTATTAGAGCAAAGCTAAATCAGATCCCTAATCAGCCACATTAATCACTGGCTGTTTTCTTTAGGGGAACAACGTTTTCTTGAAATGATGAAGTGAAAATACAGTTAAATCATGAAGAAATAGGTACGTAAAAAACAGAAGTATTACTGTGTTTGCTGAATGTTGTGCCATGAACAGAAACATTTTTTCCTCCCAGAAAACAATGTGTGAATCTGATATCAATGATTTTAATCTCTGGCTCCTTATTAACATGTGGTTGCTATGGCAAGTTCATGAATGGAAAAAAGCTGTAAAGGCAGTCATTAGCGCCCCCGTGTGGAAAAGTGAACAAATATTATTGCACCTGGATGAAATATTGTAATATGAAGAGGCACCATTGGCTCAAGATCTGGAATGAATCAAGGATTCATCTGATGTATAGAAGTTAGGTCACTTCTGGTTGCGGAGGACAATTCAAGGCTGTGAAGGTGGCTGTTGGCGCCAAGGTCTGAATCAGACCTGTACCAGACATTTCCAAGTGATATCTTAAAACAGTTATTTTGTTTAAAAAGGACCGTCTGCTTTCACGTGTACTCAAAACTCATGTCTCTATCTTCCCATTTGGTCAAACTCTGGATATCCCCGTGTGCACATCCAGTGTCAAGGCTTGCTGTACCAATTCATTGAGCGTCGGAGAGCTCTCTCCCAGCTCTGGAGGACAGGGATGTATTCCTGACTTGGGCTGCCAGCACCCTCCTTATGTGCTCCTCGGGGCAGGAACGTCTTGTCGGTGCTCTGCAGCTTCTTCAGCTCTTCCCTGGTCCTCCAGAAGCCTGCAGTCGAAGACAGACAAAGACTTAGGTAAACAACATTAACACAATCCCTTTAAAAATGACCCATGTATAACACAGAAATTGGCACTCTGAGTGAGTCTATGCCCCAAAATACACTGCTAATCAATGGCTGAAAGTGGTGCAAAGTTTCTTTTTCTTTTTTTTTTTATACACGTCACCCAACACTATCGGCCACTGATCTATTAAGAACTAATATTTCTCAAACACGTGATTTACATTATTATTCAGTCATCAGCACCTCCTGCATTTGGCCGGTTATAAAACAACAAGAACAAATCCATCTTCTGTGTTTGACTTGATTAAGCACTGACTAATGTATAACAATCTAATTACATAATGTGAATAAATAAATGGAAAACAGGTTACATAACAAAGAGCAGCATTTCAATTTGGCCTCTTCTGCCAGCGCCAAGAATAAAAATAGGACTTTTCATCATAACTTTTCAAATGAAACTCATGTCATGACAAGTGTTTTATATTTTTAGAGAAAAACAAAGAAAGTGAAGTGTAACTTTGAAGTGTCAGTGTCCAACTGCTTGACAAAAGAGCTTCAGTATAGTATTGGTGTAAACTCCCAAATACAAATGTTTAAATTTTAAAAGCACACATGTACAGCATAATGTACACGTTGTGTGCGGGTGTGTGTGTGTGTACCCGCTCCCAGTCCAGCGACAAAAGCAGCCCCTAAACACGACATTTCATTGTGTTGGGGTCTGGATATCTTTCTGCCAAACAGGTCTGCAGTCAGCTGCATGATGAAGTCATTAGATGAAACACCACCATCCACCCTGAGACAGAAAGAAAGAAATATAGAGCACTCAATCACACTGCAACTCACTTTACTGTAACAGTATCATAGAAACATACACCCATAATGCATTGCCAATAAAAACTGAACTGCATTAGTAGAGGCAGGGACCACAAGAGTCCACTCTGTTACACCCAGTTCGCTGGCTAAAATCCAGGTCCCACAATCAGATCCTGCTCTGTAAGGCGGGATATCAAAGTTAATATTGAATCTGTGCAATAAACTTACAGTAGCACAATCACACTGTTTATTTCGCACAGTGAATGAGAACAACTGTACCTGATCTTTGAGATGGGAATGCGAGTTTCTCTCATCGTCTCATATAGCTGCTTGTTTCTGGAATAAGAATAAGAGGAGTGCAAGGAAATCAGTCAGCGTGAATGAGAATGAATGGTATAAGGAGTTTAAAACAGAAACGGCCTCTTCAAAAGGACTCACCTGAAGGCGACAGACTCCAGGATGGCGCGGACCAGATGACTTTTAGTGGTGGAAGGTTTGAGGCCCATGAGGGAGGCACAAGCTTTGGGATCATTCAGAGGAGCCTTTGGATAAATAAAGTATATACACAAATGTGTCAAATGTCTGCAAGTCAAAAGCAGACCTGATTAAAAACAATGTATGAAATGGTCCTCATGCCTTTTGCCTCTGGTCAGGGAGAGTGCAGCTATACTGTTTTACATGGTTACTGTAGATGGCTCTTGATATATCTATAAAACCATTAGAAAACTGATTTTGTAATCATGTCTTTGCATAGAAATGTAAAGAAATAAAACGTTCAGGACACACACTTACAAAAGCCAGTTCACAATGGAGGGCAGAGAAAAAGAAAAAGACACATAACCATGTTACAGAGAGACAAAATACAAAACAAAAAAATTAATGCCTGTATTGATTAAAAATCCAACTGTATGTGCTACAGTGAATACATGTATTGTTTTCTTCTTTATTGGCATGGGAAACAGACGTTTACATTGCCAAAGCAAGTGTGAAATAAAAACATGTATATAAACAGAAGAATTGGGATTTTGTTGTTAAATATATGTATATACACAGATAAGTAAGTTAAAATAAGACAGAAAAGAATGTAGATCTACTACATCTACTGTACCTGCAGGCCACTGAAAGAAGGAACGAAACACACGCCGTCTGAGTCACTGACACTGTAAGCCATGGCGCTGGTCTCCTGGACGTCAGAGAAGAGCTCTGCAACAACACACACACACAGTTTTCACAAACGACCTCTGAGTCTGCCACTAGTGTATTCAGCGTCAAGAGGATTATCTCTTAAACATGGATAACTTCATTCCAGCATTGTGTTTTTAACCTTAAAATTGTTATAAAACCTTTCAACTACCAGCTGCATTTTCTTGCAAATAATAATAATGAAAAAAACAGTAATCACCACATCTATTGTATACCACTGATCACTCACCCAGCTCCTGTGCCCATTTGATGGCAGTGCCTGTGTCTGCTCCATTGCCCTCCGTCAGATACACCACCTCTGAGCCAATCTTCCACCCCACCAGAGGATACAGACCTACAGGAGGAGGAGAAACTGGCCTGTAATGTGCCTGTGCGGACAAATCTATCAAATTATGTTTTGATTTACCTGCTACGGACGTATGTGGTTTGTTCCCGGTGTTGATGTCCATGAAGGTGCCCGTTCCCATGGTGATCTTGACATCACCGACGTCAAAGCAGCACTCCCCAAACATGGCTGCCTGCTGGTCCGCCATCTATGGCAGAGGGACAGAGGAAGGAATTTGTATTTTTTGAATGAAAACAAAAAACCCTCAACAGGTTTAGTCTCATCTGAGCAACACTGGAAATGTCTCCTATGGTGTCCAATAAGGGACAATCCACGTTTGACCCAAGAGGATTTTATGTTACTCTCCTTTCTCTACTAACCTGTGAGTGTCTAGTCTTAACCTTTACCATAGTAGTTAGGAGCAAAATTTAACTTGTGAGTCAATATTCTTTTGGCTCCAACTGACTGAGACACGTGAGCTCGAGCCACACGTCCCACACTGCTGATTAACTAAACTTAATTTCACTTTTACAACTTAATGGCGGGGATATCAGCTTGGACACGCTGGCATAAGTGAAATCTGAGGGTTGCTGTTTTTAATCATAATCACGCAGATAACAGAGTGTGTGACGCCACAGACCTCGACAACTCACCACTGACATGATGGGAATGGGCACTCCGAAGATGGACGGGTCGGTGGAACCAAAGTCTTGGCTGACGCATCATGAGGGAGAAACCAGAGACAATGGATCATCTCATGCTCTTCATCAGTTCCCCCAATGGCCAACTGCAGGCCATGGATTGGGAATGACAACTATACAATATCTATGCTGAGATGCTTTACAGTGATATCAAACCAATGTGTAGGGGTGGAAAGGATTGTAATCATTGCAAATAACACCCAGAGTTGCTGCTAAAACTCATTAGTGGACATCAGCAAATGTATTGATTTTTACATTATGTTATCCGTTATGCAGACAAAGGTTTGCTTTTATCAGGTTTTTTTCCCCAATAAATCAGGCACTTTCAAACAGCTTTAAAAAGCAACTTTTAAGACATGTTATTCATAAAACGTGAGTTCTATATTCACTCATGGAGTGGCTCCTAACTTTGTTACAGGGTGCATGTAGAGTTGTGAGCAGTTCAAGTGAAGAATTATTTAGATTTAGAGACCTGAAGAGGTAAAAGTAGACTAGAGAACAGACCAAAAAATGCATACATAAATGTATTTTATTTTATTTATCCTTTATTCTGTAGCATTAATTCTTTCTTATTTCCTTCCCTAGTAACCATCTCACAACCACTTGTGTGTTGGAAACCATTAACCACCTTGTTATGTTACTTTAGACATCTGGGAAACAAAACTACACTTATGGCGAGTGCGATGAAATGCATGCTCTTATATTAAAGCACTTTTACTGGCTAAGACATGACTCAGGTGTTTCCTTTGAATTTGAAGGCAATGGTTGACTCACCCTGTATTTTCTACTTTAGGGAAAATAGAGAGGGGCAGAGAAACAAGAGAGGAGAGAAACCCACTCCAACACATCTGTAAAAAAAAAAAAAAAGTCACATGACAGTGATATGAAACCCCCCCCCCCAAAACAAAACCAAAGAAACTGTAAATAAACATGACATACACCAGACCTGATAGGAGTCGAAGATTCCTGTTGAACTGGCGTTAGAGTAGTCTGTGGCATGGATGAGTCCTAAAACACATTCAGTGACAGAAATAAAAGGTATCAAAAAATCACTTTCAAAATATGTATAAAAAAAACAACAACTTGTATGAGTTCCCAGACTCCCCCTCTCCCACAGGAGTTATCTGAAATATTTCAATCAGTTAGGCAATAGGGTTGGAAACACAAAGGACATTCTGTCCAGGTCTTAAAATCCTGTTAGACAATGTGTGAAATGCAATCCACAGGACAAATCATAGATTACTGTACTGTTTTCAAAACAAGCTGCGCTCATGGGGACAGGACATTGACATGAGCTTAACATGACAAACCCACCTTTTGTGAGTTTGAACAGCAGCCAGGTGTCTATTGTTCCAAAACAGCAGTTTCCTTCAGTCACTGCTTGACGAACCTGGAAGAAAGAAAGAAATATAATGCAGCTGAAAAGGGAAGCTTAACCTCTAATACAGCCTCTCCCAGTTTGCTTTTGTTTTCCTTTTTTATAATTAACCCTTTAACACCCACAGCCTGATAGGGTTACAGTTATGTGCTCTGCCGTGCATTGTACCAGGAATTATTCATATGACCACAATTACTCTAAGGACGAGAGTCTGATCTATATATATTGTATTGTATATATTGTAATTTTTTCACTGCAAAAATGCAGTTTTGGCATTAGTAACTATTGCAACTCCATTTAAACAGTGGTTCAGACTAGCAAACACGTATCAGTGTGTTTCCCAAGCAGGTCAATGTGCATCGAAGCTGCTCTAGGTTTGACGTCCTATGAGTTAACTGGTTCAAATGTCAGCCTACACACACACATGTATACACACACACCTGCTTATAGTGTGTTAGGGCCCAGACAAGGCGGAAGGTGACATGTTGAGTGGTGAAGACGATGAGACTTGCTGCAAGCGACCGCTTCTGTCTGGTCAGGAAGTAGTGTAACTTTGTCACGCCATGGATCGCCTAAAGTTGTTGTAAAAACAATCAAAGCCAAACTGTATGAAAGGACATGATATCCAGCACTGATCCTGAGGTTGCTCGTTATCAAACTATTTTTGTTTTTTACCAAAGGCTGCACTCAAATCATTTAGAAGTTCTAGTATTTCATCTCTCATCTACTAACTTCCAAACTCAATCACTAAAAGTACATGAAAGATAGAGATGCAAAGCAGACTCACTTTCATTGTGCAGGATCTGTTCCAGGACTTGACCAGGTCTGCAGCCCTCTGATCCTGCCAGCTGATGAAGTTATGGAAAGGGACCCCAGTATTCCTGCAAAAGAAAGTGAAATGAACCTGAGATGGAACCAGGATGGAAAAGAACTATACGTAGGCAGGTTAAACTGGTGTGCTACTTTGCATACAAGTCACACAGACACTTTTGGATCTAAGGAAAAGTGACTCGATTCATTGCATTCATTTCACCTGTCCCATGTTGTGAAGGTGCCTCGTTGAGTGGAGATGCCAAGGGCCTCCATCTGACACATTTGTACTCCTGCATCTATATCATAAATACAGTAGCACAAGCACACACACATTAAAATGGTTATGGAGAGAAACAGGAAGAGATTTTTTAAATTGGGAAACAGGAATTATTGTATGCTTTTTAAGGACAGAGACAAATGTCCCATGTAAGTCATGTCCTGTCCTGTCCTGTCCTGGGCTTAATACCTGTCTTTACAAAGCCAACACTGAGTTGAACAGACTTTCAAAGGCGATATAACCATGTCAGCCTAGTCAACTGATCCAATTTGCATGCAAGGAATAGTTTTTTTAATACCAGGATAACAAACTGTTTCTGATGTATTGTGGACAAAACCCCCTTTCACTTAACATATTGTGATCAAATAAAACAACAGCACAGGATACATCCTGGAAAATAAACACGGAGTAAAATCAACACCTTTCTAACAGACAAATTATGAGTATGATGTCCTTATTAAGGCTGTTATTTATTGTAGTGCTGCTTATTGGACTGCGCTGAATGTACAGTAGCCAGGTGCCCCTGAACAACTGGCATCTCGGTGTATGTTTATCAATCTTTTGCTTGCTGTATTTGTTCTCTTTGAAAAAAAAAAGACCAAATTGGAAATTGTAACATGAATTGTGGTCAGAATCTTTATTGATCCGCGGGGGGAAATTACAGATATATTTATCAGATATTCCTTAGTCATAGGGTGTGAATAACAGTCTAATTCCTTTATATGGTTGTAGACAGATGCAACAACAGGAACTGTGTGCAACTGTACCTTGCACAGCTCCCTTGACCACAGAAATAAACCCGTTCCATAGTGCATCTGGGTCCATCTCCACATGTCCTACCTCTGGATACAAGGGAACAACCTGGATAAAGTATTACCAGAATAACAAAACACAAAGATCAGCCTCAAAATAATGTAGTAAATGTATGTATATGTTGCATATGGAGAATGGTGCAAGTGGGTGGTGTACTTGAGAAATGGGTTAGGGTTAGTCTAAAAGGACAGCAAGAAGGAGATGAATACCTTGGAGGAGCATGATCCTCGGATTTTTGCCCCTTTATCATAGACGTGACATCTGATTGATGTTGTACCGACGTCAACCGACAAAATGAAGCTTTCCTTCTTGAAACCATTCCTCTGACTCCCCATTGTAGAAAAGTTTGTCCTAGTGTTCCTCAAATCCGTCCCACGTCCTCCATGGTCAGCTCATATTGGTCTTGTTCAGAGACAGAATGGACGGTGTGACCCGATAGTACCTTATCTGCACCGGGTGAGCTGTCGTGTAGAAGCTGTAACTCGACCTTCGGACAGTGGATTCTTCTAAGTCCAGTTTTACCTGTTTCGATTCAACACATTGCCAAGTTACATTTTAGTGGTCATGCCGACCGAAAACACACACTATGTGATAAACATAAAGACGTTCAGTTACTCTGCAAGTCAAAGTGATAGCCAGCTACATTAAAACCCAGCTTCCATACACTTGAGTCTGGTGGAGAGCTGGAATGGATATCTTAAGTAACCGAGTTGACCAACTCAAGCGTTAAATTATGCTAATTGTCTGCTTAGCAAAATGAAAGCTGAGCGGTTAGTAGCTTGGAAAACAACTCCCACATATATGTTTTTCTCGTTAAACAGTAACAGTCACTGCTAACGTTGCCCAACATTTACCCAACATGTGCTCATAGCAGTGAAATCCATAGACTGAAGTGTCTCTACAGAAGAAATGTGGAGATTCCGGATTCCTTGTAGCTGTATCGCATACAGTTTAACACCCTGTGGGCACCCGTAGTACATCACACGCATGCGCAATCCGTAGTTTATGTGCGCATGTGGATGTTTTTAGCTGAGCACACGTGTATTTACCGGCTACCGACTAGCCGCACCAGCCTGTGATTGTGTGCTGTTGTTACACAAAATATGGCGAAGACAGACGTAAGAATTGTGTTACATTACATTAATATTAACCAGGCTTCAACGTGCACTAAGTAGATAGTTTTAAGCTAACCGTTGTGTCTGTTTATTAGCAACTAACAAACTGACTAACCTAGCTAATAGTTGGTTAGCAGGTGATAATCACGAGAAACCAGTGTTGTACCTACAAGCACTGTTTAATTGTGCTAGGCAATCAGTGGTGAACCTACAACTGGACAACCCCTCAGTCTGTTTTTAAGTGGGTACTTAGTCATTGTAACGTTATTACATTTAACTCGTTTATCAGGGGAGAATGCAAACATTTAATATGTTTAAGCCTAGAAATAGTGAGGATTTGCTGCTTTCATTTGCTATATAACTACAATTAGAAAATGGTTATGGGCATGTTCCATATTTATAATGTTAAAATAATAATTATTGAAAGCAGCCGTGCTCAGGCAGGGTCATAGTGTTATACATGTGTTTGTGTCTTTTTCAGGCTACAAGACGCAGAACAAGACAAAGCAAAGTTGTAGAAGAAGAGGACAACGTTAACACTGGCATGTCATTTCTTTTGCACAATCGGAAATTTACAAGAAATATGACTGTTTGGACTTGATGGCAATAACATTAAATCATTCAATTAATAATTGTTTCAGAAGGACAGACTGAGACTGTCTCTTCAAGTGAACAAGGAGTCAGAACAGAGGAAGATGCTCCCATAGAGGTGAAACAGGATCAAGATGAACAAGGTGCTGTGAGCGCATCACACATGATCTTTGACTGAAATTCTGAGCTGTACCAGTAACAAAAGCTGCATCTTTAGATTCTCAGATGGACACTGTCATTGAAGTAAAAGGAAGTGCGGCCACTGTAACTGTATCCTGGGACAACAAGAATGAGGAAGTTGATGAAACGGAAAAGAAAACTGATGCAAGTGATCAGATGATGGATAGTGGTAAGGATGTTTACAAGAATCAAAAGTTGCTATTGCATCACAGTTTTACAGAAAAGGAAGATGTGCTCTGTACTGGAACATGTTCATCATTAATGTAGCAGATGTAATGTTAGTTTTAATCTTAAAGGTGCTACTCAAAGTTTAGTAATAGGGTTATAGCATCTGTTGCAGGCCATATGTTCACATCCACTATAAACTGTTAATGCTGAATTACAACACATGTTTTTAAATCATGTAATCAAATTATGTGTTTGTTGTTATTTAAGTTTCAGGTATTATGTTAGTCTAGTCTGTTTAAATATAGGTGTTGAAATCAAAAGGGGCCAGTTTTAAAGTCCTACTCCACACAAAAATCTATCGTAAGAGTTAAACACTCACCTTCTGTAGGCTTGAATGGAGGCTTCAAAGGTTGTTGTTGTGTTCACTGTCTCTAAATCAAGTCATGACATCATATGTTTCCCAGAAGACCAGATCATCTGTTCATCTGAAGCAGTCGGTTCCTCAGAGGATGCTCCCAGTGAGAGTCTAGGGACAAAAACAAAGCAAGAGATGCAGAAATCTGGAGATCAACAAGGTACCGCAAACACAATGAAACCACACAAATGTGCCTGGGTGAAATTCTGAGCGGTGCCAGTAATGGAGCCTCCTCTTTAGAATCTCAGATCGACACCGTCGCTGAAGAAAATGGGAGCACACCCATAGTAACCGTAAGCCTGGAGAAGGAGAATGAGGAAGGAGAGAGCAATGATATTAAAAAGGGAACCAGTGGAGGTGAACAGATGATTATTAAAGAGGCAGCAGGTAAGCTTGTTTCCAAGAGTCAGTAATGAGTAGTCAATGATAAAACAGCTGTTTCAAGTAGAAATTCTTTCTCTCTGTCTTTTTGTTCTCTTTAATTCTGTATTTTTCTTTTGTTCTTTCTTTCCACAAAAAGCTCACAAAAAAAGATTTTCTATAATATTTAAGGCAGTATTTACCTGATTTTTGTAAAAAGTAATTTCAGAGAAAAAGATGTGGTAGATGGCTTATGAAATCATGAAATTGTTTATAAAACGTTCTTATAGAGCATAAAGTCTTAATGATTGGTGTCTGTAAACTGAGGAGAGACCACAAATCCTGCACACTGTCGGCCACTTGTACTGTCTTTTTTTAGTTATGACGTTTTACCAAATGACTAACATTTTCTACCGGTTGCAGTAAAAGGGAAACGGAAGGCGCACTCTAATGTTGAGACCTCCCCAACAAAGAAACCCAAGCTCATCAATGATGGTATGAACTGAAAATAAGACAAAATGCTTTGTTCTGTAATGTGCTTAATATTCACACATTTCATCTTATTTTCTTATTTTGTTGTAGGTTTCTGTCTTTTTGTTGGCAACCTAAACAACTCTAAAAAATTTGAAGAAGTCAAAGATTCATTAGCAAATTACTTCATGACACAAAGTCTCCTGGTTCAAGACATCAGATTAGATCGGTCCAAGTGAGTATGCTGTTTAATTAATTCAATTTAGTTTAATTGTTATTGTGAGGTCCGTTTGGGCAGGAAATGCACCTACTACAGGGGAGCATTCAGCATTGATTGTCTTACCCACTTAGAACGAATATTGCTGCTACTTAAAATACTGAATTAACTCAAAAGTCATGTTTTGCTTTTCTAGAAAACATGCACATGTAGATTTGGCCTCAGAAATGGACTTGACCAAAGCCTTGACGTTAAATGGAGAGATGGTACTTGATAAGCCAATGAAGATCGCCAAAGCAAAGGTCAAAAGTGAGGACAAGGTG
The DNA here is from genome assembly GCF_043641665.1 of Enoplosus armatus. NCBI lineage: Eukaryota > Metazoa > Chordata > Actinopteri > Centrarchiformes > Enoplosidae > Enoplosus > Enoplosus armatus. The sequence goes on from NC_092193.1 coordinate 16,802,630, forward strand.
AAGGTGAAAACTCCAGCGGAGGACAAAAAAGGTAACTCAACAAAATATAATTTTTATAGTTTTATTACACATTCATTTGAATTCTAAGATACAGGCGCATCTGTAATGTTTCTGTGGTCAAACTACAACATTTCATAGTCCAGGGAGATTAATACAGATTGATGGTCTCACTTGAGGATTGTCCTGTTTTTGGCAGCCAAAGATGGCAGATGTTTGTTTCTGAAGAACGTCCCGTACAACACAACAAAAAAAGACATTCTGAAAGTCTTCCGCAAGGCCGTCGCCGTCAGGTTTCCTGGTGGAACTGAAGGCCCAAACAAAGGGTAAGGGTTTTAGAAACCTGCAATTAAGGTTGACGTGATAAGTATACAATGGTGTCAGATGTGCAAAACATGCATTATTGAATATGTTTAGTAATGCAATGCTGATGTTTATTTAAAAATAAAAATATGCACCTTATTTTTCAACAGTATTGCCTTTGTGGAGTTCAAAAACAGAACCATTGCTAAGAAATTACTGCAGAAAAAACGATTGCCCAGGATCCAAGGCCGGGTTTTGATTGTGGACTGTGTTGGACAAACTAAAGTCACCAAAGCTAACGACGACAAGAACAACACAAAAGGTAAATCATTGGACATGTAGAAATGCACCGTCGAGAGCTGACAAACTATCGCTATTGAATTGCTTTTTAATTTTTTTTTTCCCCCCAACATAATCAGTAAAATCTGGACTTGACGATTGACCTGTATTGACAGAAGATCTTTCTTCTTTCTCACAGCTGCAGCTCCTCCAAATAACATCTTATTTGTGAGCAATTTGCCTTTCAATGTGAAAGAAAAAAACCTCAAGAAAGTCTTCCAGAAAGCTGTTAGTATTGACATACCGCAAAGCAATGGCAAACCAAGAGGGTAAGTACATGCACAGTGACCTACTCTCTTTTTTTTTTTTTTTTTTTTTACCAACGAAGAAAGTGTTTGAATATTCTCAAGAAACATCTGTAATAAGATAAGATGAAAATAAGAAATTTGCATTGTTCCAGCAGCATACAGGATACTGCAATAGAGACATAAGTAGAAAACCAAGATATGATAAATAAAAACAATACAGACTGTATTGCAAAAAAAAAAAAAAAGCAAAAAGCTTGTAATTTACAAATTTTCAGATTTACAATACAAGGGATTGCACTGTATTGCACATAGAGAGGTGTGGGTATTGCACCATTTATTACATTCAGAAGTATGTGGATTGTTCATTCCATCCTCTGCAGATTTGCGTTTGTCGAGTTCGCAACTGTGGAAGATTCTGAAAAGGCCTCGCAGTCATCCCAAAACCTTAAGATCTGCAAAAGGGTGGTCCGAGTAGAATTCAGCAAAATGCAAGATAAGTCAGAGAAGGCGAAAGGTAGTTATGTCATATTATTCTTGTAGGTACTCACCTCAGTTTCAAGTGTTTCTAAGGTCAGATTGAGTCACTAACGTTTTCCTCTCTTTAGTCCTATCAAAAACACTGATCGTGATGGGCCTTGCTGAGAAGACGACTGCAGAGACTCTCAAAAGTGCTTGTGAAGGGGCTCTCAGTGCGAGAGTCATTTTAGATAAAAACACAGGAGTTTCCAAAAAGTGGGTAGCATAAATCTTTTATTGTCACGTGTCTCAAACTGTTTCAGGTGTTTTAAGTTATTCTCAGTGTCTGCTTTATACTGACTTGTTTTACATAATGTTTTTCTCAGGTTTGGTTTTGTGGACTTTGAGAGGGAAGAAAACTGCAAAGCTGTCAAAGAAGCCATGGAGGACTGCGAGATAGACGGCAGCAAAGTGACCGTGGCTTATGCAAAAGCCAAGGGTGCAAAAGGCCCCTCAGGTGCCAAAGGAGGCCTGGCGGGGCGTCCTGGTGGACAGCCTGCAGGTCAGGGGGCTGGCAGAGCTGGAAGAGGCAGCAGAGGAGGTAACACTTGAGTTTAACTGGCACACCAACATCTCACTGTAGTTTATTTATAGCATATTAACAATAAATTAAATGATTACTAGTCATGTGAAAGAGGTCGTTAGTATTGAGAATTCTTGCCCAAAGCTGCAGTTATCTTCATCTGTACAGAGTGTTTTAGCATCTTTCAGTTGATTTAGTTTTTGTGGCCCGCAGCTTTACTGTTTTGGTTCAGTCTCACTGCTCTCGAGCTCGTTTTCAGTCGCAGCAAGTAGCTGCTCTCATAAACCCACTTTATGCTTCTGCCCAAAACCAAATCACAAAAAGACACAGTTAGCGACTAGCTAACATAGTATAGTATAGTATTTAACTGCTATTTCAGAGTTGATTGAGACCAAAACAGAGCAAAAATGAGAGTGAATATTAGACTTAAATTCATCAGGTGGGCGCACTCCAAATGAATGCTAATGTTTTCCATGTCACAAGTGGCATGAAAAAATGTCCTTGCAGGAGATGGTTTGTGATATCCAGCTGTCGATATTTTGCTCATCTGTCCAATGTTTGATGCAGGGAGACATTAGACTGTCGTCAGTCAGTTTGTGTTTTAAATTTTTGCTTTGTATTTGGGAAGTGTACCTGAAACAGCTGACTGTTTTAAACTGGTTTGGTTTGATTTAGAAAAGCGTTTTCTTTCAGGTAGAGGACGTGGAGCTGGCACGCCGCAGGATGCTGTTAAAGAAGTGGAAAACAAAGGCTAACTTTCCTGGGAAAAGTTATCATCGGAGATGTTTTTCTTTATTTCTTTTGGAACCTGAAAGCATGTATGAGCTCAAGACTCTTGAGTTTGGTTGAATGTGTAAACTGTGCGAAGGTGTGAAATCTACTACACTGTTAGTCCTACCTGACTGTAGGACACGTGACACCGTGTCATATTTTGTACTTTAAACCATTCATTTCACAACAATTATAAAAAGATTTGACAGAACTGTGACTTGTTTTCACTACATGTAGTTTATGTGCAAAATATTTCATCAATGTGGAAGATAAATTTTATTTTAAAACGAAACCAGCTGTCTCTTTGAGTTTTGTTATAACATCTGTGACCCCAAAAGGTTAAACCAGGACTTGCTGAGATCTCAGCCAAGTCACAGACTGATTTCTCCTCTGACCTGAAATAACACCAGTCCAGCAGCTAAACCAGCCGTGTTCTGCAGCCAGTTAAATAGGAAGGGTTTCATGCAGAGAGGCAGCGACCCGGAGCCTCCGGGATGTGTGGAGCACCGCTGCAGGCTGGCTGCTTCATGCACACGTCGCTGCACTCCTCCGATTAGTTGCAACTTTCAGCCCAAACACGGTGTCCTCTAATGACCTCACATCCTGTTTTCCCCACTTCCTTTTGAATGGACCGGTTTGGGACGGGTGCAACGTGCACCTCTGTTGTGTCGGCGCGTGTGTGTTCAGTTCAGACACATGTTCAAGATCCTCGGTGTGACTAGGCTGCGGAAGGCACGAGCCAACTTTGAATGCAACGATTTTCTTTTTCACGGTTTCACTCGCTCGGCTATGCAGCGTCTGCTGTGCTGACAGAGAAGAGAGGGGGCTTCGGTAAGTCGTTAATACGTATTGACTCGGTGTTTGTATCCGCGCTTCATCGCGGCTCCACCGCAACTTCTGAAACGATTGCATGACTTTTGTAACAAAGTGCGGCTGAAAATGGTGTCACACTCACTATTTGATGCAACTGTGTGGGAATCTGTTTTCCACTGTCAGGAGAGTCTGACTGGAGGTTGTGTTGGCGACACTTGTTTTATTTTACAGCTTTCAGCTGTGCGGGGATTTGTTGACACTTGCCAGCCGTGTGTCGGTGTGAGATCTCTTACACGTCGAATTTATTTGAACCATTTATTGAGTAGTACTCTCGCCCCAAAGTCAGTGTTTACTAGAGGCACCTTCACCTGCATCTGGGATCTGTCCCCTCCAGTTCTTCGATACTAAGCTGCTGTAAAGTTGTCAGGTTGCAGTGGGACCCTGCTTGAACAGAACTAGGACGGAAACATAGTTGTTTTGAAGCCGGTCTTGAGAAGCTTTGGCTTTTATGTTTGGGGTCTTTGTCCTGCATGAAAAATAAATCTTATCCCAAGTCCCGGTTCACTTGCAGACTGCAGCAGGGTTTCGAACTGGGGCTCTTTACTTTTGCTGCTTTTATTTGACTGTCTTAGCTCCTTTAAGTCTTCTGGGACCTGCTGCAGAGAGGCATCCCCACAGCATGATGGTGCTCATGGTGGTATGAGGTGTTGTGATGGGTTTATGTAGTTTTGAGGCTCAGCTTCTGTGTTGGCTATTTGTCACAGCAGATGTGGTAAGTACTCATGCAATCAATTATTTATGTCTTACGTTTGTGCTTAATCCTGATCCATTTGCTTTCTATTTGAAATAATGTTAAAGTTATATTTTACATTATATATTTTCTGTCAAAAAATGTGCAGCGATGTTGTGAAATAAGTACACACCTGATGGTGCTCGGAGAGACTGAGAGTCCAACATAACAATAGGTGTAACTGTTATTGGACATAAAGATGTGTGCATGGTGCAAAGGTTTCCATTTGTTACAGCCCGTCCTGCACTGCATCAGTGCTTAATACCACAACACAAGTTGTCAGTAGTTGACAGGTTAGTATGTCGAGAGGCTCTCGTGGTTTAAATCCTACAGATCAGACACGGTAATGCATGTTTTAATACATCTCATAAAGCCGTTATTCAGAGTAGATAAAGCGGTGGATGCAATGAGAGATCTGATCCCAGCATTTCTGAAACGATGAAAAAGGAAAGTGTCGGTAGTCAAGCCAGTATGAGGCAGAGCACTTCAGTCTCCATCTCAGCTAATGTTCCAGGAAAACATGAGTCAACAACATGGAGAGCAATGAGAGAAAACCTCAGTGAAGGAGGCTGTTCTCATATCAGCAGAGGCTTTGAGCTCAGTGTCTTTTTATGCAGCTGCCATGAGGCAGGTAGGTGTTGCGGTTCAGTCAGGTTGTTACTTGCCAGAGAGATCTTCCTCTCCTTTTAAACAGCTCATTATTTACAGGATTTCCCCTGCTGAGCGCTGAGTTGCTTATTATTCATTTAACTTTGACTACTTGTCATACAAACACATTTCACTTCTTCTGCTCGCCTCCAGAGAGGAATAGTGTCTTGTTTAATAGAAAATAAATGAATCGCTGACTTCCTCTCTTTGGGCTGTTTATGCTTCAGAAATCGTAAAACTTTCGTGCCATTGACCGAGATTGAAGTTGCGACATCTTTGCTGACCAGACGGAGTGGAAAACTTCTATGATAAGAAAGCTTCAGCAAGTAAAGCACCTTTCTGGACAAATAAAGTGACGTTTTCTTTCCTTTTCTTTGTAGTTGTTGCACTTTGGACAGAATGAAGACAAGAGAGGTGAAGATCATAAACCAGGGCCTGGAGGATGAGATGGTAAAAACCTCTTCCCATCTTAATGCTAATTTCCTTGTTTTCTATCTAACAATGCATTACCAAATGGTAACTTTTTATACAGTTAAAGAACAGTTTGGCGTGTGATTTTCAGTTTGGATACAAGGGTAATGACACGTCTGGAGGGAAATGGAGGAGTCAGTCAAAAGTCAAAATGTCTGCTGCCAGAAAGGCCTATTAAGAGATGAACAAACACATTTCTGGGCTTTTCATGGGTTTTGGTGACATTACCAACATTTCTAATTGTCCCACTTAACACAGCCTGACAAGCTCCAAACGAAAGCATCGTCATTGTTACATTACAAACCCAGTTTATAGACAGTATATTACCAGCTGCCTCTGTTGTTTAACCTGACCCAGAGCAGTGTATTTATCCGTCCCACCCGTCAGTGTGTTAACACGAGTGTCTGCCCCGTGCAGGAGGTGTGGGGGTACCAGCCCTGTCTGTGGAAGAGGATCCTGGTGGGTGTGGGTGCTGTGTGCTCCGGGGGTCTCCTGCTGCTGCTGCTCTACTGGCTGCCTGAGTGGGGCGTCAAGGGCACCTGCACACACACCTCGCCGGGGGACGCACACACGCTGCTGCTCAGGACCACGGTGAGGAAAGCGGCAGACCTTGCATTCTTTTTTGCCCACACAGTTGACTTTGTTTCACTGTATTTGTAACCAAAGTTTTTCTCTTGAACGTTGTTTTCATACGAAGACATTCTGAGTTCACTCTTGTGCTCCTGCTGTTCACAAATCATCCTGACACTTGTTGCATTCTTTGGCACATGTACTGTATTACACCACAGATGATACATTCAGTGTAAGGAGTGTCAGGAGAAATGTAATTCTTCATGTTGTTATCACAGGATGAGTTCAGGCAGTGGTTTCGAGCCAAAGTACATGTGATGTTGGCTCCGGGGAAGAAACCCTTCGACAGTCTGGATCTGCAGTCCACGGCTCAGCTGCCGAATGGAGACCACGGCATCAGTGCTGCACACGAGGAGCATCATGGGAAATTTGCCCATAGACAGGCTGCTCAGGTGCTTTTTTAAAATCATTTGTTGCTCACCTGAAGCTAATTCCAGATTCATATTCTAAAAGACATTTAAGTTTCGAGTCTAGATCAGCTATTGGCTGGTTTTGAAGTGTGTCGGTGAACTTGATATCTGACCACCTCCTCCTCCTCCTCTGCTTCCCCTCTCAGATCCACTACTTCACCCACCACAGCACTAAATACTACTGGAATGAAGTGATACAGAACTTTGAATTGTATAAGTAAGAGTCTCACTGAAAAGCAACGTGCTGTTAACATCTTTTTATTACTTCTTTGCTAAATGTCTTTGCAAACATGTCTGTAATTGAATAGTTGGTACAGTATGCATCATACATATATACAGTATATCTGTGTGTATCTGCACGACTACAGTAGAGACGACTGTGTGTGACTTTTCTAGAGGCTTGGAGGATGTGAAGGTGAGCTGTGCAAGCATCCACTCTGACCACAGCGCTGGACTCTCTAAAACACTGCAGGAATACAGGTACACACACGTCATGTTTTCCTACAGATTGTTCTCTTGTCTCATTTGCTTATTTAAAAAAAGTTTAATTTCTCTTCCCCACAGCTGTGTGATCTTATTAAATGTTACGAACTGCTTCAAATGTCTTTTTTTTTTTTTTATCAGGACGTTGTTTTTCGGGGAGAATGAGATCGCTGTCAGAGTGCCCTCTCTCTTCAAGCTCCTCATAAAGGAGGTGAGTTTAGATCTCTTCTTTTAACCAATAATCATATCATCAATGCTGTCTTTTACTTGTGTTTCTCTCTCCTCCTCCATCAGGTCCTGAATCCCTTCTACATCTTCCAGCTCTTCAGTGTTATTCTGTGGAGTGCTGAGGACTACTACTATTATGCTACAGCCATAGTTTTCATGTCTGTCATTTCAATAGCTACCTCACTGTATACCATTAAAAAGGTGAGCCATGTCAGACCCCTAGGAAAACTCTGAAGTGAAATATAGTTGAAACTTTGAAGGGATACAAGGAACATACGAAATGCCATAATAATCTTTGCGGAAAAGTCTTTACTCTTGTCCGTTTGTGTGTTTGCAGTATTCGTCTTGCTCTTTGATACAGTGTCTCTCTATTTTCAGCAATATGTGATGCTACATGACATGGTGGCAGCTCACAGCGTGCTCCGTGTTTCAGTATGCAGAGGAACAGGCATGTTTTACTTCCTGAATATAATATACAGTACAGACAACATCAGTGAAAACAAGAGTGTTATATAGTGTGTTATAGTGTTTATATTTAGTGGATTAGTTAAAACTGTCCCCCTTCATTTTGTTATTACTCCATAATACACGAATCACATTATTGATCTCTGATAGCTTCCTCATGATTGCCTGCAGAGAGAGCATGTATGATATCATTGTCTCTGTTCTCCAGATATTGAACAGGCCATGTCAACAGAGCTTGTGCCCGGCGATGTCGTCATTATTCCAGCCAGTGGGATGATCATGCCCTGTGACGCTGTGCTCATCTGCGGAACCTGCATCGTAAACGAGAGCATGCTGACAGGTCGATATGCCGCCTACCTCCTGATAATTAACAGTTTTATATCTTTCACAAAAGAAATCTTAACCCGATGTGTACTCGTTAGCTTTTTCCAGAGGTTTTCACTGCACCTGAAGGTCTTCTTCTCAGTTTTCATGCAGTTTTTGGGTCGGACGCTCTGGGAAAAGCTAGTAAATGGACCTTCAGTTAAGATTTTTTTTGTCAAACTACTATTTCTATGCTTAACTGTCTTATATTTGTTGTTTTTCGGACATACACAGTACACATCATGACAAAATGATTTACCCCTATTCTGGAAAGGTTTTGTGCTGCTCAGATTGCACTATTCCCATGCCCATCACTGGTATAGCCAGTGTCTGACTTCCACTGCTACTATTACTAATAATAATGAATATCTGTCACAAATAATCCTAACTAACTATGTTATTAAATATCTATGTGCTATCCAAATGTAGACCATCCAAACAGAACACACTGGTAATATGAATAGAGCATCAGTTCTTTCACACAGAACTAAACCAAACTGTGAACAAAAAAGAGCATTTTTCAACATATTGGCTACCAAACAGGTGCACTGCTGTGTCTAAAAAGTAGAGTTATGTTAGTTGAATGAATGTCAAGGCTTTAATGTCAATATTATTTTCATCTTACTTGTTCACAACACTGCAGCTATTCGATGTGTGGTCTTTATTGGGTGTCTGTTATTCTACCTCCATCTTCAGGAGAGAGCGTGCCAGTTACCAAGACCAGTCTGCCCAGTTCAGGCGAGGAGGCAGCCACGAGCTACAACATGGAGGAGCACAAGAGGCACACCCTGTTCTGTGGGACCCACGTTATCCAGACCCGCTTCTACGCCGGTGAACTGGTGAAGGCTGTTGTGGTCCGAACAGGTGAGGCGGAGAAAAAAAACACAGTGGGAATAACAGCATGCGGCTTTGGTGATGAAAAGAGCTTTGATAATGTAGCTTCAGCTGTGGTGTAAAGACTGATCACCCTCAGGGAGTTGTACATATTCAGCCTCTAAAAGAGATAACAGGAAAATGAAAATAATCTACAAATGCGTTCCCACAGGCTTCAGTACAGAGAAAGGCCAACTTGTGCGCTCCATCCTCTACCCTAAACCCACAGACTTCAAACTGTACCACGATGCCTATCTGTTCTTGTTGTGTCTGGTGGGGGTGGCAGGGATCGGCTTCATCTACACCATCATCCTCAGTATCATGAACAAGGTATCACTGCTCTTAAAGAGGAGAAATGAAAGAAGAAGCTCAGATTTTAATGTTTAGTTTATGCACTAAGAACGCAGTGGCCTGTTAGGCTTCTATCATCTCTCTGCTGTTCGTCAGTTGTTGATGGTTCCTTCTCTGTCTCATCCAGGTCCCTGCTAAAACCATCATCATTGAGTCTCTGGACATCGTCACCATCACTGTGCCCCCGGCCTTACCGGCAGCCATGACAGCCGGCATTGTGTACGCGCAGCGCCGCCTGAAGCGTGTCGGCATCTTCTGCATCAGCCCTCAGAGGATCAACATGTGCGGTCAACTTAACCTGGTTTGCTTTGACAAGGTAGTCTAAACCACAGCCGCCAGTTCTTGCAAATGTGATTTAGTTTCAGGAAATGTAGTTTATATAGCAAGATTTCAGGGTCTGTGATCATGAAGCGTCTCCTGACTCAGAAGGCATAAAAATGAGTTATGAAACATCCAAACAAACTTCCAATTCAAGTGCAAGTAACCATAAATTAAAATGATTCATGATGCCTTGAGGCAGTGCTGTAGCTGCACAATGATGCCCTTTGTCCACAACATCAAGCTTCATGCTTTTACAAAATGTTAATGCTTTGGTTCTGATTTACTTGGAAAGCTTCCTACTGCATACTGTGACAATGGACTATTCTAGGAAATATCTATAAACAAAAATGCCTATAGCATTATATCACATGTAGAGCGCAGGGAGAGCAGGGAGGTTGATGCTGTTAGATCTGCAACGATTAGTTGATTGAGAAAATTAAGTGGGAACAATTTTGTCAACAGATCAATCATTTTAGGTCACTTTTTAAGCCGAAATTAACACACAATTGGTCACACAAAACAGGCAGATTTAAAATGTCAGCTTGTTCAAATGATTATTCGAGAAAACAAACAGATGAATTGATGCTGAAAATAATAATTAGTTGCAGCCTTAAATCAAAAGTTTGGTTAGTGATTGTGCAGATGGTTCTTTGCATACTGGACATAGTGGATTTCTGTGGATGGAACCATAACAGTCTGTACTAAACCAGCAGCCACATGTTTCAGTGTGGACAATTTCTTTTGTTTTAACTCTTAAGTTATATTTCTACACTTCTCAGAGAGTGTGTGTGCATGTTGTTGCATGGACAGGTTGAATGGTTTTACTTTAGAATTGATTTCCTGCTCTGAGGCGTGATTAATACGGCCTGGCGTGGCACCTTTATGTGTGTTGTTAACTGTATATTTATTCCCCCTTTAGACTGGCACTCTGACTGAGGATGGTTTGGACCTGTGGAGTATTCAGAGAGCTGAAGATGGCAGGTAAGAGAGACTTATTAGATATTGTTGTTGCACGTTTTAATTGATTATGATAAATGCAGTCTTTTGCCAAAGTGGTTCGAAGTCAAGACTTGCGAATGACAATATATACTGTGAGACAATATAAATGTGTCAGCTGTCAGAGGTGTTCACAATATGTATGTGCTTCTCTGTGGCAATATTGGATTTCTATATGATTTTTGTGCGAATGTGAAGTACCTTGATATGTCAGGTATTTAACTTGGTAAATGAGCTATTCTGTTTTTATTAGCTATGGCTCCAGTTTCTGAGTTGATTTTTCAGTAAATGTACACACCTGAGGGATCTGAAATAAACAGAAACATGTCTACATGCCTAGAACACTGGAGCAAGAAGCATATTCACATTTATTGTTTGTTTGTTGTGGAGTTATTTTTAACATTCCCGCAGGATGCTTCGATTCTTATCTCACTCTGGAAAAAGAACAGTCAGCCACTTAATATAGTATGTCATTTTCATGGTCACAAACAGATCAGTTGTTGTCCTTCCTCTCTATTACAGCTTTTCTCCCCCAGAGTCTGATGCAGCTAAAGAAAGTCTGGTCAACACCACATTTGTGGCCTGCATGGCTACCTGCCACTCACTTACCAAGATAGAGGGCGAGCTCTCCGGAGACCCTTTAGACCTGAAGATGTTCAGCGCTACAGGCTGGGTGAGCAAAGATTTTCAGTGTTTACACATGCTTAGTCACTGGCACCACAACTAGCATGGATGCCAGTCATGAATTATGCAGCACCACGCTTGTCGCCTTGGCAAGTTCTTCTTGGCTAAAATGGTTAAAGTCTGGTACCATGGATACTCCAGCATGAACAGCAGAAAATGCTTCTTCCTGTCAAGAGGAAGGTTGATTTATTATTTTTTTTGTCACACCAGGCGTACTGTAATGGAGTCTATATTATATGATCTAATTTTTGTGTAGGTCCTAGAAGAGCCCACAGAGGAAGAGACTGCACTCCACAATCCCATAATGCCCACAGTGGTGCGACCTCCAAAGCACACCGCCCCTGAAGCCAATCAGAACAATCCACTTACTCAGAACATGGTGCAGTGACTCTCCATCTCATTGTTTTGTGTTCAGTATATTTATTTGTGGCTGTAGAGAAATATGTACGTTCTTGCCTGAATTATTATGTAATTTAATCCTTCTTTTTTTCCCCAGGAGCTGTCTGAATTATCAGTAAGTTGTTCTCATGAAAACTTCATAATTCTTGAAGCAAATAGTTTGACATTTTGAGAAATACGCTTATTAATTTCCTTGGCAGGAGTTAGACGAGGAGATTGATACCACTCTCATGTTTGTATGGTCAATATGAAGCCACTGCCAGCAGCTGGTTAGTTTAGCTTAGCATAAAGACTGGAAACAGGGGGAAACACCTAGCCTGGATCTGTCCAAAGGTAACTAAATCTGCCTACCAGCAGCTCTGAAGCTCACTGATTAACACTGAAAATGACATGTTGTAGTTTTATGGGGGGGGAGGGACTTCCTGGAGTCTCAATCTCACAGTGTCAACAAGACTCCAGGTGCTGTGCTGGTTGGCAGATTATTATTTGACAGATCCAGGCTAGCTGTTCCCCCTTGTTTCTAAGCCTTTATGCTAAGCTAAGCTAACCATCTTCCGGGCGTTGAGAGTTAAAACGATCTTTAAAATGAACTCTGAACATGTATACAACTTGTGTTTCTTGCTCCGCAGTCCTGTGAGGTTGGTATTGTGCGTCAGTTCCCCTTCTCCTCGGCCCTGCAGAGGATGAGTGTGGTGGTCAGGAGGTTGGGGGAAAAACACATGGACGCTTACTTGAAAGGAGCTCCGGAGGTCGTGGCCAGCCTCTGCAAAGAGCACACAGGTCTGACAATTCACCTGGATGTTAGAGATTTGAGTGGATATTTTCCCCCTTAATTGGGCATCTCTGTATCTCTTCCCTGTCTGTTAAACAAATATTGTGCTCATCTAAAGAAGGCCAGACTGACATGGCTCTGTCCTTCTCTTTAGTCCCACAGAGTTTCACAGAGACTCTGGAGGCCTACACCAAGCAGGGCTTCAGGGTTATTGCCCTGGCACATCGACAGCTGGAGTCCAAACTCTCATGGCACAAAGTCCAGAGCCTCAGCCGGTAACTCGCCACAGATAACACTGTCCATAGTACACGTAGCTACTGATGAGGAAATGGCCGAGACATTGTGCAGAAAATTAACAGAAAATGTTCCAGTTATCTAAAACACGAGCAAAGGTCAGGCATTGGTGTCAGTAATCTCGGAATCAAACTTCAAGCTGTTTGTTTGGAGGCGCAACAACCTGCAGGGAAAAATCCACAGAAGAAACATAAAAAACATCAGTGATGAACCTTTCATGATGCTGTGCAGCCACAAGATTTGGTGAAATTTAAGTTAAAGGGTGTAAATGTAAACAGACACTCGCCCTAGTATTAATGAACTGCTTATCTTGCTAGATTGACAAGCCCACATGACCGTTGGATTGAAAGCAACACATACCTTCCTGTATGTTTACCATCATTCTGATAAATGAAGGAAATCATTGACTAAAGTAGACGTGGACAAGGCAGGTTAGCAGAAAGGCAGGATGTCAGAAATGAACTCCTGCAATGAGCATCACAGATTTATGATGTTTAATAACATCAAGTTGAAAGTCCTTCATTACCATGTCTGATTCTCTGAAATCTGGTTCTATAAAGTGACTTGAAACATGGATTGTGTGTGGTGTTAGTGACAAGTAAAAGTATGATGCATTGCTTTTAAGGGACCTGATAGAAACCAACATGGAGTTCCTTGGTTTGATCATCATGCAGAACAAAATAAAAGAGGAGACTGCCGGGGTTTTACGTGAATTACGACAAGCTAACATCCGCACCCTGATGGTCACGGGTAAATCAGTTTAGTGCCTTTATTGACTTATTTCACGCGTTTTGGTGTCTTGTCATCGTTGCATTGATGCCTGAAGTCCTATGTGTCCTCTGTTAGGTGACAACATGTTGACGGCGATATCAGTGGCCCGAGACTGTGGGATGGTCCGTGCACATGAGAAGGTCATTATAGCCGATGCTGTGCCTCCTAAGGATTTCCACTCTGCTAGTATCACATGGCATTACACTGAAAACCCCACTCAGGCCATCAAGGACAATCAGGTGAGCTTATCATGACGATAGTTCTGTCCTCACTCCTGCTCAACCACTCTAATGTTTGCTTTGTACAAGTTTGAGAACTGCATGTCTCAAACAGCAGGACGGTGTACAAAAACAAGACTAAAAGGGACGTTTGTCAGATGAAATCTTGTATGATGATATAGTTTGGTAGTTTTCTGGTGGCGACTGACTCATCCTCTGTCCTTCAGACGGTGGAGGTAAACCTGGAGGAGGAGGTGTATGACAAGCGAGTCTCTCAGCAGGAACAAAGCTATCACTTTGCCGTGAGCGGCAGAGCCTTCGCTGTTATCACTGAGCACTTCCCTCAACTCGTCCAGAAGGTACAGGCTCATCTTTGGACACAGAAACATCTCCATTATTCACATTAGTATTAGGTTTACATGAGCAGTTCAGGTTGCCGTTATGTCGTTTGGATGTTGCTGTAATTCTTTGTGTCTCCACACGGGGGCGCTGCAGCTCGCACTGAGGGCCACTGTGTTTGCCCGCATGGCTCCAGACCAGAAGACTCAGCTGGTGGAAGTCCTGCAGGGCATCGAGTGAGTCTCTCATTTGTTTTAATCTGTCGATGGTCTTTATTTCAATCTGTTGGAGATGATTTTATTTTTATTGATTCATCGTCACTTTGTTTACCTTCCAGCTACACTGTTGGAATGTGTGGTGATGGCGCTAATGACTGTGGAGTAAGTGTGGAATATGTTTATTTAATATGCACAAATCATTTGTTGTATTTATGAATGCCTTCTGTCTTTCTGTTTATTTAATAATTAAACTTTGTATTTGTTTTTTGGAGCAGTGCAGCATATTATAGAGCAGATACAGTGCAGGACATTACACATATCCTTTAACATAAAATAAAACCAGAGACACGAAAGATGTACAGTCATTAATTCACTTATTTACATTCTATTGTAAGCTCAGTTTAACATGCAACCAAAATTGATCCCATGACTCTGTGGTTTTCCCCTCCCTTTTAATTCTTCCCAACATGTGCTCATATGATGAAATCTTACTCAATAGTGAATGAAGCAGATTTTCTATATTTGGGGCAGAGAACTGTAAACAATGTACTTTGTCCCATCTCATAGCAGACTGATGCCACCTTTGTAATCCAGTTTACATGCCAGGTTCTGATTGGATCTCAGCAGGAAAATAGACGTAACACTTGAGACTAAAAATGAGTTCTGAGCAGCAACATGTACTAAATAATGCCACAATCACATTTGAAAAATAGTTCAAAACTACAAAAAACATCCAGAACATCATCCAAAAAACATTTTGTGTGAGTGTGGAAAGTTTTTAATGTGAAGAATGAAAAAGTTGTTATTAATATGTGAGTTTATAATACATAATGTGTTACATGTAAAACCTTATTCTTCACAGAAACTAGTATGTAAAATGTATAATATTTCCACCTAAATAAAAGTCTCAAAAATCGAATTACTCAAGTAAAGGTGCAGCACATTAAAAAAGTGGTTTATACAGATGAAGTTCTCCTTCTGTGTCTCAGGCTTTGAAGAGAGCTCACAGCGGGATCTCTCTGTCTGAGCTGGAGGCTTCTGTTGCTTCGCCCTTCACCTCCTCCACCTCAAACATCTCCTGTGTGCCCAACCTCATCAGGTAGCCGCTCACTCCTAACGCTCTCACATGGATTTCAAGGGACATCATCCAGAATAGAGGATATTACATTTCAGAAATATACCACGAAAAGTTTTCAAACTTCTCCGCATCAGTTGTATCTGTTGTAGCTCACAGTTCATCGCAATCATCATATACACTCATAATTAATTCATAGGTTTGGCTGAAACCATATAGTGACAGTGGAAAATAGTTTTTCTTATTCGTGTGGAATTCTCAGTTGTACTTGTGAATTGACCCTTTAAATGTTTTTTGATCTGCAAAAAATGAAATATTGAGCTTCCTGATTCTGATTATCTCTAATTTTCTTACTTTCCAAAGGGAGGGCCGTGCTGCACTCATAACATCGTTCTGCGTGTTCAAGTTCATGGCTCTCTACAGCATCATCCAGTACCTCAGTGTCACGCTGCTCTATTCGGTAAATACACGGCTCTTTCTCATTCAATTTAAAATGCCAAAGACATGAAAATGTCAAAGACATTTAAAATTTGATGACAAATAGGCAAAGCAACGTGTTTTCAACATGTTACTGAAGGTCCAGCGTTTGTTAGCTTGTTAGTGTCATTGACTTACAAACACTCGTTCATGAGATGCAGAGGGTTCATGAGATGCAGAGGGTTCATGATCAGGACAGACGTGAGGAGCAAGTAGAAACAAGTTTTGGGGTTTAAAAAGACATGGGGGGGTTTCCATCCATTGGCTGTGAAACAAAGGCAGCAAGTCGTTTTGTTCCTGGGAAAAGTGTGAGTGAAGGCTGTCAGTAAAATATGTCGACTGTGACATCATGTGTTCACGTTCTTTTACATTAGAGCTGAAGTCAGTGAGTCTTATATTAGTCTTTGATTCATTCTTCTGCTGCTGTGCGACTTCTCTGATATTGTAGATTCTCAGCAACTTGGGAGACTTCCAGTTCCTCTTCATTGACATCGCCATCATTCTCATTATTGCCTTCACAAGTGAGTAGCATGAAGAGGAGCACCAGAATGCTTTTAATCAGTGTTTGGAGGCTCAACAGGAGCAATCAAACATAACAACTTAGAGTATTAACATGCAGTACTCACTCTTTACTCTGATTCTGTCTTCAGTGAGTCTGAACCCGGCGTGGAAGGAGCTGGTGTGGCGCCGCCCGCCGTCCAGTCTGATCTCTGGCCCGCTGCTCTGCTCCGTCCTGACCCAGATCCTCACCTGCCTGGTCTTCCAGGTCCTGGCTTTCCTCTTAGTACGACAGCAGAGCTGGTATGAGACATGGACGCCTCAATCAGAGTGAGTAACATGTCTGAAATTAGCACCTGCCATATCTGATATATCGAAATACATCGAAATGCTGTCATATTGTGTCTTCTGTCTCAGTCCCTGTGAGCTCTTTCTTACTGTGAGAAAATCTGAATAAATGGTTACACGTGAAGCTCACTGTACACTTCACCCTTGTTCCAAACCTTTGGGTTGCGGCCCAGATCTCCAAATTTGAAAGAAATTCAAATAGTAATAATGAAGTGAAAAGCCTCATAATTCAGTCTGATTATCAGGCATTGTTCACATAGTGGTTGTGTTGTTCTCCTGTTAACTTGGCTAATGTTAGGTGAGAGTTCTGCTCAGTAGACAAAAAGCAGAAAAACAACAGGACAGAGTGCAGAAGAGTGACATTTATAATTGTTTAATACTTGTGTCTTTGTCTTTGTCTGCGTTCCTGGTTGATGAATGCAGCAGAACTGTTAAGAGGTCTGTATGAACTGTCGGCTTCTCTCCTCTCTTCTTCTGTAGTGCCTGCAATGTTTCCAGCTCCAGCCTCTCCCACAGCCTGAATGTAACAACCCCTCACGACCACAAAAACATCAGGAACTACGAGAACACCACCCTCTTCTATGTCTCCTCCTTCCAGTATTTGGCGGTGGCCATTGGTTTCTCCAAGGGAAAGCCCTTCAGACAGCCGAGCTACAAGAACTGTGAGACTTATTTAGTGCTGTTGATGGTCGGAGTGATGAAAAAAGCAACTTTCATGTTTAGTTTTTTTTAAAGATAGAAAATTAGATTGAAAGTTGATAGAAAAGTAAATGTAATTCTTATAGACTTAAACTGTAAATTCCAATTAAATTATAATTAATTGTACTAATGCATCGATTCCTTTTAAAAAAAAATGTTTTAATCACTTCAATATGAATGTGCTTGCAAGTTGAAAATACATCCCTGTAATTTGATCTCATAAGGGCCGTTCATGCTGTCCTGCATCGGCCTGTATACTTTCCTCCTCCTCATCATGCTGTATCCTGTTCCCGCCATCGACAGCTTCCTGGAGGTAAACAGGATTTTGTTGTTGTTGTTGTTGTTGCACTGGCTGCTCTGAAATTCATGTCCTGGCTTTAGATTTGAACAATAGAAACAAAAAAAGATGCTACGTTTGAAAGAAAGGAGTGAAGGTGTAACGGGAAATGGGAAGTTGCATGAAGCTGATGGAAAAGCGTGTGTGTGTGCGTGGTGTTGCATTCAGTGGTCTTCCTGCTGCTCTGCCTCCACTCAGATCGTGTGTGTTCCCCACGACTGGCGCGTTACTCTGGTCGTCATTGTCACAGTGAATGCGGCTGTGTCTTTCATGCTGGAGGTACGCTTTAGAGACATCACACCCTACACGCTCTCTGTGACTGAAAACTGTGATTTGCATGCGTTGATTGTTTTCCTACTGACTCAGTGCTCAGTAGTGCATCACCGCCTCATGAATGACGTCAATGACATTTTTTAAGTTTCCATTTGAGTTATTTCTCTGCGTTCCTGTAACCCAATCTTCATGACCAGCTGATTCTCAAGTTCCCACTGAAATCTCCTGTAGATTTTGATCCTTGACATCATCTTGCGGAGGCTAGTTTTCAGATCCAATCAGGGGGTAAATCGCCCCACAGAGCCCCCCACTGCTGACACACCTCAGGTTGGGAAGCTTTTGACTTCACCTTTTTGTCTGTTCTCACGTTGTAGAAAGAGCATATTCTTAACTCTTAACTCTCTAATTCTCTTGCTTCACATATTCCTTTGATGGCACGTCACATGTTTTAACTGCTGTATGATTAATCAATAGAGACTCAGTCTAATAAAACTGAATATTAGAATGGATATTATTCAATAGAGAGATCAGCAGAGATGATATCCACAACACTGGCCCTTTTTTTTCCCTAATGTTCATACTTAACGTTTCCCCAGGTGGCCAATGACCGCTGGGGCTCGTCCTTCCTCTCCTGGTTGTTTTGCCTGAGAAACAAGCCCCCAAGGGTGCGCTACATGCACGTGGCCCTGGAGCTGCATGACGACGCCGACTGGCCCCCCAGACCCTCCACTGTCACCTACGCCAGCGATCCACAATCCCACATCTCTGCCCCCCTCTGACGTCAACGTGACCGACAAGCAAACTACTGCACAGGCTAAACCTAAAACCCCCGACAAGCCTGTGTGTTGACTCAGCTTGGGTTGAGCTGTGACGGAAGCCCTCAGATGATGTTTAGGAGATGTGGAGCCTGCTAGATGTCAGCGACCAATCCAGGGGCCTCATAAAAACGAGGCCTCTGACACTGTGAACTGCTCATACATAAGTTCTCTTCCATTTTGATTCACCTCATCAGACACACACAAACACTCTGCACTTGGATTTTCGCCGTACTTTTGTGTCTCACAGCTGAAACGTGAGCCAGAGGCCTCTGATATAGGAAGATTCAACATTTTTGGGAAAAACCAAACGCTGCCTTTCTTGCAGAGAGTTAGATGAAAAGATTGATACTACTCTCATGTCTGTGCGGGAAATATGGAGTGACAGCAGTTGGATAGCTTAGCTTAGCACAAAGACTGGAAACGGGGGGCGGCTAGCCTGGCTCTGTCCAAAGGTAAAAATCTTCTAAAGCTCAAGTTTTATCGTATTTGGTTTAATCTGTACTTTAACCGAAGTGTAGAAACGACATGTTGTGGTTTTTACGGGTGGTTAAGGCTCTGATGCTGATGACCAGACTCCAGGCTAGTTGTTTCTGACTGTTTCCAGTCTTTGTGCTAAGCTAAGCTAACCGGCGGCTGTCTGTAGCTTCATATTTACTGTACAGACATGAGAGTAGTGTCAGTCTTCTCTGCTAACTCTCAGCAAGAAAATGAATAATGCCCTAAATGTCAAACTATTCCTTTTTTTTATTATCTGATAATATATTGAAAACATTGTAACAAGTGAGGTGCATTTCTTTAGTCAGTCTGACAGATCAGATACATCGCACAGATCCAGTATTCAGCTGCTGTCTTTCTCAGTCAGATCTGACTGTTAATGGCCTGGATGAAGCACAGGATGAATCTTTCCACTTCACAGAGAGGAAAAACATACAGTCTTCCACTAACGTTAGCTGCTGCTAAAATCTAAAAGTTGTAAAAAAAAAAAGAAGTATTGGGTCATATCGATTCAAAGAAACATGAGAGACTTGTGTCTTTTTGCAATTTTATGAACGTAACTGGTAATGTGTTGCATTTCTAAGACAGAAAATATTCCACTGCTGCATTTCTGTCCTAGAGTTGCTTCGGTTGAAATTCTTCCTGTGGAAGAGAGAAGCAGAAATGTCCGTGTCCCTTTTTTAAAATTGTATCGCCAGTGCCATTGTGTGTGTGTGTGTGTGTGTGTGTCTGTGTGTCTGTGTGTGTGTGTGTGTGTGTGTGTGTCTGTGTGTGTGTGTGTATCTGTGTGTCTGTGTCTGTGTGTGTGTGTGTGTGTGAAAGGCAGCAAGAGAGTGTGTTAGTTAATAAGAGTATCAAAATGAACCATTTCTGTGTCCCTTGAATGCATTATAAAATCTTCTCTTTTTTAATTAAATCTTTGAAAGGAAAAACAATGACGCCATTTAACATCACTAAGGTACTGTACACAACTGATAATGTTTGAATTGATTAATTAAAGTTAATCAAACCGAATCATTGAGACACTTGCTGCTGTGACAATTTTATAACAGTTGATTTTAACGTTTGATTTTTATATAATATTTTTATGTAACCGTTTACAGCTGTGATATACATATTTTTCTAGTCAAGGTAAAAAATTTAATAAATGTGAAAAAATAAAGAGAATTAGTCACCTAAATCTCCCCTTTATTATGTGTTTTAAATGAACATTGTAATACAGTATTTGTACTTATTTTCTTATTTCTACAATGTTTCTGTGTCTGTCAATAAATGTCCCTGTGTTTGCTCTGCAGAACTCCCATTACATTTCCCAATAAATCTGTATATTAAGCCACTCTTGCGTGCTTCGTGGGGGGCTGACCTTGGTCACACTTTTTCAGCCAAGACTTACTGATCAATTATGGGCTTTCCCAGCCTCCTCGCTGCCTGGCATATGGGCGCTTAAAGGCGCGAGAGTGGAGGAGAAAGAGGGGTATCATTTCATGTGGAGATCAGGGCCTATAGGCAGTGAATGGGTGGATTTAGGGGGGACTGTGAATAAGGGAAGGGGGTCCTCGCTTGTACCAAAAAGAAAAGAATCTCCCACAGATCAGGGAAGAGCCTTTTTGGGAATATTCATGATGAGGATGAGGAGGCATCATGAATTCATGTGTGTCTCCCTGACTTGCTCGGATCATCTTTTCAGTAAACACTGATGTGTACAGAGCCGGGAAGGCTCGCTTCTCGATCTGTGTTTGCGATGTAGTTTCGTGGCTAGTGTTGCCTCTCCACAAAGCAATATGGGTTTTTGTGTACTCTGCTGTATTCCTTTTGTATCGGCGGAGCAACAGATGGAGAGTGGTGGAAAGACATAAAGAAGCTAAAACACACAGCCTTTCTTCCTCACAGCTAGCTACTCGCTCAAAAAGATTTTCTCAAGCTTGCGCTCAGACGTGTGCTATTTCAAACATTTTGGACTTCATCTCCTTTCTCCTTTTACCCATACGTCTTTTTGTCTGAGCTGTGTACTTTCAAGATTTGGGCCTATGCACACAGTCTTTGTTTACTGTTTCTTTACTCACAACAGTCCCCACAGAGAGAGCAGACCGGCTTAGAATAAATTGTAGAGTAACAGCCAACTGTTGCACACTTTTCTGCACCCAAAGGTTGTCATTTCAGGTGCTTTCTCACTGTGTATGTTAACACCCAAAACACACATGCTTTCACTTCTCCCTCACAACGTCCACAAGCAGACGTCAATGTGCTGCAGCTTCTCTGAAGGTTGTCGGACACTCATAAGGCCCCCGTCTTGATTAATAGTTAGGACACAAGGCCAACCTGATGCTCACTTACGGTTGGCTTCATTTTACAGATGACACAAAGGCACCCACGTCTGGTAAAAGGTCTGTGACCCACCAGACGGTCACAAAGCCCTTCTCCTCCCTCCTGTCCCCTAAGCATGGGCTCCTTCCCCGGGCCTTCATGGCGTCTCTGTCCCCCTTCCTTTATCAGTCCTTCCAGGCCTGAATGGGCTCTGTGGTTGGTCAATAAATTCAGTGATTCAGGGGGTGGACAGTTGCAGCCGTGTTAACGTTTGTTCACAGGCTTGTCGGAGGGACGGGCCCCGCCCTGTGGCTCTTTGTCTCCCGTGGTCCCTCAACAGGTTAGAAGTCAATGGAGGGCCTTGTGCGGAGGTGGCAGGGGCATGGATGGAGCCGCCTCTCACATGGCGTTCACACAGGGGGAGGACCGGCCCGGATCACTGTGACACTTGTTAGTGTGGGGCCACACAAGATTGCCGGGTTGCCTCTCTCGCTGTCCCCCGAGGGCCCTGCGCGATATTCAGCACTTTAAACAAACTAATGGCTGAGGCTGCTGGGTTTTGCGCCGCGGTAAGCTGATCTGCACTCAGAGGCCTGGAGTGACCACGCTGAAAAGAAGTGCACAAGTGTATCTTACAATCTCAGTTTACAGATCAGACTCACAAAAAAATGAGGTCAGGTCACAATCTGTAGTGATGGTGGACCCAGTCTTTAAATGTATACTAGAATAGCATTAATGCACTTTTGTGGCCCCTGAAGGTGCCACACTGTTGCTGAGTTATAGCCGGGTTTCTCAGCCTCAGCTGGGCCAAAGCATGGGAACAGCCAGACCGGGAGAAAAGAGACACAGAGAGCCATAGATAGAGCAACGCACACACAGAGGAGGGCTTTAGGAGACAGAAAGCAGCGGACAGAAAAAGACGCACAGAGACTGAAGAGGGACTTAGAGCCATGACTGAAGCCTAACTGTCATGAGAAGATGAGAGTTGCCATGGCCACCCAAGAGCCACCCAGCAAGCATGTGAGCAGGGGAGGCTCGGGGGCCAGGGGCCTGGGCCCGGGCTGGTGGATCACATGCACTAACCAGGGATTATGTGCATAAGTGATGAGCACTAAGCCGGCAGGTGAAGAAGGGAGGCCCTGGGACAAGGAGCGCGCCATCCCTCAGGACAGCTCCGCCTGTAAAGAGCAGGGACTTTTTCCCAAGTGAGGCTGATCTCCCGTGTGAAGGGGACTCAGCCAGAGGTCCTCGAGTGCTGAAAGGGCATCCCCCAGGCTGCTTTCACAGCGTAAGTGGCCAAAATGCTGGTCTTGTGAGTCATCTTGAGTGGCAAGAATGGGCCATCTTCACATTCATAAATCCTAATGCAAACACACTCATGGATATGGACTAAGCTTGGATAAGGATAAGCACCACATGCCAGTGCATCAGCAGGGCTCTTCATTCAAGCTTTCTGGCTTGGAGCTGGCATAAAACAACCAATACTACGATCTTTTACCCATCAGAAAAGAAAAAAGATCTATTTCAAGCACCAGCTGAGTTAACTTTACACTACATCCACGGACAAGAGCCTCATCTTATAGCCAGGATCAACAGGTTCACAGGTTGTTTTGCTGCAGGGAATCAATGCTCATAATATCCATGGCCTTACAGGAATGTGTTTGAACCTTGATGGCACAAAGAAATCACATTCCCATGGTCCGCAGAGAGAATATACACGGTTAACCAACCTCCCCCCAACACCTTTTCAAGACGATAGTATCCCTGAACATATTAACATGTAAATACACTTAGATACTCTGACAATGCACTGAAATGCATATAATCTACATGCTAACGAGTCCTTTAAAGAGTTTCCACTGCTGAATGTGGTTTTGAAACACTTTCATGTCTGGGTTTTAAAAATTAAATGTGAGGCCTCTCTTAGAATCTCTAAAAGCGTTTTTCAATTTGATGAGGGATAAGGCGATGACTGAGTTCCCTTTTCAAAGGGGGAGACCCAGAGTTCAATAAGACTTCAGTCTCATTGCCTTTGCCTCCAAGTTGAAGATCTAAATGCTGGCTTTTTTTAAAAGAAAGAACCCACCACGTTAGGTGACAGATGGCAGGTTGTTATGCTGAAATACCAGTTGCTATGGTCCCCCTTTTTCCTCCGCAGCTTCCCTTGCCATAGCTAAGCATCCTCTCTGCTGGTGTACTGACTTGGAATAAGCTGACTTGAAACTACTCAGGTTGTTGTTGACAAACATGAGCCTAGATGAGTCTGCTAATCTCCCGCTCCTTTATCCGCTCTTTATTGCCGTATAAACAGGCCTGAATGTGCTAAAAAAACTAAACCTCTGTTTTCAGCCTTCTCTTATCTCACGCAGGGTTTAATCTAATGCCCTCTACCCTTTTTACATCTCTGCCTCCGCTAAATTCGACCATATTTTTAATTCAGCACGTCACCATGACAACCAGTTATTTCCCATCCTCGAGCCCCCCCCTCCAGCTCCTCTTCTCCATTGATACCGCTACCTCCCCCTACCCCTTCTTTTTTTTTGTCCAAATAAAACAAAGCGCAGAGTGAATGCGCTCTGAGGTAGGTAAATGTATTCAGTGACATCAGCCAGGACGAGTCTATTCTGCCGGATTCCTGTACCACTTGTTTCCAGCCTTGTCTGGGGGCCGGACACTCTGTTGGGCCCATTGTCCCACGTGTATTCCACACAGGCCCGCAATTAATGGAGGCCTTGTCTAAGGCTTCTGGAGCAGAAACTGCTGTTGGGGAGGGGGACAAAAGGCGGGCAGAGCCGGGGGCTGGGAGTTGCTATGGGAGGGCCCCCCTTCCCTCTTTAAGGGGGAATTCAAAGGGAGAAGGAGGGACGGAGAGCGAGCGGAGCGCTGGATGAGATGTTTAAGTGATCCCCTCTGTCTGTGCCCTCCCCTCCTGGCCTGAGATGTTTTCATACCAGCAGTTGAAAGGGAACCTTCGCAGCATTTGATGATGAGGATGGTCATTTCACTGCCCACATGGCGGTGGTGGCTGGGCAGGAGGAGAAAGCAGGAGCCATCTTTCATACCAGGTGAAGATGGAGAGGAGTGTGGCAAACATGGCAGCCGGCCATCCTGTGAAGCAACTCCACCTGCTGCAAAGAGGTTTATCAAGTTTTAGCCACTCTTTTTTATTATCATTATTGTCTTTTTTTATTTATTTTGTCAATTTTACCTCACAATCTGTCAAATTTGTCTCCACTGCATGAGCTGAAGAAAGCCACAGAGGGATCATCTCATCTCATCCACAATAAAATGACTTCAGCAACCCGCTCAAGTTCTTTGTTTTTATATGCAGACGATTCAGGTATTCTGGTGCTTCATAGGGATAAAAAAACAAAACATAGTTATTAGTTGATGAGTTAAATATAATAAAGACCTGGATCTGACAATGACTGGGTCTGTCTTGTTTGGATCAAACTTTAAGCTAAAGATGGACTCTGACCTGGATATTAAGATCGGGGGAAAATCACTTCAGCTTCAAAATCATCAATTATTTGGATTGCATTCTTGACAACAACCTAGGAGGCGATGCTTTGGCTTTAAAAGTACTGGGCAAGGTTAAAAGGTTTTGTCTTCCTGCCCCTGTTTCCCTCAACCTGAGGTTATCAGTCGCATGCTGGACCATGATAGCTGTCCAACCCTTCCTTCGCTCTCCGGAGCCTCCCGTCCCAGGGTTCCCACACTGATACAGATCAGGGCTGCGCTATAAACCTCATGTCTCCATCACCGTCCGCACAATAAAGGGTTGTTTGTGGCGGAGCAGCAGGCTCGCTGAAAACAGAACTGATAGGATGTAATTTATTGTTGCGTGGCCTCTTCTCCAGAAACCCTCTCATCAGGCTGTGAGCAGCACCTCGGGCAATTTTAAAGGAGCGTCTTGTTAAAACATCCCGTTAGGAGATTAACTGAGCACTTTATGTGATCCCAGGAGATCACTTTCCCACTGCAGGTTTCCTCTTCTTCTCCTGCTCAAATCTTGACTTGGGAAAATGCAATATGCTTTTTTGTTGTCAAGGTTTAATTAAAATAAATATCTAGACTGATGATCACTTATCTTTGACGTCGACTGATATTATAATTAGTTACGCAGCAGGTCAAACCTACTTTGGCTGGAGGTTTGACTTGATTTCATTTGACTTAATTTAATGTTGACTCAGGTCAAGAAGCCAGTGGTGCTTGAACGCGTCTCGCTCACACAAGAGAGGAAGCCCTGGATGCTACAACTGACCTGGCTTTTGGGGTCAGTTCACCTCTGAGGATTTAGGAGCTTTGCAGAGAGTGTTTGAAGTCCATCAGGGAGGATAGAGGCGTCTGATGATAAACCTGGACCAGACAGAGATGTCTGTCAATGAATGTATCAGTGGAACTATGCAACAAGCAGCATGTGGTTTGAATGGTTTATCACAATGATATTGAACATGATTATTAGTGGGATGGGTCTAATTTGTAATAAATGACGAGGATGCTAATTATCAGAATCAATCAGAATGACTTTATAGTGCATTTGATACTTTACACAGCAAGACAATGAGCTTCAAAAACAGAATAAAAAGCTTTAAAATCAGGAGGAGAAAAGAAACAAAACAAAGAAAAGACCATAAACTCTGATATCTTTAAAATCAGACACAAAACCTAAAGCAAATTAAGAGAAAGCAGCCTCGTTTTACGTTTTTGTTCCTTCTATCCAAACAAATGTATTATATATAATAAATTATTATAAATGCATACATTTTAGTGTTGATGAAAAAACTCATTAAGGAAAGGTTTTAGTTGTGAATTCAGTCTTGCAAAACATGAGAGGAATCTACATGAAAATAATTTTTGCTCAGCGTTACATGCAAAATATTGGGCTCTTTATAATATCTGCATAGGATTTTGTACACTTCAACCTTTCCACATTTTTCCATCTTATTGTAGGAAACCGTCTTTTGTGGTTCTGTTGACTCACATGTGTCTGATCCTGTATGACAAAATAAAAGGAAACTTTTGGTATATATGAGGAGTGAATAAATACAGAAAATGTTTGATGAATCTGGAGGCTGTTTTTGTACAGTAATGGTGCCACGGTACCTTAAGACAAACAAAGTAACAATAATAATATTCGTTTTATATTAAATACACAAATATTATAAGCAATGTTTTTATTTTATTTAGTTTTAATTAAAGCAACTACATTATTGTTATAAAAATATAGCAGCTTTTATAAAAGTCAATGAATCAATTCAGTCTTTTATGGAAGAAAGAAAAAACAACTTGGATTTTTCACAAAACATATGCAGTTACCTTTTGGAGATAAACACTCCCCACATCCATTAATAACTCACTAAATGAATGTTATTATTATCTGTCTTTAGCTTTGATTCCTGTCCCAGTCTGTGATAACAGACGGGAGATGTCAGAGTTCATGGCAGTGAGAGGACAGCTGAGTGTGTCTGAGGTTTTCTTCTTCACTGGACATCAGGCCTGGAGTGCTTCAGAGGATTGTGTGTCTTCACCTCAAACTCTGAAGCGTTCAATGACCCCCAAAAAGTGTGTGCGTGTGTGTGCAAAAGAGAGACACACAGAGATAAAGAACCTGTACGACTGGAAATACATCGAAATAACATCCCTAGACAGCTTTTAAAACATTCAATTTAAACGTAATGGGGGAAAAAAGATCACAAATGTCCTTTAACAGAACTATGAGACATTTTGTGATTGTTAATTAACCTCCACATCCATCAGAAGTTACTTTTTGGACGTGTGGCCAACTCTTGTCAGCTCTGAGTATTCTGATAGTAAACACTGTATTTGAAAAAAAAAAAAAGCCAACTGAAATATAAAAATGTAAGAAAAATGTGAATTTGATCATTTTTGTGTAACCTAATTTTATTTGTCAGTATATTGTTCAGAGATACAATTCCAGATGTTCAGAAGATGAATCAATTATTTAACATTTTGTATTAATAATAATTCACTCAATAAAATAATGACAAATGCCCAAAGTGATGTCTTAAATTAGTCTGACCAACATCGAAACAATGCAGGCTGAAATAATATGAAATAACATAAAATAATATAAGGAGGAGGAGAACCAATTTCTGTATATAAGAAGCTAAAATTGATACATTTATGTGACCGAATCAATTAAAACAATTAATAGATTATCAGCATTAGAAGAGATTAAACCACTAAATCGACCAATGGATTTAATATTAATTACAGTTTAATTTGTTGTTGCAGCTGCTTTTTTAATAACTTCCCTTTCAAGCACAACAGGTGCGCAAAATAGCACATTTATTTCAGCAAAGGCGTTATCAACAGATTCAACGACTCCAACAGGCAACATGGCGCACGCTACAACATCTACAGCAGCGTCCCTCTTAAACGAAGCAGGTTGTCTAATTTGAGCGTGAACACACCTGATTCGCCGCAGCAGAGCCCGTTTTCTTTATACTTCAACTGTAGAGTAACTTTTCCGCGTAAAACCGTCTCTCAGCATCCTGACAGGTAGCCAATGGGAGCGCCTTGTCGCACGAGCCCGTCGCCTCCCCGGCACCGTGTCCCGCGCGCCCATTGGACGGATGGATGAAACCCAGGATACTCGCACACGAGCCGCTCGCGTGCAGACTCGGGCTCTATAAATACACCCCGAGGCGCTGGATACAGGAGCGGAGTGGATAGCAGCTCGACGAGACGAGAGGAGTCACTTCTGACATTTGTCTTCAGTCAACTGCTCCGTGGTTTGCCGGGAGAAGGCGGGACTCACTGCACTGGACTGCCTTTTTATTGATAGTTATCAGTCTGTCATTGATAACGTGTATCTGTCTGGACTGTTCCACTGTTTTTAATTGCGAACTTGAAGATGCCAGCCGGTACTTTCGAGAGAACATCTCCATCCGCTGTGGCCGCCACACCGGCCAGTGGGGACTCCACACCCGAAAAACCCCGGACTCTGTCAGAGAGCAGAAAGGTATTTGAACGCTTTGTTTAGCTCATATTTGGCTGTTTGCCAGCTGTTATCGTCTTAAAAGCGGTCATCTCAACAGTTGTGTTTTTCTCCTTTAAGTCCTCCAAACCAATTATGGAAAAGCGGAGACGCGCGCGCATCAATGAGAGCCTGGGCCAGCTGAAGACCCTCATCATGGACGCGCTCAAGAAGGATGTAAGGAGACGAACACTACATTTTTATTCCAAGATAGATTATTGAATTTAGCAACCAAATCAGCACTAAATCGCCACTTTTGTCCTTTTAGAGCTCCAGACACTCCAAACTGGAGAAGGCGGACATCCTGGAGATGACTGTGAAGCACCTCAGGAACCTGCAGCGCCTCCAGATGACTGGTATGTAACTACCATTTCTGGACTGACCATGTTGATGTGCCTGCAGTAATTCTTGGATGTCTAACTTTAGATGGTATATACATATTCCCATGGTGTCCAAGATTAATCACCCACCCATGGGTGGTGTGCTTGCCTTTAAGAATTGATGTCACAAGGCCTCAACTGCATGAATAAAATCTGTAAAATCATTTTAATTAGCCAATTGGACAATGATTTCTATCTATCTATCTATCTATCTATCTATGTATCTATCTATCCAGTTCGATTTATCTTTACAGCTCTATCTATCTGTTAATTTATGTATTTGTATTTTTCCTCTCCAGCTGCTGTGAACACAGACCCGTCCATCCTGGGTAAATACAGAGCTGGGTTCAGTGAGTGCGTAGGAGAGGTCACCCGTTTCCTGTCCACGTGCGAAGGAGTGAACACAGAGGTGAGGACTCGCCTCCTCAGCCACCTGGCGGCCTGCGTGACCCAAATCAACGCTGTGAACTTCTACACACCTCACCCGGGCGCACTGGGACTTGGACAGACTGGTACACAGATCTCAGCTGCTTCCGCTCCACAGATGCCTTGCAAAAGTGGCTCAGCGATGCACGTCTCCACGGAAGCGATGAAGCTGTACGGTGGCTTCCAGGTTGTGCCAACGCCAGATGGACAGTTCGCTTTTCTCGTTCCCAGCGCAGCTCTCATGCCTCTGAGTGCACAAAGCAGCCATCACATGTCACCTGTTGCACCTCCGCTCAGCTCAGACTCTGTGTGGAGACCATGGTAGAAAATCAACTCAAGGACTATCACACAATAAAAACGTATTTTTGTACATTTTGTAAATGTTTTCAAAACCTACTTGAGAGGAATGTTTACACACATTTGTGTTTTTTATATGGACATTAGGAGATATTCTTGGCCTCTTTGCTTGATGTCATTTTCTCTCTTTTATACGGCACAATTAATTTGCCTCAGGAGGTCAAAGAAAGCTCTTGAAAAACACTGTACTTTTTTGAGATTAATAAAATGTTTCTATGATGTTTACTACAATATTTGCTGCAATGGCGTCTTAGTCATTTCTCCTCCCCAAAACCCCCATCAGGTTGTTGTGCTGATGTCCAGTCATGGACGAAGCCGTGGGTTACACTTTGACTTTATCTCAGACATGTAGAATG
This sequence comes from Enoplosus armatus, assembly GCF_043641665.1. NCBI lineage: Eukaryota > Metazoa > Chordata > Actinopteri > Centrarchiformes > Enoplosidae > Enoplosus > Enoplosus armatus. The sequence goes on from NC_092193.1 coordinate 16,832,710, forward strand.
TGTCTTCAATTAACGTCCCATGTACAGCAGCCGTTTAAATATAGCCCCCCTCCTGTGTGCCTTGTCCACACCTGATCATCCCTTTTGCAGCGACAGGGAAACCTGCTTCCTGCTGAGAAATAAATACGTCTCTAATGAGGTAAGGAACCTGAAACCCGTGTTGAGCCTAAGAGGCGTGCTGCTGTCAGCGCAGGGAGGCGGGTGGGGCAGGGTCTTGACACACGCAGGCCTGACTGTGTCCTGCCAGATGGGAAATCGTGCTGAAATAGATAGGGCATGATCGGGAACCTAGGGACGCGGCTAAATGTGGACCAGTCTGAATAAGACACTGGTAGTCCTCAAGGATTAAGAGTGTTTTTGAGGTGTCTTCCCTGCATTATTTGCCACTAGAGAAGAGATAACTGATATCCATCAAACGATTCAACCTTTTGACAAGCAGACTGTAAATTTGATTTTAAATGATTTGAGGATATAAGTGTGTGTTTGCACAATAGCTTATCAGCAGCAGCCCCCGCAGAGCCCGTCCAATCGTTGTCCATTTAGTGGACAGTTGAAGGGCTGACGGTCCCAGCGTGTGTCCAGAGCGTGGTGCTCAAACAGTGGAGCACAAGCAGAGTGTGACCAGAGGTCACAGGTGCCCCTCATTCACACTCCAAAGACAACGCAGCTCCAACAGCATGTTGCCCTGAATCTGGCAACCCATCAACAGACCTGGCAGCCCATCACCAGAAGACAGGGGCCTCCTTTTGACAGCATCAAACAGTGGCACCTCCACAGGCAAACACACTCACTCAGTCCATGACCGTTTGGTTGTTGATTTAATATTCATGGAATTTAAGGGATTAGGTCATAACAGAAATACATGCAGCAGTAACCACTTTGTTTCTAAGCCAGCCTTGTTCCTCAATATATATATATTGTACACAATAATCTGTCCTTATTAGTATGTATTGTTTGTAAATGGCAACTCATTCAGGAGCAAATACTAAAAAGAGTTTTGAATTCTGCAGAAATCAGTGTAAATGTGAATCAAATCATCTCTCTGTCACTCTAAAAGTTATCAAAACTCCTCACTTTGTGCCAATGATACAGTCAATTAAGTTTACATCTCTGTTTTGGCACAGCTGAGAGGAGACTGGCAGTAAGGAGGACTAAAAGACAAAAATAGAGCTCCCCCTCCTATCAGAGCATCCTTTGAGAAGACCCACTGAAACACAAAAACAAAGACGGGCCCCTCAGTGGCTCAATGGCTCGTCTCTTTGTGACCCTCTCCATCTTCATAAAGGGCCTTCCCCTTGTTTATCCAGGAAAAGGTTTAATGGCTGGGAGAAGGGGTGGGGGGGCATGCTGTCACTTTCACCGTGCTAAAGAAGGCTTATTGTTGCCCACTCCCAAAGGTCCTGGTCTTAAAGGCTTTTTGAGAACTCCTCAGGCCAGGCTGTTCTCTTCAGATAAGGGGAGCTGTGAAGTGTTCACAGGTCGCTCCTGTCCATAGCTACATGTGATGGAGAACCTGGAGTGGTTTTGATGGAGGGGCTTCAACACATGACAACCATTCTAGAGGAAATTTGCCCTGTTTAGTGTTGGACCTCTCCTTATCCTCTCTCCCTGCCCCCCTCCCTAATCAAAACCCCAGTTTGATGCAGTATTTTCCCAAACCTTGTAAAGCAGAGAACAGTAAACATGGAGCAGCGCAGAGCCTTCCCCTTCGCTGTGCTCCATGATTGATGACCTCCCCTCACAAACACAGTGACAACAGTGACAGGTTCCCTGCTTGTCTCCCCCGACACACCGGAAACCTTCACTGCCTCCGCCTCGGCGGGTGAATTGCCGTAGTATTGTTCTTAGGGTTGTTATGGTGCTTGATGGGGGTCGAAGTAGTCAGCGGTGGTTCACATCAAGGCTAATGAATAGATTATGCACTCGATATCAATGGTGAATGAACAATGCTCTTTGTCCCTTCACTCCAATTCATCCCTTTTTGATTTAGCTGGTTGTTTTTGGAAAACTCAACAACATACTGGTGGAAGTGTAGCTTCCGGGGGTGAATTTAGCATCAGCGTGACACAATAACACTGGAAGTTGAAAATTTATCACTTTGGACCCACACAGAGAGATGATGGCGTGACCATTAAAACCGAGTAACTGGCGCTACATCACAAGTCGTCGCATCTTCAAAGGAGATGTTGTGTTGAGTGTCAGGGAGGGGGAGAGGAGGTCTTTTTTTCTCGGCCCCACAAAGGCTTATGAAGACGACCATAAAGATACACTTTCACTGCAGGAGTCCCTTCAAAGTGAGACATCCCATAATACAGATTCTCCCATTACAGCCTTAACTTCTTTTGGCCTGGTTGACGACATGACTGACAAACCAGTTTGGAAGAATTGAAGAGAAGCCGAAAGGACAATTCCAGTTTATTATCTTGGGTTTTACTTCTGAAATGTGTCCATTTCATGTGTACTTATAGGCAGTAATAACATTGTACTTAATTGATGACATTGCTAAAAGGAAACTCAGTGGGGCAAGAAACACAAGCAGTCAGACGATCAAATAATCTAAACAAACCACAAAGTTAGCCAAACTAATTTGGAAAGGAAAACAAAGACAAATGATAAAATTATTACCCAAACTGTCAATTGTAAACATTCATCACAGACCGACTTCCTGCTTTAAATTTGACCTGCTGGGGGGGGGGTCACGGGGGCCACAGTGGGCTAAGACGTGACCATTGCATTAATCTCAGTGACTTCAGTTTGAATCCAAGCGGGGACCTTTGTTGCACGACATCTCCCCTCTCTCTGTCCACGTTTTCTGTCTGACTCTCAAACATATACTATCATTGAAAGCAAACATGCTCCAAAACAATTATCTAAAAGAAAAATAATAATCAATCAACTAATAAACAATAGTTGTTGACTTGTTTATGACCTGTAATATGATCAGACAAGATTGTGCTTCTTGGCCTGTTGAACTTGTTGTAAAAATATCGCTCCGCAATTACTTTGGTGAGTTCAAATAAATAATAAATAATAATAATTTATTTATAATAATAAATAAAACCCAAGTTCAGTCAAAGACATACATCTACAGCAAATGTTTGTATGGTTAGATGTGGCTCTGCTGTTTGAGAAAGCCCTTTAAAACCCCTCCAGCAATCAGGCTTCAACTAAGAGAACGGTTCCACCCTTAAGAGAAAAGCTTTCTGCAGGAGGTGCCAGCTTAAAACTAACTGTGGTAGAGAGCGCACACCCAACCTGCAAAAGCAAAACCAATAATCTTTTATTGACACTGACAACTGCAACGCCTGTGTTATATTTTGTCAGGTTATATTTTTGTGAGTTGAGTGTGCCCTCACAAGTAGTTTTTTTCTGACATACATGAACATATTTGGTTATGGTGGAGGAGGGAGCTGCAGCAGCAACCAAGTCACAGTGAGGACGGTGGACATTACGAGTCAGCTGAGAGCCAAACTGCTGATGAATGAGCCGGTGATTGTGAAGCATGAGTGACTCAGCTGACGAAGCTCAAAAAAGCTGGTTGACATGACGAAAGCATATTTTTACAGCTTTATGTGTTGTTTTAAGACCACATTCTGATAATACATATTTTATTGAGGGTTTATAAGTTGTAAGTAATGGTTTTATAAATGTGTTATAGAGATAGATCAGAACTAAGCAATTAGCAGAAAACTTCAAGATAACTTTTAGGTTGCCAGATTTTGACAATCCCCTTTGGCTGCTGTTTATTCTCCTCTTGAAAAAAGTGCTTTGTCTTTAGCTTTAATTCTTCAGGAAGCCGCCTCAAACACTTACCTTTGGAAAAGAGCTCCAAAGCATGTGGGCCAAAACAACTTATTAACATTTACTGCAGGTTGTGGTTTAAATTTAGAATTCAAGGCTGTTAAACAGAGGCGAGACAAGCTTTGGGCCTGATGTTACGTGAACGATGCTGCTTAGCGGTGCTTTGCTAAACCATAACTTGTGAAGTGCACTTAAGCCACATTTTAGCATGTCTTTCCACTGTCAAACAATGGTCTCTTCAGAAATCACTTCTGCTGCTGGAAGTTGGAGTGTGGGAGGTTTTTCAATTGTTTTGCAGCAACAAACAGGCAGGTTCTGCAGTGACTCTTCAATATACAATGAAGTGCTGCATGCATGCATAATAAAACCTCTCTATCTGGAGAGCTGGAAACAAAACAAGGCTAGCCGTATGAGAGCAGGGTCCATAGGGCCATAGTTCCAGATTCATCCTCGATAATTGTAATGTGATGATAAGGAGCTTATAGCCTCTTGTTATCCTCCAATAGGGACGTACGAGACAAAAGCCAGTGTACCACTATGCTTTAAGATTACCATTCTGGTGACATCTCCGCGTCCACTTAACACCCACATCAGGTGAGCTGTTCTTAATTTGGTCAGCAACACCAATTTAGCCTCCACCCGGGGGTCTGGGTGCACTGAGGGGTAAATACTGACCCTTGTTTGTAAGCAAGGCTCACATTTTGAGTGTGCAAAATGCCCCATTTGTGTTCTTGAGATGTTTAGGTCATTGTGTCATGGAGGATGTGTATCACCCTCCCATAGGCTGAGAGAGAGGATCTAATAGACACCTGCCGCATAATAGCAACTGGTGTTGGTTATCATTTCACGATTGACTGAGCTCATTTAAGTGAATCTAAAAAAAAAAAAGAATGAGCATGATGATTTGAGTAGAAATAAAATCATTAACATCTATAATTTTTGCCCTCAAGACTGAGACATGTGCCACTGGTATATTATCAGTGATAAAATTGGTGATGTACACATACACAGCAACCTGATGAAAAACGCTCCTCTTGAATTTCTTGAGTCTCAGATGACCTCTACTCTTTGTCCCGAGGACTCTGCCCTGCCCCTCGCCACCTCCCTCCTCACCGGCCGGTCTTAACTCTGTGGGAAACCCCCCAGTGCTTTGTGTTGTTTTGGACATTTTGTGTCTCAGCAGATAATGTCTGCACCCCTGTGTTTCTTTCCTCTTCCATCTGAAGAGCTGCTGTGTATGATTGGAGTCCGGTGCTAACTGCCCACTAAGCAGGACAGAGCGATGGGATCTGACTATGGGGGTTAAAGCTGCTTTTCATTGAGCCTCGGGACAGCGCTCAGACCCTGCTGCTGTTAGTTTGCCAGGCAATGAGAGTAATTGGCAGTGATGGATGCTGACAGGTGATTTTGGTATTGAAGATAGCTCTGTTAACCCCTGAAACTATGCTGTACCCAACAGTGTTTTCATCTATACAAACATGTTGTTATGACCAGTCATTCCAGTCAAACCCACAGAACTTAAGTTTAAATTCTAAAAGATTGCCTACCAACAAATATATAGAGCACAATTTTGACTGAATGAGTAGGAAATGATGCATAAAACATGTATTAAAATAAAACCCTCTTATTTGCTATAACTGTGCAGCTAAAAACACGACACATGGGTTTTGAATACATATTGAATATTATGTAAATTAGAAGATACCTGGACGCAATATCGTCATAAATTCCAGCTTCCAAATTCCAGTCGTGGCTGGAAACAAAACTGATGAGAGCAACAAGAGTGAACCAAAATGGTAAAAGTTGTAGGCCGTAAAAAACTGGACAAAGAGCTAAGAGAAGCTAAAATGTTCAGTAGAGCTGAGGGACACTGTAGAGATGATTCTCTCTGTGAATGACACTTTTCACATTATACTTTGTTATTTGATCAATTGTTAATATAAAACTCCTGGTTAGAGCAACATCACTTGGTTTGTTTTGACAGTGAGTTTCTTCTTTTAGCTGTTCTAAATTGTTCATATGAACCCCAGCAGCCTCCCTGAATAAAGATATGCATTTAACGACTTCCATATGTCTTGTTGCTCATTAGTTAACAACCCCCGTACTTTAAATGTCTATGTTTATCCCATAGTTTTGGTCAAGTGAGGATTAGCTCCAACTGAAGGCCATCCCTCCAAACTTTGGAAGTAAGACAGCCACCACTTTTTGTCATGTGAATTGTGATGTCATTCAGCTCCGACCGAGGACCCAATCGACCCCCCGGCCTTTGACCCTTATTAACCCCGGGTTAGAGTGCTGTATTCAAGGTGTGGCCATCTGGGTGCCTTGTTGTGTCGAGGTTTCCCTCCTCCCTCACTCTTCATCATCCCTCCCAGTGTTCAGGAGCAGTGGAGTGATCAGAGCAGGACTTTTGAAACCCAGAGATGACAGGATGGTTCACTACTACAACCCTGCATAAATTAGATATATGTGTGCCAAGGCAGGGGTATAACTAAGTATATTTACAAAAAAACTGTATATGTGCTATTTTGAGGTACTTGCACTATAATTTGGTATTTCCATTTCATACTATTTTATACTTCTACTGCATTTCAGAGGGAGATATTGCACATTTTACTGCACTACATGTGTATATGACAACTATGTTAACTGGTTACTTTGCAGATCATGACTTGACATACAAAAGTAATGATGAGCTATAGGTTAAACTACCCAATTATATACCCAGCTTCACCTTCACCAATTGCAACTTTTTGATAGTACTGCAGCCATTATAATAGAATAATATATAACAGAAGATAAAATTAGTATTTTTGCATTGTGGTTTGGAAACCTTTAGTGAAGGATCTTATTACTGGAAACTTTGTTTCCTGCCTCAAGTGTAAATGTAAGTGAAGAAGCAAATATTGAAGTTTAATGACATTTTACATGGGTAGATGTTCCAAAAATGTTGTGAAAAACCACAAAATACATAGGAAATATTCGAACACTCCTAAGTCTTCAGCACTTGTTGTCCTGATGAAGTTGAGTTTGACAACATTTTCAACCTATGACTTCTGCCTAGTGGTTATCAAGACGTCTGAAGACAATCAAGCACTGCCAGTGTACTTAAACAAGGCAACCATCTGCATCTACTGGAGATTAAACACATGTTAGCAGATGATTCACATGTCACTCACAGGTCTGTTTAGTGGTGACAGGATCTTAAAAACTAGCAGGTTGAACTTTGAACTTTAGAAGAAAAGGGTTCATCCACCCCTCTTATCATTCAGCAGCATGCATGTAACTGGTTATCAGCTGCTGAGTGAGAGGTTTGTTTACAGTATTGACTGTGACAGTCAGAACATATGATGTGACTCTTTGTATGAAGAAAGACAAAATGCACGAGGACGTGTTTGCACAGAGAACGAAGTCTAATTAACAGGGAGAACTACTCGATCGTTGTCTCGTTGCTACATTGAGAATGGTCAGGCTCATTCTTCAAAATGTGCTCCTTAATATTGCCGTCATTCTCCTGAAACTGTACCTTCACTGTCAGTGGAAAACATTGGTCCACATTACAGTTGATGGTCACAGTGTCACTGGAAGCTTGCAGGCTACAGCTGCTGAGATCCTGCATCTTATCTTTAGACATCCGACACACCAGCTGGTCCGCATCGATGGAGACGACCGGCCGTCCTCTCAGAAAGCCGGGGTTCTCACAGAGCATCCTGTCAAGCATCTCTGTGTCTTGGCGGTTTCTCAGCACCCAGTCGTGCAAATACCACATGCGGCAGTCACATCTCCAAGGGTTTCCGTGCAGTCTCACCGTGTGCTCGATGAGAAATGAGTCTAACAGGCCCGGTGGGAGAGTTTCCAGCTGGTTGTCAGACAGGTAGAGCTGCTGAATGAACATCTGGTCCTCAAACAGTTTGGCGTCCACCTTGCTCAGGTTGTTCTTGTGCAGGTGGATCGCCTTGATGCTCAATAGATCATTAAAGATCATTTCGGGCAGCGAGGTGAGCTGGTTTTCGGACAGGTCCAGATTCTCCAGGACTGTAACATTTCTAAAAATGTCTTCGGGAAGGTTGGAGAGCAGGTTAGAGGACAAGAAGAGGTCGGTAAGAGATGTCAAACTGCGTAGAGAGGGCAGCTCAATCAGTCTGTTGCCTTTTAGATTCAGCTCCTTCAAATTTGAAGCCTCAAATCCAAACACTTTGTCGCTGAAGGTTGTAAGAAGGTTTCCGCGGAGGTTCAGCACCTTCAGTTTGGTTAACATGAAGAAGATATTGTCAGTGAGCTCTGATATCTTATTCCCCTCCAAGTGAAGCTCTATCAGCTGAGAAATATTGTGGAATGTGTCCGGTGTAAACCCGCTGATGAGGTTGCTGTTCATTTTCAGGATCTCCAGTCTTGCCAGACCAGAAAACGTTTCTCTGTTCACTCCTTGGAGCTTATTTTGGGACAAATCCAGGACACGCAGATTGTGGAGGTTCGCGAAGAGAAATGTCGGCAGATCTGATATGATGTTGCCCTTTATCTGCAGAGTTTCTAGCTGTTTAAGGGAGTCAAACATGCCAGGAAGCACCGTCTTGAACCTGTTGAAGTTAAGCAGCAGTATAGTCAAGTTTCCCTGCTTTGAAAAAGTCCCCAGGAATAAATGCTCCAGCCAGGGGTTGCCACTGATTTCCAGCTCCTGCAGCTTTGCCAGATGCTCAAAAGCCTGAGAGTTGATACTCCGCAGCGCATTATTTAGGAAGATGAGCTTGGTGAGTTGGGGGCTCTCCTCTAGAGTGTCGGGGAACAGGTATGTCAAGCCTGATGTCATTACAATAAATTCCTTGACCTGCCTGGACATGTTCCTTGGTAAGGATACCATCCGTTCATCAGCACATAGTACTTGGGGTGGAGTGAAACAATGGCATTTGTACGGACAAGAGATTTGTGACTCTGTGTTGCCTTTGTGGCAGAGAAGCAGCAACATGAACAGAAGCAGGCCCAGTTCTTTGTCCATGTTTCACTGTCAAAACATGAAGGAAGCTTGTGTGAATTAACAGGAAATCAAAGTCGATATTGCTTTGATTGATTTAAGAACAGAAATGCATTCATTATATGTTTGTTTTTGTGTGGCTGCCATTTATTCACAGAGAGAAGAACGAGTAATATTCAAACTGTATTTTTATATTTAAATATATGAAATTCAGCATACCTTCGTGTCACAGGGATCCTGTTGGGTTGAAGCAAATTTCCTTGTGGATCCACAAGCCAGCTGCCACAAAGTGCAAATGACAACAAGCCTGAATTAAGCAAGACAAAACCTTTGGTCAGTGGCCAGCTCTTGCCATGGTTTAATTTGCCCTTGACAAAAAAAAACCAGACCGTAATTCGGCGAATGAGCTCACAGAGCAGAATATAGTTGACTTTTATTTGTTGCTTTAAATACACAACACGTAGGAAGCACACGATTTTTGAACAAAACATCTTTTTTTTGTTTGTTTTGGCAAAAGTCTGAGAGGAGTCACTATTTACCAAAACAAAACAAATAGATCTGAGAGAAAATGTGCTTCCCAGTTTTTTCTGTGTCCCTCAGAAATAACAAATACTACTGCTACAACTACTACTACTAATAGTAATAATTTATTTTATTTCTTTAACTCGAAAGTGTTTTGAGACACACGATCTCTTTTATAAGAGAGACGTGGCCAAATCAGCAGAGTAGGCAACACATAAAAGAATGAATCTACAACGTTCACACACAGTTCAGCACAATAACACGGGATCAGAGAGCGTGACCATTTAAAAGGATTCATTAAACATGTTTTTCTGAAGTGTTTGAATACCTGGTGTGAAGACAGAGTTCCCAAATTAAGTTTGTCTTGTGAATCATTCCAAGCCTAGGGTGTGTAAATCTTACATTATGTATAATAATAGAGAGATAGACTTTATTATTCTTCATTATTCGATTATAGAACATATATTTTGCTCTGAAAGACCAGTGCACCTCTTACACTAGAAGAAACTGGCACAGCCTCAGCTGTAATGTAAATACAAAATGTGTTGTGTTACTGTGTTTGAGTGTAACTTCCTGTTATATGTAAGTATTTTCCATGGAGATTATATTGTAAGGCTGGAGGCACAGGAGCAATTTCACTTGTTGCAGGAGACCATCACCTCCACTAGGTGTCGCCCTGCTCCTCCTAACTTCAGTCACAGGTGATGGCATTCCTGGATCCTCCCTCTCCTCCAGGATATTCCCTGAGGATGCAAAGGTAGGCAGCACTGTTTGGGATCAGATCCACCACAACCGAAACCACCAGGAACTACATCAAGAAAGTTTTTGGATCTTTTCCATCTTTTGGAACTTTTTCCACACTTTTATCATTTCCCATTTTTTTTAGTTTCTGAAGTTAAACGATGGCCAATGCAGGCATACAGCTCCTCGGCTTCACGCTGGCCTTCCTGGGCTTCAGCGGCTCGATAGCATCCACAGCCATGGTGGAATGGAAAGCTTCGTCCTACGCAGGAGACAACATCATCACAGCTCAGGCGCTGTATGAAGGGCTGTGGAAGACCTGTGCATCACAGAGCACTGGTCAAATTCAGTGTAAAGTGTATGATTCACTTCTCCAACTACCAGGTAATGTTGTTTTACATATCATGTTTCCATTACACCTTTTGTAAGATCCCTTTACAAAGATAATACTATACCCTGTCAGACACAGCACAGTAAGCTTATACCAGATACAGTATATTGTGTCCTAAACCATTTTCTTCTTCTAAAAAATATGGGTTCGGGAAGAAAATGGGTCATGGTACAACGAATGGTGCATTTCTTAAACAACATTTAATTACAGTGATTTTATGAAATTGAAATGATGAATTTATGAAATGTCTCAATTTTAGAAGTTCAAGATTCATGGGCCTTTATGCTGTAAAACAGGAAAGTGTAAATCTCTCTGGTCATTCAAACCTTCCTAGCGGTTTAAGAAAGTGTCCTTTTCTCTCCCTGTAAGACCGCTGACGTGCAGAGACACGTCAGTCAAATACCAGCAGCTGGCTGTTCCTTTTGAAATCAATTCAAAAGGAACAGAAGTTATGGACGATGTTTGATTCCAAATTTAAATGTACATGTGTAAGTGGATTTTTAATTTCTATATCATGAAAGGCTGATACGAGCTTCAACAGATTAAAAAAACATTGAAGGAATGTTTGGAGATCACCTCGGCTGAATGGGACTCATGCCGTCTGCACTCCCGCCTGTTTTGTGCCTGTTGTAAACAACTGAGATTCAATAAAGAGAAACTTAACTAACTACACACTGAGGACTGCCTGCTTGATGGTTTGCTACTGCACATCATAAAAATAAGATTAGGTTTTGTTTTAGATATTTAAGAAATACAGGTAAGTGTAATCACTGTTTGCTGTTTTTTTTAATTGGTCGGGTTGGAAAGCATGGAGGACGTAAGAGCAGGGATGACCCAGGGGAATAAATCCTGTTTAGATGTGGTCAAAAGTCAAAGTCAAGTTAATTGCTAAATAGAAGCCAGGAAATTGAATGAAACTTGCTCAAATCAAGTGATGTTTTGTGTCTTTGTCTCCAGGGATTGTACAGGGCACACGAGGGCTGATGTTGTCCTCCATCTTGCTGTGCTTTATTTCCATCTTGGTGGCAGTGGTGGGCATGAGGTGCACCACCTGTATGGCAGAAGATCCGGAGCAGAAGGACAAAGTGGCTCTAGCTGGAGGGGTCATCTTCATTATTGCCGGTCAGAGTCCATTCAGTTCAGACACACACAAGCAATGGACACACAGCTTGAACATCATCTGGCTGATATTTTTTTTGCCCTAAATACGTTACACCACACTACTGTATGTTCTGCTTCAATCACAATAATGCAACAACTTGGCTTGTAGTGATATTTTTTTCCTTCATACAGATGACAGATGACACATTCCTGCATGTTTTAACCTGTATAATGCAACCATATAAAATGTTTTTCAGGTCTGCTTGCTCTGGTGGGAACGTCTTGGTATGGCCACAGAATAGCGCAGGACTTCTACGACCCATTCACTCCGACTAATTCCAGGTGAGGCGGTCCTTCTCTGCCCCTTTAGTCTGGAATTCAAGCTAATTATCAGGTGTGACTGTAGCTGTGACAAACGGTCCTTTATTATGCTGCAGTTCTCCTGACAATCCAAGTTATCATTTAGGATTATACACAATAGTTGGAGATTGTCTCAAATACTTTGCTACAAGTAAAGGTCCTTCCTTCAAGATTTTACTTAAGTCAGTAAAATGTACTTAAAGTATTATAAGTAAAACTACTTTCTGTAGTTTGTATACTGTTGGATATGTTAATCTATAGTACTGCATCATATTTTGTTTGTAAAATCTTAATCTGCAATTTAATATGTGTCATGTAAATGTAGTGATGTAAGTACAATATTTGCCAGAAATGTGGTAGAGTAGAAGTTAAATTTAAATAGTACCTTAAAATTGTACAGTACAGTATTTGAGTGAATGTACTTAGTTACTTTCCACCCCTGGATATTTTGGAAAATACATGGTGAATATGAAGCTTCTGCCAGCAGCTGGTAGCTTAGCTTAGCATAAAGAGTGGTAACGGGTGGGGACGACTTGCCTAGCCTAGTCTTGTCATCACCGTGAGGTTGCCAGGCAACCAGCGGACACTCAGGAAAGTCACAGCAGCCGGCCTTGAAAAAGTCCGGCACATAACCCCATGTAAAACCACTTTGGTCGCTTTTACACTTCAGTTTTCCAGTTGTTATGCTAAGCTATATGAACTGGCAGCTTCATATTTAGCCAACAAACATGAGAGTGGTGTTGAACTTCTCATCTAACTCTCAGCAATAAAAGCAAATGAGCAGATTTCCCAAAATGTGGAACTATTCCTTTAATATTCAAGCATACTCTTTCATGCTCATGTAGTTAACTTACGATAATGGCCTGATACCAAACGTTGTGACGTTTGAACGTCACTGCTGTGAATCAGACCTACTTGAATATAATATGATCAGCTTCTGTTTAGACTTGAGGACTTGTAATGCTGGTATATTTGTGAATGAAAAGCTCTCTTCTCTGTCTTTTTGTCCAAATGTCGACATGAGTATGACGTGTGAATCGTCCACAGGTATGAATTCGGAAGTGCCCTGTATGTTGGATGGGGAGCTGCCTGTCTCATCATTATAGGAGGCGGCTTCCTCTGCTGTAACTGCTCCAGCAAGGGCTCAGGGAAGTCTCCACGCTACCCACCGTCACGCTCTGCCGGCCAGCCGGGCAAGGACTACGTCTAGGACAATCACTCCTCCCAGCCTCTGCTCAAGGAAGAACACCGTTTTTGCAGGGAATTGTCCTCCACATGTCATTCAGATTTGTTGTTGTTTTGCAACATGTATATTCGCATGTGTTATATTTGGTGTATGTTTGTGTTTGTTGGGAAATACACTCCAGTCCTCGAAAATGTTCGGCTTTCCTCAAATGTGTTATTGAAGGGATGTACTGATTCAGGATACTTCACAGTTAGATAATGAACTTTAATGAGATGACAGAAACAGAAAATTAAATGAACAGTAAATGTCACTTGAAATTAAATATTTATAAAAAATAGCTTTGCCCAAAATATGCTCAGGACATCTCAGGGGATTTCTTTCAACTACTCTGTCTTTGGATCACAACTTTTACCCATTAAGTATAAATCTGCTGAGGGTGTTTTATCATTGTTATTGACTTTGTTTGGAATCTTGCCATTATTCTTTCATATCATGTAAAATAAAATCCTCATTACTTTAATATTCTATGTTTTTATAGTATTGGGGAGTTTTGTTTGAGGTGTAACACATACTTTATTTTTAATGTGTGGAGCTTGATACAGGTCACAAATATAGACTCATTTAAAAAAAAGGCTCAGTAATTTCCTCAATCAGTTAGACACTGTAGTTTTTAACAAATATACCAAACAGGAGTAAATGTTGAGGAATAACTTATATCAAGCTTTGGCAGCAGGTACAATACTTACTGAGAAGTATTGATTTAGAAATACATGTACAGCAGGACTATAAGAGGACACATCCAACAATTACAAGAATTACTATGGTCTACTGTAAATAGGGACATAACAAGTGGAGTTATGTCTTATGTGAGACCTGTGTTAAGGCGGTCCGATGTATATGTAAGTGTGTACAAGCATGTGCGTGTGTGTGGGGGAAGGAACAAAATAAAGTCCCCCGTTCACTTCCCCCCTGCCTCCCACAAGTGACGCATTACAGCACATCCCCCAGTGCAAGAGCCAAGAAACAGCATGATCACCATCCTCTAAGGAAGGAGGGGATCTGTAAATAAAACGTATCTATAATGTTTCATTAGCACTTATGTGAGACTGGCAGCTCGGACAAAAAAAATATTACACAAATACTCTTTGAGGAAAAATCAAGATTTGAATGTCTGGTTTAAAGCTTCAATCTAAGCACTGAACATTACTTGAAAAGGCAATTTATAGGTTTTAAAAAACACGGAAAAATAGAGGGAACAATCTTTCCCCTGCCTGATTTTTGAGAAGCATGAACAGTTGAACATAAAACAATCAACATGTAGCAGTGACTGCTCCAGAAATGTGTTGCCTCAGGGAAGACAAAACTAATCCAAACAGGGAGGCATACCTCAGACCACGGCTCCTGTCCCAACACGCCTCCTCACAGAAGAAGAGACGTCTTTATAGTTCATGGAGGCCAAGTTCCAAAGAGTTTATACCCACCGACATTTAGCACATTATATCACATTGTGTGCATCCTACCAGCATACTGTGTGTACACACACTCAACATGACTGTATCTACTGTTTTATCTTCTGTATGAACACACACTTTGTCCACACCATTGTGCCACTTCCATCACACACTGCGCAGTGATTCTGCAGTGAGAGAGCGCCACCATCTGGTAAACCTCGAGTCTGCTGCTCAAACACCAGGCAGCTGAACACCATCAGAGGGAGGGAGCGAGGTCATGTGGGACTGTGCTTCCCAAACTTTCAGTTTTGTGACCTTTTAAAGTGAAGCGATGTCTTCACTCATAGACATACTGTATTTCCCCTTTGTATATACAAAGGGGAAATACAGTATGCCTATGAGTTGCAAGCAGTTCAACCAAAGAGTGATGTCCCCCTTGTAGAGGTCTGAAGGGGTAAAGCTATTCAGTAGTTCACAATAAAAAGCAGAGATTAAAGAAAATTCAGAAGAATTAAGCAATTTGTGCAGCAAATATGTGTTTTTGTTTTCTTCCCTCATATCTTGTTAATCATCTCACAACCTCTCAGATATAAAGTTATTTATAAATGCAAAATAAAACGATAAAACGATAACACAATACATAAAACATAGAAGTTATAGTCTTTTACATTGGGCCCTTGTTGACTTTGCCTTTATTAGATAGGATATAGCAGATAGATACTGTTAATAAAGGGAGAGAGACAAGTGGAAAGACCCCATCTGCAATAAATGTCCCCATCTGGACTCGGCAGGGCTTGCTCCTGTTACATAGTCAGCATCTTAAAACCCACCAGGAGGATGACCCTCCATCCTCAGTAGATTGAACACAAGGTTATATTCCTACATAAGCAATAAGTTCCAGGTGGTCACCATACACGGCTCCCTCTCCATAGAAACAAATATGATCATAGAAGCTCATGTTGAAGAAAACAGCGTGAATAACCCCATTGACTTTCTCATATTCGCTGTGTAACACATGGATGAGTGTTGTCCAAGTCACAGGAAAATAAGTCTGAATGAACCATCAAGGACCCCTCTTCTACTCGAGGACAGACAGTGTTGCAGCAGACCATTTTCAAGTCCATCTTCCTGAATTGGCGAGCAAAATAGGAGAAGAGAAAGTTCACTCACAGTTCAGATCCTGTGTTTGTGGTGTGGTGATGGGAAGACATCTGGACTCATGTAACTGTCAATGAGCCTGCTTTGACATTTTGATGTACACCGAAAGTACAGTTAAGGATATACTGATGGGACCGATTGATTAAAAGTTTTCATAAAGAGCAAAACGTGGATGAATTAAAACGCATTGAAAGAAGTAAAAACTACTATCTGCAATGTAAAGATATGATTCAAAGTGCAATGTTAAACAATGTTATGTAGGTGACCGGAGCCTTTATGGACTGTATCCTTCCTTTCTGTGATTTTTTGTTAACATTTAACAATTACAGACAATCACAAGATGAGAGAAGTGTCTGCTGTAAACTTCAGGCCAATAAGTATTTTGTGAAAATATTCTGTAGCAAAAGCAAATGTGTGGAAAGTGATAGTATGTGGCCACTAGAGGACAACAGAGGACAAGTTGTGGATGAATTTCCACTCCCAACACCTGACATGAAACTCTGTGATGAAGAAATGAAAGCAAGAATATTAACAAGTTATATATTTAAATTCAAACTCTTCAAAATCATTTATCATAACTATTATCAACACCATCAACTATTGTTGTTAGACAAGAATCACATTACTGAAGATGAGTTTGGCAGATGGAGTTTATTCTGAGATGTTTAATATGACTTTCAGACTCTATAAGGAAAAGACATAAATACACCACTTTTACAACCATTTTAGCTTACATGAATCATTTAGAAAACAATACAATATCACAGCAATCAAAAAATAATCAAAGAATATAGTAAAATGAACATTATTCAATGATAGCTAGTGGTCTAAAAACAATGAGCCCTTCTGTTGTTACAGGTCAGCCTGAAGAGGAGAGTCAGAGCACCTTAAATGTAAATGTTTGGGATTCTTGGAGTCGTAGGCTCAAAGGAGCTGAAGTATACAGCCAATAAACCACGGTGACCTACAACATGCGCTCAGATTAGACCTTTGATCCTCTGCACACCTTTAAATCCTATGTTCCCGAAGTTACAATATCCACAGCAGCTCCATGAATACACTGAAGGCATGTTTGCATGGTACTCCTCAGCACCAATGTTATTTTATATCTCAACTTCATTTCAGCAAACAACCCATAAAATACAAGGATACGCTGCAATAAAACCCATTCAGACTGACATTCTTTATGATCTTTATAAAACAACTCGACGTTTAGACTGATGAAGTGCATCGACGGAGCAGCACTTAACTCAAGCCCCCCCCCCCCCCCCCCCTTTAGTCCAGCATTGGATCTGGAGACGGACCAAACTCTAACTCAAACTGCTGCAATCAGCAGAGTGCAGCTGCCAGACATCACAGAAAAAATCAATCAGCGGGTACAAAATCAAACAGACAACTAGACTGCTGTTAAAATCATTTCTGTCTCCCAGTGTTGTCTGTGGCCTCTTTGGATCTTACAAAACTCTCCTGAGAGTACAGAATAAGGCGACGCACTTGTCTTAAGATAGTGTCAGTCAACGCTGGGTACAGATCAGCTTCATCCCGCACTGCAGACATCCATGAATTATCGGAGATGTTGGAGAAAAACAACACTCTTTTCTGCATTGAACCTGGTTTTGCATTAAATTCTCCACTTCCTAGCAGGATACACACAGAGTAAAGTTACACTAACTCTCCCACTAGATAGAGAATTGTACCAGCATTTACCTTTTGAATGCAGGACTTTTACTTGTAGTGGAGTATTTTTGCAGCTGTAACTGAAGTAAAAGGTATGAATACGTCTTCCACCACATCAAGGTTTTTCTGTAGCCTACCAGCAGAGGTGCGCTCTCGTCTGATTTGAAGCTCCCAGGCTGTCACTATAACTCCCTGAACCTCAGTCTGGGCAGAGAACCTCCACAGAAGAGCTGGCTGTTACCTACAGAGCCTGGGACCATATATCGTATCTGTAGAAAAATCTGTATTAAGTTTTGTTTTACTGGTTTGAAGAGTTTTATCTGATGTAATGAGCAGCATTGAAGATCAGTTTGATAAGTCCACATGGGTTTTTGTGTACATTTGCTTTATTATGATATATATGTATACAGTATATTCCTTTTGGTCCTCTGACACATTAAATATAATATAACAACTGCCTCTCTCCCACTGATGTAAGCCATGGGGGTTCACCTCAGGGGTCCCACTGCTGGATAAAGTAGACAGAAAGAAAAACAAAACGCCTGCTGAAACACTTGTTGTTGATTATTACTGTACTTTGGAATATTGTCTATACGAGTCCTCTGTGGGGGCTCATTGTGAAAAGGACAAGTGACTGTCCTCCTGGTGAAGGGTTTTCCTCTGCATTTATTGTCCCGATCAGCCTCCTGTTCTCATTGTTAAGTTTTGTTTATCTTTATTTGGTACTTCATATGAATAAAAGCACAGAGGGAAATGATTGAGAAGATGCACTCAAAGGCACGTTCACACACACACACACACACACACACACACACACACATACATACACACACAAACTCACACAGGGCCAGATGATCCTTGAAGCTTGACTAATGAGATCAGCTTGACTTCGAGATTTTTCATTCAACTTGGCAGGAAGTCTAAATCTTTAATGTGTGTGTCTGCGGTTGCATTCACGCGTTTGTGTGTGTGTGTGTGTGTGTGTGTGTGTGTGTGTGTGTGTGTGTGTGAACTGATTAACATGCGTGTGTGTGTGTGTGTGTGTGTGTGTGTGCGTGTCATATCGACTTAATCAACTCTCGTTGCATCTCATAGCAGTTCATTATCACTTATTCAGACTCTACTGACCTCCTCCAGCACCTGGATCACTGTCTGTACAAAACAGATGAGTGTCTCCATGGGAACCAGGGTCTCCTCCTCCATATTTGTCAGGAGTAAACACGAGCAGCACTTATAATGCCTCCATCCACTGCACCGCTTGGAGAACAGGAGGGAGACGTGGTGCAAGCCTGTGATGCACATGTGTGATTCAAATTCAGACAGCTTTTTTGGAAGTTATTATTATTACATTACATATGTGTGTTACAAACGTGCCGCCATTTTAAGTCCATGTTATGTCAAGCATGATAAAGTTTGGTGATACTACACAATGACAGTTATGAGCCAACAGACAATATGATCAAATAAAGTACAATTAGTGTAATAAACCTCAAAGGAGATACTTTTTGTTGGACTAACGTGCAATCTTAAAACTTTCCCTGAAAAGCATCAACATGAAAACAAAAAACCGAAACCATTCTGGCTGCAGTGCATTGCTCTCTACTTTGAAGCTGTAAGGATGAGACACAACTTCCCTCAACTCAGCAACAACAAACTCAAGGCCTTTCTAGTTGTCATCCCACTATCAGAGTCCAACATTTACTCAAATCTTCATTAATTCTGCACAAAAAACTCTCTGCCCTACCGACCAGCAGTCAACCCTCACACACAAACACTTTGTGAGCTTCCCTCTCCTTGTATTTCCAAAGCCTCTCTCTCACTCTGGCAAATGCAGTCTATGGATCCCTGGCAGGAGTCTCCAAAATATCCAGACCAGCACGGCCAACATGTGGATGAGAACAAGTAATTTAAACACAGAGGCGCTGCCAGGCGACGCTGCTCTGGCTCCCTGCCTCCTCCCATCTGCAGGCGAGCGGGAGCCAATGGAATTCAAAAGTGAGGCCACACCCTGCCGCAAGAAACACACCTCAAGGTAGGCCAATAAGAGTTTCTGGGTAGTAATATTTTGTCAAGCTATACTGTGTATGATGCCTTTGAATTTGACCATGTTATGCCTGAAGAGAAAAGACATCACTAACATTACCTGTGTTTTTGAACAAATACAACATACAAATATGTGATACTTTTATTTTTCACTGCTTTTGGTTTTAAAACAGAACTAAAATGTGCCAATGTCCAGTGTCCCCCTAGAAAGATTTTAAACAGGGGACCATGATGAAGTTGTTATTAGAAATGTTATTTTAATGATATAGTTAAAATAACATTTGTTTACCGCCTAAATTATTATCATTTTACTCTCTGAAACCTGCTTTATTGAAAGTTTGGGTTTTGCCTTTTGGGAATTTTTCTTTTCTTTTTTTATATCTAACAACAATAAAATTAGATTTTAAACTATTTATACATTAAAATGATGAATGTTTTCCATATTGATCCAGGTTACAAACAAGCCCTGCCATCAATCAATCAATCAATCAGATTATTGTCTTATTACAGTCCTGGTTATCTAACTATCTATCTTTCTGAATATCTGTTGATTCTTTTTAATTCAAACTGTAATAAATACAACTCTTACAACCTCACAGACATCTTTACATCGTCAGGCAGCTGTTTCTTTACACTTTAACTGCCGTGCTACTCAGTGTGAGATGGATCTCCTCTCGTCCCTCCGTCTTCAGACAGCCGTCGAAATGTTTCTCTTTGAGCCTTGAACAAATACAGCAAACCCTCCACGTGGCGGACACATGGTTCTGATCATGAGACACAGAAAGCCAGAAGTAATGCTCTGCTCCAAACTCACATTGACTTTACCGCTCTCACTGTAGTGAGCTGCTGGCTTGTGGATTTAGTAAACATAATTTCCTCATATTAAGTATTTTTCTAATTGCTTCTTTATCACATACAAGCTGAATCTGAATTCTAGACGTTCCTATTGGTCGGAAAGTCTGAACTTTATTTGCTTGTTTTGAATGTTGCTGTTGTGGGTGACGTGCAGGAAAAACACAGCAGAGACACAATAAATGTTCACAGGTGGGAGGCCAGCATGGGATTATGCAATTCTCTCTGGACTATGAACATGCAGCCCCCACTGGAGGTGATATTGTGAAGCTCTGGGCAGAGTACGCTGACCCAATATAACTTCAAACTGTCACTTAAAATCCCTGCTCACCATGCTTCCTGTTACTTTGGCAGATCTTCTCGGGTTGATTACGTGGTGCTTTTCTGTGAGTTGGGTAATTTGTCCCGCTCTAACAGGTGCAATAAGATGAAGGGTGTTGCTAAGCCAAATAAAGCAACGCCACCATGCAGCACCATGTTGTCAGTCCAAATGCATCTTACTCACAAGTGAAGTAAATTGGAAAGGGAGCTGTGTGTGAATGAAGAAGCAACAGGCAATTTTATTTACAGTAAGTACACAACGTATTTAACGGTTAATTATCAATATTTTTTATGACAATATATAATGTGACAAAGTGCAGAAAATCATCACCAAACTCTGTTGCTCTGGTGAGCTTTGTAGCAAGTAGTAAGTAAAAAAAACCCTCTCTCTGTGAAAAGTGTCTGGAAATTATGTGTATTGGAGGAAAAGTGTCTGTTTATGCACCCAGCAGGCCAACAGAGGGGGTTAGGAGTGACATGGGTGGCAGTACAGAGGTATTTCATTCATTTCAAATTAGAGAGAAAAGTGAAAAATGAAAAATATCGTTCCGTTCTGCAGGCCCATAATTAGATTTCTTCTCCTTGACGCACAGTCATCTGAAAATCATTCATTCATGGTCTTCTGAACATATCTGCCAATTAACCCAGTATGGCTGTGTTCACGTGATTGTATCACATGACTGGTATCCATCACAACATTACCGGCCTGAGCTAAGAAACACAATGCATTTTGGGGTGATTGAGTATGTCCAGTAAGCATATTCACATCAGGCATTACAGCATTATACATCCAGGCATTTCTCGCGTACTCAAAATCCACATACTATGCAGCTGGAACACACTACATACTCAATTTGATGTCATACTTAATATGATCAGTGTGACTCCGAACACGTGCCGAACATGTTTTTTTTTACACGTTGAAGTGTAGTTTATGTCAATTTGTAGATGCTAAAGTGCCACCATAAATATGGCAGTCCTCCTCCTAGATTCTGGTTTTGAAACTGAAAAAAAAAATCTCAATTAACTTATTCCAACACTTTGGTTGTAAATATATGAATATTTTAAAAAAACAAAACATTTTAATATATAAAGAGAAATTTGCTTTCCCCCTCACATTGTTTCACTCTTTTTAAGAGAAGAATCTTGACAATTAAATAATAAAAAAAACGTTTATTTTTGGTCAAATGACTTGCTTTTGCATCCCACTGTGAGTGTATGCTGCGTGTAATGACTTGGCCTGATAGTGGGCACTTCTACTTTTATACTTTAAGTACATTTTGCTGATAATACTTTTACCCTAAGTGCTCAATGCACTTATACTTAAGTACAATTTGGAAAGCAGGACTTTTGTTTGTAATTAATGATAATAATAATAATAATAACCATTACTTCTTCCACCAATGTAAAAACATACAGGGGACTCCCATAGCACTTTAATTACAGGTTATAATGTTAAAGTGATCATTTAAATCTTGTCAATTACAACAACTAGAATAAAGACATTTCTGCATTACTCACAGGTCAAATGGTCACGCTCTGGTCATGAGACATTAGAGAGAAGTTGCCTCTGTGAACACACTGGCTCTAACTTGGCCGCTGGTTATGAGAAGAACAGCGTGGACAAAACCATCAATTGCAATTAGTTTTAAAGTGGTCATGGGAAGCTCATAGCATCTAGTCAAGCTGGGCACAGTGTGTACGCAGTGGTCCCATCTGATTCAATTTACAAGGAACATGTGAGTGTCACTCAGAGGACAAACAGAAAAGTGCAGGAAGATGACAACAGGAAGCTGTGAGCGCTCTGCTGCTGTTATTTCAGTCTGTAATTGGCCACAATGTACCGTCTGCATCCAAGGCTTTGATTGGACTCCCTCCACACCCAGGAGACATTCAGTACTGTATGTCATTTTGGGGCGATCTCACAAAGCCTACAGAAGACAACTTAATAAAAAGAACATTAAAGGAAACAACTCACAAAACAAAATTAAAATAAAACTGCCAAATATACTGTGGACGAGGGTGAGAAAAGCGGTTTAGGGACTCAGTGCTCAAGGTGTTGATATAAAGTATAAAGGAGAAAAAAGGCTTCCAGGCTTTCTTGCTAAGAGATAACGGTGCACAGAGCATTGAAGTTAAAGACACTGCACTACAAGAAGACCGCTGCCTCTTAGCCCTGCTGGTCCAGTACCACAGCCAAAAAATGATACCCAATAAACAACTTTGTGAATGTTGGAAGACCAATACAAGAAATTTGGAAATGCTAACCCCCCATCTGCTTTTTGTCTGTCCAGATATGATTTCCTAATTCTCTGGATGGTTTTATTCCAGACAAAAGCTTTTTTGCATTTGCATTTATCCAAAGATTTTGTAATACAAATATTGTTTGAAAAACAAACAAAAATCAAGACAAGATGTTAGAGAGACCCCTAGGTAAGTCAAAGATCCATGAGACATGCCTGAGGGCTGATTGAAAACATCATAGTAATAATAATAATTAATATTGTAACGTTATATGTTTCCAAAACAACTTATATTTAGGGCTTTAGGGATAGAAATGTAAGGTTGGAAAAGATAAATAATTAATCATCATAACTTCTACTCCTCTACTGACTCCCTTCTTATTGCTACAGCCAGGAGCTCAATTGCTTGATCAAAAAGACATGGGGACAAAGAGCGCCCCTGTCTGGTACCTCTGAAGATGAGGTATAGAATTAGAAATGATTTTATTCGTTCTAATATAAGGCTTTGGTGAAGCATATAGGACCTCAGTTCAAAAACATTAAGAGACAGTGATCCATCAGACAAATAAAATATGTATAATTTGTGTAAATTACCAGAAAGTTGTTGCCCTGAGATAAATCCTGTTTAATCAGGATCTATTATAGAGTGCAAGACCTTGTTAAGGTCCTTAGTTAGAGTTCAGTTAGCTTAGCTTAGCATAAAGACTGGAAAGAGGGAGAAAAAGCTACCCTGGCTCTGTCCAGTGGCAACAAAATCCACATACCAGCATCTCTAAAAAGTCCTCTTTTGCTTTTGTTTACAGTCTTTATGCTAAGCTAAGATAACAAGCAGCTTGCAGTAGCTGCATAATTAGCACATAGATATGAAAGTGTGTACTGATACTGAGCACGAAAGCCCATAAGGGTATTTCCCAAAATGTATTGTTGGCTGCTGGTTGCTTCTTCCCTGCTGTGACTTGGATAGGACGACCAGGGGAGAGAGCTCAGGTAAACAGCAGGATGTTCAGCCCCCAGCATCGATTATGGATCCCAGGGAGGTTCGGTTGCTAGGGCTAATCTTGGCCTTTAAGCCATGGGTCACTAAGCGTTCATCTGAGAGTGATTCACCCTTCTATGGGAAAATCAAAGCGGCCGCTGCTGTGCTGGCAGCGTGTTGTGCTGGTTTTGCAGAGCCAGTGGAGATATCGTATTAAGAGACCACACACAGGCAGCATGACACACTGACTGGTCAGGGATGGAACTTGTAAAGCAACACCCGCAACCATTTAGGGATACAAAGCCAACGAGGGTCAAGTCACTTCGAGGTAGATTAATGAAAATCTGTGAGCCTGTTGTGATGTGATGGTGTCAGTGAGACTCGACTCCCACTCTCTAAATCTTCCTCTTACATCCAAATTCTGTCTGGAGAGTTCTTTGATAAATGCTCGTAGTTTGTGGAGTCTATTTCAGTTCAATAACTCTTCATGAGGGAGTTCCTCTGTGTGCTCAACAACACATTCATTTGTATTTTAGGCTGATGACACAGAAATACTAAAGAGAATACTGTTTGTATATAATACTGTGCTGTTGCCAGTTATTTTACTCTAATACATGTTTGGTGTTTGCCACAACACTCGTGCAGGTTTAAGGTTTGTTGACGAAAGCTACTTGTTAGGGTTAGGTAGGGAAAGATGGTGGGAAGCAAACTGTTGGTAGGGTGCAGCATCCAAACTGCAGTCTCCAGCAGGCCCCAGAATCCCCCCCCCCCCCCGACCTTCTTCCTAAGAATTGAAGTTAAATTCTTGTGGTGAAACAGATTTTATGCACACATCTAAAACTATTTTGGTCAAATTACAAAAGATTACATTTGGAAAATTCAACAAAGAGAGGCATCCTTTCTCAAATGATAAAGACAAAGCTGCCACGTGCAAACTATAGAGACAACTTACCACCAAAACCACCAAAAACCAAAAGTCCCTATGCTGCAGTGAGTTCAACTGTGACGTGTGGTGGCCTCTGTTGAAAAGAATGAGTCAGTCAGTGTGTGCGACATCAGAAGGCTTGAAAGTTCCCACAAAGACAAACAGAAAGAAACAGTATTAACAGTAACACAAATACCATGCAATTACTGTGAACTAATGCTGTGCTGTTGAATGGCCAGATTTGGCCAGTAAATGTGTAACATGTCACATTTACAGATCTTATGATGCTAATATGTTAAGTGAGCATTGTGGAGCAGTTAAGTTCAAGTTCAGGTTAACTGTCTTTTCAACCTAAAAAAAAACAGTTTAACACATAAAAACATGTGCATGGATGCATCAAAAACCTGATGTTGTTCAAATAACTTTAAGCGTTAGAGATGAATATTGGAACAGTCATTGCTTTGCATGCCCCTCTCTAGAAGTAGTGTTTGTTCAGATGCAGTAATGCATTTTGTGTTTGTACATTTGTCTCATTTGCTCTCTAAAGGCAGATTAGGAGCTTTAGCTGAAAGATCTAAATAACATTTTCTCTGTTAGTACAAAAGTCTCAAAACGGGGTGTGGATTTAATGGAGCCAAAATGTATCACCTTAACTACGTTGCAGCAGTGACTTTAATGTGATATTGCACTACTGTAAAAAACATTTTCTCGGATAATTGATAGATTTTCAAGTGGGTTTAAAGAGTCGTGTGTCTGGTGTTTGGAAATGAAAAGTGACAGAAATTAATAGATTTAAAGGTGTTTTTAGTCATAATGCACCTAACTGATCGGCTGTGATCCCTTTATGGTGTCTGCCACTTAACACCTTATGTCCACATCACAGCTTGCGTCAGTGGTGACCACTGAATGTGTCATCAAAGAAAATACATCGGTAGCTGTTGTTCCCATTGTCCCGATTTATCTGAATCATCTTGTCATATTTACTTTCACTGTGTTCTGAACTGTGAACGGCACAGTTAATATGCTGAACAGAATAATGTGCGGTCAGGGATGTTTTCTTTAAATCTCACACCCAAGTTGTGTTGGTAATGGCAGTGTGAATCCATGTCTGCTGTGAGACAAAAATGATTTTGCAGATCTTTTCCCAAATAAAAGCTGGATCTGCATGTTTAGTACGTTTTGACTCCAGTCAGTGTTCAGGGAGGTCTTGTAAAAGTTTATTTTTCCCTGATTCTGACTCCCTGAACACCTCACGTCTTTTTTTTTTCTTCTTGCTTCATCCCTTTTCTTTCTATTTACCTCTCCACATTGTGAAGTAGCAAGCAATACTGAAATCATTTTCTCGTCGTGACTTAGCCCTGAGATAGTTTCACACTATATATACAGCCAGGAGAGATGCCAGTATAATTATATTTTGTTTTCAACCCATTGGTCAAACAAAGCAGGGATATATGGGAGGGTTTCCATCCTCTCCTGTGTCCTGGCAGAGGAATGTGATCTCTCAATCCACCCGGATCTCCTGTGGCAGACTGTGAACTGTGTGTGAACTGTTTGACCTGGACGAGGATCATCAGCTCTCACAGGTCTCACAGGACATGAATGAAGACTGGACCCTCAAATAAAGACCCTAATTCCCGGCAGAAAATGGTGAGATTGTTGTGTACCTTTTTACATGCACACAAAGGATTCAAAGAATGTGTTGCATTCATACCTAAAGATAAAGTTATGTAATTTTCAATTGCAATAGGAAAATAATGCTTTTTTAAATGCATTCTTTAATCAATATTTGCAGTTAGGAAATAACGGATTAACACCGGAACATTTCAGCCTCCGTGACGCCTTCATTCATTTCGAATCCGAGCTGTGGGCACCGTAGTGAACAGTGTGGATTACAGCCAGGGGCCAGTCTCCCAAGCAGACATATGATGTTATTATGTTTCCTCCCTCTTGTCCCCAGTCTGTGTTACTGCACCTCGGAGCAAACTGATCACTGGCAAGTCCTGGAAATCTGTCACCTGCAGGTGTCAAATGCAGGGCCGAGACAGCGGGGCCCTCCTACGACATGGCTGGTACCCAAATAACCTTGATGATTTGTCTCACGCACAGCGCTGCCCTCTTTCACACCTCCCTGCTGCTCCCATGTGGCGCAGTTGTTTACCTCTAGCTCGGGTTACACTTGCGGTTGTGCCTTGGCGAGTCTTGTGAAACCAAAGAGATGACCTGGAATTCTATCCTTTGACCCCTGTGTGAAAGGCACGCTTGTGATGAGGCTGTACTCACATGATTGGGCTCTTTCTTTCTTAAAATCCCCCAAACTATCATCAAAATAATGACATTTCTGGTAGTCTTTGAAACCATTAATGCGCCAAAAAACCAAGCAAAATCAAGCCTAGAAAATAAAAACCACACTCACAATATTCAATATCATACACATCTCTGCATTCAACACTCCAGGGCAAAACACTGCTGCACGTTGCACCCTATCATATTTCAGGTCATACTCCTCAAACTGGATTTGCCATCTCAGTGTATAGCCTGACCATGAATGGTGGGAATGTGAGCCATAGTTGACACAAGGCAAACAAATCATTCAGAAACATGGCAGACTCTGAGCAAAGGGCTACATTTTACATAGTTACATAAAAAAGCTTGTTTACAGCACAATAAACAATCTGCTGCATAAAGACAGCGCACAGCAGCAATAGAGAACGGAGCAACAGATTCAACATTTGTAAATTCTTATGGCCACAATAGTAAAAGTGACAATAATAGCACCTTCCAGTTACTTCACAGAGGAATAAGAATAGACTCATTGCTCTGTTTATATGGCAGTGTGTGCAGAAGCCACTCTGGACTGGACAGAGTGAGCAGAACAAAAAGTTAGAGCACACAAGGTCACACTACCTCACTGCCAGGCAGCATCGATGCAACAATAAATATTTGTTTCTCTGACATAAATTCAATAAGTTCATCATTGATTTGACTTGCAAGTAAATTTCATGTCAGACTAAACAATAACTTAATGGCTCTTGTCTCCTAATCCACAACATTGGACCACAGGCTGCATGCTGCACAAGTAGAATTTCTTTGGTCAAGTTTTGCTTCATTGAGGTTTTTGGTTGCTGGGATCCAGTTCCTCAAAGTGCTATGTTGTTAGCCATGGCTTCACTCTTTTCAGATTTTCATAGATTTTCCTGCTGACATTGTTATTTTGGCTTTCAGAAACAGTGGACTCACCACGTCACTGCAAAACAACTTTCCAAGCCTGGAACTCTGATGATAGTTTGCTGAAAAATGAATGTGTTGGTGATTTGGGAACTGCGCCTGTTCACTTTCTTAATGAGATCTAGATGAGAAGATTGATACCACTCGTGTGTGCCCGTTGAATATGAAGCTACAGCCAGCAGCCGGTTATCTTAGCTTAGCATAAAGGCTGCTAGCCTTGTTCCTCTAAAGCTTACAATTTAACACGTTGCATCTCTTTTGTTTAATCGGAAACAAAAACAAAAGTGTAAAAACAAACGACAATTCGCCATCAAGCTAGCTGTTTCCCCCCATTTCCAGTCTTTATGCTAAGCGAAGCTAATGGGCTGCAGGCTATAGCTTCATTTTCAATGAAATTAAATAGAAATGATACAGACATGGCAAGAAAGCGAATAAGAGTGTTTCCCAAAATGTCAAATGAGAAAAAAAATGAGACAAATGTAAAGAGATGTAGCTGTAGTAATTACGACAAATTAAACAGATGTTGAACAAAGTGCATAAAAGTACAATTTTATTTAAATATTTTAATTCGAGATTGTTGAAGCTTGTGCAGGAAAAAAAAAACAATAAATATATATAGCGTATTTACCGTTATGACCATAAGTCATTGATAAATCAAGTATATCTATGTAGAGCAAACTGCACTCAAAACAAGTTGGACATTGATAACACAATGGCACAATGGCATTTAGTGTGTAAGGACGAATCCAAGTACTAAAATATCAAAAGTTTCAGTGCAATATGGATGATTAAACGCGTAACATCTGCTCTGAGTGACAATCCCTTTTTTCCATGTTACACCAGCATTCCTGAAACTAACAGCACATATATTTTAACTGTCAGGCAGAAAACAAGCCACGTGAATCTCCCACACAACCCTGCAGAGAGGGGCAGACATCCACTGCAGGGGGATATCATATTTTCTGAGCAGCAGTTAAAGATTTTAGAAATACTCTGACTGACTTTAACGCAGGTTGTACATTAACTCGGTTTTGAAATACCTCCAGTGCAGAACCGGCGCTCTGTTTGTTCCCTCACCTGTTTTTTCGAGGGCTTTCAGAACATGTAATAAATCACAAGTTGTTGGAGCAACCAAAAATGTTGAAAACCAAACAGCACATATTCCAAACGTGCTTCAGTGAGAGGAAAATGCACCGCCTCGTTTGTTAACTCCCCAGCTCTTCTCTCGGAGAGGGACAAACAAGGACTTTCACAGCCAAAACCTGTGAACATCTTTGCTTGTGCTAAAGCTGCCGCGAACAAAATGATTTACGTGTCAGAAAAGAAATCATTTCACCCCATCACAATAGCAGTGGGTCATTTTTCACCAGCTTGGCTCAATGAATCACATATGTTCCCAACACTCAGGTTACACAGTGATAGATACCAACAGGGGTAACTAAGAGACAGCCCTAATGATGCACTCGTCCACCATTAGCATGCTGCTGGGCTCATCTCCCGGAGACACCCAATGACAGTCACTGGATAGTTTGCATAGTAACAGCATGCAGTGATGTTGTATGGTTCATGCTTCAAATGCAAACCCCGGCTTAAGGTCGGGGGCGAATCTGTGCAGAGAACACGCATGGAATATTTTCCTTCTGGTTACCGGCAGGCACCTGAACCTGGCAGCAACTTCCACACGCAACAAGAGCAGGGGACATGTTGTCAGCAGGATAAAAGATGAAAAAGTCAGAATGGCAGACATCAGATTACTATGGTTACAATGTAATTTCATTTTTTTCTCCTCTTCTCAGCATTTCAAAAGAAAAGCTGATCATTACTTGGTGATTACAGTTATTGTATTTTCCTCTTCCTTGTAAATGTCTGCAGGATCTTATCTTTATAAGATTATATATGTACTTTTATGGTTTTGGGAAAAGGTAGCATATTACTTTGTATTTTTTAAATGCACACAGCAAGGTTTATTGAAACTTTATGTTAGCGACTGTAGACAAATTATTAGTATACATACACATACACAGAATGGCTGGAATATTCAGTAAACAGGATCCATTATTTTTCATTATGTCTACCATAATTTTGGCGTTTGCTAATTCCGCCTCTATTGTGCAATTTGGTGGCTATGTGAAAATTTGTTATGCTATTAACATACCTGGGTTTAAATTGGAGAATCATTTTCATACAGTCCCTTAGTTGAAATGACCTGCAGTAACATTTGTCTTTGACTGAAAATAAAAGCCAAAAATAGCTGTTGAAATCTGTTGTATAACCCCTTAGCACATCTAGCAACAATGTTCTCTTATCATCAGAGCTTCCCACTTCCTGCTTCTTTGGTTTGCAGACTTCTGGCTTCGTCAGTCGAATCCTCCTGCCAACTCAATTTAAGCTCCTTTCACACATAGTTCCCGGTAAATAACTGGGATAACCTTTCAGGCTCCGCTAGTGATTTTCACTATTCACATATGCAACAGCATTCAGGAACATTTCCGTCTTGCACCTTTTCACTCATGCCATGAGACACCGCCATAAAACTCGACAGAAGAAGAAGATGGGGCAAGGCCGGATGAACCTGTACGTGGCGGAAAATGTCTCTTATTATTTTCAGGAACATGGTGGTCGAGGTGCTGCTTATGTCTGGTGCCTATGTTCTTGTAATGTCTTCAACATTCAAGTCACAGATTCAAAGACATCACATGGAGTCTTGTGATTGGTTCGCTTGCTCCACGTGACAGACGGACGTAACCCTTTACATGCTTGTCCCTGCAATGTTACTGCTTTCATTTACAACACAGCTGTACTGGCATTTTCCCTGAAATGTCACGAGGTCTTGAGGTGGGAAATTGGCGGTACAGATTTCCCTGAATATCGATCCCTGCTCCCATTCAGACATGACTCCATGCAGGAAATGTTCCTGAACATTCCAGGGATAGACTGCATGTGTGAAAGGGGCTTTAGATCGTCTGCTATGAAAGAAAGTGTTTTTTCACACAGATCTCTGGGGGGATATCTTCAAAGTGATTGGGTGTAAATTTTATATATGAATGAATCACTGCACAGCAATTACTGTATGTCTCGAGGGAATTTACATGACTACAATTACACACAAAAAAAGGGCGTGTACATTTGCATACTGGTGAACTGCGTGGGGAGCGGGCACAATAAAAACATCTCAGTAGGGATCCTTCCTATGAGAAGCTGTAACGTTCACTTTTTTGTTCTGATTTAACTATCTGGGAGTTTTTGATGCCATTGGTGCGTTGTTGCTTGTCCTGGATCAGCCCTTGGTCTCATGTTATTGCCCATGTTTAAGCTCTCAGTTTGACCCTTTTTATCATTAGTTACGTTGTCTCATATCATATTTTGCAAAGATGGATGTTCAATTACAGCGCAGTTGATTTTAAACCTGTTAATACTTGTATATAATGCATTTGCCTTCTTAGTGACATTATGCCATACACGTACATAGGTTACGCTAAACAAGGGCATATTTAAAATATGTAAACAAAATAGTAACTTTAATCTAACTCACCTGAGGCCTGTACTACGAAGCAAGTTTATCTTTCTGTTATCTGGCTTCACCAAGCCTAATAACCGTGATCTCGCTAAGCGGTCACGCCACGATGGTTATCAACTCTGTAAATCATCATCATTAGGGTGAGTAGATCTCACTATAATTACATCTGCGTATTCTATTAAATTAATGTGTTGCTTAGATGTACTCTTATGGCATGGATGACAATTTTAGTCTTATTCTGTCAGCTGCAATCGCGGTGTTTCAAAAGGACATAAATATGCGCCCTGAGCTCCACAGGATCTTCTATGATTGGTGATGCCATTTTTCAAGATAATAATTGATAGGTCAGTAGGCGGTGCTTTTATATGAGTTGATCTGACATCTCGAACCTAACCTGCTCCGGAGCAGGTTAGGTTTGCAGCATAAGTTAGCATGGTGATTTACCCCCGTAAGAAGTGAACCACCGTCGTAACCCTGAAAACCCAGAGTTAACCCTGAACTTACCTCGCTAACCTCAAATCCTGCTTCGTAGTACAGGCCTCTGTTGTCTGTGGTTCTCAAATGCACTCTGAGCTAAAAGGTTTTGGCTGTACGTCACCTAATGACCTCCTGCCTCAATTTTCAACGCATTCTCAAGAATTTCAAAGTAAGCGTTTATTCTCTATTTTTTTCCTGCAGTCCCACATTAGAGTTTCTCATGCATTGTTTACAAAATGTTGAGCAAGCAGGCTGCCTTCCAACATCATCCAGAGCCACTGTTTATACTTCAGTGACATTCACACAACAGCCTACTTCAGTTTGTGTTGTGTTTGTTTTTTTTACAGTATCTCTGGGAAGAAGAGGACAAACCAAACAGGTTTTTGCCATGTCAGTGGGCAAAACAGCATATTGTTGAGGAAACAAAAGAAATAGGGAAACAACTGACAGCAATGAGACCAGACACACAGTTATAATTACGAATAATAATCACAAGTGACTGCTTTGTAAAATTGTGGATATCCTTTTCTTTATAGTAACATATCTTCTTATTGAGCAAGATGGTATGCATTGAATGTTCATGTGATCAGTATGTTGCAGATAAGGACAACAACAGCCTTCTTCTGCAGCCCTGTCAGGACACTCTGGAAGTAGGTGAAAGACATCATTCCTCATTAATTTTCCTCATCCAAATTTTCCCAGCTGCTCTATTGTGAATGTAAATTTCCAAGGCTAAACCACTGGAGAGGTACCCAGGATCACATTAATAGCTTCCCTTTCCCTGTCACACACACACACACACACACACACACAACACACAAACCATGGTACCTCTTGTGTCTGTGCAGCCCTGCCCCCTCCCCCATCCACCTCCCCGAGGCTTTGCTATAAAACAACAGGGGAATCCGCCATGGTGACACAGCGTACCCTGGTACTTTTCCACAGACAATGTGTAGTGAGAGGTAGAGTGTTGCAATATGTGTTTATATTGACTTTGCATATTCATTGCCTCACATTCAGTATAGTCAAGGTAGACTATGCTCAGTTCTTCCTTCAGTGAAGCTGTTTTGGTCTTTTCCGGAGTATGAATTGGCCACTGATGAACGTCTGAACTTTTCCACTCTTGGTGTCATGATAGTAATATTCATTTATACAGCGCATACTCCAAACAGGGATACAAAAGTTTTTTATAGGATAAAATAGTTGAAATTAAAGCAAATAAAATAAAGATATAAAAGACTACAGAAGGGCAAACACATTTAAAGAAAGACTAAATAAAGCGATTTTGTTGGGCCGGCGCTTTCAGACGAGCCTCAAAGTGACAAATCTTTGTCTGTCCATTCATATATTTTCAATGAACTCCTACTGAGAAGTGTGCGTTGTCCAGACAAGCCCCAGACGTCGCTTCCCATATTTCTCGATCACACAGAGTAGGCCTCGGAATTGACCTTTCCTCTGCATGTACAATCCATTTAGCCACTTACAACTGAGGATGCATTCTTTGCTTTGGTGCAACAAAGCCACCATTCATGTATCCCCTCTAAGCATTTTATATGAAGTTGGACCACGAGGACATGAGTCGCTGTCCTCAAGTGACCTGAAACCAAAGAGATGGTCCAAATATTGTGATTTATAGTTTGGCCTGTGTTGAAGAACATTGCAAACTGGCCTGTTTTTGCTTCAGCACGCACTCTCAGGAAGTGACTGCACAGTGGAAATGTTGAAGCTAAACAAATGTTTTTAATGCTAATGTCTGTAACAGTTAAATAACTTGCTTGATGTTACATAATTCATACATTGCTCTTGTTAATTAATTGCTGTTATGATCTTGTGCTCAGTTGAACCACAACAGCAATGCTCTGAATTCCTTCATATACTGTAATTCTCTGTGCACCTGTAACAACAACAAAAGCTCCTGCTCAGACAAAAATAAAATCAGATGGACCCTTTCAGCAAAAAACATACCAATGCAAAACACAGGATTTATAAGATTTATATCACAAGCGCTGAGAGGAAACTCGATGGGCTAATATGCAACTTAGCAGAAGCACGTCCCCTGGTGTCTCTGGTGCCGAGCCAGGCCGTGGAAACCACAGATATGAAAGTAATGACGAGCAGGGTTCCTGTTTGATGTTGAAGGAGCAAACTGTACTTTTCTTTACTGAAATATAAAACGTATCTTCCAACCCTAATATGCCACATCAGGAGACGTGCAGATAAAATGTGTTCAACATTTTACTTGGCAAAAAAAGTTTAATGTTTTAATGTTGCCACAGGTGGCTCAACTGCTAAACTCACCAAAAATGGTACCATCATTTCTTCTGGTAGCAGTCCGGCATTGTACCCTGGAACTAGCACTGACGTGACAATTTTACAGTGTTTTAGTGCATCAACTAATTGTTTTAAATACTGTTTAAAATGCCAATTATTTTCTCAATGAATCAATACTTTTTTGGTTCATATAGTGTCAGACAGTAGTTAAAAATCCAGCTAAAGTTGATGCTAAATATAAAAAAAGACAATTTATATATTATAATTTATACAATTTAGGGAATGTTTGGTATGTTTGCTTGAAAAATGACTTATCTCTACAGTGTCTTGTGTTGTGTTTCATGTCAGGGTATTCATACTTTTCATTTAATCATCATTTTATAGTCAGACAACCTCACAAACAGCACACACACACACACACACACACACACACACGCACGCACGCACTTCAGGCAAAATATCATCTCGTGCTGAAAAGAGCTTATCTGTGCAGGAGAACACATTATTGGCAGTTTGACACCACAGTATATTTGATGCATCAGGGTCAACTGAAGTTCAGCAATTATTACGCAAACACTGCATACCACCTGCAGTTTAAATATATACTTCTCTGTAAGTCCCACGCAGACTGCATGAACGCAGTTCAAAGTTCACTATGTTTAGCACCCATGCACTTTCCATATTCTGTGTTTCAGGGGTTGTGTGCACTGTTTACTTCATCAGCAACTGCTGAAAAATGAAGTCTGAAGTCTGTGCTATAAATAAATGAGTCAGGTATTTTCATGCGTCTTGTTTTACCCTTATACATTTAGATCATAAACAAGCTTTATTATGTATATTTTTTTGGATTTCTGTGGCAATTTTGTGCTTTTATAAACAACAGTCTCAATATCTTTCAAAACCAGGTAGATCTTGTTAGATTTTGTTCTCTCATGCACTCTGTTCCCCAAATTCAAGTGCATGCTCCTTGTTAGAAAAAATCCAATACTTTCCTCTTTCCCCCCCTCAGGCTACGTGGCTGCGAAGATTGAACTAGTTTTAGAGTCGTATTTTACTGACGTGACCTTTGATCCCTGTCAGGCAACCATGTGCCTGGGTCATGTTTTGGGACAGGCACGTTGATATCTGTCTGTGTCTAGGCCCCCGGGTCAGCGGAGTTCATGAGAGGGGGTGGGGAGAAGGAGAGAAGGAACGGCAGCAGATTTGTTCCAGGGTTGGCTGGCAGAAACCCATGCAGTGCTGTTTTCATGCATTCTACAGATGGGCCCTGCAGAGGACGAAAAAATGGGAAGCAGACACACACAAAGATAAATAACATTTTGTGTTTTTTAAAATGTTTTTAAAGGGGCACTCCACCAATGTTTACTCGTCAGGGTTAGTACTACTCAGTGGGTGAAAACAGCAGTAAAACATCTTCTGTGGCTTTGGAGGAGCTTTCTAAAGGTTTTGAAAACAACCCTGATAATGTCATAGTGATGTCATCAGGGTTGTTTAGGAGTGGTGTCGGAGACTACAACATTTACCACTTAAACTTGAAGTAGGAATTTACTTGGCAAGGAGGGTCCTAGGACAGACAAGTTCAAGTTGCATTATGAGAATGTAGGAGCCAGTATTTTTGGAACTTGACTCACACTAGGGAATGAAAGTTGACCTTGATTTTCTTTTTCTAATCTTCTAATCTCTTGAAAGCCCCACAGCATTGTGGAAATGCAATAATAAATCACTGGGGTAATTGCTTTAAAATGAACCCTTTAGCCAGTTAAGAAAACTGGGTTTATCTCTGCGACCGACAGCAATAAAAGACATATTTTTTCGCATTCAGCAGATTGAGGTGATGTATTTTTCTGTGGTCCGGCCTTCCTTGCGGGGAAAAAAAAACAGACTGGGAGACATTTATTCTGCAAAGCCAACCAGAAGCACCATGTTTGTGTGATCATGTTGATTAGACTCTTAAAAGTACAGATATCTACGACACATGGCAGCTTGTGTGTTTCACATCTGCTCGAGTCTATTTGCTATCGTGCTGCAGCAAACCCCTGACGTGACGTTAAAGATGCTGCGCCGATATAAGCAAGAAAAAGGCTGACTGATCAAATCTATGCATCCTCTTGCCTGCGAATAAACAACCAAACCAGGAAATCAGAAGGTTTACTTTCTGCCGAGGCTCGTGGCGGAACAAGTTTTGACTCTTCTCATTCAGACCAGAAAACATCACTCCTTTCAAAGGATGTGAAGGTGAACAGCCCACAGAAACTTGGGCCACTAAAGATAACCGCAGGGGAAAAACATCTAGAGAGAAAACATTAACTAGAAATAGACCTCTTTGTTGCCATAGCCACCTGAACAGCTGTAATTTAGACCTGTTGAGCTGCACTACACATTTATTTCATGGGAAAGATTCAGTCTGAGGGTTGATCTTTTCTGCAACATATACAGAAAGCATAATGATGGGAAACGGTTATATGATACAGCGTAGTGATATAATATTTGCAGAAGACTTCTGTTAACAATTTCATATCATGTTGCTTGTGTTTAATGTTGCTAAAGATGAGCTACAAATAGTAATGTGTTACTACCCACTTCTGACTGATGATCAACGCTAAAACGTTGATTTATTGGACGCTTGTTTATCAATGATTCAAAACAAAAGGTGTTTGCAGTGCCAATATGAGTATTTGATAAAAGACAACTAGGTTATGGGCACATGGTAATATTAAATGAATGTATGGAGAAAAAAAATGGATCAAGTCAAGTTTAATTCACTGATGAACATTGTCCTCAGTAAAGTCACAATCACTAGCTGTTGTTCTCAATGACTATTTTACGGATTCTTTTCCTCCCGCTGGTCTAACCTAACTGTATGTTTGTTTAGCAAAGGCTCACTGCAACTCAGAGTGAGAGTGAAAGGTGATGCCAACAGATGGTAACCCTATATTTCCAAAACCAACCTGAAAACACAGAAAACCCTTGTTTTTTAACATTAGACTTCACCGAATCGGGAAGTGAAATAGGGGGAAAAAATGATCCTGTTGCATGTGCTGGTGGACGATGTGACATAACTCAACACAAGGGTCATTTCATTACAGAATATAATGTCTGCATTCAGAAAAGGTAATTAAAAAAATTGAGCAATGCTATTCAATTTGTTAAGATACAGTAGGATCACATGCACACAGCTAAAGAAGAAGCCTGCCCACCGCATTTAAAGATAGCGTTTGACACGCTGTGCAGGGGAGCTGATGTTCTGTGCGTATGAGTAGTTTACAGAGTAGATTACGGTAACACTTTACATAAGGCACAAATTATCCTGCGTAGTTACCAAGGAACTAGTGAGGAACACACCACTTTGCTTAGTGGCAACAAATATATAAGGTCATGATTAGTACTGGTTTTGTGCCATTTAGTGGCTAATTTGGAGTTAATCAGGAGTAAGTCACAAAAAAAGTGGTCAAATATGTAGGGACATCATTACACACCGCTTCACAGCAGTCTGTTCTTAACTACCATATGATTTTATTTATGTTGTTTCTCACACACAGTAGTTCTTGATTCAGTGTTATTCAGGAACTTCTTGTTAGTTGTTCATTAAAGAACAGTTAGTTCCTGATTTGTTGACTCATTCATTGGTGAGCACTCAGGATTTTGTGCTACCCAGATGAACACACAGCTGCGATGGTGAGACAGGAAGTGGTGGGAACACAGATGAGTGCAAATGAGCCTTTCAGAGAGTTGAGGACTTTTACACTCACTCGCACACCTTCTACAACCTGTGCCATGACATCAAAAATAGGGCTTCATAGCTGTCACTGTACATGCAAGAAAGGCCACACACCCTCTCAGATGTGGGATAAATTTCATCACACAGTAAATGATCGGAATTTCCCCGAAGGCCAATCAAATGTTCACTGTTAACTTATATACAACGTACTTATAGAATTGACAGAAAGCATTTACATTAACATATTAATTTCAGGTGTTCCTAATCAATATAAGTAGAATCCGCATTGCAACTTGAACTGGCTGCTAAAACGCAGTTTATTCAGAGCAAGCAAAGTGTGAAGTCAAACGAAAAAAAATGTAGGACATCATGTTTGGAATTATTAGAAGACAAAATGACTGACTTTTCTCAACTCTTCGTTTCACCTCGGGCAGGTTTACAGCGACAACATGCTCTCATGTTCCCCACGGTATTTATAACTCGGTCAGCTGACCTTGCACTTGGAGCCATCCACTACGTAGGGAGATTAACTCACAGCGAAACAAACTAATTAACTGCTAAACTCTCAGACACATTACACACCAATATCACAAAGAAGTTTAATTAATAACCTATAACAGGGCAGCCACGTGTTATACTGTGCAACATACACTGTACAGGTTGAAATGCTGCGGGCGGCGGGGAGCAGCTCCCCCGCCCCGCACATAATGGTACGCTCCTCTGTTGAAATTCCGAGAATTGAGCTGCTGTGTTTCTTAGAACTGGATTCTCAGAACTGGTGAGTTTCGAGGAAACTTTTACAAGGTGAATTTTTTTTTCCTTCCTATTTTCTCAGCATTAGGTCAGACGTGTAGTGAAGTAGCAGATGCTCATGTGGCTG
Organism: Enoplosus armatus; assembly: GCF_043641665.1. Classification (NCBI taxonomy): domain Eukaryota; kingdom Metazoa; phylum Chordata; class Actinopteri; order Centrarchiformes; family Enoplosidae; genus Enoplosus; species Enoplosus armatus. The sequence continues at coordinate 16,871,515 of NC_092193.1, forward strand.
CCTGCGCTCCTCCATGGCTGGAGTGTTTTTTCCCCAATATGAAGTGATTGTTTTAGCTAGAGGATTTGAACAGATTCAAACTGGGAGAGTTGATTTTGACAGCTGCACCGTCTTTGACCGTGTTTAAGACGGAAGTGCGGCTTTAGGCTGTGTGCGGGCTGAGCTGTATCTGGTGCTTGAAGTAGGCTTTAAGAGCTGCTGTTAGACTGGAAACAACTAGCAGTTGTGTGACGTTCACCTTTAGCCAAGGCTGCAGTTTTGACTCATATCTCAATATTAGCCTTTTTATTTCATGTTCGCCTTTTTATAGTAATGTTTGATACACCATGTACGCTGCCTATCAGACGAGCAATAGTGGCGCAACAGCACCGGTCGGTCTGGTTCAGTCACTTGTAAATTTCTCTCTGCGCATTTCTTTTCGTCGACAAACAATCTTTTCACTTCACTAAATCTCTCCAGCGCAGAGCCGATGACTTCTCCTCGTACTTTTAACCGAGCAAACACTCTTTAAACACACGGGACATGACAGCGTAACACTGTTGCTAAACTTGACCGGACTTGTGTCGGCCTGCTCGGCGGCTTACAGCCGAAGTTATGCGCAGCTAATAACTGTAAGCACTCCTTGAAATCACATCCCACGAAATCACGCTGGCTCGTGTAATATTCGAGGTGTGGAAGTAATTTGAGAGAGATTGGCCGAGCAGGATGGGGAGTAAATGTCGATGGGTTAAATGAGAAGAGTTCTACTTATATCGTGGGGGCGAACAGGAAACCTCTCTGTGTGCTGGCAACCTAATCTGAGCAGCCAGGACGGAATGTGCTCAACGTCAAACACGTTTACAACCTGCAGGCTGCAGGCTGCCAGCAGTCCCTCTGCTGTTACACGCTGAAGAACTGCAAGAGAGAGCACAACAGATATATATATACTCAGATAACTTTAACCCCACAGGTCAATGTAGGGTTGTGTCTGCTTATACTCATATATAGTTTGTACAATTAGTGCCTGTGGTGAAGATTTGTTCTCGCCTCAGATTGATGACACACGTTCTAAGTTTTACAGATGTTAAAATGTTGATCGTAGCCGATGTAATAACACCGTCATTAAGGCCCAATAAGAAGTTGGGCACGGATCAGAGGGTTTCGTGAGCCTACCTTTTGCTTTTCTCTCTGCAATGACGCCGCCTCTTGATGAAACACAGTCAAGACACTTTTTAGGTTCAGAGCTTGTTTTGATTATAAACCCAGAAGGCAGGTGGCCTGTGTTAGACAAGTATGAGCCGGATGTGATGAAATATAATGAGTATTTATTATCTTGTATAACAAGAGGGTTCATCTGTGTATAAGTGACTCATTATGACTTATCACACTTCTAATTGTGTTTATTTTGGCTTGTTGTGTGGTTTTTGTTTCAAAATAAAACGTTATCTTTATTGTTGTCAGACGTCTTATTGATGTCATTTTTTATTTGTGCATAAATTATTATTTAGTAGTAATGTAATTTAAGCTTAATTTGTTTTTCTGAAAGTATAGTTGAGTTGTGCTCATACTAGTGCCAGCATACCCACATTGTTGTTTTTTTCTACCCAGTATGTGTTGATCACTTTTAGAGTCAAGACAATGACCAAACTATCTGTTATTTCTGCCCCTTGCTCAGATTTTGACAGCATGGCCACGACTGCAGATGGCTGCATTCAGTTCACACGACACGCAGGCGACGTCCTGCTCAACTTCAACCGCCTCCGCAGCAGGAACATACTGACTGATGTCACCATACAGGTGGACGGACAGCATTTTCATGCTCACAAGGCCGTCTTGGTGGCCTGCAGGTATGTGCCATCATGAGACGTGACACAGTACCTATGGACTTTCTTTTTTTTATTGGCTGTGCCAAATGAAGGGACGCTATTTCTGGGACCGTATTTCATATTTTTTTAGCTTAGTGAATCACTGCCCCTGACACAGCCACACTATCTAATGTCGTACCTCATCCCAAATAAATTCATTTTCATCGGTTAATGACTCATCTGTGCACATGTTCAACTCTGTATCTCTCTCTTGTTCTCTCACAGTGGCTTCTTTTATTCTGTGTTCATGGACCCCAAGAACGCAAACCTTAGTGCCATCAGCTTAGACCCCAAAGTGGACCGCAAGGGTTTCTCCATCCTGCTGGACTTTATGTACACGTCCTGTCTGAACCTTAACGACAGTCAGGTCTTGGCCACCATGAACACAGCCATCTACCTCCAGATGGAACATGTGGCCGACACCTGCCACAGGTTCATCAAGTCCAGGTAAAGGAAAATAGAAAATGTGACAAGACGCACTCTGTTGTCTCGGTTAAAATGGAAGGGATCTGAGTTGGAGTTAACAACCTGTCATTGAATATGTCTTTGCAGGCATCAGTCTCTGAATATGCCGATTGAAGAGGTACAGATCAACTCATTACATCTGGCTGATGAGATCCCTGCTTTGAGGCCTGTTGATGAAAAAGAGGCAGACTTTAGAAACAACCACACATCAACCTCATCCCATCTCCAGGAGTGCCGGGGCTACATGCCCAACGTTTTCAGGGGGATCAACACCTCTGGCTCCTATCACGTCTATGGCGACCTCCATGTCCCTGCTGGGAAGCTGGAGGGTTCCCATAAAGTCAGCGACCTTCCCAGAGGAGGGGCTTTGTCCCAGACACGATGCTCGCAGGTACCCAGCACCAACATGGCTCACAATGAGTCCACCACCATTATCTCCCACCCCATTTTCCCCAGCAGTATCATTCGACCGGCAGGAGCTCACGGGAGCCTTCAAAGGCCTGCCACTCCCACGGAGGAAGACAGTGTTCAGCATCCACAGACCAGCTGCCTAAGATTGTCCCCAGGATTTATGAAAGGTGTGATTTGTAGCCCTCAAAGCCCCCTCAGATCTGACTGCCAGCCCAACTCGCCCACTGAGTCCAACAGCAGCAGAAACGCCACGCTGAGCCTCAAACAGCCCTCCGACTGCCCCAAAGACGCCAAGGCCCGCAACTGGAAGAAGTACAAGTTGATTGTTATGAACCAAACTCCTGATGAGAGTGAAAAAGAGGCTCACGGAGGCAGCGCCGAAGCCACAGACATGTCCCCAACGCTGAGCCCCTGCAGGAGCGGTGCAGCGGGAGGACACGGTGAGGTCCAGGCAGAGGAGGGAGCTGGCGAGCGTGGAGAGGAAATCCTCATGTCTCAGAGCGTCGACAGCTGCAGCAGCAGCACCTGTAGCAGCAGCAGGTAAAACTCACTGAGAGAACTGTACATCAGAAACTTCATATACATTTGTTAAAGAGAAGAATTTAACTCTATATCAACTCTGTGGTCATCTTTCTGCATGCAGCCACCGCAGATGCTCCTCCTGTGGTTGTGACAGCCCTCGCTGTATGGAAATGGGTCACCTTTCTCCTGACTCGTACAGCAGAGATGATGCCACCAAACTACACTCAGAGTATTCCTCCTCCAGCTGTGGTAAGTGGACTCCACGAGTGCCATACTATTAGCCTATATTTAAATGACAACAAATTATTTGGCAGGATTATTCTTATTTGTTTATTGATTTTATTGCTACTTTCTGCAGAAAACAACACCTACTTCTGCAACGGGTGTGACTCCAAGTTCACAGAGGAAGACTCCCTGAGAGACCACCTGGTCCAGGTCCACAGTGACAAGCCATACAAGTGTGACTGCTGCCAGGCTGCCTTTCGCTACAAGGGCAACCTGGCCAGCCACAAGACCGTTCACACCGGTAAGATTAATAGTTCCCGGTGCCATCAAGTTGACTTCATGCATGTGCCGGTTTCATTCATTGCACAACCTGCTTGTTTAAACTTCCAGGTGCGAAGCCCTACCACTGCAACATCTGCGGTGCTCAGTTCAACCGACCAGCCAACCTCAAGACCCACACCCGCATCCACTCTGGAGAGAAGCCATACAAGTGTGAGACATGCGGCTCCAGATTCGTCCAGGTGAGAAAAGAAAATAGCCACGTCTTCAGGAGAGCTTTGCAAATATCAAACCCTGCCTTTTTAAGTGTGTGTGTGTGAGATTTAATACATGTTTTCATCTTCCTCCAGGTGGCCCATCTTCGAGCCCACGTGCTAATTCACACGGGAGAGAAGCCGTACCCTTGTGAGATCTGTGGAACGCACTTCCGCCACCTTCAGACGCTCAAGAGCCACATGCGCATTCATACCGGCGAGAAGCCTTATCATGTAAGCTTCCTAGTCCCCCCCCCCCCCCCCCCCCCCCCCACTTATCCACCGCGTCTGCTGGCTAAAAAGAGAGTAATCCCTTCTCCCCCATGACCCATGTGCCTATCAATAGTTATAAGTCCTGAGTAGTAATCCTGGAGAGCTATGAACTAAAGCTGTGGGGGTTGGGGGGATGAAACTGTCCATTTTAAAAGTGATTCAAATTTTTTTTTTTCCCCTCAGTGTGAAAAATGTGACCTCCACTTCAGGCACAAGAGTCAGCTGAGGCTTCACCTCCGACAGAAGCACGGTGCAGTCACTAACACCAAGGCTCAGTATCGCAGGACTCCCAGCAACGTCATCACAGGCCTGGTGAACTCCTGTTGAGCCTGCTGCAGTCCTGTTGTGTGTGTGTGTGTGTGTGTCATTGTTTTTTGTTTTCTTTTTGCATCGGCCTCCATGTTGTCAAAAGATTTAAATTTTTTACAAACGGAAAGATAAATATTATATATGTATGCCCTTTTATGCATTTGTTTATGATGCACATAACTTTATGTAAGCTCTTTGGTATTTCAAAGATCATAGAAGTCTATGCTTTCGTTGTGAATGTGAATGAACATTTTGAATGTGAATTTGAGCAGGTAACTGAGCAGAATGTCAGCATTGAAGGACGGTCCTCTTTCCCGTCAGGATTGAGAATCGCTGTTACAGTTTCGCTTGAGATACTGGTATGAATTTTTCCAGTAATGTGGTCACAGTTTATGCAGTTATTTTTCATTAGGTTGTTTTTGTAAATAAGATAATATATATTTTCAGATTGCCGTCTGCTGGCAGAGTACGAATATATTTACTTTAACTTTGTTTTTTCCTATGCGCAGTGAGCTTCACTGACTGTCAATAACACAAGGGCTTGTTATTTTGCCATTTCATAGTTTGTGGTACGTATTGTACAGATTGTCGTTCATTTAAAAATTGCTATGTACATATGTTCTTTTCTTGGCTCCTGTTTGTATTTTGCACATACTCATAATGCTGTAATTCATATATTTTCATACTTTTCATTCAAATATTTCTACTTAAAATGTTCTTGACATGTTGAAATTGTTGGTTAGACCCCGTGCCCAGAACTTCTTATTTATGTTCAGATTTTTCTTTGCTGTATTGTATTACATTTGGTGCTGCAATGATCCATTTTCCCCAGCGGGATCATTAATGTCTGATTGTATTTTATCTAATCTTACGTATTACAGTGCACCCGTACGAACCAGTATATTCATAGTGCCTTACAGTCACACTTTTCTATTGGCTACCTTGCCAGACTATTAATGCGTTATAAGTTTGACAATATGGTCAAATATTGGTAGTTATAAACTGCTTTTGTGATGCGTTTCATATTTGGTACATTGCCCAGTTGTCATGTGTATGCATGTCAGGTACTGTTGTTTTGGAAGCTTATAATCTGTTGTGTGTAGCTCTTAAAATGCAGACACACCAGGCCTCAAGCTAAAAAATGCTCAGGAATATTAGTAATATGTAAGCAAATGTCTTTGTAACTGCAGATTATATATATATATATATATGACATGAAAATAAAATGTACATTATGTAGCACTTGCAACAGTTCTGTTCATTATTTTCAAATAAGATGGTTTGAGCAAAGACTTCATTGAGCCATTAAGTATTTTATAGTACATTGTTGTTGGCATATGTAAAGTATACATGCTAAACCTTCTCTCTGGCTCTCCCTGGTGTTCAGTCTTATGGGCTGTCATTTATTCTCCAACACAGATTTATCTGATGTCAACTGAGTATTTGGAGGAGCACACATGGTTTAGTTAGCCAATTGATTTGCGTGTTGGACAAAAGAAATGACTCATTCATATATATATATATATATATATATATATATATATATAAATGAATGCTGAAATCAATACACAAATATATTTTACTTTAACAAAAGTAAAATATATTTGTAGAAATTAAATAGAAATTTATTTCCCCATTCATTTCCAATATTTATTTATATTTCTTTATACACTGTTATATTCATAATAGTCAAAATATGTATTAATTTCAGCATGTATTTACTTATTTATTGATGATTGAGTCATTTTTCATCCTCCATGTAAAATCCAACTGAAAGGGAATTGATAAAAAAAAGAAAATGGGACAAACCTGCTCAAATTATATGATGTCAAGTGCCCCCTGCTGGCTGAAAGCGCACGGACCTTTGTGAATTTGTAAAATCTTGTGTATTTGTTAATAACTTGATCAAAACCTTTTAAAGAAATGGACTATAGCACTATACGTATATAGTTAAATATATAGAGAGAAAATAAATAAAAGAAAGCACATAACATATAAACAGGAAACTATCACACAGTATTGAATAAAGATTCTAAATTAATTGAGCAAAGAAAAGGAAAAAAAGTCATCGTTTTCACTTCAGTTTTATGCCCGCTCCTTCAAGCAGATACAGTACAGATTTAATTTCTCTGTGACTAGTTAAGTGCCATAGCTGTGAAGAAGCACATCGAGGTGTTCTGGTACAGAGTCAAGTATTAATTGAAGAATGTCTATCACAGAAACATACACCTGGTGGCTCTACATGGCACAAACACACACTGTCCCTGTAGGGCTGTCCATTAAACATGAGACTGATGTTTTATGCATTTTATTTGGAGGCCATTGGCTGTTCTGTCAAGTCTTAAATCGATCCCAGTCAGTCGTCATCAGCTCAAACTACTATTTGGTCTGAAGCATTATGGCTGCTTCCAGTGACATGATACTCTGAAGACATTTGTGATATATACCATTTTTGTAGAGACTTCCACTACCAGAAGTGTGATTGATTGACAAAAAAAGTGTCTCTCTAATCCAACAATTGATTTTGTTCCTATGCAAAGGCCTCAAACTATGATGAAAGACAGTGCAGACGAGCTGTGAGCTCCTCTGAACGTGAACTAGCTGATCACAAGTAGCTGCTAGGCATCTCTACTTCTCATTCATACCAATACATATTGTACACAAACAAACAAACAGTGCAGCATTTACAAAAGAGATGGAAAACAAACAGAAGAAATGTAACCAAAAGTAAAAAGTCACATGAATGGACATACAAATGTATTATAGTGTACTTGCAGTTGATAAAAAGAAAACTAAAAAGGTAAATGAATGTTGTTGGCAGCTGGGGAAACTCAACCCTCTTTGTCAAGGATGGCTTTCACATCAGCAAACACCTGAAAGAAGAGGAAAATACATGAGTGTACTTTGACTTCAGGACACAAACAGAGGCTGGATTTGGTGTGAAACTCCCTCACATGTCTTGGAAAGTGCCTGTTTGCCCTGATTGACAGGTTTCTCAGGCAGTCACACTCAGCTGTGAAAAATGTCACTTGCTTATCACACCTCCTCACAGGTTCCACACCCCAAAATGTCCATTCAGAAAGCCATGGATATTTTCCTACAGTCTACACCATTTACTCACCTCATCAACAGAACGCGAGGCGTCTACGGTGCGCACCTTTCCATGTTTCTCATACTGTTTGATGATTGGTTGCGTAGACTGCAGGTAGGTTTGGATTCTGCATCAAAGAAAAATATGCCTGGTTATTGGGGTCAGATGACACAGGGGACTCAAACAAGACACAAATTAGGTCAAAAACACACATGCAGGTACCCAACAGTCAGCTAAATGGGTCAGACAACTGATCAGATATGCTTGTTGCACTTCGTTACAGACAGAAGGAAATCAGTACTTGAAATCAATGAATGGTCAAAGGCAGCAGTACGAACTTGCAGGAACTCCAGTCATTAAAACACAAAGCACATTCTAAAATCTGTTTAAGTCTAAAGTCATGTCTTTTGTTTGCGTTGCAGGACTGTACCTTTTCTCCAAGCTTTCTCTGTTGTCATCTGTGCGTCCGCTGCTCTTCCCTCTTTCTAAACATCTGTTGATGCAAACCTGTGGACAAAAAAGACAGAGATCATGTGCTCAGTGTAAAATGGCTGTGATGATATCAGCTCAGTTCTCTGTATGTATCTAAAAACAGATGGAGGGCTTTTAGCTTCCTAGTTTCCATGACGTACCTCATTGCCACAGTCAAAGAAAAGCACAAATTTGACATCTGCTTTGCCATCCATGACAGTGTTCCACCCCTGAAGGTTGTCCTCGTTACGGGGGAAACCGTCTATGAGGAAACGGAACTTTTTCTCATCTTTCTTCATGGTATCTTCCATCGCCTTAAAAACATACAACAACAAACTTTAAATATTTCACGTCTAATGTGAATTAATTGGTACAGCTGTTTATTCAAATGACAAATCAGAACCTGATTCCAGACAGACCAATCAAAATAAACACAATTTCTACTCAATGTGCTCTGTACAAGTCTGCATAAAATCAACCTGTACGATGGTGCTGCCCAACTCAAGTAAGAAAACTGCACACTGTCACAGTGCAGGCGTGGTTTTCCTAGCGTCGATAACAGTTTCAAAACACACTATAGACTCTCAAACATTAGCAATGATCCATGTCAGACATGGTCATGGAGTGCTGCCAATAAACTCTAATAATTTTGCCAGAAACAAAAATAGAGCTGCAACTACTTATTTTCTTCAATTATTGTTTGTCTTTTATGTAAAAGAATAATGACAATTGCCAATCAGTTACCAGAGCCTAAAGTGATGTCAAATGATTTATTATGTCTGACTGACAACCCAAACATTTTAATCTAAAGATATGAAACACTAAATGCTCACATTCCCAAGGCTAGGAGAAGAAAATATTTCGTTATTTACTATTATTTTACTGTAATAAATTAATTTTCCATATTGTTTGTCACTGTTTAATATCCAGTAAATTGACTTATCAACTGTTTCATCAATAAACAAGAGACGTTCTGCCAGATATGGGAATGACAAGCCAAGAGACTAAAATCAAATTCAAAGTGTTTTTTGTGAAAATATCTGATCAGAGTTTCTGATTCACTTTTTGCAGGAATGTATTTTCTCCAGTCCTGTATACCTTAACAAACGTTGAGCTGCATTGAGTTACAAAACAGGTCTTGTCCTGTCTGATCCAGACTGATTTGCCACTTGCTAGGCAAACACAAACCTGATATACAGCCTGTATTTGGTGCATACCTTCCTGAGTAAGTTGATGGTGATCTCCACAGGGACAATTTTGCCCTCCTTGATGTAGTTGGCAATGAGCTGTCCGAACTCTGACTCCTCTCTAGCTCGCTCTTCCCTCAGCAAGTCCCCAGCTGACAAGTGGGTGTAGTTGTAGCTCTGAGAGACACAAACATTTGTTTTTTTTAATATGATAAGTTGAACTTGTGGTTGGTCATTTTAAAAAAGGTTTTTCAGATTTCTATTAACACTAAAACTCTGTGTTTGAGAGGATAGCCTTTACAGGCAGACTAAAATTCTTCTCACTCACAGGCCAGGAAGAAGTCATCCTTGTGTACTGAATGAAAGGAGCCTCTATGCATATAGCTGCCATTCAGGCCTACTTGAAGCATGGCAGCCAACACCCAGTAACATCCGTGAACAGAGGTAGTAATAAAGTCTCTCTTACAGAAGCTCTCTCCCAGTCAAACACACACACACACATCAAAGGATCCACATTGGCCCCCAGTAGAGCCGCAGCTTCATGAGCTTTCATGAGTTTGACATCAGAAAAACATCAAAGCAGCATTCTTAATCAAGTTCTGGCTTTGCAAAATTTTTGGGTGGCTCGTTAAAAATGATTTTGTCAAACCCATGCTACTTCTTCAGGACGGTGTGTGATGCTGTAAAGAATTAATTATGCGTTTGAGAAAGCTTGACATCTTTACCATTGGTTTTGCTCCACTTAGCATCAACCATGCTCTCTAGCCCTACCCTGTTCACAGACCGGTCTTGATTTATGTTTTATTATTAACAACATAGCAGATGAGTAACTGCAGATGATCACAGAATACTTATCTGAGGGCATAACTACAAAACTTCAAAACAGTCTAGAGAAAATAAAAGTGCCACGATGGCATGTCATGAGTGGAAACTGTAGAGACACGTATCCCTCGTCAACCCGGACACCTTGTATGGGGTGATCAAGGTAAATATTCCTCAGCCAATAAATGCCTACTTTATCATCTGTGTCTGTTTGTTTATAGTCGATGGTGGAGTGACCAAGTGCACTCCAGACTTGCACCGACCATTACACAACCTCAATTGCATAGACAAGTCAATGATAAGGTTACAATATGGAGTAAATGTCAACAGGCTATCTCCTACTGGCTCCGTTTGTCCTGTGTGAAGCTAATAGGCAGACATTAATTTTGCCAATTCATTCAGGCGTTTGACAGCACAACATTAAAACAGTGGGCTAAAATACATTTCATTTTTTACTGCTTTGACTCATAAACTGACTTATAAATATTAAAATTGCACTTTTGTAGCTCCTGTATACCAGCACAGGCTGGCATATCAGCACATAGACTGTGTGGCTAACTAGCTAGCTACAGGTTCATTTTAGAGGACAACCGGAAGTCAATGTAATTTAGACTTTACATTATAAAAAACGCGCTATTAAAAAGCACAACCATGCTTAATTTCTCTAAATTATATTTTCATCAGGACGTGTTTTATCCTAAACATCAAAGTCGGTAGTTTTCATTGTCCTGTCTCTCGCCATCTCTCGTAGCTTACCTCCACGATTTTGGAGCATTGGGTCCCTTTGCCGGCACCAGGCCCGCCCAGCACGAACACAACCTGCGGCTTCATCATCAGCGACACCCGGTACAACAAGCTCGGCACCCTCTGACACACGTTACCGAAGAAGCGGCCGATCATAAACCAGCACCAGCAGCGGGGTGGGGAAGGAAAATAACAAGACGAGCTGCCCGGTGAATGCGTGTCAGTATCGGTGGGTAGGAAGTCGACGAGACAAACGACACGACTTCCGCTGTTGACCTCGAGGACCAATGGGGTTTCACATAGGAGTGACGCAGCCTGTAGCCACGCCCGCTTCCACTTGTTATTTTTTTCAATGCAGAGGTCGGGTGACGCCCCTCCCCTGCCTCTCCAGCATCAGCACCTCCAAACCGAACAAGGCGACCCGCGGCTGGCGAAGGATGCTCCGCGATGCTCACCAGCTCGAGGAGACATAACGATGAGACGAGTAGCTGAGAGTAACGCTCGAGCGGCCGGGTATAGTCACTGTTTTCTTCCCGTTTATGCTGCCTCGCTGCCTCCATTCATGATGCACCATTCATGCATCCCCAAGAATGGAAGCACTCTGCGAGGAAAACATTAAAATAGCCTGTTCTAGCGCCGCTGCCTCGCCTTCATAAGACACATTCTCGCTTATTTGATGAAGCCTCTTTTCATGTAGGTCAAGGTGATGAAGAGCCCGGTTTTGTCTTTTGAGGGCGCCGCGCGAATGTAGGGCTAACACGGGAGAGCCACGCAAACAAAAGGCATCCAGCCCCCCTCCTCTGACGCACCTGGCTGCCCTGTCGCCACTTGACATGACAGCGCAGAGCCGGGAGCAGAGCAGCAGGATCAAGGGGCACCGACGTGCAGCCGGACGTGTGGACTCGACAAGGGATAGAGGAGCCTCCGGACGCACGGTGGAGAAGCAGCAGCAGCCCAGGGGAGGCCGGATTGCAGTTTCTGGGGACGAGCGCCAAGGGCAGTGCGGCAGTCAGCAGGCAGACCGGGGGGAGGAGGCTGCGGAGATCTGTGATACTTCCCCCCCAGGCCCCACTGCGCTCTCACCTCCACATCATCCTGGACATATGATGGTGGATGTTTTTATGTGTGATCAATGGTGACTGTGATACTCCTCATCACTTGCTCTCCTTTTTTTCCTTCCCAACCAACCAGTGATGATGGGCAATTGAAAGATTAGATCTGCTCTTCAGGCAAGGGTGGAACCCGGAGGGGACTGATGTGCATACTGGCCAGGTATCATTTGCTCCCTTCTTCTCTGGTTTTGCTCATTTTGCTTGTCGCCTGCACTATGGGCTGTATTCAGAGCATTGCATGCAAGCCCCGCATCAGACGGGAGAACATTGTGGTGTACGAGGTGTCGGCCTCTATTGACCAGTGTCCCACCATCATTGAGGAGAACTCACCAATTGTGCTCCGTTACAAGACGCCTTACTTCAGGGCCTCAGCAGGGGTTGTGATGCCGCCAGTGCCCCGCAATGAAACCTGGGTGGTGGGCTGGATCCAGGCTTGTACCCAGATGGAGTTCTACAACACCTATGGTGATATTGGCATGTAAGTGTATAGCAGACCCAATCAGACATTAACTCTTTACCCCTGAATGAGGTCAGTGTGTGTGTGTGTGTGTGTGTGTGTATGTTCAGGTTGGTATAGTGTTTGGTTGTGCACACCTCTTTTTACTTCTCTCACACACTCACAAACATCTAGACCACAACCCTGCACCTGCCACTGCCAAAAATAAAAGCCTCTCATCCCCTCCCTCTGTCCTCTCTGTCCACTGCCGCAGGTCCAGCTGGGAGTTACCAGAGCTGCGAGAGGGTCGGGTCAAGGCCATCAGCGACTCAGACGGCGTCAGCTACCCCTGGTACGGCAACACCACCGAGACAGTCACCCTGACAGGCCCCACGTCCAAACCGTCCCGCCTGACGGTCAGCATGAATGACAACTTCTACCCCAGCGTGACCTGGGCAGTGCCCATCAGCAACAGCAACACGCCCATGCTGACCCACATCACCAGGGACCAGAGCTTCATCACCTGGCTGGTGGCCATGAACTCCGTCACTAAGGTAGGACAGAAACACAGAGTGCAGCCTGACACTCGAGATGAAACAGTTCCCACATGCATCAAACTCATATCTTAATAAATCACTGCGTTATTGTTCCTGTGTTGTGCACGGCCAAGTCGCAGACTTGTTTTGCCCAGTTTAAATGAAGAACGCTTGCTATACATTTCCACTCTTGCATTACACACACAGTCCGACTGTGATGTAATCATCTCCCCCCTGCTCTTTTCCCTTCTGGTGTTAAGTTACAAAGAACCTCCTCATTGTTGTCTCCTGAATAAAGCCCCTGCAAAGGCCCATCAGTAGACGGTCTAGCTTAAAATGTGCATCAAAATGCTTCCAGTCTTCACGTATTGTCTTTGTGCAAGAGTCATATTCATTTTAGGCTATTATAGAGAAGGTTGTCAGACTTGTTTTCTTCATTGTTGGCTAACAAGTTAAGAGCAGAGGAAGAGCATGGCATTAAAATCCTGTATCTCAGCCAAACCATCTTCTGTGTCAGATAAGATAAAATCATATTTAAGTGATTAGCAGCAGAGGACATAAGGCACAATCAACTGCAACAAAACACACTTTATGTACTTAAATTAGACTGCATCACACATACACATATATACAGTGTTGACCACATTAAGATGATGCTGCTCTCCTCCTCCAGGAGCGTATCGTGTTGCAGACGGTGCGGTGGCGGATGCGGGTGGACATTGCTGTTGACCCAGACATGCCTCTGGGCTCTCGGGCCTCTTTAGTGGGTCGTCCCTACCAGGAGCAACCGCACATCCTCAACTACCAGGAGCCTATCCCTCCCAACGCGCTGGGGAGGCCGAATGCCAACGATGCCCAAGTGCTGATGTGGAGGCCACGGAGAGGGGCACCACTAGTGGTCATACCGCCAAAATAAGAGGGCCAACTGGTTGAACAGACGAAAGTATCATTGGTTCCCTCTTGCAAGAAAAGGGGGTGAAGAAGAAGGTGATGAAGTCATGAAGCCTATCAGAGAAGAGAGAACTGATGGTTTCCCTGCGCTCAAGATGCCAGTGGCTTGTTGTCCCTGAAATATTTAAGTGGACCATCATAACACGGGTGGATATTACATCTTGGATCTGACACAGCACAGTGTCAGAATGGAAGTCTGCAACAAACTAGTGTCAAGGGCCCCGGCTCCCAGACAAGTGTTGGACTGCATTAAAGAGTTCTGCCTGCTTTTTAGCGAAGAAGGAACGCTGTTTTTTTTAGGCGCACCACAGAGGTATTAGACCACAACGAGAACTGCATCCTGCATCTTTATGTAGACCTTATTGCATGAGAGAGTGAGAGAGACACAAAAATTGTCCTTGAGAAGTTTAAGAATAGCATTCGTTTTGTATAACTTGATACCTGAAGACATTTTGATTGAAAAGTCAGCCAAACACCCCCCCACCCATGCGGGCTGGTTTAACCTCATCAGTGCCAACAAAGGCCTTCTTCAGCACACTCAGTACCAGAGTTAAAGGATGTATTCAGAAAAGTTAACAGAGACAAAGTATTATATGGATCTTTTTAGTTTAAGATGAACTCATGCATCAATCAGATTGTATTAAGAGCACCCACCTTGCATAAAAGTCTGGAAGAAAACCAAATCTCCTGTAGTTTTCACTTGAGTTTTGCTAACACACCAACATATTCAACTCACTTGCCTCCGTAGTGCAGCTGATATTGTATTCAGATGGGGGACAAACTGTCAGAGAGATGAGGCGGACCTGTTACCACATTAAATAAATCATGTCAGCTACGCTTTCAATAAGCGCGCTGTAAATGACTTGGAATAGTGCCATACAACAAATTTAAAACAAAAGGGTGATAGCAGTCCAGGCCACATATATCGCTGCTGGAATGGAGCCGAATGGTACTCAGACGTAAGGTAGATGTGATGTGGCACTAATCAGACCATGTTGCACTAGCAAACTACATAAATCCTCCTGCAATCAGGGAATCTAAATGTACTCTTAAAATGTCCTCGGTGTGGAATCAAACCAGGCTGCATTTTGAAAATGATTTATTTGAATCAGTGCCCTTTTTTGTAACGCTGGTTGAGGTCATATCACAGTTTCTCCTCATATCATGAACGTATATTATTTTGCAGTAGCTTTCTGCAGATAATCACAGACGAAGGCCTTCCTGTGTCATGGCTATGGTCTGTCCAGTGGCTCATCCTGGGCTCAGTCCAAGTCCCTGCCTGCCACTCCATACACGAGTCACATGACTCATCCTCCATCTGTGCTTCTCTCCAGGTTCACGCCTCACCTTCCCATCTGCCTGCTTGCTTTCTCCCCTGTCTGTCCACCTCATCACACACACATCTTCATCCGTTGCTTCGTTGCTCTGAAATGCACAACTATGCAAAGATTATCTGTGACTGTATAAACAAAAAACAGAGGCACAAAAACTGGCAAATAGGAAAGATGTTTTTTTTTGTTCATCTGCCTCAATTCTGTTTCTATTTGTCAGGGACATTGTTGAATAATGGCCGTTACTACCATGTAAAATACTCAAAGAGGTTAAAATAGGTTACATTAATTCAGTGTGTCTACATTTGTCGCGACACCGCAGCTCATTCAGCCATCTGTTGCTATAGAGACTGGTTTGGTTTTTCTGAGTGCACTGCAACTGGAACTGAAAAAAAAAATAGTTCAAAATATTCATGGGTGTGCCCAGCTGTGTGTGTGTGCGTGTGTGAGAGTGTGCACACATACAGCTCGAATTTATCCATTCATTTCACTTTGAAGTAAGAAAGAAAGATCAAGGCAGAGCTGGTTGTTTTAGCACAAAAGATTCCTTAATTTATTAATTTGTTCTTACATAAAGACCTTAATTTTGCATTTAAATAACAGCAGAACGAGTGCTTTTGATATAAACACTGTGAGCAGCAAGGTCAAAGCAGTCATATCTCATCTTATCTCATCTCGTATAATAAAGGATATTCAGCATCTTTGAACAGAGGTAACCCCTCCTCTTTGCAGCAAATTTGCTCCTCATTCCACCACTAGATGGAAGCTCTGTCAAGGATTGTCCTCTCTTTGAGGCAGGCCCTCTCAGCACCCATTAATACCCTTCTTGTTTTTTAAATACAGCCCTTTTCCCATATCCCATAACACATAAATACACAATTGAAATATTGAACTATGAAATGTAGATTTCAAAATATCTGTGAGGCCATGCTTTCGTCATAACCTCCTCCTGGTCCCTTCAATTGTGCTCACTGTTTGTTTCCATGGGATAATTCAGTCATAGAGAACATTAGATTTACTGCAACAGTGTCAATTGACACGGCAACTTAGCTCCGCTGCACTCATGTTAGTATTTTATAAGAAAAACCTTTGAAAAAAATACATCTAAAAATCAAATGTATTTTACATTATTGACCCCCATCTTCTGTGCAAAGCAGCATGTTTCCAGAGGAGCGATGGGGCACATTCAGTCTCAACAGTCTCCAGCTGTTTGGCAGTAACAAGTTTTATCACTTCCACTTTTCCCACGTTCTTAATTTCTGCACGCCAAACTCACTGGCACAGTTCATAGAGTCCTGCTGCTGTGTTGGGTGCTGCTCGTCACTTCTGTCAGGCAGCACAGTTCACAGAGGTCTCTGTTTATACCTTGATGGCGCTGCTGCTGGCAGGCTTGTGCTCGTGGCTGTAAAGAAATGTGGCAGCAATAACCAGCACTGCCCCTAGGAAAAACACACTGAGAGACAGGCGGGAATGGGAAATAAAAGAGAAAAAATAAAGAGGCATTAAAAATGAATTCAATAAACAAACAATTGTCAGCTCATGTCATGTAAACAGAATCTACAGCCATGCTAGCGGCTCTGTGATACTGTACTTAGTTAAATGCTAACCTCAGCATGCTAACATGCTCACAAAGACAATGCTTACATTGTGAAAATGTCATGATGTTTAGCAGATAGAATGTTTACCATGTTCACATTTTAGTTTAGCATGCTAGAACGCTAACATTTGCTCATGAGCACTAAACACAAAGTACAGCAGAGGCTGATGGGAATGTTATTCGTTTTGGAGGTATTTGGTCGTAAACCAAAGTGTTGAACAATTAAAATTTTGACTTTACGGTGACACTAGAGGAAAAAATCAGTAGGATATATCAAAGTCAGTAGGATACATCACCTGGGAACCATGAATGTGCATACAAAATTTCATGGCAATCAATTCAATAGTTGTCGAGATATTTCAATCTGGACCAAAGTGGTGGACTGACCGACAGACTGGCAGACTAGCATGGCTGAAAAAATTGTAATTATTAGTCATGAGTAATTACGTGCATGAGCATGTATGTGTTTACCCAGTAGGGTTAAAGTCCTCCAACAGGAAATATGAAATGAGTGTGGACACGATGATGGACAGAGAGGTGGCAAATCCTTTGAGGATGTTGTCTGCATATTTAATGACCACTGCTATGACCAACCCGCCCAGAGCCTGCAGACAGAGAACACTGTGTTTGAAAGCCCTCTGCTGTCAAACAGGAAGACAAACATTTACAAGAACAAGCAGGACTAGACACACCAAGGCATTTCAGAGACAACTTCACAAATAATGTGAGACTGAAGAGAAGCGTAATGATCAAACCTGTAGGACAACAACCGTGCAGGTGATAGTGTTGTAGCCCTGAAACATTCCCGCCTGTCTCACCCTCTGGCCGTCATACGCTAACATTCCGATAAAGCCGAACACACTGCCGAACAAACCTGTTGGAGACAAGGAGAGACAGAGAGGTGAAGGATTTGAACAAATACTACGGTATAGTGATGTTGTGAGTGTTCTTGTTGAAAGGACAGGAATCTGTCTTAACCTAACTGCCACTAGAGGTCACTGTATTTGAGGAGAGTATGCTATACTTTTGTCAGGTTTCACAGGTTTGGCAGGCGTACCGCCCATTCCCACGCCCATAAACCCGCCTTTAATTCCTCCTCTCTCCTCCGGCATCAATCAGTCCTTCTTCGTGAGAAAGAGAACAGAGCCAAAGAGTCTGTCTGTAACCTTTTAACCCCCCTGCCCTCTGCTCTGCCTCGCTCATAAAAAAAGACAACCTCATTCAGACAAAGCAAACTTCTTTTGTCCCGTCCCTTCATTTTGTGCACACAGTCCTCTTTTAAAATATATGTGAGGATGTTGGAAACTATTCAACTGCAAGCGTCAGAGATGCTTTTGTAATATAACATTTCATCAAATTTCCTTCGTGAAGCGGGAATGTTGTCATTGACATTCAAACAACTTGGTTTTCAGAGAAAGTGAACTATTATATTAGTTTATTTTCCATATTTTGCAATCTGCTAGGGATAAGTGAGCAATTCTTCACTGCTAAAAGTTTCAGTCATTTAATATCAGTCACGTGAAAGTTGTTTCTTCTCTTGTCTCTAGTAACACAGAAGAAATATTATGCCCTTGAATTTCAGTGAAACAGAAAACCCCAGTTTCATCGACACACGCCTAATGCTGGAACAATCCACTGCCACCTTTATGTCTGAAAAGAATTTGATATGTCCAGCATGAATAAAAGCAGCACCCCTGGTTTCAGTCTTAGAAAGTATAATTGGGTCACCTTTGTAACATGGCCCTTCTTATCACTCGCCTCTATGAGAGGAAGTCATTATTGACAATCTGTGCCATGTAGAATTGGATCCAATTTTCATCTTTACAGACATACAGTACATTAGTTGCTTCA
Organism: Enoplosus armatus; assembly: GCF_043641665.1. Classification (NCBI taxonomy): domain Eukaryota; kingdom Metazoa; phylum Chordata; class Actinopteri; order Centrarchiformes; family Enoplosidae; genus Enoplosus; species Enoplosus armatus. Next base: position 16,890,226 of record NC_092193.1, read on the forward strand.
GTGTTGATGGGGAGCATAATTTGAGCTACTGGAGGTGATGCTGCAATCAAGTGGCAGGACAAAATAGGAACATACACAAGACAGGCTTGCAGCTGGCAATAAGAAGAGCCATGTTGCAAAAGTGACCCAATTATGAACTTTAAGGCTGATTCGGGGGGGTTAGGGTGGTTATTATTAATGTCCACCTCCCAAGGTGGAGGTGGAGTGAGGCAGCAACATTAGGTGTGTCAATGAAACAGCCTTGAATTATATTATAATTATCAAAATCTTTCCTTTGTGTCACTGGATTACGGTGATCTGTAAGAAGAGACATGTTTCACCTGCTGAATTCCACCTTTTGAATACAAAAGTGAGTATTTTATAAGATTCAGCAAGTTTGATCAGCTATATACAGAGAGGGGTAGTGTGTTGCTGCTTTTTGTATGCAGACAGTATCGTTACCATTATGTATTGAATACACCAGCAATTTAGTACTGCACTTCTCTAAAATGGGGGACTCACAAGAAACAAATCAAAAAATTAATTGTGAAAATCAAAGCAGCAGAGGCTGAGATATCCTGATTTTTAGTCCCTGGTATAGGTTCAAGCTCCAAAAACACTGGATCCTAACCCTGACGACATCATCAGAGTCATGTTCCTCAGACAGGAAACCTCCCTCCTGAGCCAGTATCAGTTCATGTTTGTGTCACACAGAACATGAATTTCTCTGGGTGTGAGAGGGGGATGGGTTAGTGAAAATATCCGAGGCACCTGTCACACTCATATTTACTCACCCAGTTGAATGTTTCGGACCCACACACTCTGTTTAGTCTCCTTGAGGATCTTCTCAAAGTAAACTCCAGCGAAGCCACTGGACACACAGGCCATCAGCACTGTCATCATTCCCACAAACTGGGAGCCTGCAGACAGGATCTTCTGCTCGGAGTCAACTTCAGACTCTGTGGGCCACTGTGGAGGTTAAAACACTGATGATCACGACGGGGGAGTACTCAAAATCTGTCAATTGGACGCATTCAACTCATTTATGACTAAACCATCTGATGAGGGAATAAAGTCATATTCATCCCAAAGAAAGAAACCACATGCATGCAGCAGCCGAACCTGTGTATTTTTAAATTGCTTTGCAGTGCCAGTGTCTGCTTGCTCGGTACCTGCACTAGAGTGACTCCAGCCATGAGGAAGAGCAGCGAGAGCCACTGGTAGAAGCCCAACCTCTTCCCCAGCATGGAGACAGAAAACAGCGCTGTGGTGAGAATCTTCAACTGGTACGTAACCTGTGTGGAGCACAACACCAGCATGCCACTGAGACAGGAAGCATAGTGGTTTGTGGTTTTTACTGGGAGTTTTGCAGAACTAGTTGCTCTTATCAGCGAGCTTTAGAGGCGCTAGTAGATGGATGTTATTAACTTTGTACATAGTCAGGCTAGCTGTTAACCCCCAAGCTCCCAGACTCTATGCTAAGCTAAGCTAACCGGCTGTGACTGTAGCTTCATATTTACAGAAAAGAAATGGAGAGCACATCTATCTTCTCATCTAACTCTCAGCAAGAAGACAAATAACCGTATTTCCCAAAATGTTGAAGTGTTTCCTTAATTAAAATTTTAAATTTAGCATACCTCTGAGCTATCAAACCTGAACATGGTACTGCACAATGGGCGTAACCCCGCATACTGAAAAAATACCAATCTGATAATTTTGATCATTTTTGTAAACTGTGAAAACCAATGAAATCCTTTGTAACATTTTAAGTGATCACAGAGATGAACAAAACTTTAAAAAAGCCACCTTTCTAGCATACAAGGGGCGAGTGTTTGATATTCATCACATACAATAGATTTTGTATGTATTACTTAAATTCATTCGAGGTCACAAATTGGTAGAACAAGTTAAGTATTATGAACACAAATGAGTGAATTTGTAATGTTAGGAAAATGATTGTGGAAAGATTTATAAAAGCCCCTGGCATCTATTGTACACTATTGTGTAATTCATGAATACACACTAAGACAACGGCCAGACTAAGCAAAAATCAGTTCAATTACACACAAACACACTCACACATGCAGTGAACTTGAACCAGCACATTCATGTGTTACCTGATAGGTGGCTGCGTCCAGGTTGGATAAGGCTACATAGAGCAGATTGTTCTGCAGTGTATAGATGCCTGCGGGAATGGCCAACTTCATGGTCTCCCTGGGCTTGCTCACAATCTCCTCCTTCAGCAGCTGGTTCATTGCCCGCACACTGAAATCTGGCAGTGACAGAGAGCGTGTTGTTAGTAATTTAACCAAGGGACCCCCCATGGAGTGAAGAGAGGAGACAGAGAGGACCAGCCGTCTTATATTAAGAAGATTGGGGAGCAGTTCTGTGAGATCTTGCGCCCAGTAGTGCCAAGTCTACACCTGCAAATAGACTAAGAAGAGGGAAGAAAAACAGAGAGAAAGAGCTCAACTCTAACTCTCACCCTCCAAACCAACGCTACTCACTGTTCTCCATGAAGACGAGGAGGGTGCAGGCGAGGATCTTGAGCACCTCGGCCGACACCACGGCAGACGAGGCCAAGTAGCGGGGGCCGTCTTCCTTCAGGGTGCGGGAGTAGCGCATGGTGAGCACCAGCGAAGTGGTCTGCAACACCAGCACCCCCAGGGACATGTACTTCAGCCTCAAGGAGTGTGGCGAGGACACGACCATTGTGGAGGACTCTGTGTCCGAGTCACCAGACAACGAAGGAGTCTTCGGGAGGCACAGAGAGGCAAAGACACATTATTCTTACTGCTGCTCTGATCTTTGTTTTATGTGCTCCAGGACTGCAGGCCAGTGAATGAATGAGTGAATTCAAATGTGGTTCAGCCAGAGAAAGGAGACATACCCCTGTTTGCTTGCTCCTACCAAAGTCAGGAGTTAAGAAACTATGGAGGGAACATGAAAGTCAAATGCAAAGGAGAATAGTGGAATAGAGAGAGGGTAAACTTCACAGAGTGAGAGAGGAGAGAGTGAGGGCAGAACGATCAGGAATGCTGGTCAGTAATTAAAGGGCAGTTAAACAGAAAGCTAATAAGTCCAGCCTGAGGGAGTGAAGGGCATTCCTGTGACTGGCCTGCAGTCCTGGAGCACATAAAACAAAGATCAGAGCAGCAGTAAGAATAATGGGGACAAGAGGGGGAAACATGTATTTTACAGTACAACTCAAATTTCAAAACAGCTGTCACCTTTCCAGTGTTTACTATGGAAGTCTGTTCTCCATCAACAGAAACAAATTCAGGAAGGAGAGATTGGTGAATCATTGGTGGAGCTGAAACTGCAAGTGACCAGGAGTTTGTCACCGTTTAATGATACAAGTTTGTCATTGGTTAATGATATATCCGTCGTCAGTTAGTTTTGCATATTTTCATGTCCTCATGAAGAAAAAGTTCCTGTATCTGATATATTATCATACATGATATTATTACACTGTTAAGTAGCATTTTACTGTTGTAGTTGGTTGAGATGGAGCAACTTTATACACAGTTTGTTCTCTAATATATGCTTTTTTTAAAACAACAATTGGTTTGGTCTTTAATCATGCATTGTATTTTATAAGTTTATCAAATGTTTTGTTAATATAAGATCTTTATTTAAAAAGTAACTATAGCTGTCAAATAAATGTAGTGAAGTAAAAAGTACAATATATCTCTCTGAATTGTAGTGGAGAAGAAGTATTAAGTGGCATAAAATGGAAATACTCAAGTAAAGTACAAGTACCTCAGAATTGTACTTAAGTACAGTACAGTGTACATGCACTTAGTTACTTTACACCACTGGCAACAAGTAACAACGTACTTTTACTCAAATACTGTACTGTACACTTTTTTGGTAAAAAAAACCCCCAAACATATAGATGAGTTTATAAAATACAATCTGTTGTTTTAGATTAAACCTCTTTTGGTTGGCGACCTCTTACAAACAAACAGTGTCCAGTTGGAGTTCCTTGTCATGTTTCAGGTGTCTATGAGTTGAGTTCAGCCAACCCTCCAAACGTCCAGGTGTTTCATTTAAATAACTGTTTGAGGCCCAGGTGGGTAAAATCATTTTGCATTGTTGCATTAATATTAACAATCTAATAATGTAATAATACAGCACTCACAGGGACTAAAATTATTTTTGTTTGATATTTTAAATACATTTTACTTACTTACTATAATACTTTTACATGATGTTGGATGTAGGACTTTTACTTAATGGAGTATTTTTACATTATTGTATTTGTACTTTTACTCGAGTACATCAGTAGTCAACAAGTTTGATGTCATTTTTACAAATAACGGATTGTATCTCATCTATTAGCCCTGAACAAAACACCAACAAGAAGGCACACTGTCGCGTGTTTAGCTGTTATTCATAACCCGTCCTGCATGAAAGGTTAGGCTGTAACGAGATAATTATTGCCAATTTCTCGTGACACCAGTGTCGGACAGTTTTCACTCTTTTGTCTTACGTTTCCCGACTGAAGCATCCTATCTCTGAACAGTCACTGCCGCCACTTTTCTTCGTCCCCTCATCCAAATGCCCCCAAATTTTAAATCATCCTTGTGCGCAGAAGGAAGAATATCCAAAGAGGCAAACCATACTAAACTTCTGCAGCAATGTCACGACGGAGTCTGCTACAGCCCCCTTTAAGTGCAGAGAGGAACTGATGGTCCCATCCCTGGTTTTTACAAGGTAAACCTGAAGAGCTGCGAATGGTCAGGTGTATTGTTTGCATTGTAAGGTTGTTAACCAGCCCCTGCTATCACCACTGCAACACTACCACCTTTACGCAACTGTGCACTGACCATAATACAGTTTCTATCCAGTTTGCATTTCCTTCCTACTGTGAAATCCTTATTCTCTTATTTCAAGCTCATAAAACTGGTCATTTGGAAAAAATGAGAGACAAAGTCCACTGAGCCATGTCATGAAAAAGGTCATATAATTTCTGCTATGGTAAGTCTCCCACTTTAGTAAAAAAGAGGATGTAAAACAAGCCACAAAGGCCAAAGAAGTGTTGACAGAACAAGAGGCGTGGCGTGTTCAACACACTGACCTCCTTATGTAGCAGCTGTGCTTAGCAGAGGGGCATGGCTGCACAATCCCTCTGTGTGTGTGTGTGTGTGTGTGTGTGTCAGTGTGTGTGCGTGTACTTCTACACGCCCAAAACACACTCTCCTCTCACTCTCTCTCTCTCTCTCTCTAAACACATCTAAAGAACACTATCGACTTTCATATTCAGTCGCCAGCTATGCAAGGATCTTCACACTTAACCTCTTAATAAGCAGGATCCTTCTACAGAACTTTATTTTACGTTTGAGTGGAGATCCCAAAGTTTTACCAAATATGTCAGACTTAATTTGTGAGACACCTATATTTACCTGCAGCTGGATGAGGAAAGAGTTATATGTGGTACACTGAGACACTGGGCAGTGAAATAAAATGAAAAAATAAAAAAAATATTATAGAATCAATAAAACAGGTCACAAGAGCACAGGCTGTTCAAAAAGACACCGTACAGCAGTGGTGGAAAGTTACTATGTACATTTATTCAATTTCTGTACTTAAGTACAGTTTGGAGGTATTTCCATTTTCTGCTTCTTTATACTTCTTCTCCACTACATTCCAGAGGGAAATGTTGTGCTTTTTGCTCCACGTCATGTATTTGACAGATGGAGTTACTAGTTACTTTACAGATTAAGATTTTACATACAAAACATATGATAAATGCATAAAATATAATGCATTGCCATAGATTAAACCACCTAAGCGTTTATATAAAGAAGTTAAAATGACCTCCATCTCAGCTAATAAGAATATTAAATTACTGTTAATAACATAACATAACCCGTCCTGCATGAAAGGTTAGGCTGTAATGAGATAATTATTGTCAATTTCTCGTGACACCAGTGTCCTGAGGTTGAAAGACGGACAGTTTTCACTGTTTTGTCTTACGTTTCCCGACTGAAGCATCCTATCTCTGAACAGTCACTGCCGCCACTTTTCTTCGTCCCCTCATCCAAATGCCCCCAAATTTTAAATCATCCTTTACATTTTAATGTATCAATGACAATGATCAAATCAATAATATAATAATATGACACTAACGGGGACCAGTCTGCATTATGAGTACTTTCACTTTTGAAACGTTAAGTGCTGATACTTTTACTTTTGAATGCAAGACTTTCACTTGTAATAAAGTATTTTTACGTTGAGTTATTGCTACTTTCATTGTGTATTTCACACATGAAGTGCCACCACAGTGATAACGCACCACCTGCCTAAAAGTTATCAGTCACTTTATAATCCACCATAAATCCTGTTAACACTCATTTCAATCCACTGACCCCTGGCCTTTAAACACAGTTATTCCTTGACAATCAAAACAAACAAGGACTTAAAAGAAAGACGTGTGTTTCCAGGAAAAGTAAATGTCTTTGTATTCCCATGAATGCTGGGTAAAGAAGTATGAAATGATCTATCGTCTTTATCACAAGACTGACAACACTAAAAGCGTTCGATAGTCCTGAAGCTCTGGCAGCGTCCAGACTGATCAGTTATTGTGAGCACCATCTCAGGGAAACACATCACGTTGTAATTGGGCTTAATGACAGTGTTTCCTCTCTCCAACCTGTCTCTATAAGCAAGAAGCCATTTGCTAAAAGTCTACAAATATAGATGTATGTCTTCCATCATAAATGAAGAGCGTGGCAGGGATGGGTGTTTCTATTTCGGCTCTGAATATCAAAACTGGTTTCTTTGTATCTTCACAAACCAGGTGTAAGACTATACAGTCACACAGGCCTGTGAAAAAACTCAGGTCGAGGTGCCGACGTAGCAGTACACAACCTTTTGTTTTTACTTTTCCAAAGCAGATGGAGCATCGGGTAACACAGATATGTGGTGCACTCAGGTCAAAGAAAGCAGTGTCTGTGGCCCTGGTCTGCTCCACCTTTGGGACATTTATAAGTGTAAGCCCCCATTCTGAGATTTCAGCATACAGGACGAGGTAACTAAACACTACTGAGATAAACAGGTCAAACTGCGTCAAGATGTTTCAGGTCTGAGCTGAGTGTGGTCTGTGCTAAGAATGAGTACAACCAGAGTCACTCAGCTGAGCCGGCCTGCTGCTGGTGGCGTGGACCTGTGTAGTAAGAGCAGAATTGATTGAGCTGCCATCACCAGGAAACCTTCATTCGCTTATTCAAATGGGAGTGGACTTAGCAAATATTGAAGTTCACAACATCATCAGGATGTGGATCCGTCAGAGTGCAGACCAGAGTGGGAAGGAGATGAGTGAGTGAATGAATGACTGAATTAAAGCAGTTTATTGCTACTCAGATGGTTATTATTTGCTTCCTGCAGCTGATGATACTGTAGTATTTGATCAAACTGTCCCTGAATGGGTCTTGACAGATACAACTGATGTCTCTGCAGACCGGATAAGTCATAAGTGTATTTAGCATCTGCTTCTTGTAAACGCATTGATCGTCGAAATTCATGGCTGAAAGAGCCACTTCTCGATCTCTCCATCTCACAGTAACTTACCTGTCCGACTGGATCTCAGCTGGGGACGCGGATGACAGAGTCTGGACACTCTGTCGCTGGATAGTCTTCTCCTTTTCGCTCTTCTCTACAGTTATTATAACACTCAAAAGTTACTTGAAGCCAAGACACAGAAAACTCTCTCACGGCTGTAAGATGGAAAATGATTCGGTTTACTCTGAGTGTTCCTTCAGCAGGGGGACGGAGTCTCTCCCTCTCTGTCCAGGATGAATGAATCGACATGTTTGGTGACACCTGCTGGAGGAAATAATGTTGCACTATTTCCGACCAAATTGTTACTGTATTGCTTACAAAATTAGACATCTTACAATATTTAAAAGATCCTTATCTACCAAAATGAAAATTAATCAAAAATTAATGTGGCTGCATAAACTCAATTGACTGTATTTACTTTAACTAAATATTCACTGGTATCCCCTGGTTGTACAAGGTTCATTAAGCATTAACTGTACACTGTATTTGTGTATGTCTGCTTGTATACCTCTTTGTTGTAAATAAAGAAGTTGGAAATACGTTACATTATACTGATACAATACAAATGCTGGGAATTAAATTAAATTGGTGACTTTTTCTGTTTGTTTTTGTATAGTTTATCTTAGTTTGTCTTTATTGACATTTCATGTCCTTAACTCAATGTACAACCAATGTACATTTTAATCTTTTGTAATTTACCACTGTACATTGTCTTATTATTTATGATATTTTAAAGAGATATTTTGAGACATTCGGAGAAAAAACTGTGGATGTAAGACTTCATTGTTTCAATGAATGGGGAAATGTGTTGGTCAGGAGGTTTGAAGTAGGTAGAGATGTTTAACGTTGAAGCGCGGTAGATGGCGCTGTAGCTCACGTTGACGTGACGTTCGACCTTAAATTATCGCCGAAGAAGAAGAACACGTGTGTCCTGTGTTTCCGCCTCGTCCTGCGTGTGAAGGAGTGTGTCTTGTAAATACATTGCGTTCAGCCAGCGAAAGGTGCAAAAATGGTTCGTAAACTGAAGCACCACGAACAGAAGCTGTTGAAGAAGGTGGACTTCATCAACTGGGAGGTGGACAACAACCTGCACGAGGTCAAAGTGTTGCGGAGGTATCGCATCGAAAAGAGGGAGGACTACACCAAGTAAGCAGCAGCGGCCGCGCGGCCAGGTCACGATGAAAGACACGTTAAACGGTTTTATTTTGAGGTTAAGTCAGAAAATGTAGCCGAGGCTGAAGTTGACATTGTTCGGTTGAAACACAAAACAAAAAAATCTCTGCTAAATTCTTAGCTACGCCACATGCAAGTTCTAGATATCAGAGCATGTAGACTATAGCGAACTATTAATTATTAACCATTATTAATTACTCACAATTACAAATTTCCAGTTTAATAATTGAGTCAACCATCCCTTTTGTTATTGTATGAAAGCAGCAATAATTATACCCAAAATATTGAGTGTTGTGATATTTGTTTTAGTCAAATTGTCAACTTGTTTGAAGGGAATCAGCAGACCTGTGAATAGTATAGAGAGATAATAACATTAGTTTTAAGTAGTTATAGTATTGTTTTCTCCTGTGTCTCAGGTACAACAAGCTGAGTCGTAACATCAGAGATCTGGCACAGAAAATCAGAGACCTGGATGAGAAGGATGGCTTCAGAGCTCAGAGCACACATCGACTACTGGAAAAACTGTGAGTGATATTGTTTGCCTCCACAGAATAGCATTCAGTCAACACCTGGGGAATGTACCAGGGAGCGGAAGCTCATGGTTTTGATGGTGTCACTTGTAATTAATTAGATTAATAGCTAGACTGGAAGAGTTAACAAAGCCAGTTGATAACCTGCAGCTTCATGATTTGTGTTATCCTGGATCACCAATATTAGGCTCAGTGAAGCCAGCTAACCCAAAGAGAGAGCCACACTACGTTGAACTCGAGTCATGTTACAGACTCCTGTACTGACATACAGTGATGTTTGTTTTCCTTTTGTTTGTCTTGGTTTATCTGTTGTCGGGGCATCACACTGATTATTTTACTATTTCTTTACTTAAGGTACAGTATCGGCCTCCTCCCCACCAAACAGAATCTGTCCCTCACAGAGAAAGTCACAGCTTCTTCATTCTGCAGGTAAATCATCCCACAAACATGTTGTACTCTAATCGAGTCCTTGGATGTGATCATATATCACTAGTCTGTCAATCCCCTGTGTGACTCCTGCAGGAGGAGGCTGCCCAGCATCATGCTGAACCTTCGTATGGCCCAGAACCTGAAGACAGCCATCACCTTCATTGAACAAGGACGTATCCTTCATTACTGCGTTGTTGCAAGAGTTTATGCCCACAACATTTCCTATATTGTAATGTGTATTCTCCTGTTTCCTAAGTTTCTTTTTCTTTTGTTGTAGTTGTTTTTTTAGCACACAGTATTTTTTGGGAGTGACGTTTTATGTCTTGAACTTCCTTTGAGAGGTTTGTCAGTTTTGTCTACATCCGAGAGTAGAAATAGTTTTGCAGTATTGTCCTTCACTCTGTCTCAGACGTGCGCGTTGGCCCCGACATCGTCACAGACCCGGCATTTCTAGTCACAAGGTTAGTGTCCACATTTTGTTTTGTCTTCTTTCACATTAACAGCACAGATGTATTCACAAAAGCATCTCACGTGATCAAATATTGACACTATTACTGTGACTTTTTCCAGAAATATGGAAGATTTTGTCACTTGGGTGGACTCCTCCAAGATCAAGCAGCATGTCATGAACTATAACGATGAGGTGAGTTTTCGGGATCTGCACACATTTTATCTGACAGTCGAAGAAAAAATGCTGTAATTGTTTCGTTTCAAAGCAAATGACCATCTGGTGTTTGAATCAGTCTTAAAACATACAAATGATATAGATCATTTTTCTGGGCTAAAGCATAATGCTGATGTTGTGTAAATGGCCACTGTGTTTTTTTTTGCAGAGGGACGACTTTGATCTGGTGGCATGAGTCTGTTGTCTAACATCCCTCCATCACCCGGGAGGACAGGAAAGGGAATAACTGCAACCCAGGAGTCAACAGTTTGAATGAACTTGAAAAATGTGGGAAGAAAATAAGTGCTCTCACCTCCTCAACAACCATTTCAGTTTCATCTGAGAATGGACAGAAGGATTAACTTCCAGGCTTTGCAAACCTCCTTTGCCACCAGTAGCACAAGAGCACACCGTCTCAGTTGTTTCCTCCTCATTTTTCCAGCAGAGCCACTCCGACACTGGCCACCATCACACTGGTTTTACAGAGCAGCCTCCAGAGTTGAGTGGGTGCGACGGTTCCCTCTCCTGTTAGCTCCACGCTCTTTGCTCTGCATGATGCGTTCGTATGTATGTGATGGAAATGCTGGTTAATTAATATGTATATACCATAAAGAGGACTGTCACTGTCTGTTCATATTAACATAACTTGTCATAAATACAGCTGTAAAATAGAAATTACAATTTGATAAATATTTAATCTTTTCCATAAGACTTTGTTACAATGTAAACTTTGTGAACAATAAACAGTTTTATCATAGTATTAAGACTTTTTTCCTTAATGCTGAAAAAAAACTAACCCTATACCAGTGTGTAAACATTAATTGATCAACACCCTACTCTTAATATTCCAGTAAACAGAGGTACATGAACTCACCATGGAGCATTTGCTTCCATACATAGAAGTCCCATCACAGACCTATGGCTCAATTTATACTGTATACAATGCATAACTCAAAGCTGGATAAAGCATAGACAGACTTTCTACCTTCAATAAGGATAGACTGTATATGACCCCTTTAAGGCATCCTGGTATATAAAAGAAATCTAACAGGATCCGATTAGTTTTCAAAAAGAAACTCCCTCTCCCTTATGTCAAAGTCCTTGTTTGAGAGTCCATCAGAGCCACCAGAAGCGCACATAGATGATGAGTGTGATGAAGAACACTGCCACAGCAGCCACCTTGGCATACGTGGAGCGGGTGTTGAGGTACTTGGCATCGCTGCGGTACTTCTTCGACAGGGAGGACAGATTGCTGGCTTTTGTGTCCAGAGCTGATGGAAATACAAGAATCAAGATGAGATGAGCTGGACATTTCCTTAGCAATAAATGTACATTTCGTTTTAAAAGGTTGTGTACCAGTACTTACTACTGTAAGAAAAGTTGGGAACAAGGGCACCTTTAGTATTGTTCAGCAAAATTGTAATTATATCATGAGGTATTTTGTCCCCTGTGTTTCATACAGGTACCCTGGCCAGGACTGATTTACTATTATGTACTTACCAGAAAGAGCTTCTCCTCTTTGCAGAACTTCCTCAATATTTGCGACCATAATTCTCTGGACATCCTGTAGCTCTGTGTTAATGCTGCCCAGGTTCCTCCTGGCCCGGCTGTCAACGTATGACTTCTTTATTTTCTGGATGTATGTGTCTGGAACAATGCATGTATGATGTGAGCCTAGTCAAGGATTTTGTTCTTTCTGCAGAGAGTGAAAGACACAATGTCTCTTGAATGGACCAGATCACAAATAGTCTCACCAAACTCGATGAAAGAGTATGGCCTCGTCACTGTGGGCACTCTTCTTCCATACTGGTCGTGGAACTCGGTGTGGAGGTCTTCAAGGTACGCAAAAGCCATCTTTTTGGGAAATGAAGCCTCACAGAGTAACAGGTAGCACACACCCTTAGCTATTAAGTAGCTGAAAACGAGAGAGGTTCAGTCCAAATCAATGGTTATTTATAATGACTTTGATGCCTGGTAACATATGTATCAAACTAAACTTCACTGTACGATATTACAGAAGTAACATGGATTGTGTTTCAGGTTGGATTTTCCCTTTTATAATACACTAAGTGAACAGCAGTAGTTGGTGCTTGTGGTGACTTACTGAAAGTGCATGTCCCCGGCCTCCAGGGTACAGCGGTCCGGACTCTGAGCATTCAGTTTACGGCACAGCTGCTTGGCTTGGCTCTGGTACTTCTGGAGGTTTCTTCCTGACTGACAAAGATGAGCAAAAACAGGTTATAGTGAGAGCTGCCATACGTAAAGTTGCATAAATTATGTTCTATCAAGACTCGTATTTAAATGACACAAATAGTCCAAAGGCCAGATTAATGAATTCGACAGTTTAATGTACAAATCTTTACATTCACTGTAACGCCTGAAACCGTTCACAGTGCTTTCTTTTGGCACACAAACCGTACAATAAACTATTTTTTAATATTTATCTACACTTTGAATAAGTTCCTCTTTTATTTCCACAATTATTTTCAGTAAAATAATTCACACACGGTCAACAGAAATGTAACTACGTACATATTGTTATATGATATATCTAAAATAAGCGGCTGCTTTGTGGATTATCTAGTTGTATAAAACATTTCAAAATAAAGTATTTATTCTTGTTTTTGGGAGGTCTACTCTTCACCTTTGCTAACATCACATTTTTTGAATGGAGTTTGGCGTGTAGTTCTCTTCATACAGAGAGGCTACATGGGAAAGCTAGCGTCCATTCATACCTGTTCGTCCTCCTGTATAGACGCAGCGAGCGGCAGGCCGTCCGCGACACGAGCGACCATTGTCAGTGAAATCATGTCGATGGAGGTCAGTAATCGGCGGCGTCAACTGTCGATTTTGTCAGAGACAGTCAACTTCAGAAACTTCGTATGTTTTGGCTGTCAACTTTGATGATGCAGAAGGAATGAGCTGGACGGAAGTTCATGGTGCGCCGATGAATAAAGCCCGAGTCGAAACTGATGAAATGCAACTTCGTAGTCGAATTGTCATCGCATAAAGAGGTAGGACGCCTCTAAAATCGTATGGACAATGAAGTAGATTGTTTTTGTTCTGCTCTGAACATAATAGTACTTTCAGATTTTAAAAATATGTATTTTCGAAATTCACATTAGCCGTTGTTTGACTCGGTTCTTTATTTTCTAATCAGTAGGCGTTATTTTATCACTTTAACATAGTATCAGGCCATGAGCTCCAGCAGTCCGACCAGACAGCTGGCAGACGGACTGACTGCATCTCGACTGCTGATGCCTGTGTGGAGCCGAGAGGTGCAGATGCGGTCTGTCTGGGTCCTCCGTCTGGAGTGAAGCCGCTCTGAAGTACAACCAGAGGAAGGAGCCCTGAACCATGGATAAACCAGAGAGGTAATTTTGCTGTACGTTTATTTTGCAATCTATTGTTTGATTATTTGGTTCCGTGTATGCGGTATCGTCCCGGCGTTTCCTGTTGGCCGTGGAATGGCTGCTCTTTTCGCATCTTTTGTTATTATTAGTTTGAGGAACCCTGATCTTTGGCCTCTTTCCGGTGTTGTGAAATGAGGCGATGTTTGACATTTTGCGGCGCATTTCACTCTCACCTCGCTCCTTTCTTATTTGCTTGCCTAAATGGTCTGAGACAGCCCAGTGATGCACCGTGTTATCCGTTTGTGGGTTACATCTGCAGCTTTTATAAATGTCCAAATGAAAGCTCACAGTCAGGGGGACAGTGATATGTGCGGAGCAGCAGATATCTGCAGCTGGACTCAGCTCTGTGGTCCGTGCGTTTAGGATCAACCATACCATATGGGGATCAATCGCTATGCATCTTCGAGAGCCTATTGCAAAGCACTACCGAGTCATTTGGTCTGCCACACCGTTATGTTAGCCATATTGCTGCGGGTCCTACATGCCGATATAACGGTGGAGATGGGGGCACTTGTGCGCAGCCACTTTAATCCTCTGAGCGCCACAGAAAACCCCCATTCACTAATAGAAATGAGCCGGCGGCTTGGCACAGTGGCATCCTAACAGCTTGAAAGGCCTTATTGTTGCGGTGCAGCTGGCACCGCCGTGCGCACGTTCTGATTGGTGTTTTCCCAGACCGGCGTGTGCGTGACTCACAACCCGGCTAAACCGTCTATTTGACTGTCTTTTCAAGAAGAGATTGAGATGCCCGCGTGCTTTGATTCCGGGGTGCGGCGCTTCATGACTAATTGATTATGATTTTTTTTTTTTTGATCGCCAATCTTGAGTCCAGGAGATTTCTTTCCCTGTGAAATGAAGACTAGTTTCCTTCTTCTCCTTTAAGAGGTCAGTCCGTTTGGTCCTCACTCTCCAATGGATGTCTGAGAGGCTCCTCAGATGATTTCCCCAGAGACAACACCTTCATCAAGAGGCCTGTCTGTGATCTGAGGCTTTTCTGCGTGGAGGTCTTTGCTGATATAATATGTTATTGAACTACTGATCTACACAGATCTAGCCATACTTTGTCTCTCTCTCAAACCTGCCCCCCAGATGTGCCTGTAATGCTCAGGGGTGAGAAGGAGAGCAGCTGAGGAGGAGGAGATGGGCTGCACCTCTGCCAAGCAGGTGTCTGCCGTGCCCAACGGCGAGGAGGGCCAGAATAAAGCCTACAGCAACGGGGACCTCCTCTCTGGTCAGTCTGTTTTACTGTACACACTGATGTTGGAGACACATTACCCATGCAACTCTATGTCCAGATGGTTTTTCACTTCCTTAATCTTGCTTTCATTTGGGGGTAGACCGGCCTCTTGATAAATATGAGGCATCTCCATTCATCAATGTCATTCACTGCTGACATGGAAGCTCCTGTGTGACACAGTCTGCGATTTTTAAATTTAAGGTCACACTTACATTGATATGAGTATAGTAAAATAACAATATTAACCCACTGTGGAGATGATACCTTCACTTTTTCAAGATCCTGCTGCTCTCAGATAATCACAGAACTTATAATTAGTGCTTCCTTAAAGGCAGGTGCTGCATTAAAAGTCAAACAGTTAGAGCTATGAGCTGAATCTTGTCTAGGGCTGCAACTAACAATTCATTAATGCAGCTGTAATCATTTCAGCTCTCTTTATAAATACATTTCTATGTAAATACAGAATATATGCTATATATTTTGTTAAACATATTTTTTGCAAAGATAAAGAAAGTACTAAAAAAGCACACATCTGTGAGCTGGCATATTATTTTCATTTCTCTTCTAGCTACCACTAGATAAGTGCTCCTTTTATATTAACAGGAGGCCAAATGGGACGGAGAAGTTGTGCTTTCAAAAAGAAAAAAAAGACAATAATAGTACACTGTGTAAATGCAACCTTAATTTGTCAAAGATATTTGAAAAATGGTTAGCAGTGACTAAAGTGCTGGGATGACCTTTTAAACGCTCAGACTGGCAAGCTGTCAGGTCCTAATGAACCCTTAATGAGTGCTTCATTAATGGCAGGTGTACATGCTGTGTAAGACACATGTCTATTACAGGTGCCTGACAGCACAAATGTAGGCCAGTCTCACAGCTTCTCGTCATAGTTGTTAAAGTTGCTACAGATGAATAATGAACTGAAACTATCTGTGAGCCACAATGATAATCTGATGTGTTATAACTGTACGTGTCCATCAGGCCATCGTTACTATGCGTTTCCTCCCTAAATGCGTGGGAGTGAGATGGAGGGGGTGGGGGTGGGGTGCTGTGCATGTGTGAGAGAAAAGATGGAGAGGCAGAGAAAAGGAGGAGAATCAGGCTGACAGCTCATGTGTTTGCAGCTTGCCAACCTTTGTTAAGAGAGGATTTAGTCTGCAGCGTGAGAATTCAAGCACATAATTACTTTGCCAAGTGCTGAACTGTGAGAACTGTTAACCCGGAGGACTGTGCCGATCAGAGCGGCTGTGAGTGGGTCGTTGTCTGCGTTCGCCAGCCGCCGGCCTCTGCTGTTGTGTATTAATAAGAGGGGATGTGCTCCTCTCTGCCTCTCTGTCTCCCACTCTGTCACAGATGAGTACAAGATGAAAGGAGTGGAGAAAGTAAAGTACATCGGCGGAGACGAGGAAGGAGTGGACGGCCAGGACAGCACAGTGCGTGATTCTGTTGTACTCTCTGTATTCTATTCAACGTCTCTAATGGGACATTTACTGTATATTACGATGGCTCCTGTTTATCTGTTTGTGAAAATGGCCAATTTGCAATCAAAATGACATAAACTTCATATTCAGACACATTTGATCCCATGCTGGAACATTGTGCTGCATCCATCTGCGTATGAATGAGGGAAAACTGAATAATTGTAACACAACAATGCAGGAAGATAATGGAGTTTGTATTAATACCACACATTTGTTATGCAAAGTGTATCAGATTTTATTTAAAGTTGAATTAGTTAATATAAACTGCTCTGTTTAAAATATCATGATTCTAAAACGATATAAGGCAACAGTAGAATCTCTTAGTTAATGTTTTGATCAGATGGTTGATGTGTGTGTGTGTTTGGATGTCTTGCAGGAGAAAAGTGCTCTCCTTGGTAAAGGTCAACACATGGATGAAACAGGGTCAAATGGAAATGGAAAGATTCTGTAAGTGTCACTGACGATGCAGCTTTTGCTATTACAATGTCACGTCTTTTTACATGTTGTGTATTAGTACCGTGCTTGTCGCCGTCATGTCCCAAGTTATTATACCGCAAGGCTCTAACCTGCTGCACCTTTTATCATCGCAGGAGCATCCACTCCTCGGAGAGTCAGCAGGAATTCTTCAGGATGTTGGATGAGAAAATTGAAAAAGTAAGGAATGACCAGCCAGCGTTGGAGCATCGCTTTTTGTTTTGATGGGGTTTTTTTGTTTTGCAAAAAGCTCCTGCTAAATGACATACTGGAGGTTAATCCCATCGCTGCAGCAAATCTGTAGCGAGTGAGGACACAGCAGATGACATAATGAAACCTCAAAACAGCCTCAATCTGTCACGTCCAGTGCGTTCCACTAGTGTGGTTATTTAAAGTAGTATTGTTGAAAACATGTTTCACTGACGGTGCTGCAGTGTGACGAGATCTGGTCAGAGAGTTGTTTACTTAAACTCTGGCCTGGGCCATGTTATTCTATCTCTTTCTCATTGTCAACGATTGCCATGAAAAGACCAAAACCAACAATGAATTGATTCAACTAAAAAGTATTATAAGTGTATCTAAAGCTAGCTTATTCCTGTGTGACATAAAGCTCTATTGTTGTCTCTAAACTATTAGAAGCACATCTATGAGCCACAATGTCGCACACATTGAGCACAGGCACTGCAGTTTAGTTCGAGTCAATCCCACATACACCGTCCTGCTGCCGGAAATACTCACTAGCAGACCAAATGTGTGTCTATGCGCGGATAACAATAGTGCCCAACAAATGCACTGTTTACTCCTGTTTTAGTAACGTTTGCTAATGGCTACACTGGCCAGCTGTTTAGGGACATTATTTAGCCTTTTAAAATTAATAGATTTATGTATTCGGGAGGAACAAACTTGCCACAGACAGGGTAGGGCAACGGATTAACGTTGACATTGCTGGTTCATCTTTAATGGGATTTGTTAAAAATAAAATAACGCCAGTCTTATCCTAACTGGTTTTGTTTGTGCCTGCAGTTTCCTACATATGTAAGACTGCCTTTCAAAAGCTCCTAGAGAAGATGTTTTGCGTTCAGTTTTGAGCTATACATGTGTGTGAATTTGGTCTGATGTCTGTCATTTCATTCATTATTAATTTGAATATTTGACATGTGATTTAGAATACTTTTGCTGTAGCATGATATGTATTAATCAATGGGCTAAGCCTTAGGAATAAGAAATACACACAAATAAGACTAAAAATATAATGTACATTAACGTTTTGTTCACAGGGCCGGGACTACTGCTCAGAGGAGGAAGATATGACATAGCACTGTGGTCGAGTGTCCGTCAGTCCCAATATGAAAGAGCCGTCATTCCAGTGTTGCAGATGGACCGTACCATGTGTTACCATGTCCGGGTGGGGGACTGACCCTTGTTATGTACACACCTGAGAAAAATGGATTACTGACTTGAATCAAGCACCTTTTTGCCCTCCTGCTCACAACCTTAGTTCCTCTCCACATATCAACCAAGAGAGAAATGACCTCCAAAATCAAAGATGGTTCAGTATTTATACGCTTTCAAGGTTCTCCAAGGGGAGAGAACGTTTGGGTTTACCTCCTTAGAGGAGCCGTTACAGGATGGCCGAGATCTTTGGGATTTTTAAGATACACTTGCTTTTCCTGGAAGGCCAATATACATGGCTGTCACTGAGGCCTCCTGTGGACATTTGAAACATTCAGACTGTTGCAAATATACATTTCCAGCAGCAGGAGCAACCGGTGCTCTTGTGGACACAAAGTGAAAATAATGTCTCTATCTGCATCATTTTGAATATTTCGTCCTTGAATGCCTCCCTGAAAAGTTAAGGGGCTGGAAACTTCCTGCATTCCAAGACACAGTATGAACCTCTTTTCTACAGTACGTTGGCCAGTACAGTGTGTTCGTCTGTCCATGTCTGTTTCTGCTATAATGTAGAGTATTTATGTTGAATAAGGCTCAGGGTTGAAGTGTTGTAATCTTTTGTCTCATGTAGTCAAGTCCTTCCTCTCATTAAGACACTGTCGCACCATTAAAAAGACACTCATGCACTCACACAGCAGGGTTATTGATGTCCCCTGTTCGGTATCTGATCCATGTTAACCCAACAGGGTGGACACTGCAACATCACATAGAAGTCTGATTATGTATTTCGCTCACCAGTGTTGTGTTCAGTTTCTATGTTGGATTTTTGTTTTTCTAGAAAAATAAAAAGCGTTTTCAGTAACTGATCCCCACAGCGGACGCTGTCGTGTTAAAGAAGGCCGACACCACCTGGAGCTCATGAAAACAATAGGTGACAGGATCATTAGTGGACGGCTTAATGCAGTTGTGAATTACAGCCCAACTAATACACTGGTATGTCTGATATTATCAGGCAATTTTAACTTATAGAGATATCAATATTGGCTCATATGTTACCATTAAGTAACAATAAATTATAGTACAGAAATGCTAAAGATATAATAGAGGTCACCATTAACATAGTTTGTCCACCAGAGAGCACTGATACATTTATTTTCCAACTGTAAAATGCTCAGTACATAGTACAGTCACTGTAGCAAACCAGCCTTACATGTTGGTCTATTCATTTCTGTGTGTTCAACTAAGGTAAGACATAAACAGAGAAGTAACATTACATTACTTAGCTGGCTAGTTAATAGCTACACAAAGTAAGCCAACTAGCTAATTCAACACATAAAAACAAACTTTCCTTGCACACACATGAATTTATTAAACTTACCTTGTTTCCACCTTCGACTGGAGCTGACTTAAATTACACTCTCCCCCGTTAGCTTAATTTATTGATAATCTCTGTGAGTAAGTGAACTGTTTACTTTTCCGGTATCGATTGCAGCCGTTACCTTGTCACATCGGTCAGTGCTCCTTTTTAAAATAAGGTACTTCTGTTTTTAAGGAAATAACAAAATAAAAGGCAAAAAACTAATATGATTTAGTATGCGAACTTCACATTTATTTGGCACAAACTAACCGTGTGTGGGAGTAGTTTACAGTCACAATTTGAGGCACTCAATATTGTCAATATTTATATCAGCCTATTTGAAGGTTTTGAGGAAGATGTGACCAAATACTGTAAAGTATAGGGCTGTGTGAACACACTGCAATGAGGGAGCACCTAGTCAACTATGCAGTGTGCATGCGTACAACAAATCTCCACAACATGGCAGGTTTGGGGGAGCAGGCTTGCGGTCTGTCACAGTCACCAAGTTGATTCTCAAAACATTAACGAGGCGATTGAGGAAAGCAGGACAAAATGCTGTCTTTCATCTCTTTCTCTTGTTAATTACTGCATCATTTTAACTCCTCACCTCATGTGAAAAGTTTTCAAATAATATTAACTCTTTCACTCACCCGCCAGGTAACAATGTGTCAGCCGTTTTAAAGAGTCACATGCCAGAAAGTCTGGAAACCACTGAAGTAGATGGATGTTGCCAGCGGTTTCTTACTGAGAGGGAATCATAGGCTCGGCCTCTCAGCCAAGTACAGCACCTAGTTGGGCGCTGTGGTTTGGTCCATTTGCACCTGCTGCCACGATGTCAGTGCAGTGCACCTCTCCCATTCTGCTCCTCTGTGGTTCACCCACAACACCAAGGTGTCTCTCACTCCAGCTGCTCAATGCTGCTGCTGCTGCCGTCTCTTCCGGTGCTGCCGGCGTCCCAGGTCCTGGAAGGGGCCTACAGGAGGGTCAGGTGTCACCAGCCCATCAGTCATCCTCTGGTAGACCAGGGTGGAGTCAGAAGCCACAGCACACAGCAGCATGGGGAAGCCTCTGTCCAGCACACGACGTATGCTGCACAGCAGAGAGGAGGAAGCTGTAAGTTTGGGACATTTGGGAAGACAACTTGTGACAGTAAAAGGCTTTAAACTGAGAGATGGAGGTGGCAGGACGTTTGAGAGCTTCTCCAGTGTCTCATTACCTTTTGTGGCTCAGAGATAGGTGAGCAGGCAGCGGAAGAATTGTCTGGATGGGTGCTCCTTCCTTCTCCCTCCCTTCCAGCAAAACCACCTGCAGCTCAGGACTCTTGACATAAGACACCTCTTTCCACCGACGCACTGCGGAGAACAAGAAACACAGTGTAAGAGTGTGGTAGCCTAACTTAGTCTATGGCTAACTGTAGTGTCTCCTCCAAAGGTTATTACAGGGATGTAGTACTTTGTTGATACAACAGACGTACTGAATACTGATTCACCTTTTTATCGTTTTTCTCTGGCTGGCTTATTTTTGCACATTACTCTCCATGTGCTAGAAACCAAGTAGAGGATTACAGGTTAATGCAGTATGTAAGTTAGGCATTGATGTGTCAGAATTGTGTGCACTGATTACATGGCCACTTATACTTTTTAAGGATTTAAAGATATCTTAAATTTAGTTTTGACTAGGAGAAATAAAGTTTTAGATACCTTGAAATACAATTTCTACTAGTAAGAATGACATTGTGCATTGTTATCATTCTGACTAGTGAGAATACAATTTTGACTACGGATATCTAATATGTAATTACATATAGGAGTGTAATTGTTAGATGACCCTCATCTCTGCATGACACACAAACAAACAAGCAAACAAACAAACAAAAAAGTACTGGCTGCTGCTAAACTCTGAAACTCTTATCAAACTGACCCTCAGCCAGATCCATGTACACAAGGAAAGCTGCGTGTACTTGTGCACTGTCCTCAACCTCCAGATTCTTCATTTGCTGATACTAAAACAAGAAAAAACAACCGTGGTTATTGCATGATTTAGCATCACACCTCTGAATGCATCACTTGGGTCCGTGAACACTCACCGTTGGATGCTGAAGGATCCAGTTCGCGGGTGGAAGTTTCTCCGGCACGTCTGACGCCTCCGACATTTCAATGACTAAACGTATCTACAGACTCAAATATACAGCCTCATTAACCTGCAGGACATACCGCTGCTGTCACGGCATGTGTGAGTTTTGTTTTCAGGTTTGCCGGCGTGCTACAGTTTAAGTCGTCCGGCAGGAAAATGTTACTCATTCTTTTTTTTGCCTGTCAGAATGGGCAGCAGCAGCAGCTCCTGCCTTACAGACCAAACTCAGGGCACAAGTAAGTCTGAAACATATGCGATAAATTAATTAAAGTCCTCTCACTCTTTAGCTTATATATGTTTTTATATATTTTAAGACATGAGGAATTAAAAGCAAGATAAAACAATATATAAATTGATGATAAACGTAAAAGAGAAAATGAGCAATTAATTGATTGTAAAATCATTATACATTGTTGATATGTTTTACAATAGCTTTAAACAACAATAATAATGATAATAATAATAATAATAATAGCTTTTCTAATATTTGCGTAGGCTTTCTGTGTCACTCTCTCTCTCCCTGAGTGTGTGTGTGTGTATGTGTGTGTGTGTGTGTGTGTGTGTGTGTGTGTGTTATCGTGTGTGT
The DNA here is from genome assembly GCF_043641665.1 of Enoplosus armatus. Classification (NCBI taxonomy): domain Eukaryota; kingdom Metazoa; phylum Chordata; class Actinopteri; order Centrarchiformes; family Enoplosidae; genus Enoplosus; species Enoplosus armatus. The sequence continues at coordinate 16,912,640 of NC_092193.1, forward strand.
GAGAGTCTCTCCGTCAGTTGCACCAGTCTGAGGCTACAGAGACTTCAAGGTGCCCTGTTGGAAATATGCCTCTTGGATTTGTGGTACTCAGATTATATTTTGTGATTTTATCAGGAAAGCTCTTCCTGCACAGCAGCACAGAGGAGCTGCCAGCTGATCACCTCCTCCAACCGGCCCCACAGGAGTCCCCTCTGCTGAAGCCCACAGTGCTGATCACCATCCTCGCACGCAACGCACAACACAGCCTCCCTTACTTCTTGGGATGTATCGACAGACTGGACTACCCGAAGGACCGCATTGTCATCTGGTAAAACTGCATTTACTTGCTGCATTGACAATTTGATTCAAAAATGTGTTTATGTTTCTGGAAAAAGTAGGAAAACTTAAACTTAAGTTTTGGTTTATAGAAATGTTTCTTTCTGTAGGAATCACAGAGTTACTAATAAGAAGGTGCTGATTTGATTTAGGGAACTGACAAGAAACAATATGCAAAAGTGTTAATAAATAAGATTTAGCAATGGTAACATTAGCAGTATTTTTTGGCCAGTTTACCTGCACTTTACCTGTAAATGTCATTCTTCACATTCTGCAGCGCTGTTCATCAGTAAACAAGTCAGTCTCAGAAAAGTGAGGAAACTACACAAAGAGAGGGGGAAGAGAGAAAGACAGCACAGAGAAGGGAAACGAAAGAGCTGAAGTCAGTGTTCAGTAATGTTCCTTGTGACCTCAGGGCAGCCTCTGACCACAGTGTGGACAACAGCACAGACATGCTTCAGGAGTGGCTCAAAGGAGTTCAACACCTCTACCACTCGGTGGAGTGGAGGCCCATGGAGGAACCAAGGTGAACCAACTACAACATAAAACATCCTGATCCTGTTTAACCATAGATCTAATAGAGTGGTAGTAAACCTGATATCCTCTGATAGTCTTGCCCAAAAATACACAGTTTCTCTCTGTGTTTCTTTCAGCTCTTATGCAGATGAGCAGGGTCCCAAACACTGGCCCGACTCTCGGTTCACCCATGTGATGAAGTTAAAGCAGGCAGCACTCAGAGCTGCCAGGCGACTTTGGACTGACTACATATTGGTGAGATAGTAAAAGACCATAAGACACAAAGAATTATGCATCTCGCCACTCTGGCATCTGTTAATGTTTCTTCTCTGTCCCTCAGTTTGTGGACAGTGACAACTTGCTGACAAACCGCCAGGTGCTATCTGACATGATGGCAGAGAATCTGACCATTGTGGCACCCATGTTGGAATCAAAAGGCCTTTATTCCAACTTCTGGTGTGGTGTGAGTCCTCAGGTAGGTCTTAGAAACCAAAACAGAATACAGTTTATTTCCTGTGCAGAATACTCACTGAATACTTCAAGGATTGTTCTTCTAATACGAACAGGGCTACTACAGACGGACCCCAGAGTATATTCCCATCCGTAAATGGAAGCGGCAGGGCTGCTTTGCAGTCCCCATGGTGCACTCCACCTACCTGCTGGACCTGAGGCGCAGAGCCAGCCGAGCGTTGGCCTTCCACCCTCCTCACCCCCACTACCCCTACCACGTAGACGACATCATGGCCTTCGCTTTCTCTGCACGGCAAGCAGGTCAGACCTTTGTTAAATTGTGTTTTGTTGGAGTGTCTTTGTTACTGTGATGTCTTTTTCTTACCAGGTAGGAAGACTTAATTACTTATATTAATAATAGTAATAATAATAGTTAATAAAGTATAATAATAATAACAACAATAACAATAATAATAATAGTTACTATACCATATGAAAAGTAGTAACATTATAAGTTTGCTCATAAAGACATCACTATAGAACATAGAGGTAGAATTAATTATTAACTTTGTTAACATGTGGACAGACTATGATTCGTGTGACTACATCATTTTTTGTCATATATGGTATGGTAACCATCAGAGGTGAAATCTATCTGCCACTACATTTGAAATAATGAAAAGATGTTTGGACTGAGACCTGATCCGTCTGCTCCACTGCAGGGGTTCAGATGTATGTGTGCAACAAAGACCATTATGGGTATTTACCAGTGCCCCTTAAACAAGACCAGACACTGGAGGAAGAAGAGGAGAGTTTTACCCACACACTGACAGAGGCACTCAGTAAGCACTTCCTCTAATTATACATAAACTGTAGTGGACTCTCTGCTCACTGTCTCCCTGGTCTGTATGAGCCTGTTTGGTCCTTTTTGCTCTCACAGCCCTGACACATGTCTCACTCCTCTGTCAGAGCCCACTGCCTCTCATTTCCCCTTCTCCCACTCTTATTTGACAAGTTCACATCAGTTAGATGTTAAACTGAAATTCCCTTGGAACCAAAGGACTGTGCTAGAAAATGCAACTTTACTATACTTCATGTGAAATGTGAATGTATAACCTCACTTTCCAGTTGCGTTCACCGTGGAGCCTTCGCAGTATATGCACTCTAAGCCTAAGGAACCAGGAAAGATGGGATTTGATGAGGTACAGATACATTTATGATAGCTAAAGATATATTTTCCAGTTATGGGTTGCTGTTTAAGTGAACAGTCATTTTATTCTCCTCCACTTCCAGATCTTTCTGATCAATCTGAAGCGCCGCTCAGACCGGCGGGACAGGATGTTTAGTACTTTGACGGTCCTCGGCATCCACACTACACTGACAGAAGCCGTGGACGGCAAGTATGAGATACAGTCACAGTTCTGATACTTTACTTAAGTAAAAATAGTATTACCACAATGTAATAATACAGGTAAAGGCCCTGCAGTCAAATGTTTACCTACATAAAAGTAAAAAAGTATTATCAAAAGTATCAAAACTAAAAGTAGTGATATTATTTTGAAGAACCTCTTTTTTACATCATATTAATGGATTATATGAGATGAAGCTAACTTTAACGAGCTGACAAAACAATTGTAACTCAAAAACCACTTACTTGCTTGTTCTGGAGCTTTTAACCATATCAAACAGTCCTCATCAGCAGATTATCAAGTTTAAGCCGACTTTTATATCACCACGGATGGGAAGTCGTAGAGGAGCTCAGAAACGTGGAAAGTTTGAACATCTACATTTCCATGGCAACTGAGCGAACTCAGTCTGCTGACGAGGAACGTGTGATGCGGTTGAAAGCTCAAGGACAAGCAGGTAAGTGGGCATTGAGTTTGGATTGCCTTGCCATGTGCTTTTTCCAAGGTAAAGAATGAACTTCCAAGCTTTATTGCATAGTTTATTCTATACCAATGCATCAAACCGTAATTTCAACCGTTTTTTCATGTAAAATCTTGATCTACAAAGTAACTAGTAACTATAGACAGATATACATTAGACAGGTGTAACATAAAGCAGTAAATACTCAAGTACCTCAAAATTGTCCTAATAGTACAAGTACAGAACAGCAGTTCAGTACTTAAACTTAATTCATTTCTATCACTCTCATTATGCTCTATAAAATACACGTTATTGTCAATTGTGATGTAAAGAATACCTTTGATGCTGCCATCATTTGCAATTTTAACGGGTATATTGATGTAGAAATGAAGCTTCACCTGTCAGAAAAACATAGACTGTGATTATGAGGACATATATTTGCTTGTGTTGTCCACAGAGCCTTGAACTCCTCTCAGCTGCAGGCCATGGGTATAGACATGCTGCCAGGGTACAAAGACCCATATTCAGAGCGCGTGCTGACCAGAGGGGAGATTGGCTGCTTCCTCAGCCACTACAACATCTGGAAACAGGTACAGCCTCACTCTGTAAATGTTTTAAACAAAGCGTGTAGTGAAGCTGATGCGGCGTGATGATGAGGTGAGAAGGTATGACGAAATTTAGGCTGTTTTATTGCTGTTATGCGTCGCCCCCTAAGGTGGTGCAGCAGGAACTACAGCAGGTGCTCGTGCTGGAGGATGATGTGAGATTTGAGCCCAGATTTTGCCACAGGCTGGTGACTATCATGGAAAATGTACAGAGGGTGGGACTGGAATGGGACCTCATGTTAGTGACTTTTTATCTCATTGTTCATCACTTAATACCATATTCACATTAAGCCTCTAAAGTGTTGTTTAATTCAAAGCACCACGGACTGGTCTGCCTTTCTGTCCTCATAAAGTTACACAGGCCGTAAGCGGCTGCAGGTGAAGGAGCCAGAGAACTGGGTGGAGGGAGTCAGTAACCTCGTGCACCCAGGCTACTCCTACTGGACCTTGGGTTACGTCCTGTCACTGAATGGGGCCAAGAAGCTCCTGCAGGCAAAACCCCTGAACAAAATGCTGCCTGTTGATGAGTTCCTACCTATCATGTTCAACAAGCACCCCAAGTGAGTCTCACCTTCTGTATATATATATATATATATATATATATATATATATACTCAAATGCTATGCTTTGAATACCAGTTAGAGCCTTTTGTCTTCAGTCTACAGTCATCATGTCGACCTCCCTGTCTCTTCAGAGACGAGTACATGCAGCATTTCAAGCAGAGGGACCTGAGAGCCTTTTCAGTGGAGCCTCTGCTGCTCTTCCCCACACACTACACCGGCGAGCCCGGCTACGTCAGCGACACGGAGACCTCCACCATCTGGGACGACGAGGCCGTGGAGACGGACTGGGATAGAGACGGCGCCAAACACCGGCGTGAGCAGGAAACTGAGGATGTAGGGTTTGGACCTGTGGCTCCTCATTCTGCTCGTGGTGGCATGCCCCCCCTCTCTGCCAGTAGAAACAGAGATGAACTCTGAGGGGGACTTTTCTAAAAGGTACACACAGCGATGGCCAGTTTAACAAGTTAGCTGGTGGGCCCCTGGAGCTGTAGGGCCCCACAGCAAGTTGGCCACTTTGCTTTGGTGGTAATACCTCTGCCGAGACTAAGACTGTGTGTGTGTGTTTTAGTAAAAGCAGAATTTCTTCAGGATGAATAGATTTCATGTAATACCTGTTCAACATCAAACTACATTTAAGTAATAAAAGCCCAGAAACACACCTGTTTCTTTATTACAGTTGGTGAGTTTCTCATTTAACAAGATCCTTTCGATGTTAAAACATATGTCCCACTTTATTATGACATACTGGGTCAAGATGTCACTTCTGTCTTTCAACAATGGCGACATCATGTTTCTTCAAGCCATTAATTTTGGATTATGCCCTACAATTGAGATTCAGCTACGCCACTTTGTACTCCGATTCTGTTGGTATCTTATTAAGGCTGACAGTTTCTTTATTTTGCCTGTATGTGCTCATTATACAATCTCACTGAGCAGAAGAAAAAACACACACAAAAAAGATGAACGCAGCAATCAACTTATGGATTTTTATTTAAAAAAAAAGCACTGGTATTCTCATGTCAAGCAAACGATGGAACCATGTAATATTAGTACTGTTCCATATCACAAAAGGAGTTATGAAAAGAATAATTAAACCACACAAATGATACATTTTTGGGAATAAATTAATCAGCATAACAAAAGAAATAAAACATGCTTGTACTTAGGTGTTGAACAGGAAATATTGAAACTCCAAAATTTAAGACACCTGAGAATATAAATATCAAAACAGCTTGTTGCAGCAATTATTTAGTTCCACAGTTCCTCCCATTTACCTCAACTAAAGCTTTGATAAGAGGCTTTTTAAAAAATTACATTAATGTAAAAATTAGGCATCAATTTAAAAAACATCCGTTTCTGTACAATGTGCATATCTGAATTAGTGTGGTGACAAGAGGAATCAGCGCATCATTATTTTTTTCTCAGCGAGGCAGCGCAGCAGAAATGAAATCCAAAGTGGATAACGCTCATCTGTCATCAAGCAACATTCAGTGATATGAACAAATAGATTTGGACTGAGCTCTTTCAATTGAAACCAGCAGTGAAGTGACAGTTTAAAGGTATTTTTTTTTTACATTTCAATACCCCTTTTGCCTCCGCTCGAGCCAGCAGTGAGTAAAGCTCCTGCTGGGCTTTAATGACTGTGCTTCAGGATTTACCCAGCAGATTCATTCACTACTGTCCATTAACAACAGAAGTTCACTGAGGCAGGGAGAAGGAAATTCTGCTGCTACACAGGTAGTAGTGATGTTGCATATAAAGACAGGATAAGGACAAGGGTACCCAACAGACCATTGAGCTGATAAAACACGTTTTGAAATCCAAGGCTCAGTGGCTTTATAGGAAGTCCCGAAACACAGGTTGGATGGATTTTGTACAGACACCGTGAAAAAAAATCAGTGAGGTATGTTGTTATTGTGATATTATAGCTTTGAGACCCGGACAGAGTCTGTGTGAGAAGACACTCCCATCTGTGAGAGGAGATGGGAGGGAATATGTCCATTTGAAGACGTTAAAAAAAACAGGTATATTGTGTGTGTTCCTTTGTTAAACAGTCCATGCATTCAAGGTTACTGCCAGCAGCGACCGAGAACTGTCAACAGGTCGAACCTCTGAAGAAGAAATGTGTACAAAATTTCAAAGCAGTACAGCTCCCGTTCAAATGAGATCAACAGTGAAATGGTATGTGTAGATGGTTTGACAGATGAATGAGAAAGACATCTGCAGTCTTTCTCTTTGATCTTAGTGTGGGGGAGACAAAGTCAACACGTCTGGAAACACAAATGAGGCGTGCTCCATAAAGAAAATAAAAAATAAAAACACAAAATCCACAACAAGAGATAGCCTGGATGACTAAGCAAACACTAAAACAAAAACAAAAAATCTTTTTTTTAAATTAACAACTACCCAGTTCTTATATCACACGTTCTAAAGCACTTGGACAAAAAGGCAGTTTTACAAACCATTGGTTATCAACACACTAGCAAAGTTCCACAGTGCTTGCTTGTAGAAGCATAGTAACAGTGCAAGCCATTACACTATTCAGCCAAATACACCTGTAAGAAAAAAGTGCCATATTGCATAATGAGTATCTGTAATGAGCCCACAAAAGGGCGTATAAACCTATACAATGATCCAACTGTAAACATGGTGCAAAGTAGTTATGACATAGTTTAAGGCTTTCAGATTTTCCTGAAGATGTGTTCTCTGAGATAAAGGAATATGTCCATGAGCTGGACAAACAGTGTGGAAACACAGAAACAGACTCAACCTCTCTATAAAGCAGACCTGGACACTGGATGTACTGGAATCAATTTTAAATATCTAAATTACTTGAGCTTTGCTTGATTTCTGAGTGATTATTCCTGAAAAACCTAAGGATTATTGAACTTTCTAGCCTATAGGAATATTTAGGTGCCAGTTTTCTCAAAGTTCCTGGTCAAATCCTCATTTGTTTTGGTTTTTCCAACATAGTATGTCTTTGACTTGTCAAACACAGATGAAACTAATAACATTAATAAATGGCTGTATCCCATTTACAAGAGCCTGCCCCCTGGTATTGTGAATGCTGGTTCAACGACATGCCTACATCAATAGAGCCATCATTAACTTTATTAGTTGCACCTGAGTTTTTATAGCTTTGAGTCAAATGTCCACCTCAATAAAAGGTCAGCTGGTATGAGCTTTCCTGAATGGGAGCAGACTGACCATATTCAATCAATAGTTTTTGTACCAATTGAGTCCCAAAAAAATAGTTAAAACAGGAATTCTTTTTTTGTTCTTTTCAAACGTTACATGTAAGACTCTGAGACTCAAACTGTGTAAAGAAACATCTGATCCTGAAATACGTTCTGCTGTCCTGATGAGTGTGGGGGTGTGTGAATGCTTTTACTTTGAAGGCAGCAGGCTGAAAGTCAAGCTCAACTCGTGTCATCTTTTTTCCCAAAAAAATATTTTGATACCATCACATACACACTTTTCCCAGATCTGTCGCTAACAACAATGTAAATAAAAACACATACACACCAACACTCACAGGAAATACCATCCTATCAAGCGTATAATGTTCCCCCTAATATAAGGACTACAATTCATCACATGTATTAATTCTGCTTCTCGTAGCATTACCAGTTTTCTACATTAAAAGCTTAAAGCTTATATACATTTGCATCAGTATTAGACATAACACTACTGTGTATTATGTGTCATGTCATGGATGATAACTGAGCTAGACTTAAGGATGGCGTGCAAACAGTGAAGTTAGAGCCACTTTCTGGCAAAATTAATATTTGATCTATAATTAAATTGGATATACAAGAAAGAATATTGACAAAATTGCCCCAATAATGGTTACTAATAAAAATGAAGGAATGTGTCACCACTAAACCTTTTATATGGAATCAGCAAAGCTAAAAAAAAAGCTAAAAGACTTCTAGTCACTGCCTCGCTACCTAACATCACAATATTGTGCTACTCATGGTAAAGAAATGGTACTAAAGAGCACAACAACCTACAAATGAAGCACATGAAAACAGAGGAGTTTTGGCGGATGATGAATGTGCAGATTGTTACAGAAAATGTGAAAAAATCCCTGCAATTTGTGAAAGTGTTTCTGTTTGAGAAAATTAGGTTATTTTTCTAGGGTTGGGTTTATTTTTATTTTTTCAAATTTGCTTAATGATTCCCATTCTAATCGAATCCTGAGAGAGAGGGGAGAAAAAAAACCAAAGTATGTTGAAAGCAAAAACCATTTTTATTTTTCATAAGGTTTACGTTGCTATAAACATGTAATAAATGACGCAGTATTTTGTGATTTGGTTTTGGTCAAAAAGAAAGACAATTACAAATATTTTCTGTTGTGCCGTGCGAAAGTTGAATGGTTTTACATTAGTTTTTACTTTCGGAGGCATTAAAAATGTATAATATTGTCGTATTAGGCAATGTTGCAAATGAATGAGAAGGATTGCTTTATGGCATAATTGGTTTTTACAGAATTTTTGCATCAATGTGATGAAGTACCTTGATTTGTCGGGTATTAAATTCAGTGAATTAACCAAAAACAGATAACAGCTGGTTATTTCATCTATAAAAAGGTTTCACCATTTAATTGCATTATGTCATGATACAGGACATCAGAAATGCTAAATTCTTATACCAATTTGTGGTAAACATGTTGCCTCGTGTGTATGTAATTCCATGCAGTGATTTCATTTCACTGTATCATTACGATCTTTAGCAAAGCGTAGCCACACTTTGGGAAGCTAGCTCCAGTCCGCCATACTGTAAACATTATACACATGCTTTGATACACGTGTAACCGGCAATGTAAATGAAGTGCAGTAGGTCCAAACTTTGCTTTCAGGAAACGATAAGTGGAATCGAAAAGCACATTTCTTAACGAATCCCCAGTTCTTATAGATTTGGAACATTCTTGATACCCAACCCTAGTTATGTTGAGCAGGTGGATAGTGGTCACATGACTCATCTGTGTGGATGGAGAGATGAGGCTACTTCCCCCTCACATCCAGCGCTGTGTGTATTGGCTTGTGTACGTGTGTGTTATGTGCACAACACAGCAATGCTAAATCCTAATCAGTAGCTCTGATTGTAGCTGGTTAACTTGAAATCATCATGACCTTCTGTGCTCCTGCCAGGAAACCCCCAACCCGAATCATCCTAATGGTGCATGGCTGGGCTGGAAGAGGAGGATGTGCCCTTGTTGCGTACCAACATGGAAGGCTGGAAGTCAGGATGGCGGCGGGCGTGCTTGATCAGGTGGTCGCTGCGCATGAAGCGCTTCTCGCACAGTGGGCACAGGAAGCGTTTCTCCCCTGTGTGGGTGCGGGTGTGGCGGGCAAGCTCATCGGAGCGGGCAAACTTCTTCTCGCAGTCAGGCCAGGTGCACGGGAAGGGCCTCTCACCTGCAGCGTGGAGGCAGAGAAGAGAGAACCATTTATCATTTAAACATCAACTGTAATTTAAAGTCACTACATTTACATGACAAGCATGCTTTGGATTTTTTTAGATGACTAAAATATGTTATTCACACTTTCGAGAGATTTCCCCCTTCACCCAGTGCTGCATCTCTTATTCTCATTCTATTCAACGATCACAACAAACCAGGGCTGCATGAATGCAGTACGTCGGTTAAATAGCAGCAAATATGCAATTATTTTCATTATTGATATCGAAGACGCCCGTCTCCTAAAGCCCAAGGTGACGTCTTCAAATAGCTGGTTTTGTCTGACTGACAGTCCAAAACCCCAAAATATTAAATTTCCTCCACATAACACAAAGAGACAATCAAGAGACTGAAACTAGAGAAGAAAAGCAACTGAATTAATCAATTATCAAAATAGTTTAAATCATTTTCTATCGACCGACTCATCGTTTCAGCTCTAATACGTGCACTTTATGCGTGCGTAACAGCTGTGTAGCCTTTTTATTATTTCATCTTTCATACATTATACCTTAAATAACAGCCAAGCATAGTAACTGTTCCTCCATTAATGCATTGTGCAAGCATTTTATAGTTTTATGTTTGTTGTGTTTTGATATGTTCCTCAAAGCTAATATAACCATCTGCTTTGGAATTAACAATATAGGACACTATACGGTTTGTTTGCTTGACATTTTTGTCAATGCACAAGTATGTCAACAAATTAAAATATTAATAGGAAAACTGACTAAATCCCTAGAACGAAAAATTAAGTTTTAACTGAGCACATTAAAATACCAAGATAGGGACACAAATCTGCTGGCATTACTTTTATAAAATATGCTGTAGACAAAAATGTTCATCTCTACAAAGTTAAATACGAGACAAAACATATCTAGGATTTAGATTCTCCAGATTAGTCTTCCTAAACTACCGCTAGCCTTAATCTCTTGCAGGCAACATGAGTAAAACCAGGATAAGCGAGTAGGATGCACGGTGCCATTTTCAAGATCACAAAGCCAGGCCACGTTGTTGTTGCACTACTCTTTGTGGGCGTTCCCACCAGTTTCTTTGAGCCGTTTCCTGTCCTTAATCCGTTTGCGCCTGCTCAGTGACCCGAACACACCAATTCCCCTCATTTCGCGAAAAAAAAAACACACAAACTAAAAACCACACATGCACATTTAACCCTGTTGTAGAGCTCAGTGCCATTCTGACAGGTGGGTCTATTTCCAACTACATCCAGCTTTTTACATCGTGGCAATACACGAGAGCTGAAGTTAGAAAACGGTCTGTGAAGCGAGGCGCACTGATCAACAAACACACAAAAAGTGACGTTAGTGTGGACATTATCAGACACAGGGGTTGACGCATCCATTATCGGACGTGCCTCCTTCTGCAGCTCTTCTCCAAACGTTTTATCAATAATTTACACATTGCAGAGAGTAAAGTCGATTTCAAGTCGCCAGGCAGAACACAGGATGCCCGAAGAAACACTGATCAGCCAAAACACCAAGCACTTGCTGCTGCCATCCACAGGATAGGCTACGACCGACAATGAACTCGCTACTCTCGACGTTAAGGTTTCGTCTTACGTTCATTTCATATGCAAATCCAGTCGGGAGGAAGACCTTCGTCACCGGTTTTAACGTCCAGCCCAGTTCTTTTGTTAGTTTACTTCTTTGTCAGAGTCTCTGGAGGGGAGTTTTTCTGTCTTTCCCTCTTTGTTTGGCCACGTTATTGTACCGAATCGGGGGTAAATGGAGGAATAAATTGTCACCACCACGCTACTATTAGCTAATCCAAGTATACGTCCCATGTTTATCTGACATACTGGTAATAACAATATGACGTGCGTGTCACCGACAAAGCAGAAGTTAGGGACAAAGTTTAATACTCGGGGGCTAGCGATGTATGTACACAACATGTAAACTGCTGATGTAACCAAACTGTTGTCGTCTCCATACCTGTGTGTGTCCGGATGTGTGCCTTCAGGTGGGACGATTTCCCGTAAACTCTGTCGCATCCGTCAAAAGTGCACTGATGTCGCTTCACCGGGGAGCGCGGGGCCCCCACGCCTCCTCCTCCTCCCCCCCTCAGCTGCTGCTGCTGTCCGGGGACCGGGGTGGCGGAGGGGGTCATGGTAGGGGTGGTCGGGTCGGACAACGTGGTGTAACCGCTCTCCCCACCGCACGAGGAGTTGCTGCTCTCCGAGTAGGCCGACATGGGGCGGAACTTACCGTGCAGGTCGGTGAGGATACCGGCCACCGCCATCATGTTCGCCCCCTCCAGCCTCAGCGTCTCCCGCACCTCCCTGTCCTCTCTCGACCCGTCGGGCTCCCCAGGGAGCAGGCCCACCATGGCCGGCTGGCTGGCGGGGGCGACCGGGGTGGGTCTGTGCAGGACAGGACCGCTGGATATCGATACCAGACACTCGGCAGCGAAATAATCAGACGAAGCAGTCAACGACATTGTTATCTGCCTCGTTTTGTTGGCTTTAGAAAAAAATAACGACAAAAAATACGCCAGGAGGGGCTAACGGCAGTCTGATCCCGACCTCGTTTTCATCAAACTCGACGACCTCACCGCTTCCAGCCGAGCTTTGTTACCGCCATACAGTGTACCAGTAGTTTGAAAACGACTAAGTAAATCAAAGAAAAGGCACAATTAAGAATAATAATGTGCTAAAACTGTGCCAATGTCTCCGGCCCAACATGCGTGCCCCTAAGCGTCTGACGGTTCATTGTGTCTGAGCCTCCGAGAAGCCGGTCAAACCTACGCCCCCTGGTCCGGACTAAGGATGCGTTCATGACCTGTCGGTTGAAATGCTTTGGTGGTGTTTTCGCGTTAAAATTTCTATAAAGCCCGCGCTAGTACTCTTATTCTGTCAATACAATTACACCAATGTCGGTTCGATAAGTGATACATCTAACTCACTGTCATATGTTAAACATGACAAACGTAATATCAAACACAAACTGAAAATATAGCATTTAGTTGTGTTTTTCAACTGTATTTTATATATTACATCTCAATTACAAGTATACCCTTTTATAATATTAGCATACTAAAGCTTACATTAACATAATACACCTAACAAACTACGCTACTGGTACTATTTAATTACCTTGAAAATTGGGTTGAAACCGGGTTAACGCTATTTTTCAAAGGGAATACCATGTTTTGTGTGTACATGAATGCAACGTCAACCAGCAGCATTCAGTGACTGACGTCTCAGCACGGGCGTGGACCGCGGCGGCGGGTGCATCGTGGAAAGTAGGTGGCAGGCAGCTTGGGTAATGATGGGGGAAGGAGATGGGGATAAAAGGCGTGCTGGGTGAATTAGTTTCAGTCCAGTCGGTTCAAGAACGTGGCTGAGTGGTGGAGGGCGTTTTATTTCACATTTCTGACAAATATAGTTCTATGAAGAGCCATCACAGCCCCCCAAATCTCTACTTTTTCAACTGTTTTTAATCCATAAAACACAGACACTAGAGGTCTCTCTTCTTATGCTTAGCTCTCTCAACTGTAGTTGTTTGTCTTCAGAGAAGTTTATGAATCAGCTATTAACACATTAGAGCCCACTCTGGTTGTGTGGCTTATTGATTATGGTCACATTGACAGTGTGTGTATGTGTGTAGGAGTGTGTATCCTCAAATACTTTCCAAGCAACTCTATTTCATTGTTGAAGAAGGGGTACAATAGCATAAACACTTTGGTAATTATTATTACAGGCTTTGTTTTGTAGTTGTATTCTATAGTACTATATATTGTTATTTTGTCCACCCCTTTATAATGCCCCATGCTGTCCATGCAGAGAACCTGTCAAATAAATACGTCTCAGATTGGATTTTATGCTGCCAGGCTGCCGGCCTTCAAACTGTTTAACTTTCCTGCAATAAACTGTATTTTTCTCTCCATATGTGGTTCATGTCTTATGTCTGTCCAAGTTAATGAGGGTAAAAGAAAACCAAATTTTTTTGTGAGGCCCGGTGCTCTGTCAAGTGATTGGCTCATTGAATGTTTGTAGCTCCAGCTTGGAATGTATTTCCTGATTGGTTGCTGTGAGCACTATGGGTCACTGTGGAAGCCCACGTACAAGCGTGGTCATTCAGTGGCTGTGAACACTGCTTGGTTTTCATCTTGCTTACATGTGGAGGCTTGGAGGCAGCCAGACCTGCAGTGACTTGGGGTTGCTATGGCTATGTCTTTGTTACTGCCCAATTGTCTGCATGTTACACTAATTTTTCTCCTGCTATGTGGTGAGTTTTATGGCTTTTGTTGTGAGCTATTTCATTCTTGGTGTGTCATTTAATTTTCCTTTGAAAGCTGAGATGATTAAGAGTCATGATGACATTGAGTCAGTATTCAGTATGGAGGTTTGGCAGGCTTTCTTTGAGAAAAGTTGTTGTTTTTTGTCATTATGTCTGACATTTCTGACCTGATTTTCTATGCAGTTGGTGATTGCTTTCAGATGGAAAAAAATCTCTGTGATTCAACTTGTGCTGGTGAGAATCCAGTTTGTTGCTTATATCGAATATGATGCATGCTCACTGACAAATTTTCATGACATTAAATTATTTGTACTACAAGATTTGCCTCGGTGAAACACTTCTTTCATTTGAATCTTGTGATTATTATTTCACGTCCACAGGGTTTCCTACCCCTGACTTGTCCTATCAGAGGGGGGTGAGGTATACTTACAGGTATAGCACGACAATTACTACAACCCTTCATGGCTCCACTGCTGGCAGGAATGGACTCGCTTTGGACTGTGTGGTTGATATCGACGTGGTTTCCAAGTGTCACTTAATGATGCAGGTGAGCTTTATTAAAAAGTGTTTGTGAAAAAATATGTATATAAAGTATTTCAAAAAGTCAATGATTTATGCACACGCTTTTCCAACAGATTAGGAACTCACAGATAAAGCGGCTTTCCCCTCAGAAGGAGCACTCTGTGCAGCGTTTAAAGAGCTTGAGGTAATATAAGGTTGATTTCATACAGTTTGGTGTGCTTTTATAAAGAATAGTGAATCAATGAATGAATGATTCACCTTTCATCTGCCCAGTTATTTTGCACACTTGCATGTGGTTCTATCTGTTCTCGGTCATTCAAAGTGTAAGTCCAGATCATTTTGGAATGCTACAACTGTTTTTCCTCTGAATGTGATACTCTGTTCAGATGCTCCACTTGTCTATGTTGTCGGGTCTCAGGGGGGCTCATCTGGTGTTTTTGTTTCCCAGGGAGTCACTGGAGAGAACGCGCCTCAAGTTCTCCCTCCAGGGGGGAAAGGTCACGGCCCTCTGTCTCCAAGAGGGGGAGCAGGTGTGGGCCCTCAACATTAAAAGGGCTCTACTGAGCATGCTCCAGACCTCCCGCATGGCCTCCAAACAGAAATTAGAAAAGGAGGTGAGGGTTGATGAGGGCTATGTTCTATGTAACACATGTCCAATTTGCAAGATGTACACATACAGCAGCTCCTCAGTCCTTATGGAGATTTCAAAATAAAACAAATGCAACAACTACTTCTTCTAGTCTGACAAATACCACCTCTACTCCTGCTACAAACAATAACCGTCATTAACATTCTCTTGCCATAATATAGTGAATTCATAGGGCGATTATCTGACTTTTCTTTAATGCCTCTCTCTCAGACGGATGTGTATGGGACGTGCACCAGCAGGTATGAGCGGCGAGGACCTGTACTGCTGAAGAGCAGGGATCTAAAACAGTGCCAACAGTCCAGGCTGGAAAACTTCTGGCCCCATTCAGTATCTTTAACCGAAGATACAGTGAGTCTACCTCTCTTCTGTCTTTGTCGGAGATGTATGGAAATGTGGATAGGGCTGGTACTTTTTCTGGGGTTTTTGGGGTGTTTTTTTGTGAATTTTTGGGGGGTTTACGTTCTACAATTAAAAATGTACACATGGTAGTTATGTTATAGGCTGATACCACTATTTTTAGAGTCAGTATATCAGGTCAAATTAATAAATAAATAATTCAATATTTCTCCAATTGAATTTTATTACAGGCCATGTGGAGCTTTGAAATAATATTTAGACCATCATCAATCCAAGTAATTAAACACAAATAGGCATGTTCCATTGTTGGACTTCGACCCCTGACCTCAGTACTTTAAAAATCTTAGCTATGACCCTGGTGGTACATCATGTTTGTAGATTCTACTCACTTGTATCTGAGTTCAACAACAGAGGAAGTTGAAAGTGGGTGATGGCAGGGGTTGATTTCCACACCACTGAATAAGAGGATGTCCTTTTTAGGCGTCAGTCATTTGGTTCAACAGCTGCATTTGATTCATGCTTTTATGATAGGAGGTTTGTTTCATGCCTTTTCACTAGTCAATGCAGTCAGAGCTGCACTGTGTTCAGAGGCATGGATCCACAGTGATGGAAGAGGTCAACTGCACTGAAGCCGTTTCCATGGCAATGTGGTCCAGGACTGCAGGGCTGGTGAAGACCCAAACAGTGTCTACCCTGCTCCTGCTCAGAGCCCAGCCAGGGACTCCTTCAGGCGCAGGTCAGGAGTAGTATTAACACTTTTGCAGTTACCCTTAGCAACCAAACTGTTTTTCAGACACGGAGCGTCATGCCTGTTCTCCTCAATGCTCATGCAGATTCCTTGGGTCTTGGTGTGCTAACTGACCTGCAGTTTGAGGATGAGGGGGCTGCAAGGCCAGGAAAAGCCAGAGTGTCAACGCCTCAGCAAGCCAGTCAAACTGTCAGGATGTTATGTAGCCTCACCTCAGACCCACAATTGGTAAGTCTCAACAGGTTCCAGTCAGCTTTTAACTCTATTTAACTGCAAGGAACACTTGTGTTTCAGTTCACCTGTCTTACATTTTAGGTGCTGCAGTCCTTTTCAGCAATGAATATGAACCACTTTTAAGTAGACCGTACCCCGCCAGACCACTGTTGGCTTGTTTGTAAGTCGTGGCTTGACTTCCCCCAAGGCTTTGCTGTGTATGAACCAATCATTTTAATGTCTCCCGTACACAAGAGGTCAGTCAAACCTAATCTGGCAACCTTCATCGTAGTCTGTTTACATGGGACGTGTTTAAAAGAGGCCGTCACACCCAGAGCCTGGCATACTCTGTGATATAATTACTGTGAAGGATGTGTGTTCACAGTTCTGCAGGAGGCAGTTGGTTCTGGCTGAGCAGGAATAGTTTTGAAAAACTGAAAAATAGTATTTGTTTCATGATATCTGTAAATCCATATATGTGTTTGGATTTGATCTGCACAGGTATCACAAGAGTTCCTTGAACTGGCTTTCCAGCTGAGAGATCTGACTCTCTCTCAACTGAAGACACTTTGGCAAGAAGCGTCTTTCAAGTGCCGCAATGACTGGTCAGTATTTTCCTGTGTTTGATAATGGAGTGCCTTTTGGGTAGTCCTTCAGTTCTTTATCAGTCTGTCTCCAACACGACTGTTTAAGTTGCACATTTCCACACTCTGCATTATAATTGATGGAATATCTTGTGCTTAGCTACCAGTAAATTGGATTGAAGCTGAAAGGACTCTTATCTATGGATTATAATTAGAAAAAAACACAGACGACATGTCAACAAGTAAACAAAGGACAGTCAGACACAGATGACCTAACATGCTAGAGCAGGACAGGGTCCCCTCCGTAGTCCTTAGTATCATCTACCACAGAATATAGCAAATGCACCTTTATCATAGTGGACATTTTGACATAACATAATTAACAGTGGTCTCATTCCAATTAGGTGTGGCTGTCTTTCATATTGTGCACTCTGGCTCATTGCATGGCTTACTGGCACAACTAAATGCGATGGAAGCAACTTTAAAGAAAAAATACAACATGCAATTGTTTAGCTTAGCATAAAGACTTGAAACAGGGAGAAACAGCAAGTCAGGCTCTGTCCAAAGGTAACAAAATCCACAGAGCAGCACCTCTAAAGCTCACTAATTTACGTCATATGTATATATACAAAAACCAACCTGTAAAAACCATGTTGCTTTTTTTACCAAGCAGACTCTAGGAAGTTACTGCACCAAGCCAAGAAATAGTACTGCACAAAACCCCCCTGTAAAACCACAATGTCTTGTTTTTACACTGTGGTCTTTGTACAACAAATTAGATAAAATGTTTGAATTAGTGAGCTTTAGCTTTAGATTTTCCTACCTGTGGACAGAAACCTAGACAGCCTAGTCTGTTTCACTGTTTCACTATTTCCAGTCTTTGTGCTAAGCTAAGCTACATTTTAAAAACACATCAAAAGCAAATGAAAACAGCAAATCTAGAAGTCACTGTAATCTAAATGCTTTGTTACAATGTGTATTTTATAAAAAAAATCTTTATACTAAGCTAAGCTAACCAGCTGCTCGATGTAGCTTCATATTTACAGTGACATGAGTGTGGTATCGATCTTCTCATCTAAATCTCTGCAAGAAAGCAAAAAAGCATATCTCCCAAAATGTCACACTACTGATACTTTTTACAACACCACATTATATTGTATGACATAGGTTACATACAGACAGCACAGGTTGATTCTGTTGTTGATGAACTGTTTGGACAGGCAGCCTTTGTTGGATGCATTACCAGCCTGCAGATCTGAAAACTGCATCATACTACTGACTGACCTAATGAGGAACAAAGAGGTGGAGGAGGAGCAGGCTCACGCTTTCCTCACCACCATAGCCCTCATCCCTCATCCATCGCCACAGATCATCGACTCCATCAATGTAGGAACCTCTAGGTGACATTAATGATGACCTAAATCTCTCAGCAAAGCTACTTTCTCTATTCAGTCCTGAGATATGTTAGTCAGCAGAGATATCATATAAAAATGTGTAAGATAAGATGCTTCAGCTAATACTGTATCTGTGTCAGGTCTTAATGGAGGTCCCAGAGGTGCGGTCCAAAGCGCTGTTAGCTGGATCATCTTTGGTCTATCAGTTGTGCCAAAGGTCTCGAGCCTCCTGCAGTGAACTTCCTCAGGTACAGACCTTCGTAAAGACGCTCGAGGAAACCCTGCAGGGGGGCTGCGAAGGAGAACTACCCACTCAGAGAAATACAGTAGGTGCACTTCACATTACGTACTGACACTGAGCCTGGTGATAGATCTAACTGTCTAAAGCATGTATGTTTTGAAACAATTTTATATTAACAATGCCTAAAACGTATATATGTTGTCGCCCAACAGCTTTTTTATGCACTGAAATCAGTGGGAAACGCCGGCCTGTCTGCTCCAGCATTCGTACCTCGGCTAAACTGCATCATGCTTGGTCACTCAACTGCACTGGAGCTGAGACTTGCTGCCATCCAAGCATTCAGACGCCTTCCCTGCTCAGCTGATGTGAGTTGATTCTGAAATGAATACTTTCTGACTAAAAGTGAAATCATAATTTGCAACAATGACATCAGGAGACTTCTGTAACACATTCTGTTGCATATTATTTCTGTTGAATTAGTGGAAAAACAAAACTTAGCATGTAAGGAATTTTACTTAACTGTCAGTATCCTGTAAAAAGGCGCTGATCCCGAACCCATTAATTGATTATAAGCTGACCTTCCCCTTTAAGCGAAGGTTTAGTCACTCAAATGTAACTATAATAAGTCTTCATATCACAGAAGCGAACTTTCTAAGTGACATGATAATTGATTCATGATGAGTTGAGGTGGAGGTGAAGAGGTGAGCGGCAGTCTAACATCAGTGACTGACAACAGTTTCCTTCCTTCAGAGATCTGTGCTGTTGCAGCTGTACCGCTCCTCCCAGGAGGATCCCGAGGTCAGAATCGCTGCATACCAGCAACTCATGCGTTGCCCCGATCAGGGCGTGTTTGAAGTGGTGAAGACGACGCTGAGGAACGAGACCTCCGGCCAAGGTCTGATTGAAACCGCTTTGTAGATGGGAAGCCCAAAATAGCTTCTCCCTGTGAAAATGATTAGCAATTGTTATTACTGATGAACTAAATAAGTCTTCTGCTGGTCATGTTCACTCATTATAAATGGAATGAATGGTAAGGGGGAAAGAGGAAAAGGCAGGTGGTTCCGTTCCTATCGCATTCATCTTGTTCTGGTTGACATTATGAGCCTTTTGCTCTTCTGCTCCTCTAGTGGGCTCATATGTGTGGAGTCACCTGACTAATGTCCTGAGGAGCGAGGACCCCATGAAGCAGGCCCTGGTTGAGTCCCTGCCTGACGACATTATCAGCAGAGACTTTGAAGCTGAGTTTTTGAAATACTCCTCCTATTCAGACTACACTGTTTCATCAGGTAATGGTGGCTTCACTTCAGCTACAAGCAATCGGGATTAATGTCTGAATTTTCCACTAAAACACTAATATGCATATGCACACCAAAAAGAGATAAACTGAATCATTTGTACTGCGACTAAGCACATAAACAGAAGGTGATGGTGCATTTAAAGGTGCAGCGTGTGAGCAGCCCACAGCTCTGTTTCGTTTTTTTGTTTGTTTCAGGCATGGGAATAACAAATGTGGAAACGTCTTTGGTTTTCTCTCCCAAATCATTCCTACCAAGATCTGCCACTGCCAACCTGACGGCATATTTTCACGGCAGAGCCCACAACCTTCTGGAGGTGAGTTTGACATCCATTTGATTTTCATTCCTAAAAGTATATTAGAGTCATACCAAATTATGTTCAGCGCCTGCATTTTGTTTCCCGACACAGGTGGACGTTCACGTAGAAGATGCTGAACCACTTTTGAAGAACATTTTCGGTCACCAGACCCATGACTCTGACGGAGAGTTTGTGGCTGAAAGCCGAAAACAGTCCAAAGAGGCGAGGAGGACCAGAAGAAAAACAGATGATGGCCATAGAGGAGAAAGAGAAATGTGTTTATCCAGCACCAACAGTTATCTGGACCAGGCCAGGGCCATGGTGAGGTCACTGTGTTTGTTGTTATCATCTTTTTTGGCTGGTGTCTTAGGGGAGGTTAGTAGCCATTTACATTGCATTTTAGATTTTAGTCTTTTAGTCCAGTGGTTCCCAACCTGGGGGTCCTGACCCCATCCGGGGTCGACAACTGAATTTAAGGTTTTTTTTGGAAGTTTATATCTTTATTTATTTATTATAAAGCCCGCCTGCTTGGACTATTAAAATGTTTGTATGATACTGAAATTAAAATAAATTAATAAAAAAATCATAATACAGACATAGAATTGTGTTCCTAAAAATATGACACATCTGATACATTGCAATATCCACAGGAAATAGTCTATTCAGAATTGTTTGCAAATTGCTCTGTTCACTATTTAGGTTAATTGTTTTTTATGCAATGAATATAATGAAATATACAAGATCTGAAGACAAGAAAAGTTGCAAATTCTCACATTTGAGAAGCCGCAAACATCAAGTAAATCATCAAGTTTTTTGCTTAAAAAATGACTTAAACGATTAATCAAGAAATGACAATTCATTTTCTGCCAATCGACCAATTGATTAACTGACTAATATTTCCAGTTCCAGCATTTTAAGCAACGAGTAACAGGTGCAAAGACTGCCTCAGACAATCAGAGGAACAAGAAAGACAGCTGCTAAGATGAAACACAAAATTTACAATACAAGGTAGGATTCAGTCAGCGCCACGTGTTTTTGCTTTGTCTTTTCCAGTTGTTTGGGAGAAGGAGAACAGAGGAGAACAGGCCCAAGTGTTGGGTTGGTGTGAAGGTGTTTGGCAATGAGCTCAGCGTGTTTACATGTGAAGACCTCTACAATCAGATTAACCAGCTGTCGCTGAGCGTGGCAGGACTGGCTGTCAAACTGCTCAAGGTATATTGGAGGTGGACTTTGTCTGTCTATTCTCTGTCTGTTTGTCTTATTTTCATACACACTCAATCTGCCCTCCTTCCTTTTCGTGCTCCAGGGTCATGAGGTCCAGCTGAACCACAGGGCCGTGCTGATGACAGAGGAGCTGCTTTTACCGTCTCTGTCTGGTTTGCCCGTCAAACTGGGCATCAACATGACCTCCCTCCTTTCACTGCGCCTGAAGGGCAACGTCAACTACAGGGATACTTCTCACTTCTCCCTCACTGGATACATCAAGCCCAAGTACTCCAATATTACCACATTTAACAGCGGCTACAACTGTGACATTTGGCTACAAACTGTGCCCGGTAGAGTGTAACTCTGTAAGTCTTTTATTCTCAGTGCCTATGTGGGGCTGTCTGCCAGGATGGGGGTTGATGGTGCTTTGGGTCAGGCTGCAGTGGACTGGGTCTCAGAGCTGAGGAGCTCCACCAGTCTGGATGGCGGTGTCCAGCTGCAGGAGGGGCGGGATCTCAGAGTCACACTTAACACACCGGAGGACGTCATGGACATCATCTCTCTCAGGTAAGTGTGGGCATTTCAATTAATTACACCATCTCCAATCATCCATCTAACCCTCCGTATTGGTGAACATGTATGTTTACAAATTAATTTTTACTTAATTTAGTCAAAATCCTCAACTGTTTATAAGGATTAAGAGAGGGTTTATAATCATATTTTAGCCTCTTTACTACAGATCATGTAGGCTTATCAACTCTACTACCACACAAAATGTATGTAAATATGAACACAGTATGCACAGTGTTGATTATCATGTGCAGTACTTAAATTACTTATTATTGTTTAAAATATTTCTTGAAAAGTTCTTCACTATGTCTGTATATTTGCAGTGTACACTTTAGATTATCTTTCCAAATTTTACTCTCATTTTTTGTACACTGTTTTTAATCAAGTTTAGCAAGAATCTTGGAACGACAAGTGCAACGTTGAATTGAAACTAAACAGAACATAGTGTCTGTTAGTTCCTGTTAATAATGAGATGTTTTGAATAATGGTTTCCTGAAAACAGTGAGTGTAATGTTTGTGCTCACCAGCTCCAGAGTGTTTCAACTCAGTGGGGACCACAGGGAGGAGATGAAGGTGCCAAAGAGTCGAGTCCAGAGGACCACCTGCACCCCAAAGACATGTATGTCCTCACACTCTGTGTATGGCGTTATACATGATACATAGAAGTTGTTGGACAGTTTGTAGCAGATTGAAATATAAAAATGTACCCTTTTGAATTGTTACTGGCGATGGACTTTTTAAAAATACCACACACGTTGCCTTTTTATAGCTTGTGCATTGCTTTTTTAGAACTTTTTTAGTCTATATCTGTTCCATTGGTTATGTAATTTAACTATGCCTATTATATTATATATAACATTTAACTTGTATATTACTTTGCATCCATCTGAGTAACTTTGGCTCCTCTGTTTAGCCATTATTACATTATTACTTGTGCCCTGTCTTTCCAAATGTGGATTGAACCATTTCACACAGTACTTTTTAGTTTTGTTGAATTGTTATTATGGGCTAATACTGGGCTGCCAGTATTTCCAGCCCATATTTGGCCACCATATAACTGTTTTCATTGTACCTGTGAAGGCTGCATGCACTGTGTTTTTCAGGGGTGGGGAGGGTGCTGTAAATGTGTGTGTATGCTTGAGTGTGAGTGTAAAGACTGGATTTTAAAAGTGTGATGAAGAAAGACAATTTGATTCTGTTTCCTTCTCTGATCTGGCTGAAAATCATAGAATTATGCATCAAAACATTTATCTTAAAGTCAGCTGTGATTGTTTGATTGATTGGTTGACTTTCTGCAATGATCACATTATAATAGTTCGATTCTTTACCAAAACACTGATCTCTGCTCCCTCACAGGGTCCAAGATGGTCGGCTGGCAGCTGTGCTCCAATGCCTCTTACCCATTACCTGCCACAGGTCTTTCTCTTCCCCCTCCAGGACCAGTCCACCTCTCCCTCAGGCTGCTGAAGCTGGACAGAGGCCTCCATTACTACCTGCTGGAGGCTGCCTACTCACTGCTCCCTCAGGTGCAACGAAATACAAAGATCGACTGATGAGTTTCATCTTTAGTTCAGTATTACCGTGTGTGAGATAAACATGACCATAATATAGTGTAAAGGGTCTTCAAGGGCTTTAAAGAGCAGGACTGTAGACTTGTGTGTGTGATCTCTTTATCCAGTCTCACAGTGGGTAACGCCCAACGTTGTCCCTGCTTATGTTTCAGGGACGCACCTGGTTCCCCAGAGAGGCCTCCATCCACCTCCTCCTGGCCACACCTCAGTCCTCCATCCCCAGGGACATGTCTCTAGACCTGACCTTCAACCCTCAGAGACTGCTGCTGAGGATCAGCCATCCTCTGAAAACCATCCACATACAAGGTTGGTCACAGAGGAACGCCATAGCAAAAGAAAAAACCTGGCTTCTGTTTGGGCTTAATGCTGAAAATGTGCTGTTTTCTCAGGGCAACTTGAACAAGAGAGGAACATAAAGTCAGGGAAGCTAGAGCTGTTGATTGACGGTGTTCATTATTATATCATGGTAAGTATTGAGATTTTTCTGTTGGATAGATTTAATCTTTAAATGATTTCCCAGTCATGAAAGATGTTAATTCGTCTGTCATGTTTAGGGTTTGGTCGATACTCAGACCCTCCTGTCAGAGCAGAGAACGCGCTATCACCTTGAAGCCAAAATGGCCGCTAATGGACATCCCATGATCCTCTCTGCTAATGTTACTCGTGGATTGGGCAGGAAGACCAGCTTCTCTGCCACTGTGAAAAATGTGTTCAAAGAAACTGCATCACTGTCCGGTATCCAACCGACACGACCAAACAATATGCATTTATTATCTCGAAAAGTTTTACATTCAACATTTAAATGTTGCTGTATTCATCATTACCCACATCAGTGGCCCTGGAGCGCAGGCGGGATGGCAGCAGCAGGCAGTACTCTGTGGAGGCGGAGCTCCTGTTGCCCGGTGTGGTCGGCACCAGGATGCTGGGGCTGATGGAGCAGAAGGGCTCACTGTGGAGCTCCGCGCTCAGGCTCAAATATGGTCTGGGAGGTGAGTGACTGAAAAAACAGACAGCGAAAAGTTTTGATGCCACTCGACAGTTTAAGCTGCTGCCAATAGGAGGAGACTCTAACAAAAACTTGCCATTTAGAGATGCCAATTAGCAAAATTGCTCCTGTTTACGTTTGAAGAAATGGAGCAGTTCCCCAGCAAATGTCTCATCGTCAGGGAGAATATGTAGTCAGTTTGTCCTGACCTTTGACCCCCACCCAGGTGACGCCCGGCACCTGCGTCAGGAGTGCCACACGTCTCAGAGACTAAGGAGCGAGAGGGACTCAAACCTCACGTACATCATGAGAGCAGATCATGAATTTTACTGCTCCAACACGGCTCCCATCAACCACAAGGTAACTGGAGACATGAACCCACAGGATCACACGGAAAAAGCTGTTAATATGAATCTTTATCTAACACTTGTCAGATTCAGTTGTTTGGTTCTGTCTTGTATGCATGCCAGCGCTGCTAATTTCCAGCTTTAGGGAACTGAACAGCAGAGGTTCTTTCTGTTGTAAAGAGCTCTTTGGTTTCTCTTTTCTGTGCATCCGCAGATCCACCTCAGGCACGAGGAAAGCCCCCGCCACATTAAATCAGCCCTGGACATGAGCTACGGCAAACACTGGGATGAGATTAACAACAAACGCACACTTCTTCTGAGCCAGTCCTTCAAAAACCAATCCACACAAAATCACACCAGCTACACACTGGAGGTAAACAGGCCTGCGTCTGTGGTGGTCGGTCCTCTCTGGCTGGAGTACTTCTGTTATTCTATTAGACTGAAGAAGCTTTTTCATTCAAACCAACACATCCACAAAAAGACATTTATGAATGTATCGCCTGCTGTGAGATAATCTTTGTATTTGCATTTTCTAAGCATTAAATGTTTTCCCAGTTCAGTCTCCATGTGCCAGAGAAGAATTTAAACTACAGGACTCAACTTCTGCACTCTCACCTGAGACAGCTCGGGTCTGAGAGCAGCACTCACCTCAAAATCAACTACAACAACCTGATGCCTCTGGTGGCTGGATTACACTGGAAAAGCCCTCCCAAAGACACCCTGCAGAAAAAATGGGAAGGTGAAACACGTTTTAATGCCCCATACACGTTTTGTTTGCATTAATCTTGCATTCATTTTTAAGTTTTATTGGAGTTAATACCTGCAGTGAGGCACTGGTCAGCATCACATCTTTCTCATCGTTGTCCAGGCACATTTAACATGGACACACCGTGGCTGTACATCTACACTGCCCACAAATTGAGCCAGCACCAGCGCCACACACTCCAGCTCACCTCAGAGCTGACAGCCAGCAAGTGGCTGACCATCCGCAACCTCCTCCTGGAGGGTTTGTACAGGGACAGGGGCAGGGAGAAGGAGGCCCGGCTGAAGCTCTACACACCAGCTGTCACCTACATCCAAGTAAGGAGAGAAGGGGCTGCTTCATATTTAAATTCCATTTTAGAATAGAAAAATTATCAAGATAACATCATGTCGTGTGATAACTTGGAAAGGTATACGACCAAATTTTTAAATGCACATGCCTTCTGCCCCTCCAACTCCTCCGTCCCTCCACAGGCAGGAGGGTGGGGCGTGCTGGGGAAGCGAAGTGTGAAGGCCTCTGCCTCCTTGAGCTCGTTGTGGACTCTACCCTTGGGAGGAGACATCTCTCTGGAGGCCTCTAAATTCAGCCACACCCTGCAGATGGCCTCCACCTACGGCAAGCACAACGTCAGCCTCGCTGCTACCCTAAACACTGTGGATAAGGTGGGTGGCGACACTCTGTGGGAGACTGGGTGCGTTAACTTAGATGCTTTTAGCAAATTATAGGATGAAGTTGTCATTTTGTGTTATTTATCTCATCTCTGATGTTCCAACAATCTTTGACTATCTACTACTTTCTTTAAGAATTTGAAAAAGAGGCAAGCAATACTGAAGATGACCTTCTCGAAGCCGAAGAGTCCGGCCACTGAACTGGAGTTCGAGGGAGTCGTGGAGGAGCTGAGGAAGGACAAGAAGATGTATCAGAAAACAGCGATGCTCCAGCTCAGGTCTGTGCCTCAATCTGACTGACTGGTAATGAATCTGATGTATTTCAGGATGGTTGTGATTTCATAACAAAACAAACAGTGGCAGCGAGAACATTGCTGACTTTAATAGCAACACCCTGTCGCACAGACAGCCCTTCCAGAGCTTTCCTCAGACTCTCCTCCTGCGGGAGACTTTCACCGTCGACCTCCTCAAAGGCCTCTACGTCCTGGAGTCGAAAGCTGGTCTCCATGGCAACAGAGAGGTCATCCACACCCTCACCCTCGGCTACCAACCACCGAGCCCTTTTGTACGTTTAGTGCAAGTTAATTTATTAATAATAAAACAATTTCTGTATTCTGGGATTTTTATTTTTTGTGGCTCTCCTCGTGTTTAGGTTTGTTCTGCACTGATCCATCCATTCAGCTCTGACATTGTTCCCTCTGACTCAGAAATCTGTGTGACCATAACCAGCAACCAGGTAAACTGCCAGCCTTCCAAACTCAAAACACTGACTTAAAAGACACATTAATTTCAATTGAACCCAAACTGTAAGCTAATGTTAGCTTTTTTTTCAACTCTTAAATTATAGCCTATGGCTCAATGTTTCTAAAGATATTAAACATGTAAATTACAAACTGAAAACCTGCAGAGTTTCATGAGAATCTAATGTAATGTCAGAGCCATTGAATCATATGTTGGGTTTTAATATTTCATTCAGTGTAAGTGTGACCTAACTTGAAATACTTGTTGGTGTTGATGTCAAAACATGTAGAAAATGCACCATCTAACTTCTATACTGTAGGTGGATAATCTAGGGAAATATTTTATATTTGGCACACTCCTTTTCAGACCCAGAAAGACATACAAGGGAGGTTACGTGTCGGTAGCAAGGAGAAACTGACTTTCTTCGGACAGGTTCAGTTGAACCCTTTGCACTCAAGTCACCAAGCGATAAAAGTTAGAGCTAACTTCACCCATCAGCTCCAGGTAAACCTGCTTCTCTGCAAAACAATTGAAAACTGTACATTTCCACATTTCTGTTGTGCAAAGTACTGATTTGTGTGATGCATGGTGATTGCAGTCTGCAGTGTCATAAGTGATGTAAGTCCACTTGCAACAGTGTACAGTGTAGTTTACAGTAGAAAAAGCCAAATGTGTGACCAGTTCACTGTTATTGCTGTTACAGCTGCAGCTCCCCTCCTACGCTATAATGGAAGGAAATGTATGTTGGAACCCCAAAAACAACACTGAGTTTGATTATCAGGCCAGAGGGAAACTGAGAATAGAGCGACAGGAGTGCCAAGTGAGTAAAACCAACTCAGCATTTTAATTATTGCATGTTTAATTTGTAGCATTTCTGATGAATTTTTGGTGCCATGGTTCTTTTTTCTTTTTAGCTTTCTGTACAGCTCAACAGAACGTCAGACAGAGTCGCTCTTTATTCCTCTCTCAGTCATCCCTTCAAATCAAAGATTCCCAGAACATTAGAGGTGGGCAGCGTCTGTGTTTTGTCACATTACTTCTTTCAGTGATCCCAAAAAAGTTTCTCAAGTTTTTAAAGTCTTACAACAATTTCAAGTTATGGAAAATGTTGCAAATAATAACGTCGTCTGTCTTTTAGCATCTTAGCTATCTTATCATTTTGCTGTTTTTCATGTTAAGGTGAAGGCCACTGCAGATGTTTCTACAGTGTCTGGTAGAGGAAGTAGCTCAGTACATGTGAGGGCTGATGGGAAGGACAGGGTGAAGCTGGGCGCCCAGATGTCCCACTCCCTCCAGAGGGGGGACAGATCTGTGGGACTGAGGGTGAACTTATCCCAGAGCCTGCTGCCTTCTGCCACTGACCTGCATGTAAGCATGGCCGCCAACATGTCCTCGGACAGGTGCGTACATCTACCTGTATTTTAACACACCTCATCAGATATGCATTGGCAATCATATATACAATGTTGAATGTCTCTTTATGGACTTTTGAAGTAATTGCATGACTGTTTCCCGTGTCTCCCCCAGTGTGTCTCTACATGGCTCCTTTACACAGGGACATGAGGCCCTGCTGGCCCAGGTCAAAGGGTCTCTAAAAAACACCCGGGGTCTCCAGCTGGCTGTGTCCGGCGACCTGAGGCACTCCGTGGCCAACCTCGCCATTTTGCCTCCAGTCCTGGGGTTGGATGGGGCGCTGGGACAGTCTGACGCCCTCATTGAAGGTAGAGGTTCATTTGAAAATACTAATTATAGTAATTTTATATGGCATGGCATGACTCATTTAGTTTGGACTTGCAGCTGTCTTTACCTGACAGTCACTTTCACTTAATATAACTGTAGGACAGTTGAGAGTTAGAGTGATGGAGACCTTGTACAGTGTGGAGCTGAGACATCAGAAGGATCCCGGAGATTCTTTGGACAGGGAAGATGAAGAGAGCATTATGGGAAAGAAACTCCATGTGGCCCGTGATTGGCTGTGTGTTTGGTTGGGGGCGGAGCATTTGTGTGTGAATGTGAGCCACCGACTGGGTGATCGAGGTACAGGTGAGGTCTACACCCGGCTATCTCACTCCTTCCACCTGCTCAACGCCACAGGTAATCATTACTTCATACGTAACATGTTTTATAATTTATACATTAGAATCTCTCCTAGTCTCTTCGTCTTCTGGATCCAGGTGTGCCTGCCAGCGGTAGTGCTCAAGTGAGGTGGGCCCAGGATGGCGGTCAACTGTCAGCCCTGGCAGAGCTGCAGGCTGGACCTGAACATCTAAAAGCTGAGTTTAATGGAGGCAAGACAGAGCAGGTTATCCCACGATGGGAGTACTTCTCCAGGCTGCAGCATCAAGTCAAAGCCCTGCTGAAGAGAGGCGTATCAAGCTCCATACAAGCCAAAGCACATTACCAGGTGCAGGACTATCATTTATTTTTCTAAAGTTCATATTTCATTAAGGACCTCAAATCCTCAAATGCATCAATGTGTTATTTTTCTCAGAATATAAGCACATGCCTGTTTGCCTTTCCTGTATTTTTTATGTTTTTCTTCCCACTGTTAGTTAGAAACAGACGGACTGGACACAGGTTTGGTCCTTCACATGGAAGATGAGAGAATGGCTGACATCTTTTTTAATGTTGGATCAAAAAACAGCTCTGCTATATTGGCAGTGTCTCTATGGCAGCAGACGAAGCTGCTCCAGGGAATCATACCCACCTCTTTACAGGTACATTTTACATAATTTAAGTTCATTTGCAGATTTCTGCCTGTGACTGAAAATTAGAACTTTGACGGTGTCTTTAGTCATCGTTACCCATGATATTTACGTAGTTGTGGAGCAGCAGTCTTTAGTACATTGAATTATCAGTTAATCCATAGGACCTACATCACTGGTGGAAAGATCTGTAAAGCTGTGTGTCACCAGCATAACTATGATAACAAATATTGCTCTCTGAAATAATGTCCAAATGGAGGAATATAAAATTTGAATAAAAAAACTGAAACAAAAATATTTGTGCCCTCCATGTAGGACCTAAACCAGTTCTAGGACTAGTTCGACATTTGGAAAATACGGCTAATTAGGAAGCTTTAGATGTGCTGGTATTTTGTTACCTTTGAACAGAGCCAGGCTAGCTGTTTCCCTTTGTTTCCAGTCTTAATGTAAGCTAAGCTAACCGGCTGCTGGCTGTAGCTTCATATTTACCACACAGACATGAGAGTGGTATAAATCTTGTCATCTAACTCACTACAAGAAAGAGAATAAGCGCATTTCCTAAAATGTCAAAATGTTCCTTTGAAGAAGTTGACCCTCTATTCCAGCCTGTCCAACAGCACACCATGATCAGTGTATCAAATGAAGCACTAAGAATAAAACATTAAACATGTGTTGTTTCATAATAAGGACTCAGATTAGCATGTTGGTGTACCACAAACTTTTGTGTGGCTGGTCTAAAGTTCAGTGATTCAGTAAATTCTTCGATCTCCTCCTTCAGTTTCTCCTTTGAAAAACAAACTTTACCAACAGGGGGTTTTGTTTTCACAGATGAACTGCACAGGGGACGCCTCCGCAGACCGGCTCTCAGCCCAGTGCTATGGAAATGTGGCGGGTCGCCCTGTGGAGGTACGAGCCTTTCGCTCCTATAGACCACACAACAGGCTCTGCTATGGCCTGTCGCTCGCTCACTTTAGCCTCAGTGCTCAAGCCAAAAGCTGTTACAGCTCCAATGGCCAGAAGGAACTCAGTGCTAACCTCACTCATTCTTCAGTGCTAGTGCTGACATATCTTGGCGTGCCCACTAAATCTAGTCTCAGGCTGCTGCTCCGGCCTGGGCCTCAGAGGTGGGCCCTAGGGACTGGGTTGGTTGTTGGCCCTTGGAAAATGGACCTGAATGTGGGACTGAGGTTGGAGCAGCCTGGGCTATATGGGTGGCACGGGCGGCTTAAGTTTGGGACCCGAAGTGTTACACACAAGGCAGAGATGACGGGTCGGATGAGGTTGGAAAGCTGGTGTCACATCTGGGCAGATGTCAGTGTAGCATGGGACTCCATCACCTCAAGTCTGTTGGTGTCTGTCCGGTGTAAAGGGGTGGGGAGGCTGGTGTGGGTGAAGGTTAGGAGAGTTGAGGGAGGTGTGCCACATAAAACCTCTTTAACTGTACATGGACAAGTAGGGAAAGATGGACTCAAAGGTTCTTTGGGTTTAGAAAATGAGCATGACACCTTTCAGTGCCTCTTGTCTGCACTGCTGAAGGACCAAAAGGCTGAAGTCGGCTGGATCGTCCAGCATCACTGGGCCTCTCTTGCTCCCATCATCCCAAACAGAGTAGACCTCCAGGGGTCAGGTCAGCTCAGTGATACCTCCCTCTCTGGAAGTGCTCGAGTCTCTTTCAACGCCCGCTCTGCTCAGATCGACATGACTGCTGCCTGGGAGCCCTCCACCTCCTTGAGGGTCACGATTCAGCAAAACCAGGCCACCACTGGTGTACCAGGGGAGCTCACTGTTAGCATGTTGACCACGGCTAGCCAAGCTGAATTGGTAGTGGAAAGTGATGCGTGCTCCATGCTTCTCCTGGCAAATCAACGCAGAGGAGGGGCGGACAGGAGGACCAGCTGGAATGTTTTTGTCCATCAGCGATGTGTCTTACTGAAGGTTAGAGAGGAAACAAGACAAAGTGCCAGGAAACTTGTTTCCCAGCAGAAGGAAAGCAAAAGAAACATCTTCACCTTGGAGATGACTCTTGTCCTTCCATCATAGTACAAGTTGCATTGATAACACCAATACTGCATGAAAAAGTATCCACAAGACCACAGTTGAAATGAACATTGGCCTCCTAATGCTAATGGATTTTAGCTACACTAGTGGCATGGCTTTAAGGATGGCAATGTCTGTATGTCCACCACTTTGGTCCAGACTGAAACATCTCAATAACTGTTGGAGGGATTGCCATGGATTCTGGTACAGACATTCATGTTCCCTACAGGATTAATTGTAAAAACGTTGGTGAGCCGTTAACTTTTCATCTGGCACCATCATCAGGTCAAAATGTGTCCAGTACTTTGGTTTATAACTAACTAATAATATGCTAAACTAATGACATTCCCATCAGCAAATGTTAGCATTCACCGCCTCACAGAGCAGCTAAAAGTTAAGACGACATTTTCCATGAACCAAGTTACTTGCCACACTGTGCCAGCTCAGAATAAAGTTCTACAATATTAAACCCTTTTGCACTTCATATAAAATGTAATGCAGTGAAGTAGAGGCTGTCAATCCTTTCAGCAATGGTCTTGTTAGTGTGTTTCAGTATATTTGTATTAAATAGGTGTATTTATGAATTATTAATGTTGAAAAGCGACATACCTGTAGCAGCACAACTTTATATAGTGGGTACTTGTATCTAATTTCTTTGGAAGGAGTGAAGAATAGTTCCGGTTTTCACCTTTCTTTTTTTCCTTTTTTCTCCATAGACTCTCCTGCCGTCACAGACTTCAGCCAACATCTCCATCACCCGTTCTGGCTGCTCTACAAATCTCAGAACCGTTCTCCAGGCTGAGGGGGAACAGAAAGGCAGCCTTAGTCTCCATGTAACTTGTCACCCCCACCTTAGTTTGAAAGCGTCTGTACAGCACTCTATAGAGGCAATACAGATGCAGGGATTTCCTACCCACGGAGCATTAATCCTGAATGTTTCAACGGCACGTCTGCCTGGTGTGGAGGTTGGCCTGGAGGTGGGACGTTGTTATTTCAGGGGTAATTTGGGGAAAACTGAGGCTTCACAGAGAGAGGAGGAGCAGGATTCCTATGCTGTAAATGTGACCAACTACTGCCCTGCTCTACAGGTAAGAACATCTATCGGTTCTGTGTTATACTGCACGTAGAAACTTGAATAAACTAATATGTTTAAGTTGTAAATATTACTGTTACCTCTAACTGTGACAATACATGGTCATGTCTTTCATCACAGTTAGAAGACGTTTCCTACATGATTCACCCCTGTCCATGTTAACAAAGCCTCCCTTGAACTACAGTTTCCAGCCCATTAGAAGGTCAAGCTACAGCTCATTTATCATAGCAGCAGAGCAGAGCAACGCAATGATGATACAGCTGCTAGGCTAGATTCCTCTCACCCCCATTTGTAGAGGTTTTTGTACAATTGACAAAACTCTCCATAAAGATGTAGCATTGTTCTATATATGAATGTGTTAACAGATTAAACACTTTATTCCCAAATGCTGCAGTGGAAATACAGATTAACATCCTCCACTTATGTCTGTGTCATAGGGAATGGTCCTCCCAGTGTCCCTAACTCTTCAGGGCCTCCTGTCAGTCGCCCCCTGCCAGATTACCATGACCTCCTCCCTGAGGGCAGACAACCAGGACCTCTCCCTAGAGCTGAGTCAGTCCTGCAGGCCTCTACATCTCTCCGGGACCCTCACACACTCCTTCCATGGGCTGAGGAGCCACAGTGTGCCCCAGATGATCACCGTGGAGGCTACTGCTCCTGGAGGCCCCGAGCAGGCTGGAGACCTGTTCATTAAAGCTGGGACATGTTCCATTAGAGCCAATAGAGTCATAGAGGCCAAAGGAAGGACACAGTGGCTCTGGGCTCTGGAATCAAAGTGCCCAATGTTACAGGTACTGTAGATTTCTGTGGTGGGTTACTAAAGTCAACATAGTTTAAACTGTGTATCTGCCCATGTGTCCATTACATGAATAATTTGGGATTTTTTTAGACCAAACTACTCGTTATTGATTGCCTATGGAAGGTGCTACAATAATCCTTTTTCGCTGAAGATGTTTAGACATAAGGGTTGACAAAATGTGAAAGTATGATGCATCTTTACAGATCATCAGGCCAGTATGCTGATGATGACACAGCTTTATTTAGTCTTATAGAAGAGCCCCACTTAGTCTTTTACACTGACAGAAAAGGAAAAACCGCTCATACAGCCTACAGTGACAAATGGTCATCCCCTTGCTCCAAAAGTAATAGAGCTAGGGACCTAAAAGACCATTTTGATGGTGAGATAATGCATCATTAGTTAGGATACTAATTGGTGCAAGAGGTGTTAGCACTATATGTCATTTGATTTAGTGGATCCATTGAGATAAACTCTGTTAATAACCCAAAAATCAGACTCTAACAAGGTCCCAATGTTTACAATTTTACTTTTATCATGCAACAAAAATAAAGTTATGCTCAGTTCCTCCTGTGTGGATTACCCAAAACCATACATAGAATAACCTCCTGCTTTATCTTAATCATTGTGTTACACTGAAGGATACACTATGCATATATGCACATATACATTGTTATATTTAACTCAAACCTTCCCCTGGGCTTAGAGTATCTCACACACCCTCAAATATTAAATTCTGATCTTTATTCTTTCCAGTATTTCTTTCAAGAAGCCTTTCAGTGTTTGTGGAAGATGTATGTATCGTATTTATTAGTTTTGCTACCTCTACCAGTCATAATGACGTTGGTGTGTCCATGTCAGGCTCATTTGAATGGCTCAGTGTGGCAGGACCCTCAGGGTATTTGGACAGCCACGGTGGACACTGATCTGGAGGGCAAAAGGGGTTTCCTGAGGCTGATTGCAAGGGCCTGGCCAGAGCTGAGTGTGGAGGGCGAGCTCAGTCACAACCTTCCTGCTCTCAAAGGTGTACCGCAGCACAGCAGGCTGAGAGTAACCGGTAGGGCCGGAAAACAACGATACGACACCGAAGCCCTGATTCAGATGGAGGAGTGTGTTGTCAGAGCCAGTGGAGTTGTGGTGTCACAGCCAGGCCTGCAGGGGTCGCTGGTGTATCACAACAACTGCACAGTGATTCGGGTAGAGTAAACACACAATTGATAATGAATTGTTTCATTCATGATTCATGAAAGCTACGATAACTTTACTCGGTCACTTCTGATCATGTTTGCAGGAGTGGGGTAGTCCGGACAGGATGCAGTCCTCCGGGTTGTTGCTTGTCTTCCCAACTTTTGCTGAATCTCAGGTCTCCATGGCGATAGATGATAGAGAGTTACAGGCATCACTGGCTCTTAAGAAGACTAAGGTGTGGAAATACATGAAAACATTTGCGAGTTTACGTTTGTTACATTTAAAAAATGTAAATTATCTGATTGAAAGATGAGCCTTAATCTATCTATTTTCAGAGACGAAGGATGTGGAGCCATGTATCATAAATCACTGTTGTTGTTTTTTCAGGATAAAAACGAAGCGTCGCTTAATCTAAACCACTCTGTGCCCCTGTTGAAGAAACTTGGCCTCCCTGCTAATGCTGCAGTAACAATGAATTCTGGGAGTCATGGCAATGGCTCGTACTATTACCTGCTACACAGCAGCGCAGGAAATCAAAAGGTAGGAGGCAGCATTAGCGCTCTGTGAAACAGTTTCTTGTTGTTTGATAAAATGCTTTTTCAAACGACACAAGCCTGACGTCCAGGACCATCATAATAAACAGTATATGTATTTTTAACCCTAACCCCAGCTGACAAGTCATTTTTGCTAGCCGAATAAATCCAGACAGAAGCACAGAGAAGAAATCTATTTATATCTATCTGGTGATCTGGTCCTTTAGAGGAAACCAGATGGCAGAGTGTTCCCAAAATGTGCATGCTTTGTTCATAATTTCTGTATAACAGCTGCTGCAGCTGATATTCTGGATGCTTTGCAGATAACTCAAGAGATGACAGTGTCAAAGGTGTCTGAAACTGTCAGAGTGAAGAGTCACTTTAGACACACAGTCAACTATCTGAAGAAACTGGGAGTTCCTGCAAACAACAGCATACAGGTCAGAAACTCAGACAGATTTAACCACCAAGAAGTGACTTGACTGACTTAAAACTGCTCACTTGATGAAGATGTACAATCTCCCACATGATTAATATCACAGTGACTGTGTGTGTAGGTAGAGCTCAGTTCTCCTGAGGGGAAGGCCTTGACCTTACAGTCCCAGTTTGGAGGTCAGCAGGCTGGATTGAGACTTAAGATGAAATGTCTCCCAATGACCAAAGAGATAAGAGGAACCATGTGGCACAGCTGGTCATGGCTACAGGGCCGTGGAGTGCCACTTAATATAGAGGTAATACACAAGTATTGTTCTTTTTGTTCTTTACATTATTTTGGTTTATTGAACTGGTATTTGTGAATAAATGAAAACAAACACCTCTCTTATGATTTTCTTCTCCAAGGGCCTTTGCTCCATTCAGGGAGCCTTTTCTCAGCTCCGGTCCAGGGCTCAGCTCACTGTGGACGGACACAAGCTGTTCGCCTCGGGCTTGAATGTCAGTGTCGCTGCTGGACGTCTGGCCCTGCTGCTGTCCTACTCTCCACCAGCTTCTAATCAAACAGGGACACAGCCCAGTCTGGACACTACTCTGACTGCTCAGTTCAAAGGTCAGATTGTATTAACATTACAAACATAATTTCATGTGTGTGTGCTGCAGCCCCCTTTTGATGTTGTTTCCTGAAATTTGGGATGTTTCTGCCGATGTTTCTCAGCACATTTTGAAGGTTCTTCATAATTTCTTCAATCAGCAACACTTCCATTCATATTTTCCCTTTCTGTTTCATCATGAGACAGACAATTCAAGCACAGTATCAAAGACTGACTAGCAGGTGTCATCATTTGCCTTCAGAAATTAATTATGAGCAATGGATCATTTCAACAATCAAGTCAATGGTTTTTAAAGCTTAATTTCCATGAAAAGTCATGGATATTTCATTTTTGAAATGCAGAGTTTTCTTGAACAAGACATCCTTTAAACAATTTTTATTCTCACGACAGGTATGAGGGGCTATTTTAAGTATTATGGCGTCAACCTTTAGCAACAGTACTGATCCTCTCTGCAGGTCCTCTGCGGAGCGCCTCAGTGGACATTCACTGTCATGATTGGAGAGTCCGTGTGGTGGGGGACGTAGGAGGCTGGGGGGCACATGGAGGGTCCAAGGAGGCAAGAGTCACACTAAAACACACCGTACAGGGACAAACTGGCCCGGCCTTACAGGTGAGGATAACGTTCACTCAAAATTCCCACAGCTTTGCTCTCCTGTGCTAACCCTGTCTGTGACTGTTGATGTAGGTGGAGGCCTGGGGAAGACTTACTGACTCACAGCTGAGGTGCTCCGTAGCTGTGAACCCTGAACTCAGCTCCTCTCTGGCCCTCATCATCCAGGGACACCATCTGCCTCATAGGTACTGTTACCACAGAAACCACATCAGTCACTCTGCCTCAGTGTTTATAACCAAAACACATGACAGAACTTCTGAAAATTAAATACTAATACTACTAAATACTAAATACCAAATGTCTCCTGTCAATCAAACGCATGCTCACACATACTTTAAGTGACAGATGTTCTTTTGTCCAGCAAGGACCTGATGGTGAAGGTGGTCCAGAATATTCCCAGGATGTTGGTTTACCTGCCTTCTCAGCTCAATGTCCGCTCTCAGGTGGGATCTTACTCTCAAAGCCACTCTTATTAAATCATTTTAAAATGAGAACGAAACAACATGCTCTGCAAGATCTATCAGGTATGATTTAGAGTCGGTCCTGGTCCCCTTGGAATTACACTTGTTATGCTGTTGTTATGTTAATCTTTTATATACCTTTGCACTAGGTAGGAGTGTTATTGACATATCATGTCGCCGCCTCTCTTCCCTCTCTAGCTGAACCAGTCTCAGTCCAGCGTGGCAGGTTTGGTGGAGGTGTTGTCTGGCAGGAGGAGGCTGTGGGCTCTGGGGGAACTGGCAGCTATAGAGAGTGGATACAGACAGGCTCTAGAGCTCAAACACTCATACCCGCAGGTATTTCTGAGCTCAAATATCTCTTGATTAGGAATATATATACTATGTAGAAGTACACTTGATCGATCTATTGTTCTGCAGTTGAAGCCGCTCCCCAGGACTGTCGCAGTGAGGACGGTATATGAGGCCCGGAACTGGAGCTACCAAGTCCAACATGGAGCTGTGTGGGGCAATCAGGAGTTCAGCTTGTCTGGTCTCTACTCTGCACCTCCAGCACTGGAGATGGGGAACCAGACCCTGAAGGGTAAACCACTGCGTGTTTGTCCATTTCCATCACATCCAATGGGATGCTACATCAGGGCTAAAAGTAGATAAAACATGCAGCTATTGATGAGTGACCACCTACAGTAAGACTTTGGCTGACTACAGATTGTGGATGTCTTTCTCATGTCCTTGCCTTCAGTTCAGATCAACTGCATTCCCCGTTGGACTAGTTTGGAGGCGACACTGGAGCGCTCCTTACAGGGCCGACTGGACAGCGTTTTACTGGGCTGGACGAGGCATGGCCGACTGGAGCAGGTACAGGTCATACTGTACCCTGAAAATGTGAAGGGCTTCATTCCAACAAATCCCCTTTTTTTGTCTCTTTGAATATGAAGTTGTCATTCATTGTGAAAACATAATGAACAGGAGTGCCAGGAATCCAGTTCTTTATTTGACAATGTATGACATTTAATGGAGACAAAATTCTCAGTGAGCATCCGTTTGGGTTTCTGTTCCGCTTTCTGCGATCACAAACTGTGGTTTGTTCATCTGAAGGTCAGAGCTCTGAGCTCGTGGAGTCGATCAGAGGAGGTGAATGAGACCAAGATGGAGCTGAAACAGCCCT
Organism: Enoplosus armatus; assembly: GCF_043641665.1. NCBI lineage: Eukaryota > Metazoa > Chordata > Actinopteri > Centrarchiformes > Enoplosidae > Enoplosus > Enoplosus armatus. The sequence goes on from NC_092193.1 coordinate 16,951,456, forward strand.
TCTCCTCCTCGCTCAGCCAGATGTCCCTTCACACGCTGTCACACAGCTCACAGAGGGAACAACGCAGCAGCCACCAGGTAGGCTGCCACACTTTCCCCTGTTCATTTTACACTACTGAAATATAAATGACCTCAGCTAGTCTTGCCTTTTTTGTCATTTGCCACATTTGTCAAAACTAAAGCTCACGTTGTCAAAACATTAGAAACCGCCTTCATCACCGTTTCACAGGTTCTAATGTTGAAACCTTTTCAAGCATAAATCATTAATTAATCATTATTTCACTTAAAATATTCCTTACAACTTATAAGTATATATTTATTCAGAGATTCTTGTGTGGAGTTTTACTATATGTTTATTTATGTACTTATTTTTATTGTACATGCAGACCCATTTGTCATGGGACAGTGCGGTTCCTGTCAACATCTCCCTCAGCCTGACCAAACAGTGGCAGAACAACTCCAGCAGGGGGCAGGCATGTGCTCTGTTCTCAACACAACAGGTGGCCTCTTTAAGTTGAATTCAAACTCCTCATGGATGTCTGCTTGTGTACTATAAGTCTTTATTGACTTGATCTGTGTGTGTGTGTGTGTGTGTGTGTGTGTGTGTGTGTGTGTGTATAGATGGTAGTGTCTTCTGTTAAAGGTTGTGTGTCAGTGGGTCAGGAGGGAAACTCATATTCACAAAATGCAGAGCTAAGATGGGACAACCGGAGCATCAAGCAAGGCCTGAAGTACCAGGTACTCTGCTCCATACTGAATAGAGAAAAAAAACTTTTTAACTCCATAACTCTTATTGTGTCTTCACGCTGTGGGCTGGTCTTAATAACTTCATGTTTCCTGTGTGGTTTCTAGGAGGGTCTGCGAGGAATGCACAGCCTTCAGGTTAATGTTGGCCTGGACAAAGTGTCTCCTGCTCCATGTCCTTCACACACACTCCTGACTAAGATTCAGACCAACCTCAGGGATCGCTTGGAGCACACAGTGCTGCTGGGCCTCTGCCCCCCACAGCCTGTGAGTCCACACATCTGCAACTCTTACTGTTTTCCTTCTCATGCAATGATTAATAGTTTCGGGGTTTTCTCCCACATTTGTAGACAGTCTGGTGAAGTGGAAATTGTAGCTGCTTTGTGTAAGTGAATAATAGTTTTGTGTGTCTGTGGTTGTACTTTGATAAATGTGCGTCGTCTGAACTTATATCCCTGACGAAAACTTGACGTATGTCTTATGTTTAATCATTCCTTTTTGATCTGGCAGGCTTCAAACATATTATAATTACATGTAACACATTTTACACCATATATATTTCTTCTTGTGACTTGATTTACAGGATGCCACTGTGCTTATTTCCTCTCTTCAGCTGCTATTGTTCCTCTCTTGATGTGTCTCTCAGACTCTGTCGTGGTCAGGTTCCCACAGAGTGAACTCAGGAGAGGAGCTGTTTTACACACAATCTCGCCTGTCGGTGACCGGACGGCCCCACCAGTGCAGCCTAACATTCGCCCTGACCAACTCCTCTACTGCTCAGGGCTCCAACATGTCTCTGTTCTCTGAGGTAAACAACTGGAACAACCCTCTGGTGATTGTTTGACAATAATGTGTCTCAGTTACGAACCATAGCTTTAGTTAAACAGGCCACTTTTATATTAATGGATATAATAGTTTTATTACATTGCTGGTTTTATTAGAATTGTGTTAAATAGCACACTGTGCACCGTGTGTGCAATTTAGGACATTTTTGTAGAGAAAGGCATTTTTGTCGACCTTCTCTTCTTCAAAGCTTAATGTCGGAATTAGGTTAAGGCAAAGATTTGGGTCAATCATGCAGATGTGATAAAGATATTTCAAGGAACAGTTTGACATTTTGAGAAATATGCTTATTTGCTTTCTGGCCGAGAGCTAGATGAGAGGGTTGATACCACTCTCATGTTTGTCAGTCAATATTAACCTACAGCCCGTTAGCTTAGCTTAGCATAAAGACTAGAAACAGGGGGAAACAGCTAGCCTGGTTCAGTCCAAAAGTAACAAAATCCACCAACCAGCACTTTAAAGCTCACTAATTAATATGTTGTATCTCATTTGCTAAATTTGTGCAAAAAAAAGTGCAAAAACAAGAAGTTGTGGCTTTACAGGAGGTTATGTGCCGGACTATTTCTTGGCTACTTCCTGGAGTCTCCGCTGGTTGCCTGGCAACCACATGGTGATGACAAGACTCCAAGAAGTTACTGCTCTCAGCCGAGAAATAGTCCCGTACATAATCTCCCGTAAAACCATAACTTGTTGTTCTTTTTTACATGTGATGCTCCTCACGAATATACAGGTACCAACGTGTGTGTGTGTGTGTGTGTGTGTGTGTGTGTGCGTGCACAGTCTAGGATGGGTAATTGGAGTGTGGAGGTGGGGGGCAGTGCCCTGTCTTGGCCCCGCGGGTCTGGTCTCCAGGTGCAGGCCAGATTGGACCGCAGAGAGAAGATCTGGCTAAACGGGACGGTAGAGGGACGATGTCTTCAGACCACAGCGGGTTACATGAGCGGTAAATACAGAAGCATCGCTGTAATACTTATCAAAAAGTGACAAATATATACAAACTATGATGAATTCAATCGGTTTATGTCCAGGTCCAGGTCTGAATGAGGACATCACTGTAGTGGCATGTGCAGGAAGAAATCGCAGTTTGACGCTGGACGTGCAGAAAAGAGACGGCAGCAGCAAACCTGCAACTGTGGGCAGCGTGTCTGCGGGATCAGCCAATCAGAGGCTGGTGCTGAGAGCAAGTGGCTGCTTGGAAAGTCTAACTGCACTGGAGGTATCACCGATAGCAACAAAATAGCCAAAGTTTTACTACAATACAGTATGACAATTTGAAACACTGTATGTTGTTGTTTTCACAGGCACGGATTCAATATTTGAGCTCACAGATTCGGAATAAGCTGCTGGAGAGATTCAAGACATTACAGCATCTCCTCGTTGAATTCAGGCGGCAGGTAAACACACACGCTACTGTAGGAAACTTAATGTTAACAAATGCATGTAGTGGTTTAACTTTCAGGTTTAAAATGTGCAGTTTCTAAAGTGGTAACTGCTTCTCTTCACAACATTCCCTGCAGTCCAGAGACAGTGAGTTGCTCCAGGAGCTGAGCGCTGTGCCCCTTCATGCTTCCCAGCGGGCAGAGGCTCTGCTGGGGCACAGAGACGGAGGTCTGTTGGCTCTGTGGCAGAACGGCCCCCTGCGCCGCATCCTGACCATCAGCCTGCCTCGCTTTCTCGGCCTGCTGCAGCACGCCTCTCTGCTGGGACAACAGGAACTGAGGAGTGAGTCCAGTCCAGTCAGCTGCTGCCTCGACTGGCAAAGCAATCGGAAAATCTTGATGGTCACAAAATTGGGGAAACAGAAACAATGAAAGAGCAGAGACATGAGATAACATCCTCCACTGCTGTCATGTTTGGCTAACATCTTTATTTCTCATTGCATAAAAATAAATATTATGCTACTTTTACTTGAAAATAACCCTTTAACTTGCATTGTCCAGAGATGGGATTCTGTTTAATGTTCAGACAAGAATGGTGTTCTGTTGTTTAAACAACAACAACAAGTCAATTTTGTTGCCGTAAATACAGACATGACCTTTAGTTTCTGAGTACAGTCAGTCCCTGCCTTTCTTCTCAGGCAAAAATCAAATTTCTTCAAGAAACTCTTGAATTATAAACTAAGCCTCTCGTCCTGTACTTCATTATCTGAAGCATGAAAAGCAACTCTTCCCTACACGATCACAGGACCAAGATACCCTGACTCCTGCTCTTCTTGCTGTCTTGTTTTCCCGTAACTTAACATAAAAGAGCCGCCTTAATGCATGACGTGTGAAAAAGCAAACCCTGACACTGCGTTGTGCTCCGTCCTCAGGGCCCCTGGCCACTCTGGCTGGTGTGTACCAGGATGTGAGGGGCCAGAGGCCAGAGGCGCTGTGGAGGGAGGCTGTTTCGTTGTGGACAGACGGCCTGGCAGAGGTCCTACCTGTTCTGTTGGGGAACCCTCAGCTCAGGCCGCTGGCTCAGGCCAGTGTTGCTGCTCTCAGCGTCACATTGGATGTGGTGAGAAAGCTGCACGCTGGTGCCTTTTACGTAGTTTAGACCATCGGTAATATGAGTCATTTCTCTTTGGCTCTTCTGTAGATATTTTTACATAGTGTGCACATCTGATTCTGTCTCAATGAGTGTGTTTACATGCACACTAGTATCCCAGGTATGATTGTGTGTTTGGAGTATTCTGGTTATGAGTTCTTGTCCTGGTTTTGATAAACCTGGATATGCTAGATGCTGTATTTCTTATCATTCTCTGCTGTGTGTGCAGACGCGTCGTTAACTCAAGTTACTTAATAATTATCCAGTAAAACATAAAATACGATGATAGACTTGTAAAAAGCTTGCTGAAATAAAAGTGAAAGTCTGGCGTTGTTAATGCAGAGAAGATGGAGAGGAAACTCTGTTTGTAAAGTCTGTATAAAAATGAGTAAAAGAGGATGTTAGTGTCCAGTCTTGTTCAATCCCACATCCCAAATATTATGATACATACCAGGATAAGACTCAAAACCAGCAGACTAATATGCCTGTAAACACGCTCATTAATGTGTATTAACTGGTGTTTTGCGTGAGTCAGGCAGGACAGCATACCTACCACTGGGCGGAGACCAGGCTGGCGACGGCTCTGTCTGGAGTCAGGAAACAACTGGCCTCTGTCTACAAATTCTCCCCCAGGTACTGCACCTGCATGAACAAAACCTCTCTGTGTCCTTCCCTTCGTAAAACAATTTCAAGAGATCAGATAAGGGACGTCTTCTTCATTATGTTGCAATATTTCCATCCTACCCAGTAATAACTAAGGTTTAAAGATGTCTAGGTTACATATAACTGTCTTTCAACGGTATTTCAGTGACTTTATTTCAATTCGAAGCAGGCCCTAACTAAACTTTGAATTATAGTCACTGAAATGCTGACACAAAAGGTGCAAGGCCAGTTTTAACTTAGAGGCTTGCAAATCAAACTTTGCTGCACAAAAGTCAACAACATGAAGAGATATAGCTTTAAACAGATGGACGGAAATGACTCCAGTGGGACATTTTTAAGAGAGCATCCTTGGTTTTTCCAGTGAATGCTCAGTGATTGCGTCAGTGCCGCTCCCACCGCTCCCCTGGTCCAGGGTGTCTGAGGCCGGACTGGTGGAAATCCTTCTGGAGGAGTGGCTCCTGAGGCCCCTGCAGACCCTCACCTCCGTCAGACCCATAGCTGAACTATACCGCCTCAAAAGGAAGATCATGGACAGCCCGTTTATGCGTAAGCTTGAAGTTCCTCCGCAACACACGCATGATGCATCTTTAGTGTAGGACTTAATCAAATGTCTTTCTCATTCTGTTTCTCTCCGTTAGACCGAGCTCTGTTGGTGGCCGATCAGTTTGTGGTGACATTTGACGGTCACCTGGTTGAGCTCCGGGGCTCCTGTCCACTGCTCCTCGCTCAAGACGTCAGTACTGACCCTTCATTCACGCTGCTGCTCAGCTCAGACTCGCACAGTTTCCTTCTAATAGGAATGAGTAACAGCACCATCAGCATCCAGCACAATGGACAGGTATGATAAAACGTGGCTCGGTTAATACCAGAAATATGAATTAAGAGAGCGGAGCGTCGGAAACAAAACGAACCCTGCAGCTCAAGAAAATGTTTGTCTCATAGGTGAAGGCCAACTGCAACAGTGACAACGGAGTGGCTGTCAGTAGTGGGACAAACATTGTGCGGGTGTCCAATCAGAATGGAGCGTCTGTGTCATGTGACCGGTTGCTGGAGGTGTGCAGCTTCACTCTTGATGGGTGGTTGCATGGTAGGAAAAAACTAAACATTCAGCACAACTTGGGATAAACAAATGCATGGTGGTACTGATATATGTTAACAATAATTCCACACTCTTTTAGAAACATGTCACACTCATGTTTTTACCGGCACAGGCACGTCCACTGGTCTGTTGGGGACCAATGACAATGAGGCAGGGAACGATTTTCCTTTGCCTGATGGATCTCAAGCTGAAAACCTGGACAGTTTTTTCCACAGCTGGCAGGTAGGACAAGTGAGAAACAAATCCTAAATTCTTATGTGTAAAATGTCTGCACAGTTATGTTGGTGGGGCTTTGTTGACATAAAAGTGTCCAGCTCTCACCTGCAGTTTGATTATTTGCCTTCAGATGAAACCAGACTGTATTAAACCGCCAGCTGTCACAGAGCACTTTCCAAAAGCAGCCACGAGCCCTGTGAGCTGCGACTTCCTGTTCTCGTCTCCTGATTCTCCCCTGAGTTCCTGTTTCAAGGTGGTGAGTAAGAAAACATGTCTAACCTATTATCTTACACTGAGGGGCATTCGCTCATTCACGAGCTTCTTCCCTGCCTGGTGAGGTTAATTGTGTGTGGATGTAAGATACTGTGAAAACAGCGCCCTGACTTCTCCTGACCTGTCATGGGTTTCATGGCCAAGATAAGAGATTTATAAGATGGACTTAATAGGAAAAGTTACCACATGTGGTAAAACAAACGTGACCTCATGAACTTCACTCATAGGCTGGATGAAGCAAAACATATAACTTCGTAGTCCTGCCAAAAAGAAATACTGAAAAATGAAGGTGCCTATTTTCAGCTGAAGATTATTAGAATCTTGTTAAAGTTTGGTGAAAAGTAAAATGTTGGACTATACGGCTGCCTGACATGACCATGAAGTTGGAGGGAATTGAACTTGGGGCTTGATGTTCTCTGCAGCAGCTACATGTGAAATTCTCCCTAATTTTGGCTTTGACACTGTTTATGTGAGCTTCGTACTTTTACAACAGTGCGTCTGTGTCATCAGGTGGATCCCGGTCAGTTCCTGTCGGTGTGTGAGTTGAGCTCTTTCAGAGCCCCCTGCAGATTAGCATCTGCTTTTGTTCATCTCTGCCAACAGAACTATATACCTCTGGAGCTCCCTGTCCAGTGCTGTAAGTTCCACTATTATACAACCAAGATGTGCATGATTGGACTCATGCTGTGCCCGATCCTCGATACTATGTTGTCATGGTGTGGCAGATGTTTTAAATTTATCAATGCCTAAAAGGTTTTTTTTTCACCTTCCTGTTTTTCTTTTTGTTTCAGTGAAAGTATGAAGGAAGGACGAGCTAATGAAGATCAAAGATGGGCTGCTAAAACTGAGAAATGTATACTTTTATACCACTGTTTGTGTTCCATTACTTACGTATTTGTATTTTGTTTTAAATGTTGTAATGCATTGTATAGTTCTACATTATTATACCTCCTGAAATGTACACTTTTCCTGTTTAGACATGCAGATATTGTGCCAGTAATGTGAACATACTAACTACAGAGAGTAGAAGCCTCATTTTTGTATTTTCTGTGGTCTATAGTATAAACACTGAAGATATTTGTGACTTTAGTAGAACCACAGTAACTAATCCTCACAACCAAACTTGGATCATAAAGAGATCAACACATATTTTTTGATAAAGTGCATTTATTACCTTGTTGTATGCTATATATCACAGCTGTATGTTAAACTCATGCACGTATTTCTCTTCATTGCTCAGTTAACTTGTTCCCTGGAAGATGGGTATGTAGTTGTGTATCTTGGACTTCTGTCTCTGTGTGACACACTCAGAGATCCAGACGATGTTGCGACTCTCCTGCTCCTTCAGTTTGATGTAGGAGTAAAATACCCCGAAGTGGAACTGCTGCAGGAAAGCCAGTGTGTTCAGCTTCACCTGAGAAAAGATAAGAGGATGAAAGTCGAAGCCGCTCATAGAGACAGAAAGACAGGTTGATGTACAATTAAGATAAACAGTTTACACATGAATCAAGTTGGGAATATGATTTCCATGTTTGCAGTTTGCATTCTGCAGAAACGGTGGAGTAAAAATTCCACCCACTGTTCGACTTGTCAAAATATTTATGCTGCTGATTTTTCAATAAAATTACATTTTGAATTCCCACGTTTGAAAAGCAGAAGTGTGAAATGTTTCTCTTGGTCCACATATTTTTACTACGTGAAAGGTTCAACAGAAATCATCTGGAGGCTGTTGATGGAACACTACACTCATACTGAAGAATATTAAAGTAATATTACCTCTTGTTCAAAGAATCTGTCCTCCAAAGTCTTAAAATCTGATCCTGGCTCAGGGTCATCAAAAATGATTTTATACTCCTGCAGGGAGGTTTAGGTTAAAGTTAACACACATGTCTGACTTCAGCTAACTGCAGTAACAACACAGCAGCTCTTATTAAGTATCTCCGAATGAGATCAGACTCACTGGGTAACAGTCGGCCACAGCTTTGACCTGCTCGTGGTCCTCTGCCTTGGCCAGCAGTCGCAGCCCTTCAGGGTAAAGTTTGCCACAAGATGGATACAACGCACTCCTGTCTGCACCGCTGAGATCTGTCCCGAAGGAGTTCACAGTGATGATGAAGGCCCGCCTGTCTGCCTCAAACTGCAGGACGCATACATTTTCCGTAAAAAGTCTTATATAATGTAATAAAACTTCAACAAATGAAGCCCATGCATGCTGTGGAAATTGTCACAGTACCTCCAGGACAGGACACATTATATCTTCTGTTGCACCCCCAATGTTCTTGCAGAAAGAGTGGAAAGACTCTAAATATGCCTTTTAAAAAACAAACAAACAGATCAGAAGTGTCTGCTGATGTAACACGGGTTAAAACCCTGACCTCAACCAAAGATGGTCACTTCAGCTGTCAGCACACCATTGCACATCTTGTACAACATGCCATCTGGAGTTGTTAAACATGTCCGACACCCTACAGTCCAGAATCTATGGACACACACACATACACTCTCTGACGCAGGCATCATGGTAAATGATGGTAGTGAGGCAAGTCTTATGTCACCCTGTAGTCACCTTATACAGTTTGTTCCTGAGGATCTCAGCTTCCATCTCATCCAGGTTGGACTCAGACACAGCATCCTGGAAAAACTGAGCTATGACACATCAGCACAATGGGCATCGGTTTGATCATTAACATATGTCACTTTTTTTTCTAACTTCAATATGGATGATGAAAATAAATATGGATGATGAAAATAAAAACACATGGAAAGCCAGCTGTCTTAAACGCAGAGCCAGACAGTGCAAAATGAAGAAAGCTATCATAGGTTATTAGCTGGCTGTGCTCGCTAGCTCAGAGAGGGTTCTTCCCCCTTTCAGTAACTCTTTACTGACAGAAACAAAATGCGAGGAAGACAGAGAAAGCAGGAAGAAGCTTGGAGAGCTATTGTGACTGAATAGCACTAACCTGGCTGGCTAGACGGTTAGCTTGCCATTACTAACTACTATATATATACATACATGTATGTCAAAAACAGATTATTAGATGAATGTACCTAGTGGTGTGTCCACCAGTATGGCAGAGTAGAGCTCAGTCGGGGTACGTGCGATGCCCACTGCTGCCATTTGGTCGAAAGCTCCCAGTGGGTGACACCGCGGGAGGAGTTCTGCCACATCTCTCTGTTTCAGGGCCCCAGTGATCAGCATCACCACATTGTCGATCATGTAGCTGTAGCTATGGCAACACAGGACACAGTAAATGGATGTCCCTTTTTATATTACACATTTCCTTACAAATATGCCTTAACTTTACTTTTGGAGAGAAGCAAAAATCAATGTTGAATGGATAGATAACTACAGTAAATAAATAACTAATATTTGCTCAACCTGTGACCTTTTTATAATTTATATTGTATAACTTAGTACATTAAGAGCAGTGGCATACGTTATATAGTCAAGGAAGGTAGATAGTGGAGGCAGGGCGTTGGTGCGAAGGCAGCTGAATTCAGTCACCAGGTTCTCCCTCAGCTTGCTGTCCACCAGAGACACAGTCAGGTCCTCTTCAGACAGGGACAGCAGCTTACCGTAGTCTGTACTCTGCAGGTGCAGCGTCATGTCTGAGGAGAGGAAAGACATTGCCTAAAGGTTTTGCACTCGACTCCCCCTGTTGTCTCGGCTTAACTTGAGTCCACGTCGTCACAGGCATCATCATCAGACACTTCCTGTTAGGTTGCAGTTACAAAAGGTCAAGGAAGAGGTGAATCATAGTACAGTATATAATGGAGAGGCAGCTTTTTCTGACTTTTGACCAACAGCAGGCATACTGATTATATAACACATATGGTGTATATTTTTCAATCTTGGAGCCTGTTTTTACAATTGTGAATTATGCTGAAGATTATTTCCAAGAGCCATCTCCCACAGTTTGGCCTGACATGATGGGTGAGTGGGAGTGTAAACACTCCTGAAAATGTATACTGTGCTTAAACCCTAACATCTCATCAGTCTTTATCCTCAAGGACTTTCTGTCTCTCTCTAAGAAAGGAATGCTTGGTTCCTGGAAAAAAAAATCAGAAAGATGGGGTCCAGGTGGGCGAAATCATTCCTATCAGTACTCCGCTGCAGTGTTTTATAGACATCCACCCACACATATACAAGAATTAAAGGATATAGCTTCAGGTCCTATACATTTCTGGGATAGCTTAATTCATGAAACAAAAGTGAATCCTAAAAAGACAGCGTGATACAATATTCTTACCCTCAAGTGTGTCACACTCGGCCAGATTGTGATAGTCAGTGCAAGTCAGAATCCCGGCTTTCATTCCCCGCACCATACCCTCCAGATAGCCATGATCCACATTGAAACTGAGCTCTGCCATGATGCCAGATGAGCTCCCAACAAGCCTGGCTGCAGTTAAAGTGATGTTCCCCTGTGCAAATGTGTCCCCAACTTCTGCATTAGTCCCTCTCTGACTAACATTCATGCAGTTATTTTCCCTTCCTCTTTGACACCAAGAAATTCCATAGCTGCCCTGAAAGTGTTCACTGTCTCAGTTCCTGCTCTCGGGTACATTCAGTCTGGCTATACAGGTTCTTTTTTTTAGTGTACTCTACTCTGTACACAGAGAAGGAAATATCTCTTTTTAATAAACAGTGTCAATGCATAAATCATGTCAGTCTTTTGACATCTTGCAGGAGAAAAAGGAACGAAGCTTGCTTGCATGTTCAATGTATGTACATCTCTTGCATGTGTGAGAAAGAATCTGTGCCAAATCAAGCATTAGAGGACAGATCATGCGGTTTACACATAATCACCAACCTTCTCTCGTCTTTCTCCTTGTATGCATGACAGTTTTTGATTTCAGCTCTGACATAATCAGACACAGTGCTCGTTTTCAGCTGTATGAACTTATATGGGTTGCTAGATCGTGGATACATTACTGAAAAGACATTAAGGCTATATTCAGAAATTCACTCATAGCTGGCTTCAAGTCCTTTACATTCACGGCTTTTTCAATGTGGACACATTGAACATCTGTATGAAATAGATCATCATTCAAAACAGATACATAGCTACTGTAGCATTTCATTGTGTGTGCTTATTTTTGCCATCAGACACCCTTTCAGACTTTCCATCAGAAGAGGAGCCGGCAGTATCTCAGACAAAGTAATATAGTATTTGGACCACAGTTTTCCTGGATAGGATTTATTTTGGTATTCACACAGACTAACATCAACATGTGTCTATGCACGTCCCTCCTTGATACACACTTGGCCCCTACACATAGGCTTAATGTTCAGTATATTTCGGCTTTCCTCATAATCATCCCAGAAAAGAATACTAAGCAGGTTGAGTCCCTGTTCATCCACATGATCGCTGCCAGCAAACATTTGCACAATAACTACTTTTACTTTTTTTTTTGCTTTGTTATGATCCTGTGTCTCATATTTTCTAAATTAAACATGGTTTCCTCCCATAAATCCACATATAAGTTACTTGTAGTTCTATATTTAAGCATTTCAGGACATTTCCACCTAAAGAAAAATAATAAAGGAAAAGAACAAAATCACAAAGATAATATGGGCTGACAATGTATTTATTGAATAGCAAAAATATAAACTAACTTTAACTCATAAATCCACACGAGTGTAATACTTGGTAATTCCAAATTTGGGAGCCAAATATATCTTTTCTCCAAAGCATGGAACAGAGAAATCTGTCTGATGACTCAAAACACATGTTGTTGTTTTTTCACATTTAGCCTGTATGGCACTGGGTTTAAAAAATAGAACTTTATGTTCTAATGTAAATCTAGTCATGATGTGCAGGAGAGCAGCAGTAGTGTGGGAAATACCCAAGGCACAACACACAGTTTACACGTGATTGTCTACATACATGGCAAAGCATATATCACTCATCCTTTGTTACACCTACATTCTGTATGTTGGGTATATGGATATTCTGTAAACGAGTATTTTCATATTCATGCCAACACAGGCTTCACTCTTACATTCCCATCTCCCTTTCCATCACTGACATGCCACAGAGAATGGAAAGAACTTTTAACCTCAGTCTGCTTCATGGCTTTCCAAATGTTTACTCTGAAGTGTAATGATGTTCTCTGAGCACCTGTGCTGTGCAGGAGGAACACCCACAGGCCTGTTTACGTGTGTGTGCATTTCTCTGTGTATATATGTACACTGTATATGTCCAAGTGCTGGGCTGTGCCTGTGCATGGGTGTGTGTGTGTGTGTGTGTGTGTGTGTGTTTGTGTGTGTGTGCTACGTCTACGTCCTCTTTAAGCACAGGGGGTTTGTCCTCCAGCAGTGGCAGATGGTGTTGAAGAGTCGACAGCGGCAGGAGGCGCAGGGGTCGCAGCACGGCAAGTGAGAGGAGCAGCTTTCCATCAGGCGGCCGCAGCGACGTGCGGGGGTCATAAGGTTTGACTTGTGTCGCTGAAACAACGCCAACACGGAGAGAATTTACTTGGAGAGAATTTATGCGAAATGTCTCACAAAAAAATGGAAAAATGCTTAAAATCCCTATGGACATCTTTATGAATCATGAATCATGTTGTGTGGAGAAACACAGTTTAAACACAAAGAACTAAACTTTAAAGCTGCACTGATCAATATTTATATATACACTATGCCTCAAATCACTATGTGTAATGTGAAAAGGGACGCTTGTGACGAACCCCCAGACAGTTTTCACCCAACTCTTCAGTTCCCATCACCTCTACAGAGCGTTTTAGTGTCTTTCAGCTCACTGTTTTGGTTTTATGGAATGACTTCAAATGAATGCTTATGTTGCTGCTGGAATAAATAGGCTACTGTTTGATTACAACTTCACCATTCACTCCACCGAAGTGGCTAAAAAAACAATTATTGCAAGTTACAACACATAGAACTTTACTGTGAAGCCACTACATGTAGAATTTAATAGCCTCTAAAATTATTGTGGTAGTTTAAGTTGATTGTTTTTAAATTACACACATAGTGGTTTTAAATACGACTCAGTATCCTCTAAGGGCACAAAAAATGTGATGAATTAAAGGAAATGTGTTCAAATGATGGACACAAAACAATCCATTTCCTGTCATCAAAAACTGTGACTTCGTTTTAAATATTTCACTCTGTATTACTGTCTGTGTGATGAAGTTTCAATGAAATGCGGGAACAAGAAGACACAGAATAAAGATGAAGTTGAATAAGTGCATTTCTCTAACTTTGAAGCTCCTTAAGGCGAAACATAAGTTTGGATTAAAACTCAACAATTAAGATGCATTCACAGACACATGTGCAACTAATACCACTAATACTCAAAACCTCAAACTTTACATTCAAACATAGCCTTGAGTCAAACACTTCTCATTTCAAGCATTCATAAGCCTGCCTTACTGGAAAGTTAGTGAACATACAGTGAAATCATATGACAAACAAAGGCATTTTAAGAAGCACAACGAACGCTTACAGGGATCTGACTTTCCTGTGGTGGAGAAATCCTTCGCCTCGCAAACAGTCGCCTGGTCTTCACTTGGCTCCAAGCTAGGGTTGGAAAATAGTAGAAGAATCATTGCTTATTATAATTATAATGATTTTGGTTTTTTTTGGCGGTCAATTCAGTTTCCCTGGCCAAGAAAAACAAAAACCTCACCACACTCTCTTGAGACCTATATTCTTGTCACGCATGACGGGGAAATAACAATGCAGCGTCTTGTTTATTTTCCTCTCTTTGTTCTTACAGGTCAACACTTGATTGTGACCAAGATTTGTTTCAGATGACAAGTAAACATCTCGACGGGGGAGAAATTAAAGAATAAACCTCAATAAAAGAGGGGAGAAACATATCAAAATGCAAATGCTTCTGTGCACCAGGGCTCACTGAATAGTTTGGTGATGATGATGTGAATAAAATGCTATGGCCTTTACAGTCACCAGATCTCAACCCAGTTGAACACATGTGGAAGATTTTGGACCAATGTGAAGGACAATGCTCTACATGAGAACAAATCATATAATATGCATTTTCATCTTTTTGTTATATCTGACTATGTTTGTAGTGTGTCTTTCTATCTGCTGTACTCAGGTCTCTCTAAATGAGATTAAAGGTGGTATGTATAAATGAGGGAATATCTTGTGGAGGAATAGTGCTCATCCCTCCAACAGAGTAACACAGACTTGGAAAGACAAGGCAGCAGCTGGAAGAGTCTCCAGGCAGATAAGAGCGATTCAAGAACCCCTCTGAATCGACCACAAATGGACAGATTAACCTCAAATGAAATAAGGAAACAGCCCCCCCCCCCCCCCCCCCCGGAGCCAGTGTCTGAGTGAGGAGCAGGTGGCCTGGCAAGCATCCATGGAACCAGGTTGGGGTCAGCCCAAACAGACAAAGTGGGGTTGCCTCCCACGAGGAGAGGGGTAAAGGCTCAGTGCATTGCCAGCTAATTGATGAGTGATGGTGGAGAACTTGGCGTGCTGACACCCATTTACAGAAACTGGGTTTTGCTACGTGGAATTCATAGCTACAGTGGGTGCACATTTTTCCCTAAACAAGCCAAGAACACGCAACCTCATTGACTTGACAACTTGGGCGTCCATCCATGTAGAGGCCTTCTTCAGAGAGAACAGCTACTCTGTCCTCAGGTGGGTTGACCTTTGCAAGATTTCCTCTGAGCAAGAGCATTTGGAGGGTCTATGCTCTTTCTTGCCTTCTAGGAAAAAAGAAAATGTTTGCAAATGTTTTGGTTATGTCCATCCATATGTAACTACTCAAGAGAGTTTTCAACACTTCATCAAATATTACTGGAGAAACAGTTGTACAAAATGTGTACTGTTTTCTTTGGGATGCTCTTTCATCCTCCCCCTCTGCATCATTTGTCAGCCTGTTGGCAGGAGGATCTGCTGTTTCAGGTCATTTGGGATGGTGTTTTGTGATAGTGGTCAACTCTATCTGTACAACCTGCTGAATGGCTCTATGGACGGTAGATGTAGGTCTGACGGTCTGTCCACTGCTGGTCCGGAATAGAATATCTCGACATCTACTGGATGGATTTCCATGAAATGTGGTACACATATCCATGGTGCCCATGAATTATGAAATGTATGAATTGTAATAACTTGATCCTGACTTTTCATGTAGCATCATCATCAGGTCAAATTTGTAATTTGGCAAAACTAATGACTCCTCTACTCTTCTCCCTGTACACCAACAGCTGCACCTCCAGTCACCAGTCTGTCAAGCTCCTGAAGTTCGCGGACGACACCACCCTCATCGGACTCATCTCTGGAGAGGATGAGTCTGCCTACAGGTGGGAGATTGACCATCTGGTGACCTGGTGCAACAGCAACAACCTGGAGCTTAACGCTTCAAAGACAGTGGAGATGGTTGTAGACTTCAGGAAGAGCGCAGCCCCACCTGCCCCCATCACCCTGTGTGACTCTCCAGTGGACACTGTGGAGTCCTTCCGTTTCCTGAGCTCCATCATCAGCCGGGACCTCCGGTGGGAGCTGAACATCAGCTCCCTCATCAAGAAAGCCCAACAGAGGATGTACTTCCTGAGGCAGCTGAGGAAGTTTAACCTGCCACAAACAACGCTGGTTCACTTCTACACCGCCATCATAGAGTCCATCCTCACCTCCTCCATCACCGTCTGGTACGCTGCTGCCTCCACCAAGGACAGATGCAGACTGCAGCGTATCATCCGCTCTGCAGAGAGGGTGATCGGCTGCAACCTCCCATCTCTTCAGGACCTGTACTCCTCCAGGACCCTGAGGAGAGCAGGGAAGATCGCTGCCGACCCCTCCCACCCCGGACACCATCTGTTCGACCCCCTCCCCTCTGGCAGGAGGCTGCGGTCCATCAGGACCAAAACCTCCTGCCACAAAAACAGTTTCTTCCCCTCTGCAGTCAACCTGACAAACTCACATTGACCCCCCCCCAGAACACAAACACTAGTTATACGTTATATTAACATACATCACCCCTGTCCTCCCTGCGTTACATTAACGCACCCACCCCCTACTGGACACTTTATCTGGACACTTTACTTTATTCTGGTCACTGCACTGTTTGTTATTTATCTTATTTTTATTTTTATTCTTATTTTATCTTTTATATTCTACTTATTTGTTAATGAAACAATAGCACCTTCAGACCACAGCAAATTCCTTGTAATGTATGTTACTTGGCAATAAACAGTTTCTGATTCTGATTCTGATTCTGATTCTCATCAGCCTCAGCTGTACTGTCATTAGTACTAATTAGCAAATGTTAACATGCTAATACGCTAAACTAAGATGATAAACATGGTGAACATTATACCTGCTAAACATTAGCATGTTAGCTTTGTCATTGTGAGCAATATAACATGGTGATGTCAGTATTTTGCCCGAAACTGTGCCTAAGTACAGTTTCACAGAGCAGTTAGCTGGAGACTCTTAGTCTAGTTTGATTATTTTTTATTAAGTGTTTGTGTGTATGTGATGCCGTTATGTTAGGGTTTTTTTTTGTTGTGTTGTTGTAAAACTAAATAAAGAGGTGAAGTGTTTTCCAGCAACTCAGGTAGACATAAATTACAGATTTGTTAATTTGGTTTGATATCTAACTGCAAATAACATGATCATTGAGGATGAAACTTTCATACACTTTTAGGTCATGTGATGCCAACTGAGCTACCCCATCCTCTAAGGAAGAATGTAGTAAGCGGACCTTGAGTAAAGTTTTTTTCTTGTTTTTTTTAGTCTTTTGAAATTATTTTTACTGACGGACAGCTGGGTTGTTGTTTATTATCTGCTATTATTCTTCTTTTTCTTTTGAAGTAGGAGCATGTCCATCATGGGCCTCCAGCTTGAACTGAAGACAGCTCCATACATTTGAAATGGACCGTGCTGGTTTAATTTTGTACATCTAACAGTGCCAAACAGCTCTGAGAACAGTACGTAAAAAACAATAACTGGTGTTTCACCATGCCAGATCTACATCTGCACAGACAGACACAATTTACTTGCTTATTTAATGTTTACTTTGAAGCGTGTTGGTATGTTCTCATAAACATATGGAGCTGGATCAATATCCAAGCATGTTATATTCTTTACAGAAATCGCAGCTAGGATTGCCAGTGTTCCCGTACACATTAAAATGATTTGGCTCCACACTTCCTGTCTACTGGCACCTTCAAAACCCACACCCTTGTACCACAATGTGTCTTTTACAAGCTGGATGCTATGCAAGTTCACAAAGGCAACAAATCAAAAATCCTCCTTTTTGGCTCTGTCGTCTTTCCTTCTGCCTCATGACGGATGGTTGCTGTGCTTTCCCCTCCAGCTCAACACCTTCACTTTAATCTTTGGCCAGATGTTTAGACCTGTTCATACTGCAGAAAATACCTTTGTTCAGCTCGGTGGTGTTTCATGCCTCTCTACCTGCTGATGCTGAGTCCCTCCTACAAGTTTAGAGCTTCCCCTTTTAGACATCTTTACTTGACTACTTGAAATACAGCCTTTTCTGGAGAATCACACCCAATCACAAATTGTAATGAAACACTTCTTCCCCCTCATGTTCTCCCATTCATGTTTACATCCTAAAGGCCTCCCTTTAGTATGCATATTCATACATTGATTAGTTTTCTGCCTAATTTATTTTGTTTTGTGTACGTGCTCCTACCAGGAAACCACAAGCTAAATAACACAGACACTAATGCTTACTCTAATGCTAGTACTTAATGCCAGCCTCAAAGCTCTTCTGGATGACAGGTCTACTTTACCTCTGGCCCAGCATAACAGTGATGTCACGGTGTACTGACCAGATCCTCAGTACACTTACACATCACTGCAGCAAGAAGCTGCACCGATCAATATTTTCATACTAACAATGGGAAAAATTACAGTTTTGGCTCAGTCTCGCCGCTAATACCAACTGCAAACAGACACAATTAGCAACAAGCTGATAAACACAGTGGAGTTGGTGGTGATCGAAAAACAGATCTAAAAGGAGTGTGAACACAGGACTTACATTCACCAGGTGGCCAGACACGTGACTCCAAATGAATACTAATGTTGGTCTGCGTCTGCTGGATGTGTGTCAACTGTTTGACTTCATAATGTGATATGTTGCGCTGCCATGCCAAGCCACTGGAGGTCAGTGTCAAACAAGACTTTCAGCTTGTGTTAAGTTACCTTTAAAAGGAACAATTCTTGATCCAACTGTAAAAAAAGCACAGCAGCACAGAATTTCCAATCTCAGGACTCAAACATGCTATCACATCATCATCATCATCAAATTGATCGGAAGGTCCTTTAATTGCCTTTAACACTAACAGAAAACAAAATCTAAATTGTTAATGTTTATGATGCGGTTTGTTTACATCTCAATGTTCGCAGCAGTAAAGCAGGTTTAGGATTAGGGCTGCTCGATTATGGCAAAAATCCTAATCATGATTATTATTACGATTACTCACTGATTTTGGAAACATCATGCAGTTAATTAACTTTTAAAAAAAACTTTTAAAATGTTGCGGTGGGAGAAGAACTCTTTGTTTTTTGTTCCTTTATTGTTTAGTCATTGACCAATTTGTGTGTGAATTTCAGATGATTAAACAACTTACTAAACATGCCACAGCCTGGCTGAGAGTGAGTTTGGGCGTTTAGGGCACCACTGAAAAGGAAAGTGGTGCGCTGGATTTATAACACGAGACAAGACGAGAGCATCTTTGTGAAACCGAATGCAGCACAATAATCTTTTTGTCTTGATTATCTTGTTTTTATAATCATCGGAAGCCAATTTTTATTAATTGCACAGCCCTACTTAGTAAAAAATATTCTATTAAGTTGAACTAAGTTAGTAATTTCTATGGTCAAAAATGAGAGTGACATACGGCACTTCCTGCTCATACTGTGTTGCAACTCTCCCATCAGGACAACAGACTCTTGAAATGTAATGAAACCATAGTTTGCCTGAATTAAAGCTGTCACAAACACTGGGATGATCTGTCAGCTGTCCAATGATTCGCTTCAAAACTTTTTTTGCTTCCAAAATTATAAAATCATACCAGATATACGAGCACTGGTTTAATACAGTGAGATGCAAGATTGGTTAAAAGACAAAGATAATATTTTGAAAATGTGTTCATGAATTAAATGATCTTTATAACACTAAGGTTCTGCTAATTTCTGCAGATGAAACCACTTCACATGAAAATAATGTATTCAGCCTGTAGTATAAACTGGAAGACTAGATGTTGTTTACTTGAGTTTGACAATATAATGGGATTCATAAATATCTGTATTAGTGAAGAATTGTAAACGGCTTCATTGCAAGTTGGGTTTTTTTTCACATTTTTTTATTTTCTTTATAAAAGTCTTTTTAAATACAAACAAGTAAACATGGCACAACCTCTGTCTCTCCTCCTTTCAAATATATTTATTTTCGTTTTACTACTTTGCAAAACAAGCCCATGGCTGCTCTGGTTAATTACAGACTAAATACATTTTATGAGGGAACTATAAGGAGACAGCAACATAAAATGTTTTATGGAGTCATTATGTTTATATTCTAAGCTGCACCATTTTCGTTCACGGTGTAGCCTTTAGACGCCTTTTTAGAGGCTCACAGCAGCAAAATGAAATAAAAAATCAACTTGTTTGTGTTCATAAACACCATTTAAAAGAAAGGTTGAATTGTCACCTGTGTCATTCTCGGTCTTCCTAACATCTTTCTTCGTGTCCTCTGCCCAGGACAGCGGGAAGGCAAGCAGGAAGAAGCACAACAAGTGTTTGCCGGCGATCTTCATCATGACGATGGTGGTGATGATCTGTTGATGACACGGGAAAAATTCAATCTCGGTCTCGTGTTAATCTCGTGTTAATCCTGACTTTAGCTCTCCCTCAGGTCTGTCTGTGTTTGGCTGTGAGGAGGTGTCTCTGCCTCCCGCACAGGGTGGGCGACGATCGACAAAGACCGAAACGCGCCGCCCCCACGTCACGGCTCCACACACTGCAGGAGATGCTCGGTGAACTACGGTTGCCCTGGCAACAGACAACAGGTCAGTCTCAGAGGACGGAAATGACTTTGTGCCAACGCACATAATAAAGACAGAGTGGATTAAGTGATTGAGGGGCCCGAGGCAAACCCTCCCTCATGCCTTATTCTCAGCCTGTCACTGACTGAAAACAGTGTCGGTATGTTTTCCATAAATACAATAATGTACCTTGTAACTGCTTACAGGACCAGCCAGTGGTAAAGAGTTGCTAATCTACTCATTTCCTGTCTCAACAGTGAAATGCTAGAAGTATTTCTGTTTGCCAAAAAGTTATATTTGTAAAAGTTAGGTTTGTACTGTGACGTGTTTAACAGTCAAAATCGGTGCAGAAACAAACATATCTTTTTTGTTCCATGCATACGTTATCCACAATGCAACTCCTCTGTGTGTTATCCTAGTAGGGACTAATTTAGCCTCCAGCTTCTGGTCTAAAGCAGAGAATGAGTTACATAGTGGGCTGGAGAGTTCCCCTTTAACATTACATCTGATAAAAGTACAACATATGTACAAACAAAACTGTGTCAAATTAAAATAAACTCTGACCAAATGACAAAATTGACACTTTGGTGTGACAGTAATATACTTTTAAAGTTTGTTTTAGTCAGTTTCACTCAGTTTCATTGGGTTTGTTTCACCACTGTAGCTTGACGCATCACTGCTGTTGCCATGGTTACCCTCAGTTTCCATATCTGGCCTTAGCCTTGTTTTGGGCCCTGTGTGCTGAATGTCACAGTCTGTACACGCCCACACAAGTAGGTAAAAAGGTTCAATGTATGTGTTTACTGTAGGTATCAGCATTGAAAGCGTACAATAAGTGAACCAGGAACCTCAGGTGCAGCTTTGGAACACAAAAGGCTAAAATACTGTTGGTGTATGGTTCATTTTATAGCTTTTAATGGATAGTGCGAGTTTCACATGCTTGTTTGACCGCTCCTCATATAGGATCACAGCAGGGAAGAATAGTCAAATGGACCGTGGAATTGTTATCAGGCCTATTTCCTTCTTTATTACTTTTATCTGATGTTGATGAAAAGGGAATTCAGGTTCACGTCAATATTAACCCGAAGGTAACATATTACATGTCCAACACTGTCAAGTTGATGTCATGGAGTTGTAACTAGTATTTTTACGAGGTACTCACCTACTGACAGGAGATATCACTAACAATATAAGGGGCAGGCTTTTATCAGCTTCTTGTATAGTCCAGCCTTCAACAGGTTTTTAAGACCTAGATGAAATGTATACACTAGTCTGAATGTTCCCATTGTCTCAAATAAAACATCTGATTTATGTTTCTAGTCCAAACAATGATCCCATGTTTGATCTGACTTCTTCTGATCTTGCTGGTGAGTCTGTTATGGCTGTTAATGCACTCTGGATCCTTTGAAAGGTGATGATAGACTCTTGTATCAAAGTGAGTTCACTTTAAAGCAAGAATCAGTTTCAGAATCATTTCATTTCCTCTCAGTAGACATTTGGAGACATAGCTACCCGGCTGGAATGTTAAAGTGACTTATTCTTGCATTGAGTAGTTTTACTGTCTAAAATGGGAAAAAATACGTATATAGACTTATAGACTTAGATGTGAATTTGGGAAAAGCAACAGGGCCTGGTGGTTGGTTGATCACTGTACGCAAAGCAGTTTCATATAAAGTGTCTCTTTCAAAAAACCTGCAAACATGCAGTCTATTGCATTCTTACTATGATTCTGAATGAGACTCTGGCAAACAGACTGACTGTATGTAGCCTCTACCACATCTTCCTATGTGCACTCCTGTGAAACTGCACTAAATCAACAGCTGCTCGCCCGACACATACCCCACAAGTAATGTTGTGAGGAATGTTTGTCTTGTTTGGCGATGTGAGAACGGGGAACGAGGAATTCTGCAGTGAACTGGAGAACATCATAAGATTGACGACCGGGACAACAAGGTCTTGTTTAATGTCAATGTCCTTGTCTCCTTTATTACAAACGTGTCGAGTCAGACATGTCATAGTTGTGAACAGTCAGAACAGGTTCCAGGACTTTGCTTCGAGAGATGGCTTCTTGTATGTCAGTGGAGAACTTGACATTTATTTTGAAAATGAGTAAATTCATGCAAACGTTAGCAGACGATTGCTGTGGTTGCTGCTGAATCTTGTTATAGGCTCTTGCACACAGTCAGCTTCTCTTCCAGTAAGGATGAATGTTTCAGTGCAAAGACAAGTGCTAATAAAATCAATCTAATTGCAAGTCATGGGGACAGAATGCAGAAAGATATACAGTATGACGGAAAATACTACAGGGAAAGAAACAGCCGCTGTGGGAAAATAAGATTAGTGGTACATGGTACAATGAAGACACATTACAAATCCTCCATCTCTCTTGTAAGGTCGATTGGTGTCCTGCTGTGGTGTGCATCCAAATAGATACACCCCTCTTTGATAACCTCCAAATCTCCACCAGCACCAGCCCCAGTTTACCGAGCAGTGGACTCTTTAAGCGCTGAGGTGAAACTGTGGCACCAACAAAGTCCTGGGTGGATGAGAGTTTGTGGAATATGCAAAGATATGAAAAAACATTAATACGTTTTGGCTCATCATCATAGACAGCGCCCTCTCTGTGTTGTTCACAGTGGAGTCTGTGCTCCAGTCCAGTCTAACCGGTGACTTTGCAGTTGGTGTTGCAGAGATATTCACTAAACAAGCATCTGCAAGAAAAGACCAATATGTTGAACAGCTTTGCAAACCACAGCAAGGTTGGATAACAAACTTGGCAAAGGGGGACAGCTGCTCCAGGGGGCACAAACCTCCAGTGTCCCCAAAGCTCCAGGTTCACTGTGTGGCGATTAGCTTGTGATCATTTGATTTATTGTGATATTTCTTTAGAACCATGAACTAAAGCAGAATATTTACCAAAATGATAAGAGCTTAAAGGAGGTTTTCACCTAATAATGGAGCCCTGAGGGGCCTTGTAAGATATCGTACTGACATGGAACATGTTACTGAATACATGTATGTTTCAAATTACCACAGACTGAATCAAATACCACAGAGTAAATTAAAAACAGCACTCCTGGGGTACACTAGTATTCCTGAATAGGACTACTTGTTCTGGGGCTCAAGACTGCTGTGTACACTGCATGGGTACATGATGGGTGTGTAAAGGCAACAGGAGTGTGGGAGGAACAAGGGGTCAATAGCTCACCTCCATAACCAAAGTCAGGTGCATCAGCGCCACAGTGGATACACTTACCATGATTAATGTTGAAGCCTTCGACGATGTGTATGTCTTTGCGTGCTTTGAAAGCCCCAAGTTGTGCTCTGGATGTTGTGTTAAGATGCACTCGAAGATAAAGTAAAAAAAACTCAAAGTTATTTCTGCCCCCAAAAACCCCTGTCGACCTGATAGAGATTGTGAAGACAAGCATGTGGCCCAGGACGATTATTCATTCATGCATTACTGATAAAGAGTCCTGCATATCTTTGTATAGTATGTGCTGCAAAATCTGCAGCTGGTCTCAAACGATGGGACCCTGGGGAGTAATCTGTGAGGAGGCTGCTTCACCGTTGTTGTTCAGTTGTTCAGCCAATCTTTGGATTCTGACACTTTTGGACACAATCTACGGGGATAAGTGAGATGTTTCTATCACCTTTGACTTTGTACTTCATATTTGTGAACAGTTTTTTTTAAAATGAGCTTTAGGATAAAAAATGGAAATCCACATAACAGTGTTCCATCATTTTGATATTGACTTTTCCCTCGTGCACTAACGAACACCTGGCAGACAACTGAGTTTCGGAGGGTCTGGCCTTGAGTGAGTATAGGATTGACTTCACACATGTTGCAGCAGAACAAGTTGGTTCTTCTCCAAGATTGTCATTACTTACTATCAATATATGCTCAGGCCTTTTTATAACTTAAGTCCTGTCTAAGACATAGTCTGTGATCCAGATGTTGACAAAAAGGTAGCTCCACCAGTACAATGAAAAACCAACAGGACCCAGTCCACACCTCTGTCTTTTACATCTGTAATACTTGTGAACATGTGGTTAAAATTGTCTCGGATTACAATTATGACCAATTTTTCATTTATTTTCAGACGTAGCCTTTTAATGATATAGTTGTACAGATTATCATCATCATCATCATCCTCATCCTCATCATCATCGGAGGACAATTTTGTGAGGTTCATGATCAAATCTTCTTCAAAACATTTAAATAACACATAGTCACATTTAACTATTCTTTATAATTGTGTGTTTTTTCCTATGACAAGTAATGTTATGAAATATATTAATATTTTACTTAAGGTCCTTTAGGTTAATCTCAAAACTATATTTCACTGGTTAGGTGCCATAAATGAAGCCAAAGACCCTTGAATGTATCAGCCAAACACAGCTTTTCAAAAAATAGTTTTGAAACCCAAAATATTTTTTATGCCTCTGTGATTTTGTTTTCCTTGAACATTGTATGTTTATTTTTATTCCTGCTCTTATAGTCATTGCTTATTACTTTTCAAATCACGGTTAGGCAGTGGGAGTTGTTTTTATTCATATTGCATGTTTGTTGTGTAGCAGTATGAATGCAACCTGGTGCCAGACGTCTGAATCGCTGCCCACCTCTGTGATTTGTTCAATGATTCAAATAGAAAGAATGAAGTGAAACTACATGGCTCTTCGGTCTGATAATGAGGCCCACTTGAATGGGACTGAAGCTGTGACACACACACACGTTGACAAAGCTGTTGATCTTTGAGAGGAAAACATGTGCTCTGCCTTTCATCTAAAAAAAAGCCATCCGTTTATCAAGGAGCACAGTGTTCGGGGTTTGGAGAGGTGGTCACGTGTGTGATGAGAACAGAACATCAAGTTCCCAGCATCCCTTTGATTCACGTACAGTGGCTTCACCTTTGGAAACTGCTAATACACTGCCACCTTCTGGTCATATGTGTCTTTGGCTTCAAAATTAATAACAAGGTTCATGATTCACATTTAAGCGAAGCAGCAGATTCTTTTCTTTTCAAAGCACCATAAATCAGGCACTTTTTGTGAATACAAAGTTGGATATCTTATATATATGAAACATGGCAATATCAAAGTGAATTTACATATCGTATCTGAAAATACTACTACAGTGCATGTACAAACCCACACAAACACTGATACATAAAAATAAAAGGAAGATACAGATATGCAAAGTCTGCAGTGTATTACATTAGACAAAAGTCAATCTGTCCATTATTCCTCATGACTGTAGTCTTGCATCTCAGACGGTCACCTAGGGATGGAAAAAAAATTGTAGCAAAGGTAAAAATTATCATTAACTCCAACACAGAAAATAAATATTTAAACTTTTCAGGACCTGTGAAATGGACGCTTTCCCATGAATTAATGTTTCTTTTACATTTTCTAGTTTTTACTGCTATTAAGGGTGCCAGTTTAAAATAGGCTTTCCAACAGGAATATAAAGAGTAAATATGGGAGGACTGGGTTGTCTACCTTGTTCCATGGTTTGATTCTATGTCTACCTCAGTTACAGAGTGTCTCTGTCATTATCTGCCCCTTCGTTTCCATCTGTGTCTTTTTGCTTGAATCCATTCACATCTGTGTCTCCTTCTGTGTGTTGGTGTTTGTGGTTATCGTTGCTCTTAGCCGGCAAGGACCCTCAAAGCTCTCCGGGGGAAAGGGACGGGGATCTGTGTAAGAGGAAATCATTTCAATCCAGTGCACAGCACATATAATGCCCCCAGTGTTTTTGTGCACTAGACACATCTTTACTTGTCTTTCTTCACCAGGAGGCTGATGTGGTTTTCCCTCTCCCCCAGGGTCCTCTTCAAAGACTCAACTTCTCTCTGATTTTCCAAGAGTTCCCTCTGAAGACGATGGTTAGTCTCCTCCAGAGTCTCACAAAAAGCCTGTATTCAGAACAATAGACATTGGGTTACCAGACAACCGAGTTGACATTTAGCTCCCTAGACAATACTTTTGTGAAGAACGTCACCTTACCCTACTTTCCTCCAGACTGTCAAATGGACTCGGTGGGTCAACCAAACACAGAAAGTGTCTGACAGCTTCACTGAGGAGCAAATACATTCAAAAATCCAAATCAAAGACGGATGAGGCTGATCTCTAAAGGAGTCAGATTCCTCATCGCCACAATACACACCTGCTGATGATGTCTACCTGCAACGTCAAGTTCTGCAGAAATGTCTGCAGCCCAATCTGCCTCTCCTCGAGGAACTCCTCATCATAGTTGTCTTTGAACCAGCGCTTAGGAGGCAAGGATAGACCAAAGCTGGGAAACAGCTCTTTAAGCTGCAACCACAGCAATGAACAAAAGGGTTAGAAAACACAAAACAAGTATGGCAATGATATCATATCAGCGACAGTGAAAAGTGTTAGTGGTTCATGATCAGATGAATGTGTGCTAATGTGTACTGCACTAATGGAGGCAGCAGACTGTATAATCCTGCAGATCTCTCCTTGGACAAAGACAATTCAGACCAGTGCCTCGGACACGGTGCTCTGAACGTCACATGGATAAAACAAACAAGAGAGAATTTCACATAAAGAAATATTCGAGGATTATCATGGAGGAACTGCCATGACACTGATTGTTGGTGCAACATTTTACTGGAGTTAACTGATTTCACGACCATAACTTACCCTCGTCTATCAACAAGCTACTCTGGAAACGTCATGGTTTGTCATTTCAGCGATGCTCCATGAATAGCATCTTAGAGTGGTTCTCACCTTGTCACTGAGCCTGCAGAAGTCGGCGAATCTTCTGAAGATCACCCAGCTGTCTCCTTGACTCCCCGTCACCAGGACCTTATAAACCTACAACACAGAAGCCAACACGGGCGCCACAAGTGAGCTGTAATGGACACAAATAGCACATAGAGCAACATCTCAAGAGTCCTCTGAAAACAGGGGATTTTAAGTGCAGCTGCTGTTGCAAACACACTTGTGACTGTGACTGATTTTGCTCTTTCAACAGTATTGTGCGGTCAACACAAGCATGCATACTAGTTACATAAGCTTTTTCAAGAGAGGAAGTCATATGATGCCAGTGTGACATTACATACATCATCAGACAAAGTCCATGTGTTTTTAAAATTTACATACATCCGTTCATCCATCCAGCACATTAGTGTCCCTCTGAAAAGGTTTTTACCTAAAAATACAACATATCAGTATCAGAGAACTATCAGTCTGAGATCTTTTTCTTTCATTGATAGATCTATTATAAATGTTGAATCCTTACCGTGAACTTTGCCCTCTCTTCCAGGATCTCGTAGCCCAGCAGTGTCGGGGTGAAGTGTCTCTCCACCCAGCTATCCCCAAGGCTCCCATCACCCTCCCGCAGTGTAGACAACCCATCCAACATGCCTCCTCTGGGTCTAATCCAGGAGTCATCTGGGGTGGGAGCCCCAACTGCAGCACCCCAGGGTCCAACTCCCCTCACCCAGGAAATACTTTCTGGAGGTGAGGGCTCGCAGCTCATGGACGAAGAAGCATGTATGGGAGACCACCTCTTGGTCCAGGTCCTACACGCTCCAGTCCAGTCCACTGGGAATGGAACTGGAACAAAGGAGGCAGCCATCTGTGGTGTCCTTGGTGAGCTTTTTAAACTGTTAACAAGCGTAGAGAGTTAATTCATATAAACACAAGGACACACAGAGTATAATAGCCTACTTACACCAGTTCAGAGCAAATTATCCCAACTTCAGTTTCTTGCCTGAGCTGTGCAGGGACTGTCCTGTTGATAGTCTTGCTGGATCATCAAAAACACCAGGCAGTCTGAGTGACATCCACGTAAGCAGCAGTTACAACATGGTATCTGATTTGCTGACAGCCTCTGCTTCACAGGGGTTTCAGATTACAAGGGGACAACACAAACACGTGCTTCAGCGAGTCATGTGCTTCAGTGTGCGTCCAGTCCACCAAGACAGGAAAAGAAGGAAACCTACAAAACGTCATAATGAAAACATAAACTCTGTGAATGTCTAATAATAATATTATGATTGGAAATATATTCAATCTTTTTTATTTTTTTTATACTATTGTAAAAAGTGACACATAAGATAACAATAAGTTGATAACACAATAAGGTCATTACTGCATTAGTGATATATTTAATATAATGGTATTTAGTATTAATTGTTTATTCTTTCTAATTAGTATGATACTTTTATAAGGATTTATAGTTTTATCATAACCAATGGACATTTCTACACTTCTTATTTATTTACATAATTATGTACATAATTTGTGTTTGTGTTTTTATATATGTTGTATATTATAGTGTCCGTGTTTTTTCTATGTATGATCCTTTAAATTCTGCTAAGGATGTCTAAAATAAGTACTGAATGCTGAATTAAACATATAGTTGTTGTTTTTTACTATTGACAAGAGGATATAGTAGAGATGTGAGGCTTTCTTGTCCTGGCACGACCTAATAATAATTTCAATTTTGTATTCACACATTACAACAACAGCACGTTTGGAAACCCCTAGGTTTGGGGAATTCCAGCATGTTAAAAAACCCTGGTTGAGTTCATGCTCGGAGGAAGTCGAAACTGAAACAAATTGTGAATTTGAATCCTAAACGATGCAGTTATTAAAACAACCTATAAACACTCCATCTTCATATTTGGACTTGCCCCTATCTGTAATTCATCTTGCCGCTGTATGTGCTCAGAGGCCTGTTTGGAAAATCAGTCTCACAATACAATAAAATTCAGGTCAACTCTTAGAAACCGTCGAAACCTATGCGCATGAACGCATCTTGTAAAAACCCGGAAGCGTGTCGTCATTAGCAACAACAAACCCACCTGCCTGACAGCGGAGCTCACATCTCGCTGTTGTTGTCCCTTATTGACACAGCCTGTGACAGCTGTTTAGAGGCAGTCTGGCAGCATAATATGAATAAACGGGCACGTGAAAGCGCCTATATTTAATTCTAGTCGTTGGGTGCACGGCATTTTTCGTCAGTTAACGGGTGAACCGTTTATCAGTAGCTCCTTCTCAGCATTCCTCCATCTCTGCTACATTAACGTTAGCTAGCTTAGCTTACTAGCAGTCAGCGACATTATGACACGAGAGCTCTTCCTCATTGCTTTCACCAAAAGGGGCAGTTCTGCTTTCACTGGCTGACTTGGTGGGTGATAAATCCTCAGAGACTTCCCGTAAAGGGCTCACAAACTGCTATGGAGCCGTCCGCGGCTATGGGCTGTGTGAACATTGGCAGTCTGACCAGCACCTTGCCGGTCATCCCCTACCAGAAGCTGACGGACCTGTACTACCTGAGCAGAGGGGGCTTCGGCACCGTGTTCAAGGCGCAGCACTCCGACTGGAGGACCACTGTGGCCATCAAGTGCCTGAAACTCGACTGTCCTGTTGGAGAAAGGTACCCCGTGTTTGTCTCTGTGACCACCTCATGTAACATTTTAGACCATGTACACTGAATTATAACCGCTGTACATTTAAAGACAAATGCACTCATAAACAGAAACTTTCATTGTGCTATTCCAGTTACCGAAAAGTGAGCTATGTCTACTGTGCAGTCACTGACAACTGTCTAAGGCGGAAATCAGAGCACCAAGACTTGAATTGGTGTCAGTTTTAATCATATTTAAGGCTTGCAGGTACATTTGAATCAGATGTATAAATAGTGTCCCAGGTGTTGTTTTACTACTCTGTGTGTGGAGCAGCTGCAGGGTTTGTCTCTGGATGACACATACGTGTACAACATAGCAACATTTTTTAAAGGATTCATTCAGTTTGGTTGTTAAAGAATTGTGATCAGGATATTTAATGAGCAGGATGTCACATGTCAGTGCTCTCTGGACAAGCTATGTAATGGAGGCACCGTGTCTACGTTATCTTAAACATATCTTAGCATTTCTGTTCTTTCTATTTCTTTTGACTTATTAGCCAACATATATGCCGATACTGATCTATTGGCGATATATTGGCTTGGCCAATTTAATCGGTCAGGCTCTAATAGGTGCTGTTGTTGCATCCCAGGAGTTGTTTCATTGCTTTCTCTTTTGACCAGTTGCCAGGTTTATACATAATTATAACATACTCTACTATAACATAACATACTCGCATGCACACACTTAAAGCTGAGCTGCACAAATTCGTAAATTCTTAAATATTTTGGGTACAGTGACCCTTTACTCCCCTGTGTAATGATGCAATGACAGTAAGGGGCGTGCAATAACTCAGTATTAACGTGCTGAAGTTCAACTAGATCATATTGTGATGATATGGTTAATTAATATTGTCATTCTACACATTTCTGTAGTCCAAATGAATGAGCTTGTACTTAAAAAGTATTTTGTCTTGACGTATTTTTTTGACACAGAATTTGGCCTCATGTAACATGTAACAGTGCCTCACAGGTCACTGCTTTGAACATCAGTTTAATCATTTACATGTGATTTTGCATATATTTGCCATGTCATGATATATATGAATATCTTGAAGTGTCCATACTAATGTGATAATTTCAACCATATCGCGCAGCACTGATGATGAGTGATGCGTCAACTTCCAAGATTCCTTTCTTTGCTGTGCTTCCCGTAACTCTGTGTACACCAACAACACTACAAATGTCATCACTGCTTTGGCATTTCTATCACTTTGTCTGAGAGCAAAGACTGACTCTGAGTCTGTGTTTCAGAGAGAGGAACTGCCTGCTGAAGGAGGCAGAGGTGCTCCACAAAGCCAGGTTCAACTACATCATCCAGATCTTTGGCATCTGCAACGAGCCTGAGTTCTTCTGCATAGTCACAGAGTTCATGAGCAATGGTTCTCTGGACCTGTTGCTCCACGAGGTAGCTATATGTCATCAAGTAACTTCATCACTTCATAAGAGCTGTTCATTCAGAAACCAATCTAGTCCAAACATCATAATCCAGGGCTAGAATGAATATGGATTAAAGAATTAATATGGATTAAGAATTAAATTAAAATGAAAATAAAGCCAATTTTCTTGGCTATGAGGCATGTATCACTCAGGAAATGAGAGCTAATATGTAACTAAACAGAAATAAAAAGTGGTTTGATTTGACTTTTTTGTATTCAGTCACATGACACAGTCTCAAATATTTCTTCTACAGTTTTTCCACTTTTGTTGCCAAAATGAAAACGGTCTCTTTGTTCTTTTTGGCAAGCTGCCTCATCTGTAGCTCTGTCTCTTTTATCCATCACTCAGCATGTACATGCATGCCATGGCAATCCTGTCAAGAGATGGCAAGCAAAAGTGAAACTTGGATGTATTCATGGTCTCTGATGAAACTTTGAAACAGGCAGGGGAAGAGAAGCTAAGCTGTCAAATAACGGACAAATATAGTTGTATCTGTATACAGGGGGAAATTCCCACTTGTCTTGGTGTATTACATTTTCTCTCCCTTCATTTTGTGCTCTTGCACAATTGCTTTGTTTCTTATCGCAGTATAACAGGTCCTCTTTCTCTGCACTTCCCTAAACACTTTCTATTGAGACATTTATTGATATTTTTAAACCTGGTCTGTCGTCTCTGCCTACAGAAGGACATGTACCCTGGGCTTGCCTGGCCTTTGCGACTGAGGATTCTGTATGAGATTGCCCTGGGGGTTAACTTCCTTCACAACATGAGCCCGCCCCTCCTACATCATGACCTAAAGACACAGAACATACTGTTGGATGGGGAATTTCACGTTAAGGTATGCGTGACAGTGAGAATTTGGTACAGTATGAACTGTATGTGTGACAAAATGAAACAAACGTTTGAGAGTTTGACTGAGTGTGGTTGTCTACTGTTACTTTCATGATAACTGTATGTGTGTGCTGCTTCCAAAGCACGTCGTGCTAATAAAGAAAGTGCATCCTAGAAGCTGCCGCTCTGATAAACAGGACAATTCTGCTGCACCATAGCTAATGTTCAATTGTCTTTACTTGATAAAAGAAAAAGATTAAAACAATGTTAAAACATATGTAGAGAATTCTTAAATAATGCTTATGTTCTGCTTTTGTTCTATTCAGATTGCAGACTTTGGCCTTTCAAAGTGGCGGCAGCTGTCCGTCAGCAAAGGCTCAGGGTCCAAGCCCACAGAGATGGGGGGCACAGTGATCTACATGCCCCCCGAGAAGTACGAACCATCCAAGAGCCGCCGGGCCGATGTGAAACACGATATGTACAGGTGAGACACCAAGTCCCAAAAACTAGTGATTAGTTATGGGTTGGGCAGTAGAATGATACAGTAAATACGTTCTCCATTCATCTGGATATGGTTTTAGTATCTTGAACTCTTGACGACTTTATTGCACTGATTTTGAACTGATAGAGTAAATATTTGTCGAGGACAAGCATTACAGGGAAATTACGTTTTCCTGACTGGCAAGGTGAGACAACGTGCCAGCATGGGGTTGGATTTTTAGCATACCAAAGCAGAACAGTGCCTGGATTTGTTCCAAAGACTATATCTGTTGATTGCATTGGGCAAATGATTTGAGTCTGATTTCAGGAGTGGTGACTATTACAGTAAAGTAAAAAAAAAAAAAAGGAAAAAAAAGTATAAGTAATCTACTTTCCTCTGTGGCTGAAGATGAATCTCTGCTGAATAATGGCTGATGCAGTCTCTTAAGCTTTTGGGTAATAGGTTAGGATTGCTGCAACAGTTCAGTCAGTCATTGCTCTTCCTCAAAGCAGCCTCTCTGGTTAGCTTGTCGTAAAGTCCCTCAGCTCTAAAGGGGAATACCGAAAAAGAATGAAGTAACTCTGACTGTTTCTCTCCATGATGTTTACGTTGTAGCTATGCCATCATTATGTGGGAAGTGCTGTCCAGGCAGATTCCATTTGAAGGTAACACATTATTTATTATGTGTCACTCTAATACTGTTCTGTTGCTCTTTGAGTTTGAGCTTTCATGGTGCTGATCTGTGTGTGTCTTTGTGTGGTCAGAGGTGACGAACCCCATGCAGATCATGTTCAGTGTGCTTCGTGGGATGCGTCCTGACACGAGTCTGAACAGTCTGCCTGCTGACATCCCCAGCAGAGAAACCCTCATCAGTTTGATGACCTGCGGCTGGACCGCTAATCCCGACGAACGACCCTCCTTCCTCAGTAAGCTCTCTAAAATAACTGAAGCGCAGGAAGCGAATTCATTTCTGGCAGGAGATTACAAATTCATAAAAAAAACATGATGACCTGATCCGTCTTCATGTTGAGTAACAGGCAAATCCTACAAGTCAGTGCTAAATTCTGATCCTGACAAAGCAGTGACAAAGTGTCTTCCTGTGACGTTATTAAAAGTTTCTGTCTTCACTGAAACTGAAAAATGGTAAAGCTGAGATGAAACTTAATTTCGTGATATTTATAGTTGATGAAATGGCCCCACAAATGTTTTGTTTTTTTTCAAATTAGAACAAATAATTGAGACTCACCAGCCTTTGATAAATGCTGTTAGATGGATGAACAGCCAGTGAAAACATTCTTTCATTTAACTTTATTATGTTTATGTGTTATAGACAAAATAAAAATTACACTACAATACAAATTCAGTTAACATAATCAGGTTCTGTCCAGGTAGCTGCATGTCACTTTAATTTCTCTTTATGACCAAATAATCAGAGCCGCTTTTTGATCAGAACATGACGCAGATTTATGTTTCCCATTCAGACGTTTATAGGAATTGTTCATCTCTTTCCCAAAACAGGCAGGAACTAGTCACTGACATGTGTTTAGACAAGTGCAGGACAAAAAAAACTTTACCTTGGTTCTCTCATTCTGTCTCACTGACACACCCACACAAACTGCAGAGTCACAGCATCACAGTCACATCAGCATATTTTCCACATTGTTGGAAAAAATTCAGGTCTTGATTTATCTGTCTTCATTTTCTTGTTGTAAATGTACTCTGCTGAAACCATAACACTGTGAATTTAACAGTTAGGTAGGATTCCATTTTATTATTTAAATAAAATCACCTGTGAACATTGTTGCTGACCACACTGAGCTTAGAGAGCTGTGGTTTAAAAAAAAAAAAAAAGCACATGAGGTGATACCAGTGAAAGATAGTTTTGCATTGTTTGGATATGCAGTAAAGGTGTGATGCGTTTACTGCCATTTCAGAATGTTTGATTGAGCTGGAGCCCATGGTGAGGAAGTTTGACGAAATCGACTTCTTGGAGGCCGTGTTGGAGATCAAGAGGTCAAAGGTCAGTCAGGAGTCTCACAGTTCTTCGTTGAACTGTTTTATGCATTTATGCCTACATTATCAGGTAGTCAACAGAGCAGTGTAGGGGCTTCACAGAAAAATGTTTTGAATGTGCAGGAAAGTCCGGGTTCTAAAGTCAATTAGAATTGTATTCACTATTAGTTTTTATTCATTAATTGATAATAATAGGAATATATATATATATATATATATAATGGCAAATACGTGTCACATGTTACCAGAGTCTAAAGTGTTTGTTTGGAGAAAATCAAGTAACTTGTTGTGTTCTGAAACTGAAACCAGCAGATGTTTAGTGTCTTTGGTAAATGAACAAAAACAAACTGTTATTAACATTTGAACTGATTAATTACCTGTCAGTTGCTTCACTTTGCTAATTAACTAACTCACAGTTAAGGGAAGCAGTTTTATCTGCCCAGCTGTGGGGGATTGTAACTGTAAGGTCAAAGTTGTAAATGTGTGTGATTCTGAGAGTGAAGCAGAGCTGTATTATGGGAAACAAAACACACTTGTTCGCCATTCCCTGGAAACATGGACAACTTATTACATCATCTAAAGACCTATTTGATCATGTCTTGTGGTGTTAGGTAGCACCAGTCTGACTGTAAAGATGGAGAAAGGAAATACCCCTGTTCAGGAATACATGGTTTCTCTAAGAAGGGGACCTGGATGTTGAACTGTGTGTAATTTGGGACAGTTTGAATTGTACAGTGACTAAGAGAGGATGACAGGTCAAAAAAAAGCACTTCATAATTTCCCCTTAACATATCCTTCCTCTTTTTGGTCTTGTTTTAAATGTTGTTACTAGTAATAAATAGTCACTATATGTTACTTTTAACGGATAAGAACTGGGATACGCAGCAAGCTTTTAACGTCAGATATACAGTAGGACCCTTCAGTATGAGCAACGCTACCACCAGGGGAGAATTTAGAGAAAGTGAGTGTTTAATGTGGTCGGAAACCGCTTCTGCTCCACAAGCTGTTTGACAAAGACATTATAATAATGTCTTATTTTGGTTCACAGCTGATGTATAGGCTTTTATTTTTGCACATTTGTTTTTAACACATTCTTAACTTTTGATTGTTCCCTACTAATCTTGCCCGTCAGTGTGACTCACCCCCCCTCTTCTTCCTTGCTCCTCCACAGGTGATGGGGAGGTCCGGCTGTTGTTCAGCCCAGTCAGTGGGTGAGAAGCAGAGTGAGGAGGGATCCCTGAACACGCTGAAGGACAGGCCCAGCCCCTGGCCGGTCAGTAGCTGAAATGTCTGCCGAAATATCAAGATAAAGTCTAATACCAAACCCTGACGCTTGGGGATGCACTTCTGCATTTAAGTCGTGTCTATCTTTGGCATTATGTCTGTAATGTCTGTGTGGAAATATGAGTTTAACATTGCTGGTTGTTCTGCCACAGGAGAGCTCCACCTTGGGTTCAGGTTCAGGATCAGGCTCAGGCTCAGGCTCAGTCTCTGGCTCTGGCTCTGGCTCTTGCTCCTCCCAGGACACAGACATATCTCTACCAGGCGCCCTCACCAGCAGCAATGTTGCACCTTCTAAAGGTAATCACAACAGGACTGGCATTTCTATTAGCACCTTCAGTGGGAGACTCATTCCTCCCAAATGTACAACTGAGCGCCACAGGAAATCATTCCTGCCTGTGGCCATCAAACTGTTCAACTCCTCCCTCTGAGTCACTGACTCAGAATGACAGATTGAAAATCTTCTACATATACTGACAGTGCAATACATACATATATATATATAGACATACATATACATTGCTGTTTTATATATTTTTTACTTTTATTTTTCACTAAATATTGTAAATGTGTATATTTTTATTTTCTATTTCTTATTTTTATATTTTGTACATACTCTTATTTCTAAATTTATGCTGCTTTCTAATCTTGAATGGGAGCACCGGTACTGTACAATTTCCCCCCGGGGATCAATAAAGTATTTCTGATTCTGATTTCATATACTGGAATCATTTACTGAGCGGCTATGCTGCTGTGTCTCTACTCGTATAAAACATTTAAAGGCATTGGAAGAGCACAGACGAGCATTATGTAAGAATAATATGTATATAATACAAGCTTTGTTTTCCCCGTGGGTGCATCACACATCTTCTTCTACTCTTTCTGAAGTAGAGGGGCTTCCATCGTCATTCATAGGTCATCCTCCGGAGCCTCCTGGGTCTTTGAAGGACAACTGCGCAGTCAACAATCTGAACTGCTACCAGAGCGCCAGGCCCCTGAATGATTTGAATATACCTGTCAAACCAGTCCTGCCCACCTTTGAATGTGCGACACTGCTGCATAACCTCACCCTCAAGCCACAGCCTCAGCAACAAGGTACAAGCAGTTAAAGCATAATGGATGACATGGGTGATCAAATAAAATGGTTTTATTGTTTTACCAAAATGTACAACCAAAATCTGAACCCCTCTCTCTCCTCGCTTGCAGCAGAATACTCTCCTCCCTTGCAGCACTCCCCTCCCTCTCAAGGCCCGATCGCCCAGTGGATCGCAAGGCGACGCGAGGAGATCGTCTCCCAGATGACAGAGGCCTGTCTGAACCAGAGCCTGGACGCCCTGCTGGCCCGCTCCATGCTGATGCGGGAGGATTACGAACTGGTGGTGAACAAGACCACACGCACCGCCAAGGTCCGCCAGCTCCTGGACAACTGTCACCGACACAACGAAGACTTCTGCCGCATTGTTGTCCGCAAGCTGCACGACAACAAGCAGATGGGTCTGCAGCCGTACCCGCCTGAGATTAGCTCCCCCACCACAGCCCTCCTCCCCAGCGCACCGCCGCTCTCAATGTCCTACAATATCCCCAGGAACATGTAGCTGCAGTCACAGCCAAACAATGGAAACAATCCAGATAATAGACTGTGCCAATTGTACACTACATTTTTGCTGGTTCCGTTGTCATCAACATGGTTCCTGACTGAGAAACGGTTGGTTGAGCAAAAAGAGTCGCAGGTACAAAACTAAACTATTGGCTTTGAAGTGAACATCCTCATCAAATGAAAGCAAAAGGTTTTATTCTGTATAACCAGAAGCAAAAGATTTTGACTGAATCAGTGATTTTATTTAACAATGTTACAGAATTAATGAGGTGATTTATTTATAGTCCCTTCTCTCTGAGTGGATGTATTTCTCTCCTTTTGGTACGTTATGCTTTTGTCTCCAAAGCTCAGTTGCTATTATGTTAAAGCATAATTATGTAGCCCAGTATGTGTGTGTGTGTGTGTGTGTGTGTGTGTGTGTGTGTGTGTTGCCTTATTTGTCGAACATCCTCAGTACACTCAGTTGATCTGAGGAAGTGACGGGGACTGTTAACATGCTGGAAAACCTACAGCAAAAATGAGGTTTATTCCTATTATAGCAATCTTACAGTATCATGTAGTCATGGGTTCATGATCCTGATAATGTTTGTGAAGGGAGTGAGTGAAGAGTGCCCGTGTCTTTGTAGTGAGGCATGAATGACCTACATTACATCTGTGAGAAAATGCACAGTCAAGTGTTCAGAGCTAATGATAGCAATCCAACTGTGCAGTCTTGAACGTTAACTGCTTCACGTAACTCGGCTGAAGTGTTGGCATGAGTTGTGATTTTGGGTCACGTGACTGGATGGAAAGTTTTTGTCCCTGCCTGGACTCTCACCCCCCCCCCCCCCCCCCACTTCTTTTTACTGAGCTAAAGAGAGTCACTGGGACGTGGAGTAAAGAGGAAGTTGAGATTGTAACATAACACCCAGAATGAGAGGGATGCGTGTGTGTCTGCATGTCTATGTCTCGATTAAAAGTGGACCAAAGTGATCTGCCCTCTGATTTCTTTTGGTCCTCTCAGTAGTGGCCTCACCTCTCGGTATTCTTAATAATGTTCACTTTAGACTCTTCAGACTCCTCTGGATTCTTCCAGAGTTGCAGTTTATCTGTGGACTCTGAGTGAAGAACAAGTGTCACTTTTTATTTTTTTCATCTAACTGAGCTGCTCTGCAGATTCATCAGACAACTGCAACACATGAACGGAGGAGCCGTCAAACCTGCTATTGCTTGTAGCAAACCTTAAGTTTACTTAAGTACAGTACAGTTCAAGCAGTCAGTCTGCTCCGTTTGTCACTCCTGACTCGTACAACTTTCTCTGCTGTAGCTGTGCTTCCTAATCTGCTCAAAAACTACAGCAACACCTGTTTATAGAATCGTTTTCTCTGTGTCTCATTCAGCGAAGCATAATCCTTTTAAATGCTAGAAAATACACAATATTCACATGAAGACAGTAGCACCAGTTCTTGTTCTTTTTGTCAGCCCCGGGGGTTTGTTGTTACTTCATCTGTTTTTGAGCCAAAATGCATGCATTAGGACTGCAACTAACGTTATTTTCATTATAGATGAATTGGACGATTATTTTCTCGATTATTAATCGTTTGGTCTAGGTTGACTGTTTCCCAGAGCCCGAGGTGACATCTTCATTTACTTTGATTTGTCCAAAAAGCGAGTCCAAGACCAAACAAAAGATTACTGTCATAGAGGACTAAGAAAACCTGCAAGCTTTGAGAAGCTGAAACCAGTGAATCTTTAGTATTTTTTGCTTGAAAATAACTACCAATTAATTTATTATCAAAATAGT
The DNA here is from genome assembly GCF_043641665.1 of Enoplosus armatus. Classification (NCBI taxonomy): domain Eukaryota; kingdom Metazoa; phylum Chordata; class Actinopteri; order Centrarchiformes; family Enoplosidae; genus Enoplosus; species Enoplosus armatus. Next base: position 16,990,700 of record NC_092193.1, read on the forward strand.
TGCCGATTCATTTTCTTTCGATTGATAAATCGACTAATAGTTTCAGCTCGGGTGTGAATTTTGTATGTCATTAAGGGCCTTACTGTCTTCATCACTGCCTTCACCTCAAACGGGTGCTTGAATTACAGTAATGTAGCTGTGGCGTTTTCTGTCTGTACAATGTATAAATTCACTGCAGAATAACGCTTTGGTTTGGTTCCCATTTCTTTAAATAAATGCACTTCATCCTTTTATTATGTGGATGCATAGGTTCCTCATCATTAGGTCCTAAGTAAAGTGCAGTTCAATAAAGAGCAGAGAGAGAAATGAGCCACGACAGGTCCTTCTTAATGAGACACAGGAAATCGTACACAATGATATTTATGATGATGTTATTTAAATGACAACAGGAAGGCCAAGCAAGGTTGATATGCTTCCATAATGTTGGACTTGCATTGCCTTGCCTTTGATACCTGTGCCTCGTATTCTGCTTGTTGGTCTCAACATGCAAAAGCCTTTGACACACATATCAAGCAGAGATGAGTAAAAATGCTACAAGTCTGATAGCCTAAATATGTTGTAACATATTTTGTTCTGTAGATGAAAGTTTCATCTTTTTTACATAATGTTTTCATTTGTGATCTCTCTAAAATCTCATGCATTGTTTTTGTTAAGTGATGATTTGATATTTGTGCAAGACACCGGCCTAATTTAGTGCCCGTATCAGTTGATCAAACAATAATATAATGTGTTACATAAAGTTCAGTTGATGTGTAGCTGTGGTTTCAACAGAAACTAGGATTTTTCGTATATTGTATCAAACTCTTCATTAAAATGCGTATTCTGTTTTTACCCCTGCCTGCTTTCTTCTTGATCTCTTTTATGTGACATTAATCAAGTGCAATATTTACTATTTGCATAATGTTATGTCTATATAAACCTTCTCATTGGGATGCCAAGAACTAAGAGGGTCTACGCCTAGCAATGGATTACTGAACAAGCCTACTGCGGACCGGTCCAGAGGCCTAAGAGGTCAGGGGGCCCGTGCGCATCACTGAAATGGAGACATAACGACTACAGAGACATTCAAAATGACCATTAAGAGATGCAAAACAACCTCTTTAAGACACAAAACGACCACAAAGAGACGCAGAAGGGCCGCAAAGCAATGTAAAAACTAGCATATGGAGACAGTGCACATCACAATGTGTTCTATATCATACAATCCACTGACTGTATCCTGCGTGTTGACCCAGAAGCAGCTTGGCTCCCCTCTGTCTTAGGCTGTTGAGGGCTCCCTGGGGGCAGGGACGAGGTCTGCTTGTCTTGTCTGAAAATAGCACAGGGGGGGAACACGAGAGTGCGGTTCGCCTGGTGCTTGAAAAACACCCGTTGTGGTTGTGCTGGTCTGCAGGGATTGCAACATCGACCGTCCTGTCGCTGCCTTTCAGATGTGATCTCACCAATGTCTCACTGCCTGGTTCAGAGGAGACGCGCAGACCTGCGGGGGAGACTACATGCTCAGAGGAACAAATATACCTGGTGATCTTCCATAAGTAAGCTCATAAAGTAAGTTCACTTTTTGTCCTTTTGTTGCACATTTGCATTTTATGTCATAAACGACTACATCTCAAGTTTTGTTCCTGTCGGGATGCATAAAGAGTGGACTATGGGGGAAAATATTTGTGTGAGTGATCGTTACTTGACTTTGACCTTATTCCTGTTACCATTGGTAACTTTCAGTTTTTATGTTTCAGTCTTAAAATGTGCCGTTAGGCATTAAAGGAAAAGTATATTTAAGAAGATCATGTCATGTTTATGTGGAATAACAGTGTGTTTTGACTGTTAAATCCCCTTTAATTGTTGCCCTCATCAGCACTGGACTAATGGGGGATCTGAGGCAGAAGATGGGGGTCATGTCACAGACCATATGCCCAAGTTCACGGGCTCCGTCTGATGAGGACTTAAAGGCCCCAAATAATGGGAAAGAAGAGAAAATGCAGATGAAGAGAGAAATCTCCCTCATCAATGGAATCTGCCTCATCGTTGGCAACATGATTGGCTCTGGGATCTTTGTCTCACCGAAGGGCGTGCTCATGCACAGCGCCTCTTACGGGCTGTCGCTGCTGATTTGGGCTGTTGGAGGCATCTTCTCAGTGTTTGGGGCTCTGTGCTACGCAGAGCTCGGCACCACCATCACCAAGTCTGGAGCCAGCTACGCCTACATCCTGGAGTCGTTTGGAGGCTTCCTGGCTTTCATCCGCCTGTGGACGTCCATCCTGCTGATTGAGCCGGCCAGCCAGGCTGTGATTTCCCTGACCTTCGCCAACTACCTGGTGGAGGCTTTCTACCCCACCTGCCAGCCGCCGTATGATGCTGTCCGGCTCATTGCCGCAGCCTGCCTCTGTAAGAAACACTCCTGTGTCCGAGTGAATGTGTGAGATGAGGCTCATATAGTTCATCACCCAGCAAAACAGGCAATGAAGAATTACACTTTGACTGAGAATGTAATTTAAACTGTAAACACTAAGTAAACTCTAGATTGTGTTCTTTTAGCTATAAATGTGCATTATCCACTATCAAGCAAAAAAGTCTGTACAAGTTGTTGCAAAACAATATCACTTTACTGTTATCTAGTGTTTGCAGTGTACACTCTGATGGCCACTTTGGCCTCTCTCCAGTTCCTGATGTCAGCTCGACCTCTCGATCACCAAGACGCATTTTTCACTTACTGAAACAAAACACTTAAAGTTATCATCCTTAAGATTTTCACCCCATTTTGATACTATTTACAGCCATTAATGCATTTACATTCAGTAATTACCGCTCTTTATAGCAGTTTTCATTGTTAGTGGCAGGGTCTGCCACTCCCGCACTGGATTCAAATTGCCTTCACACACAAGAAAGAGGCATGCATGTAATCAAGCATTTCTATTTTTAATTTTTCATTGATATAAGCCTCTCTGTTTCACATTAACAGCAGCATAACAGTTGAAAACGGGGTGGCTTTTATTGTGAAACATTTACGTGTAGTTGTCATATTCTTTATTAAAACTGATAAAGCTAAAACAAGAACTATTAAGGATGACATGAGCAAAAACAAGTGGTGGAGGGGTATTATATCTTTGACTATCCATTCATCCCAGTACCAAACTCAGTAACCCTGTTTGTATGCGTGCGTGTGTGTGTGTGTGTGTGTGTGTGTGTGTGTGTGTGTGAGACTGGCATCAGCTATAGTTAGACCACCAGTCCTGAACAAATGCCACCCTGGTTTACAGGCTGGCTTTGTGCTGTGAAGAATGTAGTCAGCAGAAGTGGTATTTAGGTTAGAGAGCAGCCATGCCGTGAGTCATGAGCCGCCCTACCAACAAGTGAGTTTCCGTTTCTGTACCCTCATGCTGAATGTGGCCCTCATGACACAGAGGAGATGGTCAGCATGGGGCTCAAAGATAGCAGGCTTCCGTTAGCTATATAGCTTTTGAAATTCAACTTGTTGCAAATTGAGTTTCACAAACTGACCAACATGGTTTACCATTGTTTCCTGAATGAGTTCTGAAGCAGAAGCTGTACTAGAAGCTTGTTTGTATAAAGTAACATCTCAGTCATTCAGAAGCTCATCCATTGCCTTATTCCTCTGGTTTGTCCAGGTATGCTGATCTTTGTAAACTGTGCCTATGTGAAGTGGGGCACTCTGATCCAGGACATTTTCACTTACGCCAAACTCATGGCGCTCGTCCTCATCATCATTGTAGGAATCCTGAAAATATCTAATGGTAAGGTTACACGAAAGTACGATTGCATCAGCGGAAAAACGACGAATGAACACGCTTTAAACTTTGACTTGTGTTTGTGTAGGAGAAACAAAGAGCTTCGAGAATCCGTTTGAGGGCTCCTCCACAGATCCTGGAGCCATTGCTTTGGCCCTCTACTCAGCTCTGTTCTCCTACTCTGGCTGGGATACACTCAACTTTGTCACTGAGGAGATTAAGAATCCAGAGAGGTAATTCAGACAGACATACAAAGACGCTCACTCAGAGACAGGTAAATGATGTACACTATGTGGACATGTTTGACCCTTAAGACTTAATCTTATTTCCTGCGTCTGGCGAGGAATCTGCTTCTTTGTGGACATGAAGGGTAAATAGTAAAAGTTGATAGTCTGGCAGTCACCATTTATTTAAAGCTGCTACAATCAATATTACAGTGGATCAAATAACTACGTATATGTGAAGAGCATTGCTTGGAGTGATGAACCCTGCCAGCAACTTTAATGTTTTGGTCACAGTCTCTGATGGATGCTACCTGCCCAGCAGCTGAAGGCAGACAGACACAATTCTTATAGATTTTCATCCTTCTTTGTTGTTTATTTTGTTTAGGTAAATATGACAGAATTAGTACAGTTGTAGAGTCACATGAGTTGTGATCACATTGTAAAGGGAAATGGATTACAGTGGTTGGAAATAAACTTGAGTAAAATTAATTTATCACATGAACCCTCTGTTATCTGTTTACAGCAGGTTGTCAGTGAGTCAGTGACCGCTCTGTGTGTTGTTGTTGTTGTTGTAGGAATCTGCCCCTTGCCATTGCCATTTCCATGCCCATAGTGACCATCATCTACCTGTTGACCAACGTGGCGTACTATGTGGTTCTGGACATGCCCTCTCTGCTGGCCAGTGACGCCGTCGCTGTGGTAAGACACCAACAATCACCTGAGAGAGATAATTCGCTCCGCTGCTAAAAATAGTCCTGCTCCGCTTAGAAAAGGTTGACCCGAGACGTTGCACTTTGATCTTGGAGACTGAAGCGGAGTTGTTTGCATGATGTCAGGGAAATGTGGACAATAACGCCCAGAGTGTGCAGTTTGTAATAAACCATGTTTATCTGACCCCGCAGACATTTGGCAATGCAGTCCTGGGGCCCTTCAAGTGGATCATCCCTGTTTCTGTGGCCATGTCCTGCTACGGAGGACTCAATGCTTCTATCATTGCTGCCTCACGGTAATCAGGAAATACTGAACAGGCATTGACGTTCATATCATGATGAGTATTTTGCCAATAACTCTCCACCTATGTTGATCATGCAGGTTGTTTTTCGTCGGGGCCAGAGAGGGCCACCTCCCCAACAGCCTGAGTCTGATTCACCTGGAGCGCTACACACCCATACCTGCACTGCTGTTCAACGTGAGGACCATTCATACTAACCGTATGAATTCACATTCTGGTAGAATAATAAGTGACTTGTCATTGTGCTGTGTGGCTGCAGGGGTTAATGGGTCTGATCTTCCTGTGTGTGGAGGACGTGTTCCAGCTCATCAACTATTTCAGCTTCAGTTACTGGCTCTATGTGGGTCTGTCTGTGGCCGGCCTCATCTACCTGCGCATCACTCAGCCGGACAGACACAGGCCTGTGAAGGTGCTGCTATTTTCACTGTTCAGACACATACCGAATGTAATGTACATAGTGTGTGTGCATACATACACAATGCTACAGTTCCTGTGGGTGTTTCAAATATTGTGACAAAAATACACATATTCATCACTTTATGTAGTCACATTTAGGTTCAAGTGTGGAATACTCTTCAGGCTGTGCAAAAAAGGCTAGTGTGCGATGAAGAATAATAGAGTTAAACTAAGAAATAATATGAACATATTTAGTATAAGTAGTAAAATGTTTAAGTGTATGTTGGCCCACATGTGTGTATGCAAATGATACAATAAAATGTTGCACGCAGTTGAGTGCAAATGTGCAGGGCAGCGTATTCACAGAGGACAATGTGCTACACAGAGCAGAGGTCAGAGGTCACCATCCTGATGGCCTGAGAGAGGAAGCTTTTTCTTCATCCTCCTCAACCGACTTAGCTCGTCAGCCTTTTGTGCACAGCTCAACCTCAGCGACCTTTTTGTGTTAAATGAACAAAAAGAAATATGACTAAGGCATTTGCATGCAGTTTAGTGGGTCTGTCCTGTGGTGCCTTGAGCATGATCTGAAGCAGCGATACAGGTTAATGCAGTTTACATAGTTTATGTAATGGCATGTAGACACACGAGTGTCGAGAGTTTTACAAACTAACCAGGTTTGTGTCTTCCTCTCTCCACAGTTGACTTTGTTCTTCCCCTTCATCTACTGTCTGTGTAGCCTGTTCTTAGTCATCGTCCCTCTGTACGGAGACACCATCAATTCTCTCATAGGAATTGGCATTGCACTGTCTGGGGCGCCGGTCTACTATGTGGCCATTTACCTTCCCGAGGAGAGGAGGCCCAAATTCATACAAAAGTTAAACGGTAAGTTTGATCAGCAGTTAATTACTGTCCTCACTATGTTTATCATTACACAATTACACCTTTCACTTTGTCCCATTTCTGTCCCGCATGTTCTTTATATCACTTTCAAAATACAGCCTTACTCATCATGGATTGTCAGAGTCAGCTGTTACTGACTTCTCCACTCCCTCTGTCTTTTCCCATCCCTCCCACATCTCACCTCCTCCAGCCTTTGCCACCAGATCCACCCAGATGCTGCTCTACTGCTGCCTGACTGAGTTTGACGCCGAGACAGACGCACAAGCAGGCGGTAAAACGCAGTGAGCTGCAGACAAAACCCCGTCGCCCAGTAGCCAGCTTCCTGCCGGAGGCCTCGGTATTGTCCATGTGTTGACCTCCAAGAAGGCCTTCCATGGGAAGAGCAACATATGTGAGGATTACTCCTGCCAGGTTCTGACATCTCAAATGACTCACCTCGAAGGAGCAGACACTTGAGAAACTGTTGCTTTCATCTGAAAATGTGAGATACTTTTCTACAAGGAATATCTTCTATGAGGATTTAATAAAAATATGGAAAAAATATGTCGCTCAAGCTCACATTTTATTTTTCAGACTTGCGTGACGACTTTTTGTCTCACATTGTGAAAAATGGTCTGTGGTTGGTCTGCAGGCACCGCGTTATGCTACGTTTGCACCGACTGTTGTTATTTCAGAGCAGGTTTTTAGGAGCAAAGCACTTCCTGCAACTGGATTGTAACTCACTCACAAACTCCTTCATTCACCTTTAAGCACACTGCAGCTTCTCCACAAGGGGGAGCTGTTTCATGTCGTTGTCAAACCAGTTCTGCACGTGCCAACCTGAGCCACCTACAGGAAAGGACAGTAACAACAGCATCATGCTGCAGTTACTTCTCTTGCCTGCAGGTGGTTGAACTGCAACTACATTTAATTGTCAGATGATAATGGACCAATATGTATGGTACCATTCATAAGATGTGTCATAGACTGTATGTAATTTTTGTGTCTGACATTTATTTTTAAATCAGCAATTGATATCTACAATTTTCTTAATGACTTTTAAATACGTTGAAATGCCAAATCGACCAATCGACTTCAAACTTGAAACACTTTCAGAATCAAGAAGCTCTGTTTTGCTGCTTGCTTATAGCCGATTTTTTTTTTTGTCCTCTCAGAAGCTTGTTCTTATTAAAACGTCTCCACCAGGCATCACATTGCATTAATGATGCATAATTAATAGGTTGCAGTATTAACAGCCAACTGCAGTGCAGTCGGTGTCACTGCAGTTGTTCTCTTTATAAACTGTAAAACAGACGTTCAGTCCGTCTCCCTTTAAATACACTCTCTTTCTTCATCATTTTGTGTTGTGACTGAACTGCGTATGTTTTCAATGCATCCTATTATTTAATTATCTTCTTTGCCACTACACCTGTGTTCAGAGAACCATCTTATAAAAGTCACTGTTCACATTCACAAAAAAATGCTAATTTCTTTACAGCGTTGCAATAAATACAAATGCATTCTTCGTCAAACAGACTTCAGCCCTCGTCCCACAAACTTACAGGGGAGTGAACTCAACCACGTCATACTCTCAGCTTGTTATTTTGTTGTACTTTGTTTCTAACCCGGTTTCACGGTTCATCATGAGAAGCTGTGGATTGTTGACTGAGCAAGTGTCCCAAAAAGCTGTATTTTGTTTTGTTTTTATTATATTCATTTATTGTAAAAACACGTTACATTCATACAACATTTAAATTCTGTTCTGGGAACGTTAAAAAATACAGCAAATCTACAGAAAGATTTGTTGAATTAAATCATTCTAAACTGCAGTTATTAGCATTTTTTTTTAACTATTAACTCAAATCTTAATGTTGATGATGAAAAATACACAGCAAAGAACCAGTTTTCTCTCTTTTCTCTTCTTTTTCTCACGTATGAAGTGACATGTAGAGCGAGGGAGATCTCCTCTCCACCTAAGGGAAGGTGCAGTTGGCCGCATCGAAGCCAGCGCAGATCCACTTGTTGCTGAACTGTTTGTATCCTTCAGCATTGATCAGGTCACTTCCTGGGCAGAGAAAAGCACACATTGCTACACTCATTATTGTGACTTTTAAAACACAGATGAATTCATGATTATAGACAGCACAGGAACAAAATCCACTTGTGCCACTTCATGGCATTACAGTTCTTATCTGAGCGAATGTTTACCGTCCATCAGGTTCTGCAGGCTGCAGTAGTTTGTGCTGTTGTCAGCTGGATCTTTGGAGAACTCAGACACGGCCTCGCCCTGCACATCAGACACATCAGAGGACGCAGATTTTTCGCCAGAAGGGAAACCGTGTGTCAAAGAGGAATGCCAGTGACTAAAGATGATTAACCCTCTGAACTCTCTCAAAAAAGCCACACAATACTTTCTACATTTTCATGGCCGCGGCATTAAATCAAATAGAAACATTAATGATGAACAAAGCTTGTTGGGAGTCTGAGGAAGAAAAAAAACAACAACCCACACACTCACAGTCACTTTGCAAACGGTGGACTGCTCCAGAAGAAACTGAAGGTCGTTCACTTTTTTGGTTGCTGGAGACGTGTGTGTGGCTGTGATCAGGTACGGAGCTGTCGACACAAGCTGCAGCACATTTCAAATTCAGTCAAGTCGGACAGGAGCGCGGCCTGCTGCACATTTCAAGCTCAGTTTGTTAGTATTGGAAACGAGGATGTTTTCTACATCATCAGGTACCACGGATCATAACGCCTGTTTCAGTTTACCATAGTGACCCCCCCCCCCCCCATTTAGCATGTATAACCGCTTTATTACTTACTATTACTATTACCAATAAATGGTGTATAACACACTGTATTGTAGTTGTACACAGCTGTACGCAGGTGTGTTTTACAATATTTTCATTCAATATCTGTTTATATACACTTATGGGTGCCCACAGGAGGAGATATAGTTGTTGACAAATACATTAATAAACACTTAGATCTGCTTACAACTACATTATGCACCATTTATTAAATGTTTATATTCTGCTTATAAATGCTAAATAGGGGGTTTAGAGTAAAATGTCACCTGAAATGGTACAATATTTTCCCACATCTGATACATGTTCACAAGATATTAAAGTATAAATGTATATTCGATGACATTGGAGTTGTTACACCACCTTCTGTACAGACACTGCTGCAGGCAAGTGGCCAAAGGGCATTCTGGTCAGTCTAAAAGCTTTGAATTAAGGGCAATGCACATCGTTTATTTGAGGTGTTTACATAATGTACATTATCTCTCTGAGGAAACATGTTTACATCCACCTGCCGGCTTTTCATTAGTGGACTGGGATGTTTCTGACCTCATACGAGCACCTCTCTCCTGCATACAGACAGCTTTGCTGGATCTGCCAGGCCTTGATCTGGCTCACCAGCCTTCCATAGACGTCTTGGCACGAAATGCCAAACAACCTGCAGTGCAGAGCAGTGAATGTTAGATTTGTTAGGCTCATGGAGCATCAGGAAAAAAAATGTATTAATAAACTTTACATGTCAGAAAAGAAACTTTGGATTCTGTTAATCATGGGAACCTTCTCTTTTCTCTGCACAGATATGACTAATGTGAGTCTTGTGGGTCTTGTAGTCTCCCCATGTCCAAGATAACATGTGTGAGAAATTAGGCTGCACAGAACTCTGAATTCATAAGCACCTTGTCTAATGCGCATTTGAAACCTTTGCGCTGTGACGGCAGTCACATGATGCAGCATCTGCTCTGTGGCAGCATGGACAAAAATAAAATCTAAAAAAACAGTTTTACATTTTTGGACAAACATAAAAGATTCCTCAAAAGCACCCACATGCACGTTTGATTTGACACAAGTTCATTAAATCTCTAAATTCTCTCACAAAAATAAAATCTGCATTACCATTTGATTTTGCACTGTGCGGTGCGGTCTGCCAGGGAGATGGTGAGCGTGGCCCCCAGGAGGAGAGCTGACGCCACGAACAGGAGTCTCAGGTCCATGCTGAAGGCAGGCAGATCAGGTGTGTGTCCAGTATGCGGTCGGTCGGTGGACGTGTCCTGAATGCGGCTCGATCGCTCCCCCCAGGGCTTAAAAGGGACTTCACGGGTCATGTGGAACACTGGATTAACTCTGAACCACAGCATGGGAGAGGGAAGAGTGGAGGAAACTGAAGACATCAGTGCAGCAGAGGTAACACACACACACACACACACACACACACACACACACACACACACACACACACACACACACAAAGTTATTTTCACAACAATTAGACTCAGACTTTAGAATGTGGCTGAATACTTTTCGAAGCATATTTTTTGATTGATTTCATGTTTTCCACTGAGGACAGCGTGAACTTGCAGAGAACCTGAAACTTGAGTAAGTCATCAACATCCACAGCAGCACTAGGCCTTTGTTACTCTCCCACAGATCACACTGTGGACTCCACTGCAGGAACATTAAAACAACATTTTGTTTCTCTGCATCTGTCTGTTTCGGTGCACAGTAACGCAGAACATGAAAATTACATCTTATTTATTTTTCCTGTGAACCTTAAAGATGCTCTGTGGTTGAAATGAGTAAAATCAGTGCTTTTAAAAGAAGCTTCTCCTCAGTCAGAGTCTTTTTTGCTTTTCATTCTCTCTTTGCTCTGGTTTTTGTCTTCACAAACCCCCGAGGGACACATCTGGCTCTTTCGCTGCTAAATGTTCACCAGCAAGTCGCGAATGTCTCCCTAACAGTGACCTATAATCAATCAATTACAAATCCCCTTCAATCCCAATAACTTTTCCAGATTTATAGGTTGTCGTTTGGTGGTTGACAGATTAGATGCTGGAGGTTGTGTCTAATTCAGCCGAAACAAAAGTTCTACAATCAGTAACCAGAAAAATAGAACCAGAAATAGAAATGGAAAGAGTTAGAGGGACACGGCCTCTCCCTCTCCATTTACATGCTTCTTGCTATAGAAATGTGTTCATGCAACTCAATGTCCACACTGTGCACGTGAAACGCTTACTGGAAAGACTTCAGATGCCTGAGGTGTAGACTTGAACCTCTTCCCATTGGTGACCGCAACAAGAAGAGCCATAATGTTTTCAAAGAGGAGCAGCACTGACGGCATGCTGGAGGTTACTTGGTCTTGCACTGACTGCAATCAGCCCATGTTGTTGTTTTAATACCGTGACATAGATTCTGCTTAACTCAAACAGCATTTGTCACAGAGCATGACACGCTACTGCGCCCACAGACAAGGTTCCTTTGTTTCCTCTGAAGTGAGCGGACATTTCCAAGAAGAGTAACGCTAAAAGCAAAAGAAAGGAAAATGGTGTACAGTAAGCGATGTACTTGGGTTCAGGTATTGGGTGGTAAAAAGGTATAATGTGAGCAGGATGAGCAGTTCTCAAATCCTTCATGTTCAGCCTGTGTCGCCCTCTACTGGCTGAAAGTGGAACTGCATCCAGAACATTTACATGGCGACACCCTCTTAAAATAATGGCCCAAGTCATTTTTTCAGGTTCGTCAGAAAACACAAAAAACTGAACCAAATATTGAATATATGATATTTATTGATAATTTCACTCAAGAAGGTTATGACAATAGATGACTATTGACATACTAATAACAATGTCTGTCAATTATGTAACATGAGAGGAATAAATGACTTAGGCAAATTTTTTGAACATGCCTTTGTGACTTAAGCAATTTTAAACCTTCAACTCTGATTACTAATATTATGTTCAAGTAAGATTTTCATTAAATAAAAACACAAAAGTAAAGAGGATCCTTTGTAATTCTTTCATCATTTCTAGCTGTTAGATTACAATACAGTATTCAAATCTTTCTTAATTAGATCATGTAATGTGGAAAAAATGAGACAAAAACTGTAGATGAAATATTGTTTGAAAAGACAGGAAAGAGTTAACAGAAGGCCTTTCACTTGTAACAGCCACAGATTCTGGAGCCACTCTTTGCTAAATGCTAGCTTCATGGACTTAGCTATGTTGCTGACTAAAAAGACTGAATAAAAAGACTAAATAACTATGCAATATTTATAGCCTAGCCTATATTATAGTAAACCTCATCACTTACCAACAGGGGACGAGCCCTAAATCATGGAAATAACTTCAGTGGCTAGGTAGATTTTCGTTCTTCTTGAAGCAGCCGCCATCTTGAAAAGCTTGTAAAATACTTATACTACAGGGGTAGACTCGCATGATCTGTTCAGCGGAGGATGTAGGCGATTTTACCAGAGGTGGCCAGCATCATGAGGAGATGAGTTAGGCAAAAAAAAAAATCATTTTTGTCAAAAAATGACTAGGCCATTATTTTAGGAAGGTGACAATAGGTATCAACCATTGACTGTAATTCTTTATATGCAGTCTATGATATCAACACACAGGTTAACATTCCTTTGAAATTCCTTCACAGCCATTTTTAATTTATAATGTATACCATGTTGATAATAACATTCATGTAACTATCTTTGCAGGCAAATAACTGTCCTCTAAACTGAAAATGTGCAAAGAAATGTTCTGCTTCTCGAACTTGACTTCTTCCAGTCCCATTATTACTTACATAAGCAACACACACACAGACACGCCGCCTATTTTCTTTCCTTATCACGCATATCTGCCGATGTTTCGGATTTGACTCTGGTTTTATTTTTAAGTCTTCCTCTTTGTTCAACTGGCCGTGAGTGACACTATCTTCCCTTTGAAGCCCTTGAACAGTGTCTTTTATTCCCAGTAGAAAATCCCAGCCTCTGCTTCAGGCTGTGGTCCTGCCTGCTAAACAACTGTGATGTCACTGTTGTACACTTCCTGGTCCTGAATCTGAACTCTCTCACTATTTGGATTTGAACAGTACAATCCACAATATGCAATGTGACTTTTATTTGTCTGCTTTGATGTGATTGTTTATGTGTACTGGGCTGGAGGTCATTTGTTGCCACTCCTGCCACTGAAACCGGTCTTACTGTGACGACAACCTTTAGTTTGTCAGGTCTGTCAGAGATGGATTTAGTATAGTTTCACTTTGTTAACTTCCTTCCTGCCATTCCTGCGAGCAGAATAAGATCCAGAGTTACCGGCAACCAGTAACTCAAGAGAAAGACATGTTCAAAGTCGACTTAAGACAAAAAAAATACCACCTGCACCTTTAAACTGATTTATGAGCCTGGTTTAACACCTCTGATTCGCTGCCCACATCTCATCTCATTGTTCAGTGATGTAGAAGTGAAACGAAACGACAATTCAGTCTTCAATGTACTTTTATTAAATTTTACAACAACTCAGTAATCATGTGTCTTTGGTGAAAATTGGCAATTAAAAGGTGATGAAATATCTCATTCAAAACGTATATTTCTGACTGACTGCAAAGAAGTCTTGGTTTGTATTTTTTCAAAGATGGACACAAAAAATGAAGAGGAAACTGGTAAACATGTCATACAATCTTGTAACAAACAACTCATTTACAACAGCTCCCTCCAGTACATCACAGCGGGGTTTAGGGTTCATTTCACTGATCATGGTTACAGGAAGTGTGTGAGTATTGACACCATGCAGCATTATCCACCTTTACATGCCTCTCGATGAATCAAAGCAACTGTGCTTTCATTTCAGACCCAATCAGGCCTTGCTCAATTTAATTTTGTCAATCAAACACCAGTTTGAGACTCATATTTTGTCCTCAGTGGTGTTGCCGTACTTCCATTCAGTTCCGCAGGTTTCAAAGAGAAAAACTCTTTAAAGAATAGAACAATTCAGTGGCATGTAGAAACATATATTCAAAACTCTACTGATTATCCTCCTTATACGCAGAGTATTGTACATATTCATTTTTTCTTTTGTTGTGCGTTGAGGTTTCAGACTCTGCTGATGTTCTTTACTGTCAGACTGAAGTTCAGATCTGGTTGCAGCTGCTGGATGATGCTGTAGAGCTGAAAGACACAAATCGTTTTAAACTCGTCATATTGAGGCCTGTATCCACCGCACAGTCAATAAGTACAGCGTGTTATCAGACTGCGCACTTGGCAGATTACATCAGAGAGCACAATCAATACTGTGTTGATTTTATGAATGTTTTATCACAGAAATAAAAAGACAGGATTGGATATTAAAACCCTGCCAGGACATGAATGTAAATCTGTGAACAAGGTTAGTGAGGCACCTGGGTCAGGACTGGGGCAATTGTCGTTTCATTTAGCTCCCGATAGGACTGAACAGCTGCCTGAAGGATTGCCACAGCTGGGCGACATATAAAAAGAAATTCAAAATCATTAAAATCATGTTATATGGTTATGGATTATATTGTGCAAGCGTAAAATGCACTTACCGTTGTCTGTTGAATCAGATGTGAGTAGGACTGACGTCGCCTGGACTGACTGTGCAAAGGGAGTAGGTGTCATGGTTGTCATCCCCATGGCAGAGGAGGCAAAGGAAGCTGGGGAAACATTACAGTAAATGACACCACATTTCAAATCACTTACAGTTTACACTTTTAAAAGGATTTCCTTTTCATGTTCCAGTGACTCCTGCCAGCTACTCACCTGTCTGTGCAGCACACGGGGCCAAACACCCAGCAAACAGGATCAGCAGCAGCATGTTGAAGCTTTGTTCTCAAGAAACTGTGTAATCTGTGGTGAGAAAGTGCTCCCTCTGCTCCCACAGAGCCTCACCTACTTCTGTTCTGCACCAGGAAGTGACACCCTTATTCAGAGGGTGTGGCAATAAACAAACGATACATGAGCTCCTCGAGGCATTATCAGGGCCGGAGCGACTCAAGCAGGAGGCCAAGGTCAAAACAAAACCCATACTGTTCAATGAAATATGAGGAGGCACTTTTTTTCAGTCTGTCAAGCATGCCATGTCTAAAGGTTGTGATTAGTGATTTTCTCGCTTTACTGCTTCTTCCACACAGCAACATAATTTCCCACCCTGTAAAGGTGTATCCAGAGATCCTCCGTGTCAGGAGAGGAAAGAGTTTTGCTATTAAATAACGTTTTAGTTTAGCTTAAAACAACCAAAAACAGCAAATCCTGATGTGTGCAAACACTGGTTCTAAGATTTTTCTGCTACTTTTTATTGAGATGTCTTTGAGTCCGTTACATTTAAAAAAAAAAAAAAAAAAAAAAAACAAGGACAGGGAATGAATTATTATTTTTAAAGAAAAACGAAGTTCAATCTGTTTAGATTTTTGTGAAACTTAAGTCTGACTGACGTTACAGTCTGATCTACACATTGTGGGCACATCCAGTCTTCCTTTACATGAATATATATAATGGCTACAAAGTGAAATTAACACAGTCTACAAGTAACATATTTAAGAATAAAACTAAAATGAACAATAACAGACTTAATGCATCAAAATACAGACTGACACTCACTCTGACACACAAACTATCAGGAACCACTTTTTCCAAACTTTGAAAACACGTTTCAGAATTGTATCACGTGACGAAACTGTTCTGTTCTTATTCTGTGCAACTATAATTAACTAGAAGTGATTCTAACCTTCTCCCGTTGGTGTTTCATTGTTCTTTGTCAGTAAATAAAGAATGATGATAACTCCGCCATCAGACGGAGGAGCAGCACACTACGGGCTCTTTAGCTTTCGGCTGCTGCTGCTGCTGCTCGCAGAGCTGGAACGTCTGGAGGTGGTGAGAGGAGGGGAGGTCACAGTCAGATCCAAGCCCAAATCCACAGTCTTCAGTACGGGGGAGTGAAGTGCGGAGGCCCTGGGGCTGCTGCTGGCTGAGGACGCAGGAGACCTACAGTGCAGAGAGAGAACAACACCGAGGAAGAGCAGCATACTACAATCTTCAGTCTGCAGCGTGAAAAAAGTACACTGAATCTTGAATGGTAATAAACCAGGGTGACATCTTTTAATATTTTATTCATGCAGATAAAGACGAGGCAAACACAGTCAGTTAGTTAAAACCGATGACCATCTGACAACAAGCCCTCATTATCTCTCTAACCTCTACCATCACCTTCTCTGGAGAAGAGGTCTTATCAAGAAATCTGACCTGAGAGAGGCGGAGCTGCGGGCAGAGTTTGTCTTGGAGCTCCGATGGCTGGTGGGAGTGGAAGACGGAGATGGAAGAGACAGATTGGCCTGAGAGAAAGAGCAG
This sequence comes from Enoplosus armatus, assembly GCF_043641665.1. Lineage (NCBI taxonomy): Eukaryota > Metazoa > Chordata > Actinopteri > Centrarchiformes > Enoplosidae > Enoplosus > Enoplosus armatus. The sequence goes on from NC_092193.1 coordinate 17,007,106, forward strand.
AAACAAACACGGCAGTTAAGGAGACCGGTTTTTGGACTGCAAATTGTTCATATTTTATCATAACAGCCCCATAAATGACTACAAAAATGACAATGAAGCACAGCCTTAATCCTTCAATGAATCCTCTGAATATAAACAAAAATGCAGTGTTTCTTGTTTCGTACCTGCAGGAAGTATTTCTCCAACACTGATCTGAGGTCAGGTTTGTCCTCCATGGCCTCGCTCAGCATCTTGAAGATGCTCTTGTTGAATTCTTTCAGCTCCCTCAGTTTAATGTCCTTCTCTTCAAAAGTCTCAGTCTTGGTGTTTTTTGCAGAGCGGATCTCTTTGGTCAGCTTAGAGCACTAGCAAACAGCCGGACAACACAAAATGAAAATATGATTATGGTGCCTGCAAATAAATGTTTGTATTCCAGGATACCTGCACTGCATATACACACACAACCTTCCTCTTCCTATTATTCACTCACAGTGCATATTGTACACTGCTCAAATACATCTGTCATTACTTTATAATGGTGAAAGAAGTGGCATGTGTTTAGAAAACGTGGTACAGGTAGACATCAAACCTGCTTTGTGGCTCTGTCAATTTTCTCTTGCTGGGAAGCGATTTCTTTGTTCAGTTTACTGATGAGTGACTGTTTGTGCTCTATCTTCTCCGTCTCCACCTGCTCATCTTGCAGCAAACTCTCCGAGGTATTGTTCATGTCCTGGAAATGGAGCGCAGTACACAAACACACAGAAGCACACAAAAGCAAGGCGTAGAGGCACACACACACACACACACACACACACACACACACACACAGATTCATGCCAGGCCAAATTCACCGGATGACTCAGATAGATGACAGTCGTGGGGCGAGTTCATTTATGACCTTATTCTCTCGCAGGGACACAATTAAATAATACAACCAGCAACTTATGTGGCACTGAAGAGGGGAGACAGGAAATGAGAATGGAGGACAAGTGGACACATGAATGAAGAGAGAGGGCTTTAACAAGGAAGACAGTGCAAAATAAAGTATTGAAAGAAAGCAGGAAATGCTGAAGATTATTTCCAACAGTATTTCATGTTGTCAGCTGGGTTTGGCTGTAATAAAATAAAAATGTTTAAAATCCAACAATAAAGGATTTGTATTCAGTCCAGTTTTTATAATTTTTTTTGTGCCTGAAATCATATAAAATGTGAGCTGTGAAGATTTATTGTACTTTTGACGCCGTTTTCTCCCTGTTTTTATCTGGTTTGATTTTAGCTGAATCGATCTTAGATAACTACTTGCTGCACCAGCTGTTTCTAAGTTCAAACCTAGCCTAGCTATATCATAAGTGCTTACTAAGTGGAGACAAAGTAGTTCGTATGTAGAGATTAGTCGTCACTAACATTAAACGTTGAATAATGAGCTCATCAGTTAGCTTAGCATAATAAGATATGTCCAACTCAATCTAAACTGCATAAACACTAACAATGAAACACACATATTTCTCCACGTACGCATGTATAAATAAAACAAAGGTCATGCAGTTTTGACTATTGTAATGGGATATGTTACTGAAGGATGAGGTATTTAGTTTTTGGGGTTACGGCATTTTGCTCGACACTGCCTATAAATAGGACTAACCTGTAAGTCCTGCCGGAGCTCTTGGACCTGTCTTTTCTTATACTTTAGCGTCTCCTCAGCCACCTTCAACTGCTCTTCTAGCTTCAGCTTTTCCTGGTACTCTGGACCTAAAACAAAAACAAAAAATGACTTGATCCATGACACAGCTGCTCAGTTGATTTTAACAGACGGAGAGAATAAACATACATAAATCACATAACTTCCTGTTGATGATCCCTGATAAGAGTGTTGGTGTTGCTGGTTTAGTTATATGAATCTACCTGGTCATACGTACTGGATTCATTTGCTTTGTTGAGGGATTTGCGAAATGCTGAGTTACTGTTGTTGAACAAATGAATGGTGTTGTCCAGAGCTCTATTTTCCAGCTCCATCTTGCGGATTTTGGCATCCAGACCGTCTCCCTTCCGCTTGAGCTCCTCTTTCTCTTGTGCAGCCTGATGAAAAGCCCACAGCAGTGATTCAAGAGTCCTGCAGGAACAAACCTAACCTTCTTTAGACTTCCATAACATGATGGTGCTCTTACCTTCGTGATGTAGTAAGCCTGTGATTTTTCCTCTTCCCCCTCAGGAGCTGCCATCGAAAGCGTCACGACCTCAAAGCGCTTCTTCATCATGTCGACCTTGGTCAGTTTCTCATTCAGTTCAACACTGAGAGGGAATCAATCGATGCATTAAATGATCTTTTCTTTTTGGTAAAAATGCTAATGTAGTTCAGTTCAGTATAGACCCCACTGCTGACACACAACACAGCTGGGGTTTTTACCTGAGTCTCTGTCTCTCCTGCTCGCTGATCTTGAGCTGCTGGCTGAGCATTTCTCTGTAGACCTTGATCTCATCCTCCCTCTCCTTTATGGCTTTCTGCAGCTCCAGCTTCCTCTTCTCCAAGGATAGCACGCTGTCCGCCTTGTTGTACAGCAGGTCCCTCATACGCTTGACCTCTATCTTCATGATGTTGTGCTCCACTGTGTTGTCCTGATGACAAACATCTGAGGTCATTGTGTGAAGGTATAATTCACCATCTTGGAAAAAAACACTTAATGGCTTGTCAAGGGTAATCTTATGTCAGTACAGTAAATATGTAGCTGAAGTCAGCAGCCTGTCAGCTGAGCTTAGTCATTAGCTTAATTCGTACAACAACCGAAGTGTAAAAACGCCAAAAATGTCCTGGTTCCAGTTTCTCAAATTTGAGCCTTTATATGTTTGTACATTGAATATCTTTGGATGTTGGACTGTTGATGTCAGACCACCTTGGGCTCTGGGAAACTGTGACGGCACAGTTTTCACTATTTTCTGACTTTCTACTGTACAGGCTAAACAATATAGAAATAATAGAATAATTCATGATGAAAATAATTGTTAGTTGCAGCCTTATGTACTGCGTCTCTGGCAAAAGTTTACAGATTCTAAAACGGGATCTTAAAATAAAATTATTATGTATTTTGTCTGACCAAAAGTACAAAATGCAGAAAGCTATTCAATTTACAAAGACATGAAACAGAGAAAAATAACAGATTGAGAATTTGAGAAGCTGTAACCATTAAAATGTTGTAATCTTACTTGATAAATGATGCACTGTAATTTAGATATTCAAAATAGCCCTCAATTAATTAAGAAAAATAAATGTTTATGTCTAATGTCCTAAACACAGTTATCTAAAGTGGTAACCGCAAGTCAGTGACTCAATGGATTTCATGATACTCGGTTAGTTACCTGTTTCCTGAGTCTGAGTCTCTTCAGCTCCTTTTCATTGGTGTTACGGAGTAGCATGAGCTCCTCTACCTTGTTGGTCAGATCTCTCTTTTGAGCGTCTGACTTCTCCATCTCTTTCCTCAAATAGCGAATATCATCCTGTCACAGACGAAGACACATGTGAGATGGAACTATTTCACTGGTTCGGTGTGTGGAAAAATGCAGAATAGTACAGTGAGGTAACAGACAATCAGACTGACCTCAGACTGCTTGAGCGTGTTGGTAAGCATGTTGGCTGTCTTCTTCTTCTCCTCCACAGCTTTGGTCAGCTCAGCGATCTTCATGTCTAGCATTAGCTGCTCATCTGAGTGAATGTCACCTTGTAGCCGCGCCAGTTTCCGACCCAGGTAGCAGATCTGGGTGTCCTACACAATGCAGGGAAGTAAAAGGAAAATCTGAATATGTGAGAGTCCAGCACCAGACAAGGGGATGCTGGATAGTGTGATTGTAGAAGGTCACATTTGTGTGTGTGTGTGTGTGTGTGTGTGTGTGTGTGTGTGTTTTTTAGTAAGCGTGCCTCTTCATTCGTGGTCATCTGCTGCCTGATCAATTCCTTCTCCAGTTTTCGGAGCTGGCTGTCCAGGCTGGCGATGGTGTATTTATTCCTCGAAACCTGAGCGATAGAATCCTTCTCCTTCGTCTTGAGGGCCTGCAAATGTTCTTTACGACAAAAAAGCTTCTCCCTGCAGTCACGCAGCTGGACATCCAACTCCTGTAGCAAAGAACAGGCCAAAACACGGTTACACAGTAGTTGTACAGCACAAAGCTAGATCATTTTGAGGTCAATAAAAAAACGCCTTGCCATATGTAACACTGATTCTCAAAACACAACATCTTTATTAATTTGGTCTTAAACAAAAAAAACCTGCTATTTCCTGCATTTATATAGATTTATATCAGCCTAGCATGATGAAGTGATCTACAGTGATTCAATTAGTTATCGTGCTGTCCATAATGATGGTAGTCCAACAAAAAAAAGGTGAAATTCTATCACAATATGTTGTATTTGCATCTTTACAGTATCATCATCTGTGATTGATGTTCTATGCTAGTGTAGCTCTTCTTGTCAGGCCACGTGCGCCACAACAACCTGTTGTCCATGTTGCCCATTGCAGCTTTAAATTCATGGCAACACCAAAGGACAGTAGTTCATATTTTGATTGTGTCCAAAAGCTATCAGCAAAAGTAATAATCAAAGCGTGTGCTGAGATGAACCAGAAAAAAAGTTAGAGTGTATACAACACAACGGCCACCACAGCAAATGACCAGTTTATGGTTCAGGGGTGTCAGACTGCTTACCTTGATTGCCAGTTCCTCGTCCTTGAGGAACTGGTCCATCTGTGCAGCTCTCTCCTCCTCACTAAGGGCGGTCTGAGTCACAACTTTCAGCTTCTCTTCCAGCGCAACGCTGTAGGCCCTGGCCTCCTTGAGTCTGCAGCACACACATATACAGACAGAGCTCGTCTACTAAAGCTAGAGTGGTAAATAAGCAACAGACAAACATGTTGTGATTTCACTGACTTGTCATTGTTATCCTGGATGTCTTTCTTCATTCTGGATATGTGGGACGTCACAGACTCCACATCAGAGGTTGCTCTGTCCCGAGTACCTTTGCAACTATCCAGCTGCAAGACACACGAGAATCACTTCGCTCACTCTCACAATATGAAGCTGGATTACAGATGAGGTTTCTGATAAAACTGCAAGATTGAAAATGTTTGGTTTCTAGTGACAAAATTCAGCCAATGGCACTTCAAAAGCTTTTCATGGAGAGCTTCTTTGAGAAACTGACCTCGTCCTGCAGCCTGCTGCAGTTATTCTCCTGCTCCTTCAAATCCTGCCGCAGCTTTGCAGCCTGTCGGTTGGCTGTGGTTATCTTCCTCTCAGTTTCCTTGTTGTTGTTCCTCTGAGTATCCAGCAAGTGCTTCCTCTCTGTAATGGTGGCATTCCTTTCCCTGATGTTCTGGTTGTCTTGGGCAAGTTGCTGGTTGGAAAGAAGAAACAAGACAGCTTTAGGTTGAGTCTAGGAATATAATATAATATATAAATAATGTGATGGATATTTCTTCTACCCGAAGTTGCTCGTTATTATTTTTGGGGAAAAAGAGAGAGAGAAAGAAATATTTCACAATTAATGATATGCCAATATTAAATCAATTTGATGCTTTGAAGGCACAACAATTGTATAACCCTAACCCTAACCCTGTGCCAACGAATTTAAGGTTAGAAAATACAACATTTGCCCAATTTAACATGACTTCTGGTATAAACAACATCCTCTTCCAGTATTCTATCCGAATACAGATACTGAGACAGATAATGACGTCTCTCTGTACACCTCTAGTTGAGTCAGCATGTCTTTTATCAGCAGTAGTGCAAGGTCACAGACTTTACCAGCGCACACTGCTGCATCTCAGCGTCTCGATGCTTCATCTGCTTGATTGTGTTTTCCCACTGTTGGACGAGCTGCTGTGTCTCTAGGTGGGCTTGCTGCAGGTTTTCTGTAGTTTTATCCAAAGCGATCTGTCAGGAAAACGTCTGTGGGTTAAAGGTGTCAAACTATTTCCCATGGGAGGGACATTCAAGAACAACATGATGTAAATCCTACTTTATACTTAAGCAATTGAGAGTCATAGTACATGATCTGGGACATAAAAAATGCAACGTCAAACTAAAAATGTGCTCTTCCTAAACAACAACATCTGCCAGGTGCCAGTGGCATTGTGACTGATGAACGAATGCAAGGGACCAGATCATGTCAGTAGTTGGTCACATGATACCTACTTTGCTGTGGCAAACATCCGCCATACAAACAGTGAGAATGTACAGTTCTTACAGTACCTGTGCAGATATAGTGTCAGTCAATTCTTTGTCAAGTGCTCTGCGCTTTCCATTGGCCTCCAGCGTTTTCTTCTCTATAGCCAGAGTGAGTGACTACATTAGGAGACATTATAAAGCTGTTAGCTCAGGATGAGTCAGTGAGTTGTAAACAGCAGTTTAGTTTGGATGTAACTGCTGCTGGAAAGAATAGATGTACAGCCTGTTGAAGCTCATTCCTCTTCACCTTGATCCTCTGCTCATCTTGCTGGGCGTACTTGATGATGGTCATTGTGTCCTCATCTTTGCATGCCGACTCCTCCAAAAAGGCGGCCATGGTCTGCTGGTCCCAGTTCATCTGGTTCCTAAATGCCTCTAGCTTCTGTTTGGCCTTGAAGATATGGTTCTGAGGATATGGACTTACAGGTTAAGTAGCACATTTTGGCACCAACAGCAATAGTTGTTTCTACATTTAAACGTGTACATGTTGTGGATGGTACAGACCTCTAGCATGTTCTTCCTCTCTCCTAAAGATCTATGGTCATTCTGCATCTTAGCAGTCTCCTGTGCCAGGCGACCTGTCTCCCTCTCTGCGAGCGCTGTGAGGTGTTTCTCCAACTCCTCTTCTCTTTCCTTTGCCTTGCACAGAGCCTACATGCAGGGAAAACAAAATGACAGATCAGCAACACACCCTGACACTGTGACTGTAACCAAACCAGGAGACACACTCCCGTCTAACACATAACAATAGAGAGTGTGTTCTGATATACTTACCTCAGTATTTTCCAGCTCTTGTTTAGCATTTTTGAGGAACTCAGTTGTTAACTGCTTTTGATCCTTGTTTCTCTCAAGTGTGTTTTCCAGTTGCACCAACTCTGTCTCTTTTTTACGAATCTGTTGTTGAGGAAGTCATCAGTTTAAAAACATATATGACATACAATCTGCAGCATGTTTGTTCTTGTGAGCTGTCTGGCATTGGTTTGCTAGCCACTACATGCATACTTCAATTGCCCGTTGTGTGAAATTACAATACGATTTTATTTCTTTTTTTCTCAATAAAATGCTGATTAAAAAATATAAAACCCCAATTTAATACAAAAGTTCAATCAGGCATCACTGACCATGTCACAAATCCAGTGGAAAACAACTGTGAAATCAAATATTTATACATTCAGTATATTTTGTAATACAGGAATCACAGGCCAAACGTTCCCCCATTTTTAAACCTTATAGCTGACAGTTTTCTTAACAATGTTGCGTTATGTTCAATTTATTTCTAAGAAAAAAACCTTCTGAATGGCAACCTTTCTGGTTATGTGGTCATATAGTAGCTATATCCTGGTTAGTATCATTAATTATGAGTCCTTAGGGCTCACTAAAAGATTCAACGGATTTTTCACTTAGTTAACTTAGTTTTGTCAAATAAACACCATTTATAATTATATATCTGTGATTAATCTGTGATTACTGTGGCTGTGTGGCTAAACCAGCTGCTATTCATGTTATACTGACTAATTAGCCAGTTGCATGAAGATACTGAAACCTACGGAAACCACGTCAGCTTAACGTTCACCGCGCTATCAGTTAGTCAGCTACCAATACTAAAATAAACTGTTTTATTAGTGGTGTCATAGTACATAGATTTAACTTTCCCCACACTCACCTCTTCTATCAAAGCCTTGTTTTCAGCGTTGGGCTCGGGGATAGCGAAGCGCTCGTCCCAGCCGATATCAGATAAAACCGTATCAAGAGTCCTCGACATCTTCCTGCACTGCTTGACAAAGTCTCTACAAAGTGACAAAATGAATAATTCAAAGCGGTAATTGTTACTGCGACATTATAATCAACTGCAACTATCAGTTGGGTCTTTCTCCAGTTTGCTGCCGTCTGTTGTCACCCTGTTTCCCTTAGCAACCGCACGTGCCTTTAAATGTTGTCCCCACAAGGAGGCAGCGCGAGCCTACAAAGACCGCTGCAGCACGCTGTCCGGTCCATGGTGCTTCACACGTGAGTAAAGGAAGTAAATCCGTTCAATTAAATAACACTCAACATAGAAGTGATTGACCTCGACAACCCAGACAATACTGTTACAATGTGTTATACAAAGATACAGTTTAAAGAGGGCGATGTGAGCTGAGAAGAACACAACGGCACTGCCCCATAACAACTCAAGTATTTCCCTGTCAATTCAGCTATAATATGCCCAAGTGGACTCTGTTTACTGTAGCCTTCAAAGGATATGCAGTTTGTGCGTTATCTTTTAAGTTTTTGGTTGGTTGGCTTTGGTTTTGTATGCAAGACCCGTGTCTACATTCAGTGTCAAAATCCAGGCTTCTACAAGTTGAAAGAAAATTTTAATAGTTAAGGGCAAATTACCTGCCAGTCATGAACCATGAGCTCTACTAAATCCTGAACAAACCAGCATTTGTACTGCAGTGAGAGGAACAAAGACCTCTTCCATTTTTTATGGCATTTGACCTAATTTAACTCAAAACATCTTTGGATTTATCAGAATAACTCATACAGGCCCTAAATCATAACCTACAGTATTAATAACAATGGTTTACTGAGAATGACTTCTATTGACCTTTATCTCTTCTTCTTTTATTTATTTATTTATTTTTAAACAGAAACACAAAGAGGCCTGGCAGATTTAAAGATACCAAATTGAAACATTTATTTTATCTTTATACATTTGTGTTTAAACAAACAGCATTATGCTTAAAAAATTACAATCAATGTTTGATACTGACTTGTCGCACAAATGTATCATAAAACAAAAACAAATCAGAAATGCACACAAGAGTATTAAAATTCAATATTTAAAGAACGACATCCCCTCGCAAACCCTCGTGTTTTAGATTACAATTCAAAAGTGTGTCTATCTACCTGCTTTGGAGCGGAGCCCAACCACATCCATGAACCACGTGGGCCAAGATGGTCACTCCTTTCTAGTTGGCTTGAGCGCACACAAAAAGCCCAATACTTTAGATAAAAGTTCCAAACCACCACAAGTTGACCAACAAAGAGATATGCCTTTTTTTATATATGTAAATACACACACACATATATAAAGTCTCTGCTGTGTAAAATATTTCAGTCCTGAGGGTTGAAAAGGCAACATAGTTCTCAGCTCAGTGCGGTCCCCTTGTCCTCCGTTCACTGCGCTCTGTTTTGTAGAAACCTCACACGGATGTCCGATCAGTGAGCGCAGCCCTTAAACTGCCGTGCTTTTGGTCCCGATGTGTGGCCGTGCAAACTCCACAAAGTCATCAATAAGGACGGGCCATGCTCCTATTGAACGAACAAACAAACCTAATTAAATGAACTGACTCCATCATGGGTGAAGAGTGATATTCTAATACTGTAAAACCATCCTAGGTCTGTGCGAAGCAGAGTAGAGGCACTTAATCTAATAGGATGTGAAGCAACAATTACAGGTCATAGAGCACACACTGACAGATGGGTTCACCTTCAGCTGAGTGTAAACACCGTACAAACCTTCCTCATCATAATTCGACATGTCATCTGTGATCATTGTGCTGAAGTCTAGTAAGAGGTTCCAAGTGTCCTTAGGAATTGATCTTTTGTGGTGCTCCTGCAAAAGAGTTGGGGGGGAAAAAAAAGTTGAAGCACCACAATGAGAAGCAATAATATTTGCAATTTTAGAGTAATCTTGGAGTGTGATTATCAACTTACAACTAAAAATTTGTTCCACAAGTCCAGGAACTTGAATCTTCCAGCCAGTACTAAATTCCAATAAGCAATTGCCATTTCTAAATCTGTAAGAAAACCTGAAGGTCGATACACATTCAACAAACAAACTAGTTAATATGATGAGCAGTAAACGATTCTTACCCAAACCTTTCTGGCCAGGATTCTTTGCAAAATTAAATGTAAACTGGTAAAAGTCCTTAAATTTCCCTTGGTCCTTTAACTCTTGCTCCATCTTTGGCAGCTGGGCTTTTAGCTTCTCTATGCTGTCACACCTGGGGAAACATAAAGCAGACTTTAAATTTTTTGCTGGACAAAGAGAAAGAGAAATTCAGTGAATTACATTCATCTTTGCTTCCTGTAAAACTAAGCAACTAATACAACGCATGTGTATGGGACTTTATAACGGTAACTTTGTCAAACAATATATGACTTCTTTCAAACAAAGCCTGGAACCTCTACGCCGATAAGCAATTTTCACAGCACATTGTATGTGTACATAGAATATTTCAGCATTCAAATGAGCTTTCTGGGCTATAATGTTTGAATAGATCTACATAAGTGTAAAGGGGATACTATTTAAGCAACTATGTTTACAAAGGCTGCATTGATGCCATATGAACAAAATTAAGTCAATACTCCATGGGTGGTGATGTCCGCTTCACAGAGAACAGAGGAGTAGCTTCAGGATTATTTATACCATCTGAAAATACATTCTCACCCCTGTTCTGCCATGCCATCCATGAACTCCTGTTTTGAGAACTCGCACTGTGTTGCTGCCCTGAACTTCCAGGCTATGAGGAGAACACTTATACTGGCTGGGTCCAGACCCAGGTCGTCACAGAACTGCTGGATCCCGTCAATGCCGATCTTGTTGTCATCGTGAGGATCTAAGGATGAGAGTGTGAAGAGTGATTAGGTTAAATATGAATTCACAGCCAAATGGAAAAGTGTTTTTAATGAATATCACTCAATATTTTCACTATAGACTGAGTAATTTATACCTCTACGGTCTACAAAGTCTGTAACAAGCTGAAAATTGCATTGAGTATTATAGTGGTGCTTTATTCTTATACAGTAAGAAGGCCTTCCATACCTCTGTATCTGTTGTACAGCTGTTCAAGCTTCTTTTTGTCTAAGGCCCCTTTTAGATTTGGAACATAGAGCTCTGGATTTTGGAAAAACTTGTCGGTGGCAACATCTAGTTTCCAGTCATTCTGTGACAGGCAGGTCAGTGCAGTCTTCTCGTTTGATTGTGTGAAAATCATGAACTGACGAACTTTATCCTTTTGTGAGGACTTCAGCTTGTTCTGCACAAGGACACACAAAACATCTGTTATTGCAACAATGCACGATTAGACTGATGTAAAGAACAGCAAAAGTAAAATCAAGCACATTCTTTCTGTCATGAAACAGCTAGTTGCCACAAACTGATTTTTTTCGACAACAATCTGCATATCACTGCAGGACTCTAACAATCCAAAATAACACATAATAACCACCATAACCAGCTAGTTGTTAGTTACCTAAACACTGAACCGAATCACATCCAACGTTAGATAACAGCAATAAGAGAACTAGCAGTAACATGCTATCCTGTCAGCAGTGACCGACTAGCAATGTGTTGACTGTCAGCTGGCTAATATCTTTACCTTTATGATAACATTTAACATGCAATCTAGGCATACAGTCCTGTCGACAACAATTCATATCTTTCGCTGCTGCAGTGTGTGTAGCTAATTCATGTTTGTCAGTTGGCATAAAGGCTAGCAAGCTTAGCGAGCTAACTAGGCGAGCTGGCTAGTCTCATCGTGAGCTAGTTAGCTAATGCTAACGTCGAGAGCTACGTTTGTTTTCATCACATAAATGGGCATACAAGGTAATTAGCGAAGCTTCTTGACTATATTAATCACCACAAAGCACTGGTTTATGTGTACGAGCACTGTTTATGTTTGCATCACGGCACTAGAATAAAAAGAGTAATTTCTTACCATGTTTGTCTTTGCCCGACTCCCTTTCCTCCCATCCAGCTGGCTAATGCGTGTTAAGTTTTTACAAGCCACGTAAAAAGTTCTTCCGGTTGAAGCATCGCTATTAAAAGTAAAAGTACACAATTAGTCGCTCGTCGATTATGCCACATCATAAAGTGGTAAATTATTCGAGTTGTTAGTCATTACCTAACACATTATACCCATTTATCGTAAAGTGAAAAAAAACCTTTATGAAAGTTTGAGAATTCTGATACGAATTTGGACATTTTAACAAGTGTCCTTTTTATTTTGGAGCACCTTGTCGGAAGCGACTCGTGAATTCATAAAAATACCCTCAGTCCTCTATATCGGACCTATCAGATGTCGCTCTTAAGAACTGCTCTAAAAAGATTTCAGAACAAATGGAAATCGTACAGACACAGGTTTGTGCCTTGGGTTGTACTCAACCTGTCTAAAAATGAGAAAACTCTGCGGCAGGTGACGGAGCTCTCGAAAGACAAACTGGTCCCAGATGACGAGGTTTCACAGAGCCTGCTGCGGCTCTTCAGAGTCCTGCTCAGGAGTCATTGGGCTCGTCACGAGGAGCTCCGAGCGGCTCAAACTCACTTTCTCAGACAGGTAACAAGTGAAGAAGACCGGCGTGGAGAAAGCGCAGTGTGTGGAGAGGATGCCTTGTTACAGTCTCTGGGATTCTGCATTGGCCGGAAGCCTAGCACTGTGCCCTTAGCAGGAACTGGAGTGTTTATCACCAAAGGATTTGTGCCCAAAGGAGCTACAGTGGCCATGTACCCTGGCACAGTCTATCAAGCCTATGAGCCAATTCTCCTCCAGTCCATCAGAAACCCTTTTGTATTCAGGTGTATTGATGGTGTTTTGATTGATGGAAATGACAAAGGCATCTCCAAAATGGTGTTCAAGTCATGCAGTGGCAGGGACAGAGTAGGGCCTTTCATGATGAGTGACACTAGCTGGCTGACAGCCAGTCCACAAAACCCACTTGCTGTGGGTCAATACGTGAACAACTGCTCCAACGAGTGGCCTGCTAACGTGTGCTACCAGGAATATGACGTGCCAGACAAATTTCCCATCGAGCTCCGCCAGTATCTGCCTAATGTCAACTACAACCAGGACACACAGAGGCCTCTACGCTGTGTGGTGCTTGTATCACTCAGAGACATTACAGCTGGGGAGGAACTCTTCTCCAACTACTACACCATTGTGCATTAGAGTCAAAGTACACTGCACTGTGCTGCATCAGTGTCAGAACAGAAGAATTTGTACATTTTTCAAAATCAAACAATATTATCATTGTCTTCTTTTTTCAAAAATCTCTCTTTGTACACTCAGCATTGCACTGGAATAAAGGAAAACATGTATTGTATGGCTTATTGTAATATGCAAGAAACAAAACTGGTCTTTCTTGACAGTATTGAAGGGCATTGTAAAAATATGCAGAAAGATCCACGATTAACTGGGCCAGGGAAACAGGCCACATAGCTTCTGCAAGTTCCAGACCTGAGCTCAAGTAAAAGTAGCATTACTGCTATTCAAAAGTAACCCGTTACAAGTAAAGGTTCTGCATTCAAAATGTTGCATTAGTAAAAATGTATCCAAAATTTAGAATACGCATTATGCAGAAAACCTTTTTTCTGTTAGTGTTATGCTGTGATGGAGTTAGTTTTGTTTGTTATCCTTCCAGAAATTTACTTTGTGTCGGCAACTGTCAGAAGAATTCAACCATAACAATAGATATTACAGTTAAAGACAGACATCAGTTCCACAGAGTGCTCCACAACAACCTCACCAACGATAAAAAGTCAAGTACAACAAAATTCTAAATGACACGCCTTTCATATCACATAACAGAGACTCAGATGTGTCTAAGTTATCTTTTATAGATGTAATGTCTAAGGAGCAGGATTATGCTAAAATTTAGCCTAATATAATTGACATGTATGGCGGTGTATTGTATTTCTCCCTTTGCTCTCATTATGTTAATGCATTGTTTGTTATAGTTTGTAGTGTCCTGTAAGCCCATGTGGGCTGGGCACTTTTTCTGTGCATGACCCAAAAAATAAATTACCTTACCTTACCTTGCCTCAAAATAGTACTTGAGAGCAATACTTGAGTAAGTTAAATAAGTGTTTAGTTACTTTCCACCACTGAACTGGTCATAAAACTAGCCTTTCTGTAGGGGGAGGGATCAAATGCTCAGATTCAAGCCAACTCGTGCAAAAAAAACAAATGATGGCAACAGAGAAGGGAGAGACAGACAGGCTTGGAACTTGGAGAACACAGAGGAATACAGAGAGAAACTGGTCATGTTAATTGATCACAGTGTGCTAAATTCAAGACTTCACATTATAGGGAAACACAAGAACAGTACAAAAGACAAAAATACATTGTGTTGGTTATTATAATGTAATAAGGACCAGTGTGAAAATGAGAGGTTGAAAGAAAACTGGCGTGAAAAAGCATTTCAGTTCATATCAATTAGGAGTGACTCACGTCCAGTAAGTAATGGAAATGTACAACATTGTCTGGTGCCGAGGAGGAAACCTCCCCTTGATTCTTCTCCACATCGTGCCACAGAACAACTGGCAACACAGGTTGTCTAACCAATTTATGTTGTGCAATGCTCCAGCCCTCTCTCGCTGCCCTACCTCTTTCACTGCATCCACCAGTAACATATGAAAGCGTTTGTTAGTAACATTTGTGATTTAAAACATGTCTCCAACATTAATTACTTTGAAAGAAAGAGTGTAAAGTCCACAGTAGTCCTTAAGTGTGATAAGCAGCTGTGGTTCATAGCTCACTCATGTTAAGTTGCCTAAGCTAACTTATCAATGCAGGACAAAATCATGTCAAACACACATCACATCCACTGCTGCATTCCCTCCACTAAAGTTCCTGCCTAAAGCGGTTTCATGGTGATGGGGACGTAAGTCTTCTATTTATCTTCTTATTGTGTCCCATGAATTGTATCACATGAATTGTATCACATGAATTGTATTTCCTCTTGCGCCGGCCTCACACGAACCCTCTCCTCAAAGATGTTGCACAACCTTGTCAAGAGACGAGTTTTGACCCGTCAGAGACGCTGTAGCAGCCGAAGCACCAGCTATTACTGCAACATCATTCCGCTGAGAAATATAGTCTGGAATAGTTTTCACATTTTTATCGGTTATTGAAATATACCTTGATATATAACAGTTAGTGAATAAATGTAGTGTGATCCAAATATTAAACCAGTCAGCTGTGACGATATTGTCAACGAAACTGAGAATTAAGTTCTTCAGGGAAAATAGTCCGGCTGCATAAAGGCGGTTGGCATCGCCGTCAGCGATCTTTCCACTCGCATGCTGAAGTTGGGAACGGACCATGTCTTGTGATTCTGCTGATTTCAACAGGTAAATTCGTGCATTTTGTCACTTTTATTTTAAAACGACAGTAAATGTTTAGGTGCATTTAAGCGTGTCACGCTGGTGTGTACTCTCAATGATGCGGAATTTGTTATTATCTAGCTAGTTGAGCCCCAACTGCTATGATGGCGATGTGGTTGTTAGCAGTTAGCTTTGTGACGTTAGTTGCCCAGGTAGCTTACGCCGCAGTTCCAAATTGCCGTTACAGGCCATTTAGATTAAAGGTGCTCCATTCCTCCAATCTAATTTAGAGATCGGTTGTTTTCTTTAAACAACTCTTATTTTTGCTGCCGTGGCTGTGTTAAGTGAGTGGAACCGTCGGACTAGGCTAATGTTACAGATCGGCCTAGTTTTCAGGCAGCAGAAGCCATCGTTAGCAGCACAGGCCCAACTGTCCGACATATTGGCTAACGATAAGTGCAGCAGAGATCCATGTTGAGATATGCCGAACGTGTTCATATGTGTCTTTTGATTCTCAGATTGATATGAATCACTGTAGGCGGGTGAGCCGGTCTCAAACCTTTTAAGAGGTTGCATAAGCGGGAATATTCGAAGGGGCAGGTAGTGCTGCTCGTGGACTTTGACACGTGCGCCCAGCGAAGTCCCGGACTCTGTAATGAGACACTCTGGGCGTAACCCGGACCGCCGAAAACTCTCACTTCACATCTGACGTAGCTCTTACGTCTTACACATTTACAGTTGACGTGAAATGGACGTCTTTTCATTAGGAGTTACTTGACCCCGACACGTGGTAGGAGTGACTGCTCGTTGTAGTTGCCTGTTAGTAGTCTATTCTCAAGATCCTTCGACTTTTTTGCGATGGTGTCATGTCTGTTACTTAATTTATAATTACTAAATTAATTAGAAGTCTGAACTCTTCGATTGCACAGCTCAAAAGATAGAGACCATGGGGGGCCAGATGGAATGGAGCCTGATGGTGTCATCGAGGTAAGCACATGGCAAAATGACTTGTGTTCTTGTCATACCTGAAAATACAGGTTCAGCATGGAATTTGTGTACATTGACTCAAAAGTTGTTTGCTTGTTTGTTTTTTTAAATCCAGAGCAACTGGAGTGATATTACAGACAACTTTGATGATATGAACCTGAAGGAGACTCTTCTCAGGGGAATATATGCCTATGGTTTTGAAAAGCCATCTGCCATTCAACAAAGAGCAATCATTCCTTGCATCAAAGGTACAGAAACCATATTTTACTGACAAGTGGATTGTTTTATTGTTTGAGTGAAGTGATGCTTTACCATCTTTCGGGACTTACCCATTAATGGGGATAACCTTTTTTCCAACTGATCACTCAATACTTCATCAATAGATGAAGATGAAAAATGTCTTTTGGGAACTGCCGTGAGGCAATCCAACTTGACATTTTTCATATTCTGTGAAGTGATGAGTTGGAAGAAGACTTTTCTTACTGCAAATACTATTTGTCCCTTTGCCATTAGGCTATGATGTCATTGCCCAAGCCCAGTCAGGCACTGGCAAGACGGCCACGTTTGCCATCTCTATCTTGCAGCAGCTGGACATTGAGCAGAAGCAGATTCAGGCTCTGGTGTTGGCTCCCACCAGAGAGCTGGCTCAGCAGGTACTGTTCATGAGGTCGCAGTAACCTCTACAGTGTCTAAGACCTATACAGCATATTGAGGACACTTATTCAATTACAAAGGTACCATTTCTTTTTTTTTAAATTTGTCTAAATTCTGAAATTGTGAAAAAGTATCCTCTTAAGATTGATGTAGTCTCTGTCCATGGCTGCATTGGTCTAAAAGGTGATCTGGCTTACCAGCATTGATTGTGCTTTAAATATTTATGTTGCTGTGGAAAACTGGGTGATATGATGGCATACCATCTTTCGGGACTGACTCTTGAAATGGAGACTTCCTTTATTTTACTGATCACTTTGAACAGTTCTACACTCTGTGTGTACTATGTCCTGTCGTACCATCTTTTCCACACTATTCTGAGCTTGTGTTTTGTTTGTTTTTTTTGCTTTTGTCTCCGCTCTCTAGATCCAGAAGGTCATTCTGGCTCTGGGTGACTACATGGGGGCTACATGCCATGCCTGCATCGGAGGGACCAACCTCCGTACTGAAATATCAAAGTTCCAGGCGGAGGCCCCTCACATAGTGGTGGGCACACCAGGACGTGTGTACGACATGCTTAACAGGACACATCTGTGTGAGTATCACAGGTCCTGTTCAACAGAAGTTTTCTCAAACAGTTGTGATTCATTTCACAAAAGCTTGACTTAACACCACACTTTTGCACAGCCCCAACATATATCAAGATGTTTGTTCTGGATGAAGCTGATGAGATGTTGAGTCGAGGGTTCAAGGATCAGATCTATGAGATCTTCCAGAAACTGAGCTCAAACATTCAAGTAAGTATCTTTTGGATACAGTCACAACACTGACAGTTGGTAGGTTAAATATGGTGCCCTTCTGCATTAACAGAAGTTTGCTATAATTGTGTGATCCGGATCTGATCTGTTTCATGCAATAATGCTAGCAGAGTATTGCGTGGAAGGAGATTATTGCGCACTGAACTGAAAATGAGATGTGGTCGAACCTCTTTCTTAATGTTCATTGGCCTCTGTCTCGAGGTGCAGTGCCACAATCAGGTCTGCATTTAAATGTTTTACTTTTGAAACCCTGCATCAAGTTTTGACTTGGTGATTTTAGTTTCTTGTATCGTATGGTAACATGTTAGGTGTCTTCCACAGGTGGTGCTGCTCTCTGCCACCATGCCATCGGATGTGTTGGATGTGACCAAGAAGTTCATGCGAGAACCCATTCGCATCTTGGTGAAGAAAGAAGAGCTTACCCTTGAGGGTATCAAGCAATTCTACATAAATGTAGAGCGAGAGGTGGGTTTGTTTATCTGTAATGCTAGACTGTAACATTTCAGCAAACTGCTTCTCACTTCTATAATTGTCAAATGTCCCTTCTCACTAAAGCACCCTGCTAAAACTGCAGGAGCCAAGCCTCTCAGGTTTGGCTCATGTGGCCGTGTAAGCATGGGTACACCAGGGAAGGAGATTAAAGGCACAGTATCAGAAATGAGGCATGGAGGGACCTCTTTCTTAATGTCCAGTGTCCTTTGTCTTAAGATTCTGTGTTATACACTAGTACTTTTTATTATAATTTTTTTTTTTTTAATGGAGTTGATACTTGAGTGGCCTATCTGCAGGCTTGCATTATGACTTGTCAGATTAATTTTGTTCAGTTGACCATGCATTACCTGGCATAACTTGTTTTTTTTATGGATGTCTCTAGGAGTGGAAGCTGGACACCCTGTGTGATCTGTATGAAACACTGACCATCACCCAGGCGGTCATCTTCCTCAACACCAGGAGAAAAGTTGACTGGCTGACTGAGAAGATGCATGCTAGAGACTTCACAGTCTCTGCTCTGGTAGGATCAGTTCTCTGCCTGCTTGGCGTTACAGTTTTTATGTTGGATCAATTCACCAGCCACTAATGCTGCAAATTTTTCTAACTAAAGTAATTCTCCGTTCACAGCATGGTGATATGGACCAGAAGGAGCGTGATGTGATTATGAGGGAGTTTCGGTCTGGCTCAAGCAGAGTGTTGATCACTACTGATCTTCTGGTTAGTATGATGTGCAATATGGTGTTGAGGGCAGTGTATAAGAAATGTCTAATGAAAAGTTGTGAAGTTTAAACCCAAAATGTTTTTAATCCTGCAACAGTCTTAAAATGACCAAGCAGTCAAAACTTTTGGGAGATTAAGGCTCGGTCTCCACAATGGGTTCTTCTAATGTAGGAATCTGTTACTTACTTCTCGATCAACATTAAAGCCCAGGCCACCCTGCCTACCTAACCTTTTTTTTTTTTTTTCTCTCCGCAAAAAGCCAGTGAAAATGATCTGTTGGTGCCTGTGTCGACATAGCGCTTTTTTCTGAGCACCAGGGTCTTTATTTTTCCAATGAGGAGAGAGCGTATGCGGGCGCCTAGAGAAAAGGTGCTGCACCCCTGCCCATTGAAAATCTCTGAACTTTTCAGAAAGGCGCTGGAGAGACAAAAGTCCATATGTAGGTGTTGATGGGTCGGGAACAGGATGTTGCTGGCAAGTGCTTTGATCACCCCACACATTGTTAGCTGTGTAGTAAACCCTTTAATTCGCGTTAAGATATAGTTGTCATAGAAACAAAACCGACATGCAGCGGTTTTTCCCTCGCCGCAGAAGCGCTTCACCCCAGCGTTCCCAGTGCTTTTCTGCCAGAAAAAACATTATGTGGACACAGGCCATTAGTCATATTGTCCTCACACCAGCAACATTACATCTTTGTCTATCTGTAGAATATGTCAGACATGAGATTTTATTTTTCTGAACAATTGAACACACAACCTTTTATTTGTAAACTAAATATAAACAATTTGATATGAAAAACATTCTATCGTTAATGGCCATTATCAAAGGTGACCTCGCTGTAGAAAGATGGGGCTGGCAGCAGCAACGCTCTGTGGACACGGCACGAATGTGAGCCGCAGCAGTTCAGCGAGGTGGCATCAGGTAGATGTAGGCGGTGTGGCCCGGTCATAACGTGCACAATGTTTTAGCAATCTCTTAGACTTGAATCTTGAATGTAATTTCTTTTCTTTTTCTTAAAGGCCCGTGGGATTGATGTCCAGCAGGTGTCCCTGGTCATTAACTATGACCTTCCTACAAACCGTGAGAACTACATTCACAGGTAAGTTGCATCACATTGCACCAATATGTGCACCTGGACCCCCGTGTATGCGAGTCTAACGTGGTTTATCTTTACCCTCTAGAATTGGTCGTGGTGGCCGTTTTGGCAGAAAAGGAGTTGCTATCAACTTCGTCACTGAGGAGGACAAGAGGATTCTTCGGGACATCGAGACGTTTTACAATACAACCGTGGAGGAGATGCCCATGAATGTGGCTGACCTGATTTGAGCCCTGAGATATATAATTTTTTTTTTAAACGCAGTGATAGCGATCGTCCACTTGCATTGTGCTTATATTATTCGAGGGGGAAAAAAACTTCTCAATGCTAAACCTTGGGTCAGAATTTTGGTATGTGTTAAAAGCGAGGTGACTTCTATGGTGGTCCCTCTTGGACAGTTGTAGATTCTAACCTCGACAGCTGGCTGGTTGGAGCTACAAAGCCATGGGGTCTGTAAACATTAAGGTCCTTATCAGGTATTTCTTTCCATGTTCAATTAAAATGTGTGTATTTGATCTTCTCTATCATTTAGTAACTTACTTGTGGACTAAAAGGTATAAGTGCTGTATAAAGTCTGCAAATTATGTTATGCTAACATATATGCGATGTATTGTGGGGCTGCTTAATAGAGGCACTTGTCATGTTATACTGTACTGCTTTTTGTTATCTTTGTGAATGTGTTAATTTAAATGTACCATATATTTTTTATCCCACTTGCTCGGATTTCCTCACTGGTTGGCCATATTTTGCTGACGTAGTTTTACCCTTACTAGAGTATATTGCTACCCCTCCCCTGACTACTTTTCAGATTTTCTCCCCAGAATTGTATGAATGTCTTAATAAACTGAAATTGCTGTAAAACCTGCCTTGTCTGTTATGGAGTAAAGCCACATTCCACGTGTTGAGTAGTAGCAGCTGAGAAAATCAGTGGGCACACTTGTGGAGGGTTTGTGATTCTGCACCACCTACTGGCCAGCTAGCAGTGTAGCACCATACCCCAGTATATTAGGTGTTCCTTTTTTGAGGAAGGATTTGCATCATTACAACTGTAACAGGATAGTGGAATAGAAAGAGAGAAGTAAGAAAAATCAAGATAAAACTAATTTACAAGCTTACAAATATACAAATTCACAGAAGCTGATTTTGAAACTGGTACTAATACAGTATTGTATGCACATAGAGAGATATTGCACCATTATACCTTCAAAAATATTGCATGTGAGATGATTGTCCGTTTAGGTGTGTGTGGTCTACTGGGAGCAGTGCGGACCGTAAAGCCTGACAGCAGCAGGGAGGAAAGCCCTGCGGTATCTCTCCTTCGCACACTGTGGGTACAGCAGCCTGTCACTGAAGGAGCTGCTCAGTGCTGCCAAGAGTGGTGTGGGACATGTTCTCCCTCAGGGATGATAGTTTAGCCATCATCCGCCTTTCTCCCACCACCTCCACTGAGTCTAGGGGGCATCCCAGAACAGAGCTGGCCTTCTTGATCAGTCTGTCCAGTTTCTCCCTGTCGGCAGCTGAGATGCTGCTGCCCCAGCAGATCACTCCGTAAAAGATGGCTGATGCCACCACAGGGTCAAAGAAGGTCTTCAGGAGTGCCCCCTGCACTCCAAAAGACCTGAGTCTCCTGAGCAGGTAGCGTCTCCTGTGGCCTTTTTTATACAGTGCAGTTGTGTTGTCAGTCCAGTCCAGTTTATTGTTCAGCTGAACACCCAGGTACTTAGAAGACTT
The DNA here is from genome assembly GCF_043641665.1 of Enoplosus armatus. NCBI lineage: Eukaryota > Metazoa > Chordata > Actinopteri > Centrarchiformes > Enoplosidae > Enoplosus > Enoplosus armatus. Next base: position 17,028,875 of record NC_092193.1, read on the forward strand.
CACCATCTCAATGTCCATTCCCTGGATGTTCACTGGTGTGTGGTGCTTGCACACCATGCTTGAAAAAGGTTTTAATTTGGGTATTAACATTTAAGATATATCCATCCAATCGGAAATATACATACGTAGAGAACCACATTTCTCTTCTTAAAAACTTCAAACCCAAATTTTCCAGTTAGGTTTTCATTATGGCTCTATTTTTTGCACTGTCTACCTTAGCTTAAGGGGTGATGACTCCAAATCAAGTTGACTGCCTCCTTTGTCATTTCTCTCCAAAATGTCTATATTCTTGGGCAAAGAAATTTGTGCATATGTACCAATTTCTTACATTGAACACATTAAGGAGTGTTTAAGCTCAGCTCACCTCTCAGTAACAGTGTATAATGCAGCCTGTGTAGTATTTTAAAATGAAGACCTGTATGGTTTTTGGAATGAATTGGTGTATTTGTAAGTAGCAGGAAAAAAATCAGATAGTCGTAAAGAACGTATTTTCTTTAAGCCCCATAAAGACTGCATTGTTACTCATTACAGCACTCTTTCTCCTAATGTCAGTGAACTTAAGACATGAGGGAAACAAGCCACTTTTTTTAAAGGTGTTTGACATTTACAAGACATAAAGTGTGAATTAGTGAGCTTCAGTGGTGCTGGCAGGTGGATTGTTACTTTTGCCCCCTTTGCACAGAGCAAGGCTGGCAGTTTCCCCATTTCCATTCTTTATGCTAAGCTAAGCTAACCAGCTGCTGGTTGTAGCTTCATGTTTAATCTCCAGAGCAAGGCTGGCAGTTTCCCCATTTCCAGTCTTTATGCTAAGCTAAGCTAACCAGCTGCTGGTTGTAGCTTCATGTTTAATCTCCAGAGCAAGGCTGGCAGTTTCCCCATTTCCAGTCTTTATGCTAAGCTAAGCTAACCAGCTGCTGGTTGTAGCTTCATGTTTAATCTGTCCATATGTGCTGCCTAGTAATATACAGTAGCTGTATGTTGGGGACTCCTAGATCAACTTGTTCCTTTTTCATTTTCTTGCCGAGTTAGACAAGAAGATTGATACCACTCTTATGTCTGTACTCAAAAACCAGCAGGCGGTTAGCTTAGCTTAGCATAAAGACTGGACTAGTGGAAACAGCTAGCATGGCTCTGTTCACAGGTAAAAAAGAAATCCACCCACCAGTTTGACAATTGCCTTTTTGTAGGCTGATATTTGCACATGGGAGAAGACTTTCTGGCAGAAAGCACATAGAACATCAAGAAGTATAAAGAGCAACACAATTATTTTCAGTTTTCAGTCACAGTTTGGTTAAGTTTAGGCAAAAAAAATACTTGGTTAGGTTTAGGAAAAGATCATGGTTTGGGTTAAAATAGTAAGTCAACATTGAACAACTAGCTTTTGGTGCCTAAACCTAACCAAACTGCCAACGTTTCACAATGTTAACCACATGTTAGAAAGGCTTTCTGCCAGAAATCCCTCTGGTCTCCTACGTGCCTGATTTTGTTGCTGTGGGAGAGAGCCAGGCTAGCTGCTCCCCCCTTGTTTCCAGTCTTTATGCGAAGCTGAGCTAGCTGGCTGTAGCTTCATGTTTAGTGTACAAACATGAGAGTGATGTTGATCTTCTCACCTAACTTTTGGCAAGGAAGCATGTTTACCAAAGTGTCAAACTATTCCTTTAAGTCACTGGAATTGACCTATTTTTGTATGAAATTTGTGCCTTGCCAGAAAAATTGTGTAAACATTTCACCGAAATATGCAAAAACGCTGTTCGGATGCAAATTTGGCAACATCTGTAAAGGGTACAACAACCTTGGAAGTACGTTCATCTTAAGCGAGCTCTCCCCAACAATAAAACTGACAGATCTCCTCACTTGTGTGAATCGTCTTTGTTGCTCGTTGTATTCAGCCTAAGGTTACGTTTTGCCAGCCTACAAAGAAAGGAGCCAATTCTTATTAGGAGATGGGCTACCTCTTTACAGTCTTTTTTAATAAGCTGTAGTTATAGCTTGCCCATGGGGCTCAGCTGGTGCATTGACCAGCACAGTCTGCAATTATTTTTAGCATGTTAATTTTGTCAACACAATTATTTTGCAAGGCCACCTCTTGGGAAGTGAGTAAAGATGAGCTTCATTGCTCTGATGACTAAAGTCAGCGGCTGACTCCTCACGGGCTGCTTCTCAGTAATGATCACTTGAGTAAATCTAAAAATAACAAACCACTTTCTGTCCGTTTAATTAGACAAAACGGCTCATATGTTGTACATGACATTATCAGACCTTCTCATTTAAATGAACATTATTGCACATTTATTATCTTTAAGTCAATATCTTAACATCAGCCAACAGTTACAGCTACAGCTTGTGTTTTTAGGTTCGTCTGAATCCTTTGTGTGACTTATTCTTCTTCATGCATTGCCTTGGAAACAGCAGCTGTTTGGAGGACAGCTAATCCAGGAAACATCACATTTCAGGATGAGGTGCCATAAATAAACATAAAATAAATAAATAAATAAACATATAGACAGTTCACAGCGAGTTTACTTGGACGTTTAAGAGGTTAAAAGCAAAACATGGATATTTACTGAGATGAGATTTGGTGACGATTCAATATTCTCAGAGGGGAAGCAGGAGGATGTACTGTAGGGAACAATGCAGATAAATACAAAAAGCAATCCCGCAAAAGTTTGCATTGACAGAGATACAACAGATGAATGATTACATCATCACACACCTTCAGTGATGTAGGAGTGTGAAAGTCTTCATTCTGTCTTGGCCTATTTAATCTGTGGTAACTCTGAAAAGGTCACTCAGTTTCAGTATGATGTGATAACAACTGAAAAAAACACCAGTTTTGTTTGACTGTGAAGGTTTCTGACATTTATCTCTCATCAGTTGAGCACTGACACAGGACCAGCCTCAGTTAATGCTATCGGCAGTGTGCCAGATGCCTCCGCGGAGCAGACATACTGAGGACACTTTCTGGCCGAAGCCGGGGTGTATTTTTGGCACCACGTATCACATGTCAAACGGAAAACGCCTAACTCAAAAATCATAGTGAGCAGTATTCCAGTATGCATGCTCAGGCAAAGTCCATTCCTTCACTTACAAAAATACGCATGGGTTGTAAATTGTGGCGTGCTTTCATGCAAGATTTTTGCAGTTCCACTCTAATGAGGCTTGTGTAGCACCTACACCTGCTCCGCTCTGCTGTTGCTATGGAGAGGAAGGGCAAACACATGGAGGGATTGAGGCTTCAGGCTGATTTGTGTAGTAATTGGCACCTTCCACACATGGTTTCAGAGCCTTGCTCCGTATGCATGCATTGTATCTACTCTGCATTGTGGTTCAGTGCTTCCTGTCTAAACTGAATGTGGTAAAAGTGTAAAAATACTTCAGGTATGAAGGAATCTGCTGTCTGTGGGCCGGAAGACAGTGCTGTTAACCGTTGGTACTGTTCTCAGTGGGCACTCCATCTTTATGTCGGATTCAATAAAATATAGGTTTTGTTTATGCCTTATTTAACTTGAAAAAGCACTGCCATTAAAGGCAATGTTTACACAAGATAGTTATTTATCTTGACTTTTCAGTAATCTGTTTTCACCTGTGACATTTCCTGCAAAACAAATTACACGAGTTGCTGACAAAAGCTTGAACCCTGAAATGTGCGCTTTAGTAGTCACATGTACCTTGTCTGGAAAAATATCTAGAGTAAAGGAAATATTTTGACATTTTGGAAATACCTGTATTTGCTTTTGAGTGAGTGCATAGATACACAGATACTTTTGCACAAATGAACACTTTTACTGGGGAGAAACATTTTGTTGATGTTTGCGGAGAATATTTAGAGAATTGAATTCATTGGACACTTACAACAAATCTGGGTTACATTCCAGAATAAGTGTGTTTTGTTGTTTTCTTTCACTAACATAATGAAGGTGTTGAGATGGAAATATACTGGTGAAGTTGTAATGAATGAGTCAATCAAACCAGTGATATCTTCCAGTGTTTGCTAATAGATGTTTCCTAAGCTCATTCCTGACCAACAAACCGACATTACTCAGGACTGCTACAATGATAATAAAACTTTCACTTTGGAGATTTTATTTCATAAAAAACTTTTTTCACAAATTGAATTACAAAAAAAAATATCTTATAACAACAAAACTGTCAATTTAGAACCCACACTTTGTTGCTCATCATTACTTTGTCATTATTTTCAGCACAGGAACTGTTCTTGAACAGTTTGAACAGTATTCTACTTCACTGTGAGGAATTTTGCACTTCATGACGGGGAGACATTTTTAGATCTGACACGTCACTGACCTGCTGTATATTTTCCGTACTTTGACTCACACATCAGGAAAGCCCAAATGCTTTGCATCGTCATTTTAGAAACCTCCTACAGGTCCGTCAATGTTGTTAAAAATGAATTTGATTTACTATTAAGGTAATGAAATAGGTAAATGCCAGTGAGAGAGGTGTCCTTGTGTTTTTGTTTTTTGAGTACTTCAAAGTTTTGGCAAACCTTTTGTGTATCACAGAGAAATCCAGGACAAGGAGGAAGTACACACTTAATCAACTGGCTGGAAAATAAATTAGTTCATCTATTAAAATCCCATTCGTTGAGGTGGGTTTGAGTTGGGACAACAGCCTCTTTTCAGGACCTATTTTTTTTAGCACATTCTGCTGTCAATGCAAAGCCAGTGTTATTACATTACTAAACCACCGAGACTAGAGGTCATTGACGTGTTGCTGATCTCACACTAACAGTGACAAACATGAATCGTCTGGTCTCTTTGCCTCTCGAAAAACACAGAACACACGCTCCAGTGTTTTGACACGGGTGTCCGACTGAAAGGACTGAGGTAATATTCACAGCAATGTTCCCCCTTTCATTATGACCTATGACACACTCCCTCTCTCTCTGTCACATGCTGACACAGACACAAACCTGAAGTAATACTACAAAAAGGCTGCTTTGCAGGGGTAGGTGTTAAAATAGTAAGGTTTACAAAGGAGAGACATTTTCACAGCTGTGCAGTACAGCCTCCCTATGAGTCCAGAGGTCTTTTGTTTCACCTGCGGGTGGGTCGCTGCCTTCCACAGATCATAGATGTCCTCCACGTGGCCGTGTGAGGTCATCATCTGGTCATAGATGCACAGGTGGTAGGGCGCTTTGCCCTCCCCTGAGAAATAGACATGCTCCTGTGGTGACACACCGACGGCGTTGGCACAGATGCCCATGAACACATCGTCTATGTAAAGAGAGGCGTTCAGGGTCAGCGTGGCTTGGTAGATTTTGTCTGCCACGTCCCTGGAGACGACATACCCGGCCCCAGCTGTGTAGTCAGGATACAACAACCACTGGTACATCTCAAAGGGCACGTAGTACTTGCTGTCTTTGCTGCGTATTGGCGGCGCCCCTCTGTGCACTCGACCGATCCAAAAGTCTGTGACGCCTCTGCTGCTCATGTCCTGCAGGTAGCTCACCAGGTTGGGCATGTGGACGAAGATGTCGTCATCGGCGGTCATGAGGAAGCGTGCATGGGCGCAGCGGCTGTGCATCCAGTGGAACTGAAGGATCAGCTTCAGGGTCAGATTGTGGAAGGAGTCTAAAAAGTCTTGCTGGATCAAATCACCATGGAGACGGTCCTCGTGGATGAGCTGCTCCTGTACACCAACCCCGCTCCTCTTGCTCCATGAGGGCTCCTCCTCCTTGGTCTGAAGCGCTCCTAAGGCGAACACCACCTTGACTGTCACTCCCAGGGCGTTTTGGATGTAGGTCTCATTACCCCAGGTGGATCTGATGGCGTTTCGCCTCTCAGTGTTCTCTGGGGATGTTTTGACAAAGAGGAGGAGGAGGACGTCCTTGCCAGCACACTTATCCCGGTGGTCCAGCAGGTAGCGGAAGTTGCTGAAGCTCCTGGCCTGCTCACGTGGGATGGTGAGGCTCTTGTTGATGTAGGTGAAGCGGTTGACCAGGTAGCGGTAGGAGTAGGCCTTGACGTGGCTGACGACGGTGTTGTCCAGCTGCTCCCAGCAAACCATCACCACCGACAGCACCAGGCAGGTGGTCATGAGCTGCACACACTGGCATTTTCGTATCCGGCGGAAATTCACAAACATCCTGGAATATTGTCACCCGGTGGCGGTGGTCCCTGTCTGATTGCTGATGGGGGCGAAGCAGCTGGTATGCGCGAAGGTGGAGGCGAGATGGTTGAGAGTGTTGTTCCAGTGCCTCAGAGCAGCATTTGGTGGGTCTTCCATCCTAGGCTTTCCACATTCAGCAGGAGGCATAGGCAGCGCTGGGAGTCACTGTTGTCTGCTGGGAAACGTCCTCCATCGCAGCAGAATCTCTCACACGCTCACAGTCGCCCAGCAGCCAGAGATTCATCTTTCACCCATGAAGCTATCGTCCTCAAGTACTGAGAAGAGAGAGCACATTTACTTTTGTGACAGAGTTTGACAAATAGGAACCTCTGCTCCCTTTGCTTTCAAAAGGAGGAAAAGGAAATGGAATGTCTGTTGGCCAAGAACTTCCCTATTTGGAAACAAAGTGTGACAGTTTTTATGTTTGAATGTCACATTTTGCAAGGATGTATTTTTTCATGATGTGTTACCTCATGTGCAGCATTTTGTAATTAGATTAGAAACGTTTATGACAGTGAAAAGGGGACTTTTCATTTGTCAGTCAGAAAGAGAAAATCATGTACTCTGTGTTTCAAAGCAGCAGCACGAATGAAACTACAGTAAACAGAGTTGTTGTTGGATCTGAACTTGGCTTTGACTACACCCACTTGTATTCAGTGTTGGGTAAAAAGTCAGTTAGTGGTTGGGGTGAAGGGGGGGGGGGGGGTGAATGAAAGCAAATGCCAACACAGCAAATGTGGCAATGCAAGCCAGACCATAATGGAGGGGTTTAAGGTGCAGACCCACTGAAATCGCTGAGAGTCATGGAAAGCATTCGGACACAATGGACAGCGTCAGAATAGCCCGGCAGCACAATGCGGGACGAGAATAGCCTGCTTCCGGCCGGGCCCGGGCTGAAACCAAGGGGGGATCATGATGGGCCCGGGGCCTGGGACTCCCACCGCACCCCGAGAGCTTTTTAAACATCATTGGATGGCCTGTGCCTAATGGGGTCACTGGCTCAGAATGGCTCTGATTTCTCTCTGCCTGAAAATGAGAAACTCTGCTTCACCTCTGGTTCACACCAGCTTCACGCTCTTACACAGAAACACTTACTGTTACACCCAATTGTTTCTGATATAGTACACTGGGCCATATACGTTACTTTACAGTCTACCTGTCGCAAAGTACATGTCAGTTACATGTGTTTACTCTGGTCAGTGATTTGACAGATGGTGATGGATTTATATATATGGAGATAAGCGCACACACATGCTGGACTGTGACTTACACATGTAATGTATGAGTATGAGAGTGTAAGGGAGGATTGATGGGCATGTGATGGGGCAAGACAACTGAACATGCCTCATCCTTAAAGGGCGGGTCCGCCTAAATTGCAAAAAAAACCAAACCAAACATTTTCACGCTTGCCTCTCGTGTTATCTGACCGTGCAGGTAGCTTTGGAACTTTTATGTGCAGGATTTTTCTGCCTCTGAGGTTTCCGCCTTTACCCCAACATTAAAATATTACATTAAAACAACAGCATTCACCAGCAACATCTTTTTCTAGAAACAACGTCCCTGTTACTCTGGATTATCCACAGAACACATGTGGGGTTTTTTTTTTTTTTCACAGTTTTCGTGGAGACTTCCTCTTTGGTAGAAAGTAGTTACAATGAAAAATGTCCATAGATAATAACAGAGACATTGTTTCTGGAAAAACAAGTTGCTGTTGAATTTTACGTGCCATTTCTGAATGAACCACAGGTTCAATTCACCTCTATAGTATCGGCGTGGTGGCAGAAATCTTCGAGAGAGATATCCCAAAACTTTCTGCATGGCTAGATGCCGCTTAAAGTACACGAGACATTGTTTTTATTTTAATTTGGGTGAACTGGCCCTTTAAGGACGAGGCATGTCCAGCTGTCCAGCTCCATAACATGCCTGCTGCCTTAGATACATATACACACACCAGTTTATAGTACAGAAGAAATTCAACATTATCCACCAATGATACAACACTGTTACACGAGATCTGCATGGAAATCTGAAAAACTGCAAAACAGACAGGACTGTCTCATTTCCTCAATAAGAAAATCCAACACAATAGATAGCAAACTGTCTTGTCTGATTAAGACGTCCATAGAGACAGGGCTCATGTGACAGGTGCACAATGTCATCGGCCAACAATGTGACAGTGCTCAATTAATACACCCTTTTCCCAGCGTATAGGATATTGTGTGCTGGTTAGTACTACTTTGAAATCTCCTCTATTTCTAGCATTTCTTCACAGTCTTCCCTAGACGTTTATCTTTTTTTTGTATGTGTGTGTGTTTCTGTGGTCTAGAAATGGCTGCAGTGCACAATGGTTACATGCAGCTGCTTAGAATGAATTCGGTTTTAAAATATTGACTGAGGGTGTTGCCACTATTTTGTTCTGTAAACAGGTTGTTCTGCTGTCACTCTCTATCAGAGTGATGTACCATACTGTACAACACTGACAGCACTTACTGGAGCGAGCACAAATTACAACAACAAAAAAAGTGTCCATCACTCACTCCTCTGTCTCAGCTGCATCTAAAACAAGCGCCGTGAAAGTGAACCACCCCTCAAGCATATTTCTAAAGTCACCATTTGTATAAATAGACTTGAAACACACAAAGGGAGGGAGGGAAAGGCACACAATCACTCGACTGATCACTCAAACACTCACCGGCAAAAGAAAATATGTGTGTGTGTCTGTGTGTGTGTGTGTGTGTCTGTGTGTGTGTGTCTGTGTGTGTGTGCGTGAATCCGAGACAGAGGCGGCCGCGGTCTTCTTCCCTGCTGCTCAGGTCCTCTTCTCTGCTTGAAGTTTCTACTTTTCCTTCAGGTGACAAGAGGTGACACGCACACGTCAGACGCAGGCATCAGTCCCTCATTAAGCAGTCAAACCCTCTTGTGTGTGTCTGTGTGAGGATATCTGAGAGTGTCTTTTTTCCTGATCCTTTGCTCTGAGTGTGTAGACTGTAAGTTGCTTGTAAATGTGCCGGTTGCCCCGGTTCTACTCTCTCTCTCTCTCTCTCTCTCTCTCTCTTCCCTCCCTCTTTCAGTGTGGGGGTGGCCTGCTGTCTGTAGGTGGTAGTAGAGAGAGGGGGGGGATCTCTGTGTGAGTGACACACAAATGGCGGGATGACAGAAAAACATCACACTCTGATAAGAATTATTTTCAAAATGATCCCCTAAACTATGTCTGTCATGATGTATCTGCTTACAGCTGTTGTTTCTTCTCCTTCGTCTGGAGATTTGAATGCAACGTTAAATGGAAGCAAAGATATTCAAAGCGGGCTCAATTTATTGAATTTCCTGGTTTGTGGTGGAGCATCTTCTCCTGTACAGCGGCTGTCAGAGAATGGAGACAATGGACCACATTCTCGATGTGTATCATCAGAAAATCCTCTCCAAACTGTTGGATGACGCATCTGTGTCGGGGTTGTGGTGGGTTTTGAGTCTGGGAAAGATTTGCTCTGAAGATCCATGCTGGCAAGAAAGGGTTAAAGTAATAGTTTGACATTTTGAGAAATGTACTTATTCCCCATCTTGCTCAGAGTTGGATGAGGAAATTGAGAACAGTCTTATCTTTGTACGGTAAATATGCCACTTAACGTAGCATAAAGGCTGGAAACAGACGGGGAGACAGCGAGCCTAACTTTGTCCAAGTTAGACTATGATCTCAGACTGCATGAAGGGGCTGGTCCCCAAAAAGCTGCAACAGGTAACCCATTCATACAGTATGCTATCATGTACGCATGACCACATCACCTTGAAAAAACAATCTAAAGAGATGCTTTGCTTTGACGAAAAGTTGACATTGTTTATGGCATATTCACGAGGTTACGTCAATAAGTAGTTTACATGACAAGAGACGCACAGATGGATGTTGCCGGAAATATTGGTCCAGGAAAATAAGTGGAGGAAAATGGAGGGAGCATGTATTTTTTTGTATTGGGTAATGCTTTATTTTACGAGTCATTTAATTTCATAATCATTTCTTAGTAAGTTTCCTGTAAAAACGATGCCACTTGGTTCTAATAATAGAGAGAGAGCCCTCTTTTCTTGAGTCAACCCAGTTGAGGTTGTGGTTATAGATTTGCCAGCGTGTATGGAAAGAAACTGAAGTAGCTCAGCGTGTGTAAATGCATACATTGAATTCAAGCAGAGTGAAATATTAAAAAGGCTTTATTTAATGAATGTGTTTTATCAGAAAGGATAAAAAGAAAACAGAACTATGGACATACCAAACACACCAAATATCTACATATATTGGTGTATTCTTAATTTTATCACCCTGACAAAGGCAGCCTTTTTATTCAAACAGTGCGTTACAATATTCCCACGACAAATCGACTGAATAATACATTTGGTTTGCATCAGAAATGGTATTTGGGGTTCGTCTCCACTCATTCTCCACTCCTCGTTTAATGCAGCTGTCCAGAATTTGACCTGAAAGTCTGATAACCGGCTGGTACAGTAGATGTACATCTAAAATATACTGAATGACGTGATTAGAAGAACGTCAGGAGGTCATAGATGTAGAAGACTACACACTTCACACTGGCTGATACATTTAACTCCAATACAGTTAGAGATGGATGCATCCTGAAGTTCAGCAGAAGACAATATGGGTCAAATCAACTGGGTATTTTTATATTGTTTATATAAGTTTGTCTTTTTAGTATGAAATTCAGCAAATTTATGTTGTTTCCATCACACAATCTCACTCTTACACATCTTCCCCCCCTTTACAAAAGAAGCATCCTCGCTTCAAAACAACTGAACGTACACTTGCCAACTTACACTTAACACCAATATAAACAGGTGAAGGTAATACAACAGGAGTAACATAACAATTAATAGTAGAACAGCATACACAGTTCTTCTTTTTCTTTTTTTTGTCCACAACAATCTCTCTCAGTCACTGTTTACATGCCCATATATGTTAATCCAACAACAAAAAGAGCAACAGTTCATTCAACAGTCCTGTAACACACTGGGGGACGCACACAACGTCTCGATTTGGCTCTTACTCGTGCAAAAGGCTGGATTACAGGAGACAGTTCTCTGGATCCTGTTGCAGTATTGTCTCCCAACTGTGTCGTGGCAGTGGCAGCCCTCTGAGTCAGAGGACAAACATTAGTCTGAGCCCTAGTCGGAGTCACAGGGCACCTTTGTGTGGATGGGCTCCAGTAAACATAAGGTCTGGAGCCTGAGAGTGCAGTGAGCAGTCCTGGGCTGTCTGCTGGTGCAGCCAGGCCTGAAGATGAGGGTGAACTTTCAGCTGACCAGGCCGAGCGATAAGGTTTCAGGCGGTTGTATTGAGTGACCTTAGGCTTAGCTCTAGGATCCCGCTGGTCCTAAAGTTCATAGTCTACGCCAACATCGCTTGTGCCTGAGTCTAACTGTCTCAACATGTTGAAAGGGCCAGTCCACTTAGGTGACAGCTTTTGTCTAGCAAGGGCAGGAAGGTCAACCCACACTAAATCACCTGGCTTATAAACTGCGTGTGTAGCAGTGCTTTTGTTGGGCACCTGTTATCTCAATGTTATGTGCAACAGAGTGAAAAGTGGCACACAGCCTCTTTGATACAGAATTGGCATATTCATTTGGAGTACCTAGAGTGGCATTTGAAACTCCTGGGGAGTTTCCGAGGAGATCAGCAGGCAGACGGGCCTCTCTACCATGGGCCAGGAAAAAGGGAGTGTGTTAAGTTGAGGAGTGAACACTTGTGTTGCATGCAAATTCAGCCTGTCGCAGATGGCCGTCCCATTCACCTCCTCAGGTATAGAGATATTTTGCCAACTGGTCCTTGATGGTCCTGTTTGCCCATCCCACCGCTGCCACCAGTGTAAGCGACGTGGGTGTGTGAGAAGGAATGAATCAGTCCAACACGTTCTGGGTTTTCCTCATAAATTTAGTCAAGTCCCAACAACACCGATCAGTCACATGAAGCCATTACACTCCTCTTCGAACGCCGCAAACTCTCCACTCCTTTCTTCTTCTCCCCTTTTCTCCCTCCCCAGAACTACCGGCTGCCCGAACAGCGCTGCCCAGTCAAAAACTGTGCGTCTGTACTGTACATTGGCAGATTCACACGGGGCAAAAATATGCTTTGTGTTCTGTCTGAACACACCTTTACCGTCATAGTTACAGCTGTTCTGTTGTTGAAGCCCTTCAATTAGAAATTGTTAGTGACATGCAATGGTCAAAATTCGTTATTACAACAAAAATTATAATTCAATAACATTGCCCACTGTAGCTTCAACATTTAATGACTTTGAAGGACAGACGTTTGGCTAACTGAGAAGTATGTTTGCTTTTTCTTGCATTATTTAGCGCCAACACTGCTATATCAGAGCTTTCATTGAACTCTGAGTCACACACACCAAGTTACACTCACACACATGATGGGAACTGGTGATTAAACACGCATTTATGAATATGTGGTTACCAACACCCTAACAACCAAGCAACAACCACAAGCAATTCTTGGCAGTTCTTTTTATACAGTTCTAAGACTATGCCAAAACTACTGGTCTAGTGCAGCTACAACACGAATATTCACGAATGATAATGATGAAATGAAATGTTCAGCCAATACTGAATGAGGAGGATGAAGGGTTTTTCTCTTTTACATAATGAAAAAAGCAAATGCATTTTGTCTTTAGTTCCTTGTCATGTCCTGGTATAGCAACCACAATTTGTGTATTTCCAAGAAAGTAAACAAAAGACAGGTTGTACTCTTCCTCCAACAAATCAATGACATGTAAATCAGGAGGCGATGAACCTCCTACACACTACATGTTTTAGTCACAAACAAGCCCAGATCTGATGATAGTGAAAGTAGTGCAGTGTGTGTGTGTGTGTGTGTGTGTGTGTGCGTGTGTGTGTGTGTATATGTGAGTCAGTAGTGAGACCAATAGGCCACAAAAACAGGCGTAAAGAGGAAACCAAATGGCAGCAAACAAGGTGGGGTTTCCACAAAATATGTCAGGCTGAATCTTGTTGACATATTTCACACAAGTGTAAATATATTACAGCTTCAATGAAGAGCTGAAAGAAGAGGAAACAAAAAGGAAAAACAAAACTAGTCAATTTGGTATTTGAATCCTGTGTTAAATCTTGTATCTTATATATTTTGTAGAAAAGGGCAAATGTACCAATACGTATGGCACACTTGAACTCAGCGATGCAGAACAAGATTGTGCGAATTCAGCCAGTCACTATGGTTTTTCTCTATGAACTGACCTCTCGTTTTCCCACGATAAATATACTTCTTGAAAAGCAAAGTACCAGCATGCTCGAATTTTCAGTGTAAGAAAGCCTCCTGGGGCTGAACCCACACACACCATCATAATGTCTAGATAGGAACAACAGCTGCAGTAAGGTTAAGTGAGACAACTGGGAAAATGTGAGGAAAAGAGGATGAAATAGAACTCCTGGCTAATATCTCTTCTAAGTGCTTTATAATCTAAATGACATTCAAAAAGGCTGCTAAAGGCTCTTTAGCCTATTGAACTTCAGCAGCTCATACCACAATGTATAACAGTAGAGGCTGTTGCCTGTTCCACATTATTTGACTATGAGTCTACCATGCACACAATGACAATGATAACATGAAGTTCAGCAGGTATAATGTTTACCAAGTTCACCATCTTTGTGTAGTGTTAGCATGCTAGCAGTTGCCAATAAACACTAAAAACAAAGTGCAGCTGAAGCTGATGGAAATGTAATTCGTTTTGCAGTTTACTCATAAACCGAAGTATTGAGCAAATCAAAATTTTGACCCGATGATGGTGCTAGATGAAAACTTAAGGGATCACCGAATTTGTTACAATTTATCCTGCAGGTGAATTTCGGTACCGAATTTCTTGGCAATCTATCTTTTTTTGACAAAACATTCAGCTCAAAACCAAATATTAAATAACGGTGGCAGTAGATTAACAGTCAGGAGACAAGTGTCTCCACCAAATTGAATGGAAATCCATCCAAAATATGTTAAGATATCTGGACCAAAGTGATGGACAGACCGACAGACATTGCAATACCTAGAACCATGTTGCTAGCTTGGGTAAAAATAATAAAATTGTCTGGTGTAATTTGGTTTGTGTATGCATGACATATGACACGCAGCTTATACAGGTGTGTGCTTCCCACACAGACATTTATTCAAGAACCTCTTCGATAAAGAAATGGCATTAGTGCAGCAGCGAGGAAATTAAAAGCAAATGAGCAAACACGTTCATATTATCAAAATAGATTTTATTCTAGACCTTGAAATCTGAGTGATATTACAACAGTCAGATCAGGAGGCTGCGGACTGTAACCATGTGAGTGAGAGAGAAAGAGAGTACAACATAGGTGAGGGCAAAGACAACACAAGAAAAAAAATCTGCAAATTGTTATTTACATGTTTTGTGTTATAATACATCAACAATTAAATCCAGATTTTATATTTTTTGTTCATTTTGTGTATGTAGCTACAAATAAATCAGAATTACAAAAGTTTTGAGAAGTACAAAACCTTCAAGGGCTCTCCAACATAGCAAAGATAGAATTAACGTTAGTACTTTCGGTAGGAACAAAAGATAGCAAACACGCTTGAATGCAGTGTAAAAAGCTTTTCATCTAAAAACAAAACATTATAAAATACCATTCCACTGTCATAGACATCATTTGAAATAGTGTCTTTGTGGTACAGTCCAATCACTGCTGACTGTATTAAAGCAAACTTCAAAATAGTCTTTAGCTTCAGTACAAAATTTTTTTTTAAACAAGTAACATTCTGAACAAAATCTCTGAAATGGTCCAAGGACATGTGTGCGTGTGTGTGTGTCAAGCCGTTAGCTGTTAGTTATGGCTACGAGATGAGACCTGGAATGCCATGAAGTTGGCGTGGTTCGACTTTCCCCTTCCCCCGAGGAGTCAGACAGGACACTATTCATCCTTGTTTACCCACTGGAACGCTGCACTTTCTGCATCAATTCTGATTCATCTTTAAGAGCATTTTAAACATTAGATGTGTCTTCGGTGGCCTGAATAAACACACCTTCCTGTTTCTCCATTTTTAGTCTAAAGTGCGAGAAAAATAAACACCCTTTGGAAGGGCTGCTCTTTTTTATTTTGCTATGACTGTTTAATGGTATTTTATAAAATCCCATTCCTCATGGTCATGACCCCTGGTGATGCACAAGAACATCACCTGCTGTACTTCAAGCGTCTTCAAAAAAGTAACTCTAAAATCCACCCATAGCATACATGTGGCATACAAAAGAATCCCCTGTGATAGCACAGATATATATTTATATATATATATATATATATCTATATATATTATATGCAGATACCATGTTACATCAAGTCATATGCTGCGAGTCTGCTTCTTAACAACAAGCACAGACTTGCCTTAAAACGCCAACTCTGAACACCACAAACAAAAGCACCGTCTAACCGTGCATAGGCCTGAACACAGCCCGTCTCCAGAGAGTGAGTGTGTGTGTGTGTGTGTGTTAATGCTGGGCAATGACTGCCTGACAACAGCTAACCAAAGCAGGGACTGTAGTGTGTACTGTAACGCTGGACATGAAAGCTGCACACATTACATTGTGAAAGTCAGGACGTTTTTTAAGCCGACTGAATGTTTGCAAACAACGGCTCCACTTGACAAACTGTGATATGAACTCCAGCATCGTCAATCAGCTGTTTCGGTTGTGATGTGAGTGAATGTTGAGCTGTGTTTTAAAAAAACGGTGCGATCGAAGACCCTGTGCCTGCAGAGGAAGTGATACTCCAGCTGATGTCCTGATGTTTAATCACCAAGCAGGGGAAACGGGACACAATCAGAACGGCTTAGTCTGATTATCATTCAGCATTTGTTAGCAACAAGCCATGAATGGAGGAAACAAGCACAACATGACAATTAATTGCGGTTATGGGCCTGTTTTTCCGTATCTCTCTCTCTCTCTCTCCCTTTCCCCACAGATCCCTGAAGCTGCACCGATGCCACAAAGCAAGCTATTCCTGTGCCAACGTTACCTCACTCCTGACACAAAAGCACAGCCGTCTATTTGTAAGCTTGAGACAGATCCGGGACGAGCTCAGCGACGGAAACCTGAAGCTGAGTGCACATCAGCGTCGATGTCTTTCTGCCCAGCACGCTGTTAGTACATGAGATCCACGTGGTGTTTAACGGCTATGAAGATTATCTTTCAGCCTAGAGGTTTTGAATTCTTCAGAGCTCTATATTAACCTGATGAATTGTGAAAACCTGAAAATCATTTTTGAGGATAAAAGTTGCAAAAACAAAAGGACAGTTCACCCTTTGATTAACTGCTTTATACTTTGTTAAAAAATGGCAAAAATGGAACAAACCTATTGGATAAAAATAGAGCTGACAAAATGATAAATCATTTCATCTTCTAAGCTATACATCCGCATTTCTGAACCTTAAAGAGTGACAAGAAGTGGGTAAACAGATCTCCCAATGAACAGCTTTGAACACCCACTGTAAAAGACAAACAACTCTCAACCCCACCCCCTCTTCTCTCCCACCCCACATGTAATATAAAACCTACAGAGATCAGTAAAATCCAAATTAAAACAACAATGTCCACAGGACACCAAGTGCTGACATATGCAATATGCACACACCAACAGAGAACAAAAATCTTTATAATTCTGGTACAAAGGATAAAAAGAGGAAAGCAAGAGGAATCCTGGTGTTTTGGTTTGTGTGTGATGGATCCAACAAGTCTGTACTGTGATAACAGAGAAATGTATCTTCCTGCAGGTCTGTGAGAGCAACACAGGAGTCCATACGGACCTGTTGTACGTCTGACGCGTGTGCGTACAAACTGTATGTGGTAAAGGTGTGGTCCTTCTGTGTACATATGAGGGAGGGGAGGGGGAGCGCTCCATTTGGCTGTAATGGCAGGCCATGGCATCTGATGGGACTACAGCAGTGTGGCGGACAGGCAGGGACAGTCAGTCGTTTTGGCTATGTACACATTCGTAGTCGGTCCGTGGCTCCCCCAGATGAGTGTCATTTCCTCAGGTCTAATACACAAACCTGAAAAAAACGTTAGTGAGAGTTAGACACATTTCTACTTCCTCTGCTACAGGAGTTTCAGTTTCTGCCACGTCAGGCCTCTTACTGGTAGACGTGGGACAAGTGCTTCATTTTTCATCAATAACTTCAGTCCCTTTCACACAACAACTTTCATACAGGAAATTTTGAGTGTGAGTCACATGTGAATTCAAACCCAAATGTTAACGATCATGAAATGTTTATCTCGCGATTTTCCTCCCTCTAGGCCAGGTGAAATTCTTACTATAATTCAGTGTAACACTAGTGTGAACAAAAGCCAGAAGATTGCTGGGTCACGCACAAACGATATGGACAGCTTATGGAAAATGTGGGCTGGCAAAGCAAACACAAACCAATCATTAAAGAGTGTGGAGGGTCATGATTTAAGCTGTGACTTGGTGAAGCACTTGTGTGGAACAACGGTTTAATTTTTGTTTATAAGTGTGGAAATTGGAGCGGAACCCTCAGAGCGGAGACGATTAGTGAGCACTTCAATAGTAGCAGCAGAAACGTGGCCTGAAGTCACTCTCATCTCCTGTTGAGGTCACTTTCACTTCATGTCTCATGCAATGAATGTGACGTGCGGCTCACAAAGTATTCAAACCTCGTCCACATTCAGATACCGCCTCAGTGTGTCTTGGCTATCTGCTGTTGTGCTGAAATGTGCACTCTGAAGCAGATTTTCTTCAAGGGCTTCTGTATATCAAATCTGTCACATCAGATTTTTAAATCATGTCCCTCAGATGCTTTTTTTTAGTTTTTTAGCTACTCGACCATAAACGCCTGACTGATGGAGTGTTGCAGTCGCCTCCCTGATCGCGGCCCTTCTTGCCTGGCTACTGAGTTTGGCCGGACAGTCAACACACTCCTCGGGTCACTGTTTTAAGCCTGTTCCATGTCAAAGGTTTTGTGGAGCATTCTTGGGAATTTGGCTTGCACTGACATGGAAACCTTTCTTAGAGCTTGATATGTTTAGTCTATGGAGTATCAATATGCAGAAAGACAACCCGAAATAAAGGAGTACTTCTGATTATTAGCATTAATATTATTATATCATATTGTTATTTAACAACTATACAACGTATATCAACATTTTTTTCAAGACACTAATGGCTCTATCTAGTGTTGACTAATGGCACTGCAACTTTGTTACATTTTCATTCAATTTCAGTAAAACATCTCATGTGACTGGATGTCCTCTGGAAGCCTCATGTCTTAAATCAAGCACTTAACTTTTAATCCCAACAGAACCAGGTTTGACCCCTCAGCATCAACCCCGATTCTGACCAGAAGCATTTTATGGTGTCAGCTTACCTGGGTCAAAGCTGCTGACCCACAGGCTTCCTGGGTCAGCTGTCTGGTGCGGAAGTTGTAAATAGAAGCTGAGGTGCGTGTGAGTGGATACTACTTTTAGTAGTGATTATGATGTGTGTGTGTGTGTGTGTGACGAAGCGCTCAGGCAGCACAACTCACCGATCCATCTGACGCACTGGCTCCTACTTTGTCCCCTGTGGCGTTCCAGCACACCTCGAAGATCCCTCCTGTCCCCCGGTAGCTGTGGACTAAAGCACCCGTCTGAAGAAACACACACATAAACACACGCATTAGCAATGGTAGGCAACATCTTTATCCTATGCATTTATGCCACCTTTGTACAATTTGGGCTGTAACAAAATGGCTAATGTTTATGAGTGTGTGTGGCTATAACTTGAGAGTATTTTCCCACACCTGAGTGTTCCAGATGTGGACACACTTGTCGAAGGAGCCGCTGGCGAGGTGCCTGCCATCAGGGCTGAAGGCCACGCTGTAGACCGGCTCCTGGTGGCGGGTCAGTGTGTGGATACAAACCCCGCGCTCCACGTCCCACAGACGCACCGTTGAGTCAAAAGATGCGCTGGAGAGAGGACAAGAAAAGGAGTGAGCCAAGTGTCATGTAATAAAATGAACTGCCACGTATCACACCCGTGAGGTACAGTATGTTAAATGGACATGACAGCTCTCATTCAAAGGAAACAACCTAATGAATCACTTGTCTATGCATGAATCCACATTTTGGAGGGCCAGCATGACATGACATCCATCATGTATTGAGACAAAGAGATATTACTGTCTTTCAGTAATGTGGAAAGCCCACTCTCATCTGCTTGACCCTGTGTTATTTCATCAGGGTCAGTTCCGCATCTGCCTGCATCTGAAAAGCATTCAAGCTGGCCCTGTGGTGACTCACAACAGCGACAGTCAGCCAATAGCTAAAAACATAACTGAGTGCAACTGAGGCACCAGAATTGGCGGGTGTGAGGGTCGTGCTCAGGTGCTGCTTTGTGGTCTCACCTTGCCAGCATCAGGTTGGCGCTGGGGTTGTTGGTCCCGGGGCCTGTGGGGCTCCACTTGATGGTATAGATTTCTTTACTGTGGGCCTGGAGGTCATGGACACAGGAGTCCTGCTTCATACTCCAGATCTACGCCAGAGAGTTAGAAGCCACCTGTTAGTATGGCTTTTATTGCAATGTACATCAACACACAATCGGACGTTTGTCTGATTAAAGGCCATTTTTATGCTCATCTGTGGACTGACCTTCAGTGTCATGTCATCTGAGCAGGAGGCCAGCAAGCTGCCAGTGGGATCCCACTTGATGGCGTTCACCTCATTCTATAGTGAGTAATGTGAGTGTTAGAAAACAAATCAAAAACACAGCATACTTGACTGACTGGCACAACAGACACAATAATGTACATTTAGCATATCGTTATTTTTATCAATTTATCTCAGGGCATCACAATAAGTGATAGAGTCCTAGTTTGTTATTGTTGTTTTTCACAGCTGTGAGGAGGATTTTCCACTGAAGGTTGTAAGAGTTGTGAATGAATGCACCTCAAGACCATTAATAACTTTCATCAGCAGCTATAGTGAGTCAGAGTCAGGATTCATATTAGCTACCCTACAATGCCTTAAGAGCAGGAGTGTATTTGGCCAGCGGCAGGGTTTCCATTTCCCTCCCTGTCAGAAAGCAGCGCTCACACAGAAGCCCTGTCTTACCGTGTGTCCCTGGAAGGTCTTGACAGGTCTGTCCTGACCCAGCTTACATACATGGATACACATGTCTGTGCTGCAGGAGGCAAACGTGTTGTTGCTCTGCCAGTCTACATCCAGAGCAGGTGCTGTTGGGAGGCAGAGACAGAGCTTAGTGCTGCTGCAGCAGTGAGGAGAAAAGATAACATGAATGTGGTTGTCTGAATATAGATAGAGAAGTGCAGTCGTTTAAAAACATGCTTTCTGCACATTCATCTAATGGTCTAGTCTGTCACCGTCACACCCTAACAAACCAAACAAAATGTGTAAAAATAAGTTGGGTTGAAGTTGATGACAAACAATATAAATTTATTATCAGGATTATCACGTTTCACTGCAGTTCAAAGCACGTCAGTGCAAAAGGTAACATCTGTCTAAAAACAGAAAGACTCTTGCATGAAAAGTCATGTGGAACAATCCAGCTGACTCCTGTCACTCACCTGAGTGGAAAGGAAATTGTTGCTTTGCCTCTCCCGTGTGGGCATCCCAAATAATTGTGGTCTGTGTGAAGGAGGAGATTTTCATTATTTATACTAAACTAGTATTGTTTGTGTTATGAAATCAACAGTATATGGGATATAGAAAAGGTGTTCTTCTTATCTAAAAAATACTGCACATCGCACTCAGCTGACCTGGGCTGTTGAGGAGTTATGCAGCCATGTTAATACATCACACACACCTAAGGCCTTTTTATAAGTCGGAGCTATCAGCTCTTGGGCATATGCAATGAAGGTGACACTGTGTATGTCATTATACCTCAGTACACTAGATGGCAATGTTGAACAACATCCATAAATTCTTGTCATTTTGTGACAGGATGTGAGCATGTCTATCTGACTTTTGGTGGAGATGCACATTTCTCACCTGTCAGTCCTTAACATTCAGACCCTGACAGGCTGGTCTACATGCATGCCATCTGTATTCTGTGCCTTTCCCTTGCCATTACGAGTGTTAACAGATGGAGATAATTTAATCTTTAATTTAAGTATTATAAAGCAACCAAACAATTCAAAACTTGTTATAGAGCATATAGCCCTTTGATGTATTTCAGCTGTGTGACCCACCAAAAATAATGAAAAGATGAAAAGTTGAATTTAACATGATCATCTTACAGTCATTTCATCCAACATTACTGTAAAATGTAAAAAAACTGTTGATTCCTGGAAAACTACAGCAGCAAAAGTAGGTATATATTAAAAAAAAAAACTCCAACCATCACACATTTTTGAACAATCCCACCCATCCTGTCAAACTGAGATCACATTAAGGATCATCCCTCCTCAGTGTCCTGTTTCCATGTCACATTTTTGTAAAGGTAGCTTTAAAGTGGTAACTCTGAATAAGGAATGAGGTCACCCCAGAAGCACTTCTCAAACTTATTCAACACAAAATCCAAAGCTAAAATCAATGTTACCTTGTCTACACCAGCACTGAGGACGAAGTTTCCTTTCTTATTCCACTTGAGTGCAAATATAGGACCTTTATGTTGACCCAGAGTACTGGCCAGGTTACCTGAAAATATAACACAAACCCAATACAACTTAGAAAAAGAGCGGAAACATTTCACCATCCATGTATCCTTGCATGTAGCAGAAGGTAAGAATCTTACCGTCTTTTGTCCATATCCGAGCAAATCCATCATATGAGCCTGTTGCTAGCAACGTTCCCTCACTCTGAAAAAAAAAAAAAAGAGAGAGACGATTCTCATTAGTTTCAAATCAGTCGCATTCAATCTTTCTCAGTTTCACTTGAATATTCTGATTCGGGTATAATTGTGCCAGATTTTACAGGTATATTCCACTGTTTATTGAACGAGGCTCACATTAAGAAGTTAGCAGTTAATGACATAAAATATTCGTTGCTGATTTGGCGTTGTGCACTGACTTGTACTACTCAAGGAAAAAATTGTTTTAAAAGGCCTTTTCCTCCATGGGAGTGACTCGTCCCCATATATCTGGTTGGAAGGAATGCCTTTAGCAGAACTTGCGGTCACATATGGACACACACACACGAACCAGGGCACACCACTAGATTAGATTACTAAAAACTGCACTCAGTGGAACAGAGACACACTCATACTGTTCAACTACACACACACACACACACACACACACACACACACACTCACACACTCACATTCCAGTCTAGTGAGGTGACGTCTTTGTTGCTGGGTACGTCCTGGCCCCCTTCCCGTATGCAGTGCCTCAGAACCAGCTGGGTGGATCCGCCTGTGCTGTTCTCACTCAGGTTCCAGATCCGTGCTGTCGAGTCCCCAGACCTGTTCGAGTCAATACACGCACACACACGCACACACACACACACACACACACACACATACAGACAATCTAACATTAGGCACGTAACATAGCTTTGATTCTTAAAATCAGTACTGAAAATGGTTTAAAACTGACCATCGTTGCTCTTGAGTAGGGTTGGGGTTTGAAAGCATTTTATCGAACCTGAACCCAGTATCAAATCCGAAATCTTTCTAAATCCCTATCAAACCTTTTCACATCATCTGTTGAGGAAAAAGGAGAAAGAAATTTTACAAGCACAAAACTCATTAACTGTTACGTGGTTCGTGTGGATCTTTGCCCCTTATGCAGCCCATTACGGGACTATGCCAGAAGTGATGCATTTTTCTCCATTTTCATTTAATTATTGAGGGGTGTGCCCACACTTAGCAGGACTTTTGATTATACAGTATATGTACCCAGTCCAATACTAAATTCTGCTGGGTTACTTTTATAAATGAGCACTAAATTGGTGGTTTAGGCAGGAAAAAGTTTAATGAAATTTCAGAAAGACAAATAATTCTGGTCTTTGATTTTGTTTGTGCTGAGAAATTTATTTCATGGATTAATACTTAACTGTTAATTATGGCTTAAAGTAAGGGCCATCTTACCGTTGGACAAAGCCTATCCTGGGATGGGTGTTGATGGGGCAATGACATTATCACACAAATTCACACTACACTTGTTTCTCACACGTTACTAACTTATTTCAGAACTTCATTATTTTCAGTCCAGAGCATCTACTGTGTTTGATCTGATAGAAAGTGACTTGTAAAGGTCAGATCAGCTGGTGTATGTTGTCCAACCACATGTATTTTTGCTTCTTTTCCATCTGTCTCACTGCTCAGAAATGTAGGTATCTCCCCTGAGCCACGTTGACAAACATACTGGAAAGAACGGATGGAGATGTAGACATGAGGAGATAGTTGTTTCATTGAGAGGATTTGCTTGAATTGGGGACTTACAAAGCTGTGCATTTTGATTACTTTGACACTCAAAATTAAATGAGAGTAGAGTGAAATGCAATATTTTGCCCAATCAGCTGAGAGGTGCATAGTGTTCACAGAACCCAACCCTACTCTTAGGCTATCTGTCTCGTTTTGATAAAGCCAAACAACAAGTGCTGCAAGACAGCAACAAACGTCTTGGTTTGACATGCGGCACTTCAAGTCCTCCATTAACCCACCATGACACAAGGCTGTCCCCTCTTATTCGATTGATCAATCAGTAGAGTCTTGGTTGACTAATAACTTGAATATATTTGAATTTTAGACAATAAATAATAATACAATAACAATGAGCCTTTAGTCATTAGTTGTTAGTAGAATGTAGTGGGAAAATTCCCACGACATAGAAGAGCCGTCATATCTCCAGCATTACAGTAATGATGCGTAATATGCTTTGCTCTTTAATAAGCGCTACATTCCTCTGCATGATTGCATTCATCTGGAGAGGGATAATGACACTGAAAAAACACAAAGACTTTACTCAATAAAGACTTGTTTAGTGGTGATAAATGGGGAAGGACAAGCATACTCTCCTCATACAGCCAGGTTTTCCTTGAACAAAACTATTTCTTGTTTGAATGTTTTGAAAATTAGCAAGATGACCAATAAGAGATGAAGATTTTGTTTTAAATTAACTTATGGAGGTCCATTTAGATTAAACAAGTAAACCTACTCTAACAGGACCAGAGGGACTGAATAGAACAGTTGCTGCTGTGTATTTTCACATTATCATTATGGCTGAAGGCTGTCATTGAAACGGCATTTGTATTAATTGTAGAAATGTGATAATGACTGCTTATATTAAAGGAACCAATGCATTACTCTTAGACTGGACATGCTATTCTAGACACTGCATGACCAGAATAAACCATGGGGAAGAGAGGGGTGAAGTGGAGACACTGACCCGGAGGCGAGGAGGTCATTCACTGGGTTCCAGGCACAGATAAACACTTCAGATTCGTGGCCCCTCAGGACCATGGCTTTACTCTGGGGGATCTCCACGTCCCTGTCCACCTCCATCACCTCTGAGTGGTGATCTGTAGGAAGGAGTGAGAAACAAAACCTTTACATAACAGTATTCATTAACTTATTGCCTGCATTGCTGTCCTAATGTTTTGAAGGTAAGGAGGATGCAACTGCAATTTTCAAGGGTAATGGAAGATAAACAGGATGTCAGCAATAGTTGGATGTATCAGTAAGGGTGATGAGGATGAGTACAGGGCTGCTGTGGACAACTTTGTCACATGGTGTGAGCTGAACCATCTACAGCTCAACATGACAAAGACAAAGGAGCTGACTGTGGATCTGAGGAGGACCAAGGCGCCAATGACCCCTGTTTCCATCCAGGGGGTCAGTGTGGACATTGTAGAGGATTACAAGTACCTGGGAGTTCACATAGACAATAAACTGGACTGGGTAAAGAACACTAATGCCTTCTACAAGAAGGGCCAGAGCCGTCTCTATTTTCTGAGGCGGCTGAAGTCCTTCAACATCTGCCGGACTATGCTGAGGATGTTTTATGAGTCTGTGGTGGCCAGTGCTATCCTATATGCTGTTGCATGCTGGGGCAGCAGGCTGAGGGTGGCGGACTCCAACAGACTCAACAAACTGATCCGCAAGGCCAGTGACGTTGTGGGGGTGGAGCTGGACTCTCTGACGGTGGTGTCAGAGGGGAGGATGTTGTCCAAGCTGCGGGTCATCTTGGACAATGTCTCACATCCTATCTATCATTCATTCCATCATCCATCAATCATTCCTGCCTGTGGCCATCAAACTGTTCAACTCATCCCGCTGAGTGTCAGACACTCAGAATAAACAGACAGATTCTGGACCTACTTCACCTGTCCACTACCTCATTATTTATTCTTTATTCTCTGTTTATATTCACCAGTGAAATACATATATATACACATACTCCACAGTGCAATATAATTTCCCCACAGGGATCAATAAAGTATTTCTGATTCTGATAATGAATCACCGCTTCTAGTAAAATAGCCTATTACTTTTGAAATGAATTACCAGTGTTTCCCCACACAAAGGCTTTATCTGAGAGGACCAGTATATTAACAACCAGGCAACCAAACCTCCAACTTCCATTTTAACAATGGCAGAGGTTCATAAGAACAGTCTGACATCATCTAATTTCCTACGAACCAGACCAGTCCCACAGCAGTGCACATGGACTTTATCGTCTGATCTTGTTATTTCAAACAGAATGGCAACGCCAATGTTTCTTAACAAAATTCAAGTAAGCGGTGCTGCCTAACAGTCTGAACAGCTGACAGCTGAGGAATTTAACAGAGGGCTGTGTTGTTGTTGAATGACCAGGAGTGTTCGTACCAAACCGCAGCTCGTCCAAAAGTAGGCAGTGTGCAAAATACAAGTTATCAAGCCCATGTAATACACTGAAAGTGAGTAAGCTAAGGCTGGACCCGTGAGAACCTGAATCTACCCCTCCGTAGTACTCTATAATTTGATCTGGAGGCCTGGTGGGTTATAACACGATGGGAAAAGCAGGAGGTTCAGAGGGAAAACAACCAGAACACATTTTTACAATTGTATGCTAGGAAAAGGTGAGTGCGGACGGTGCTACACAGGCAGGGCAAAACCATGAGGAAACACGTGTGGGTGTAAAGAAAACACCAGAGTAGCTTTATGTAATGCCAAGCAAGCCACAGACATTTTACACAAAACAAAATCCAAAAGTTGCACTGCAGCTGTCATGTGAAAAGCAAATAGCGTGCACACACAAACACACACAGTAAAACAGAGGTGGTAAGCTTTAACTCCATGCAATAAGATGTGTCTTACAGTCTTGCACTACATTCAAATCACCTGTTATGGCAATTATGAAGGCAAAAATTATATACCATGATATATATTATTACTGCATACTATTTAAGATATGCTTTGATATATAGGTTGTACTGACCAGCCCTACTTTGTATAATTTGTCTTTTGTCCATTTTTGGACTTATATAACAAAAAGGTGTCAACTTGGCCTCTTTCTACCGAGGTATTATCTAACATAACACCTTTTATTTACTGTTTACAACATTAAGTATTTCACATCCCTGACACACACATCCAAGTGAAAGGGGACAAAAAATACACAGCAAAAAATCCAAACCCAGATAAAGCTGTGAATCCCAAACAGCTTACACATCATCTCATAAACATTAATCTATTATGTCGAGGCAATTCACCCAAGAATAACATCCCGCATAAGAACATCAAACATTTCTAGAATTTGGTCGGCCACTTTTTTTCACCCAAGCAAAAGAAGGAAAAGATTGTTTACAACCATGAGCTAGCTTACTGGCTAAGGCGTGGGATCCGTTCTCCTCCCCGTTGGCAGCGCCCTCTCCATTCTTGGTACTTCCCTGGGGCCCTGTGCCGCTGCCACTGCCTGCCGCCTGCTGCTGCTGCTGCTGCTGCTGCTGCTGCTGCTGCTGGGCCAGTTTGTCCCTGTAGGCCTGCTGCCTGGTCTGAACAACATCTGGCATCACAGCATCAATCAGAGACAGCGACTCGATGGGCCGCCCATCAAATAAGGTCCCGTCCTACAGAGACAACGCGCAAATGTATATATTCACTTTATCCTTCAGATTATCCACCAAATTCACTACAATGCATAAACCAACAGACAAACTTGAGTCAAAACATAAAGCACCTCTTCATTGCCAATATTTGTAAGGTTACACTAATTACAAGTAGATGGTTTAAAGATGGAGACTGACCTCATTGATGCTGACTTCAGCCTCCACATACTGCAGGCCCTTCTGGATGATGGAGATGAGGGCAGCAGGGGGCACCAGGGCTCCATTGATGTTGGACTGGCTGATGTGGCTCTCTATGCCAAAGGTGAATGCTGAGTGGGAGAAGCCTGGAGGAGGCATGGATCATTTGGAAAGTAGGATGGAGGCAAAGAGTCAAGCTGCAGTATATAATATTACATTTATTATTTTTTTAAAGTAAGTTAAGTAGGAAAATAAGTGCAATTCACTGCAAATACAATGAAGCAATTCTTTGTAAGACTTACCTGACTCTTGCAGGTATCTGTAAACCAGGAAATTGACCTCATCACTGCTTATGCTCATTTTTAGTCCTGGTGATTAAACCATTGGGTCAGCACAGGATAGGAGCCTGTAAAAGCAAACCACAGAGGAGGGAGTCTTGCTTAACTGAAAGTTGATGGTATCCCAGAACTGAGCTGAAAGGAGGTTTGAGTAGTATCTTCATCACTCAAGTTCATCAACATCGCACAGAAATGCACAGTACAAAGTAAGATGACATGCAGGGGCACTGAGCCAGGCGTAAAATAGAGCTGTCACACACACTCGCCAGGGATGGTGTTACCCTACGAGCTAACTACGTAGCTCACTACCAAACAGACACACGGTGAAAACAGAGAAGAGGAAGAGGTTAAAAAAAGCATCACCTTGCTTGACCTAGATCTTGCAACTTCAAAACAGACAAGTAGGCAAACATAAGCTATGATCATTTGATAAATAATGATGTTTCGTTCCTCCCTACTTCTGTTGCCTGCAGAAGCCTCCTGGCTCTAGGCAGGGCACCAGTTTCCATTCATTAACCTACAACTGGAAATAATTACCCTCGTCTTCATGAGGTAGGCTGGGTATTCTGGCCTAAAACGTCTGGAATAGATGGGCTTAAAACCTCAGCAAAAACAGATCCTACAGTGCTTGTGTCCAGGCTCCATATTTATTCATGCAGAACCCGCACTGTTTAAATGGGACTGTGGAAATAAACAAGGGGTCTGGACGGGGGACAGAACCTCTTCTGTTTCCATCATGCCAGCCCGCTGAAAAAGTCAACATGTCTCCTGCCGCATCCCAGAGGCTGAGATCCAAGACCAACTGAACCAAGAGGCCTGGAATCTAGTAGAAGCCCTTCAGCTATCCCGAACAAGGTGGTCAGAGGCACGGATCAGAAAGATAGCTAGTGTTTCCCACACTGAAGCACTACCACCAGAAGTCAGCAAATGGCTTGATAAAATCAGAATCTCTTTCAGAAGACGTCACACCAACACCAACGATAAAAAAATAATCTTTCTACATAAACACAGCATGATTCCAGAGAAAGATGTGCTTTTTCCACTATACGAGTACGTCCAGTGTGTTGTGTTTTTCCATTACATTTTGTTTAAGTTTCAGTATGGTTGTGGTGCGCTACAAACATGTTGGTATAGCACTCTTGCATATCTGACACTAGTCTGTTTTGAAAGGGTGCCGGCAAATGTCATCACCAAGCAAGTGACGCAGGAGCAGTGAACGGGGTCAGGGCTTACTTTCAAGAACAGGTCGACCGATTCATCTGGCTGACATGACATCCAATATTTGACTGTTTTATGAGCATCGGCACCGATCACATCACATTCAAAAAGACAAACAGCTGCTAACTAGATACAGGAGTTACACATGCTAATGACATATCCTCACTTGACTGAATCATGTTATGTCACAATATATTCAGTTGTAGACGTGACATGAAAGCATTGGACAGCCTCATGAGCTGCTTATCAACTCAATAGTTCAGAATCATAACTCTCAAAGATTCAGGGCTTTGAAGTAAAACTGGTATTAGACCTTCAAAAAAAAATCATGCAGACGGACTTTATGTTACAATGCCCAAAATGATTTAACTGTACAAACAAAAAAGTCCACCCAAGACACCCCCACATTGTGAACCTACAATCACATAAAATGTAGTTGTTCTTTGAAAGCATCTTTGAGATTCATGGTGCACACTCAAACTAAATTTGGTTCAGCCATTGTTTCAGGATTGCGGTTTCCTTAGCAGTAGAACCAACACACTAATACAATGACTCAGACCAACCTTATGTCTCACAACAACAATGAAATACTACCAGTGTAGTGCGGCCTTTATCAATAGGTGTCTGCCTGTCTTAATTTCTTTTCTAGTACGATATATTCTTACCAAGAGCTCACTCTCTCTAAACTGAAGTCACAACAACCACTTCTCCTGCACATTACCTCAGCTTATTGTTGAAACAACAACGCATGCAGGGTATTCATTACATTCACTAGCAAGCAAACGGTTCTAGTGGTAACCAATTAGAGCTCTTGATTACTGCAACAGTTATTTAAACACCTGGGTTATTTTAGGGAGAACATTTGAGTAAGCATAATTTGTTAAACTTTTGCATTTAAGTTATGCATGTTTCGACCCTTTTTTTTGGGACATACCTAACGCTAACTGTTGGGCTTGACTAAGTCATTCCTGTATACCTATCCTCCCACTGGTTGGACACAAAGCTATATTGCAGCCCCCCTCTTCTCTTAATGACTCCTGACACTTTGCCATAGCAATGTGATCTTCCAGACAGCAATAAAAGCATGCAGCCACAGAAAGAGACTAAACAAAATCTATACATGTGGGAAAAAACAGTAACGGTGCAACATTAAACAGTTAATGTAGATACAGATACACTACCCATGTGATCAAGATGTCTTCAGATGCACATCATAGCTCCGTTGTCCTCAGCAAGAACTCTTACCCCCTGAGAGAAAAAGAAAGAAATTGATTGCACCTCTTCCAACTCCTAAATTATAATTACATCAGTAACCTCAGGAGTGGACATCACACCTACATCATGTTACTGATAAAGATTGCACTGTTTCTCCAGTGTGAAATCACTTGTTAATTTTTTTTAGAACATTGTCAATATTGTGCAAAACTGAATCTGTAGTTGCAGTACTACAATCAATAATTCAACAAACAACAAAAACAAAAACCATTAATTCCTTTCAACACACTCCTTGGCATGCTTTTTACACGTCAGACCACCTCTCACCGTCTCAAGCAATGCCTAAGCAACACATTTTGCAAGTTATTATGTGTTTAAATGTTGGTTAAGCAGCACAAGAACCATATAGGTCCTGCCAAATATCCACAGAAGATAGTGTTTCTTTATCAGTGCTGTGGCAAATTACATTAATTAGAATGGACATTTTGGCAGCAGCGTGTCGGTGAGTGGGTGAAAAGGCAGCAAGAGTAAAGTGTTATGAACAAAAGGGGCGTGTCACCAAACAATGAGAGAAACTGGGTCAGCAATGTAAAAAGCCAGAACAGCCAGTGGATAGTTGTGCTACGCATGGTGCCACTATCCCTGAAGAACAGTAATTGAAGGGGAAGAATGTTTATATATTGCATGAAGGAAATGAATCA
This sequence comes from Enoplosus armatus, assembly GCF_043641665.1. Taxonomy (NCBI): domain Eukaryota; kingdom Metazoa; phylum Chordata; class Actinopteri; order Centrarchiformes; family Enoplosidae; genus Enoplosus; species Enoplosus armatus. Next base: position 17,059,694 of record NC_092193.1, read on the forward strand.
CAGTAAAGATTCATTTTAGATGCTGCCTACAATGTTAATCAACATCTCACTTCTGGTACTGGATCCCCAACTGGGGAAATGGACTGTGGTGTTTTAGTCTGTTTGTGTGCAGCAACACTCAGCTGCGCAACTCAGATATTGCTTTGTCGCCATTTCAGAAGAAAAGTCGTCTATGTTACTGTCGGGCCTGTTACAGCTGACCATCCTCTGGTCAGATTGATTTCGTGCAAGTTAAAGACATGCAAGTTATGTCACCATGTTAATCTGCCGGTAGCTAAATTTGCAAGATAGCATGGCAAGCTACTTGCGGAAATACATTGCCCATCCCCCACACACGGTGGCGCCTGAATGGGCCGATCAAACTACAGTGTGTACGTTAACCGACACGCTGTTGGAGGCAGGTAGTCAACGAGCCCCAGTTTGTGCCGATGAATGACTTAAAATGCACGGGACATGTTTGAATCAAATACCCCTTCTCTTATCAACGCATTACAGTGGGGTTTATATATATATATATAGTGTAACAATAATTCAAGTCAATGTTGTTACGTTAGTGTAATGGTAGGCTGACAATTGTCCACATGTCATGGGTCACTAAGTGGATGTACGGGGGGAAATGAGAACATACTTTATGGGGGCTAGCATTCTACATAATTGTCATGTAAACGCGCATTACTCGCATCTTCTTATTTACCTTAGAAACTCGTGTAATTAGCAGTTTATTATTTCCAACCCGTTTAAACGCGGTACCCAATCTGCACTGCCATGAGCTAGGTAACGTTAGCTCGCTGGCTAACACGCGAGTTAACATTAGTTTTGCCTTGGCGGCGGCCGTACCCGTCCCCACACATGCCAGTCTGGCAAGGCGGTCTAATATTTAGATAATTTAATGCAGGTCACCTAGAATTAGCTACCAAACTAATGAAATTAGCACTGGGGGTTGGTGTTGTTTTTAATTATTTTATGTAACAACTGACTGTAAGAACGTTACGTTAGCTTTTAGGAAATAGCATTTCTGACGAGCACCGTGAGATCGTCGGCTTGCTATCACGCTAAACCTGCTAACAAGCTAGCTAGGTGGCTAACACTAGCATGCTATGCTAATGACAGTGTTGCTATAATCTCGTACCTACTTGGATAAAACCTTTCAATTGACGATATCTTCCACAGCTCTTGTGTTCAAGTCAGACCATGCTATCTCTTTAATCGATTGCAAGAAAGATATTTTTCGCACATGTATTAACTATCGTTAGGTTATAATATTTAAACTAAAGCCAGGCGGTAAGAAGCCAGCAACGGCTTCAGACATTCGGCACAGTGGAGTGACCCGACATGCAAAAATGAGCTGACTGTAACTACTGTTGTTTCAAAGCGCCACTCTCTGAAGCTCAATATAACGATTAACCCGTGACAACGGCAGCATACAATGTGTTCACCGTTTCCACTATCGAATACGGCAAAGTGGCGTGGGTGATTTATGTAAGAATACCAGCTAACAGATCTATATTCATCAACAACGTTGTTTCAAATTTCTACAGAGCGTAACTAGAATATACATGCTGTATCGGTAACTAAACTATTTTCCAAAAGCACCAAACAATACCTCGTGGTTTGCTAAAGCTGAAAGTCGTCCTCAAGCGTTGATTAAATATTTGCTCTTGGGTCCGTTTGACAGGTTCAGAGCAAAATGGAGCCACGTTTCCTCGTTGAAACCGACCAATGAGATGGAATAGGAAAAAAAATGCCGAGGCCTCTGGAAGTTTGTCCCGCAGCCAAGGACCAGTCATAACAACAGTGTCCTCGCCCATCCCCCACTACACCTCTTTTCTGCATGTCTGGTCATCACTAGCCATGGTGGATTAATGACACCCCACCCCCTATCCTTTGCTCAGTCATTCAGACTGGGAAAGTCAACAACAAGCTTACATCATCATTGCAATCTGTGTTTTACACAGATTTTTTTTTTTTTTAGCTGTATGCATAATCCATAATCATATTAATTTCCTCAATGGTCCCTACGCAGATGATAGCCTGAAAGTATTCATGCCTTACTCTGTTGATTTAAGGATAAATATCAAGGATTCACTTGAAGAAACATTGGGTGCTGACCTTCACAATTCAGTATAATGTATCTTGTGTCACAATATACCTAGTTTGACTGTGATTAGTGACTGTCCCCATTTAAGTGGCTGCAAAAATTGCCTTTTCCAATGTGAGATGATGACATATCATGAAATGCAGAATTGGGAGCCATTAAATGAGTTGTTCAACAGAGTTAATCGTGCCGCATATTTAGTACATTCTTTGTTGCATGTCTTTTTTCTTGTTACCACAAATGTAATCATTTGCATGCAATCAGATGGTAAAAGTCTAACAGCTTAGCATGTATTTGTATATCCTATTTGATTAACTGTGCTGCTGAGTGATGGATTTGGCTGTAGCAGACACTCTATCTTACTGCAGTCCACTTCTTTTTTGCCTTAGCTACCTCCCAGCCTCTGAGCTGTTTGGTCCTCCCACTCAATTATCTCTTATCTTGTCAACATCTTTGCCACTTGTCCACCAGAGACCTCCCTGTCTAATATATTGTGTCACACCTTCACCAATATGGATGGGGGATAGGACAATACAATGCATTGTAATTTTTTTACGTAGAGCAAAGCTGGGAGGATTCTGCTAGAGGTGCTCTAAATGTGAAAAACCCAGCAATAGGGGGTGGATTTGATATTACACAAAACTCTGCACAGAATTATGCAAAACAGGTTTCAGTTTCAGCGCTGTTTGTCTCTAGTGGTTCATTTACGGGTGATTTCCCTCATTCTGCCTCTTGCTTCTTTCTCCTCAAGCCAGGAGAAACAGAAATATGTGCTCCATCCCTCCCACTGAGGGTGTTTTGGCTGCCAGTGAAGAAATGTGAAGCAAATTCCTCCTCTTCAATGCCAGGCTTTACGCAATATATGATTCACTCTACGGGCAAATATTGTGAATTGACTCACCTCTTTGACTGTAAATCCTACTCATCTTTTTTTTTTTTACATGCATACAGTACATGCACATACTGTATACGGTACATTGATAGATGTAAAAAATACATGTCAACATACATTTGTGAAAATCTGTGAAAAAAAGTCATAGGTTCTGTTTGTGCCAGCAGAGTACAGTAGTTCTCCATAAAATGAGATTAGCACCATTTCCCTCCATAAATGTGAGACTAGAAGGAGTACATCAGTACAGTGTCTGTGTGGGGGCGGGGAACTAATCTGCAGGACAATAACATGAGGTTGCTAGGGATGTGAGCACAGAGGCAACACTGATAAATATGTGCTGGACCTGTTGGCATCGTGTAATTGCTTGGATACTACCGCACAAGTGGCAGCAAGCTTCTGCCTTAGCAACAGCAGCATTGCATTTTTCATTTTTGATGATTTATCTTAGATTATTGGCTACATTTAAGATAAGGATATTTTGTTTTTACTTGCAAACCCCTCAAAATAAGTAATACTTGTGATCCCCTGTTGCAAGTATACATGCACAGAATAGGAAATCTCACAAGCTGATGATTTGTGTTTTCCATATTTGCAGCTACAGATGTTTTTTTAATTTCATAAGATAAAGGAATTTATCACAAAGATCCAACGTATGATGAAAACTGTGTACATTGGAGAGCCCCATCTTCAGACTGGGGCTCGCTGTGTCATTCCTTACAGCAGAGGGTTGCACAGCAGCACAGGTGACATCCCACTCAATCACCACCATAATATTAATAACACTCCTTGTGTCCAAGGAATATGCAGTGTTAAATAACAGCAATCCAAATATGGGACCAGACCGACTTGACCTAATAGCTGTTACACATGCATCATTAACATGATGAATTATGTCTGCGAGAGAGCGAGCAGCAGAAAAAGAGGAAAATGGAGCAAGAGAAGGGGGCTGCAGCTCGGCTTCACTGCCCGCTCAGCAAGAGCTATTTTTAGATTCTGAGAAACAAAGAAGCAGAATCGCCTTTCATCCCCCCTGTAACTACATTGTTTCACCTCCAAATGTGGTACTTGAAGACAGTTTGCTCCTCTTAGTAGCTATGTTTAGGCCTAACCTCAAATAAATACGAATGCCTCTCCATCTGCCCTTGAGTCTTTTTTTCTCATGCTGCTAGTTTGTGCACGTGTTTTCCTGCTGTCTTACTGTATGTATAAGGGGCTGTTGTTATTTCAAGGCTGAAGACCAGGGTATAATTAAAGAGGAAAGCATCCGTGCAGGAAGGAGCTCTTAAGGGAGATTGTCTTATATTATACCCTACCCTGTGGCCATCACTGGATGAGGCTTGGAGGAGGCAGTGAATGTAAAGTGGTGATCAGTGCACGCCTCCAGCAGAATCTGATCTGGTGCTGCTGCTATAAGGGACAGGCGTTCATGATCACACGCACCAAGGGGGATGAGTAAAGACTGCAGCCAAGATGGCTCACCAACTGGGGTACGCAAGGGAGAATTCCCCCAGCTGGTCGGAGCAGAAGGTAATCACTGCCTGCAGAAAAGTTATAGCATTAGAAAACAACTAAGTATCCTCTGCAGAGTCTTTTATGTACAAAAATCTGATGTAAAAAATAAAGTTGTGCACATATATGCAATGCCATCCCCAGATTTTTGAGCATTTTTTTTCTATTTCAGAAGGATCCTAGAAACTACCATCCAAAGTTAACAGTATTCATTTTCTTTGGATCACATGAGTTTGATGAATTTACTTGCAAATCTAATACGTTTAGATTTGTGGCAACAATGAAAAACAATGATGACAGTGTAACTATTCTTTGACCAGACATTAAGAAAATAGAACATCTTATATCTGCAAAATAAACCGATACCTTTACAAGGGTTTGCTTTCTTTAATGTGCATCTTTTAGCAAAAAAAAAAGAATGGCAAATGGTTGTTTGTGGCACATCTACTAATAAAGAAAGGTAAAGATATAACTTTATACATTTATCACCAACACATTGACTAAACTGGCATTTAGTAAGACATTTGTCCCCACCTACTAACATATTTTTCAAAAACAGATGAAAATTCCACACATATACATTTGTCATTTCACCAAAATAAAAGCATCACTCCACAAAAAAAGCACTGTGATCTTTTGCTGGTAATCAAAGTCAAAAGAGGAAACCCCTTCAATTTATCTTCCTCCAGTTTCTGAGGTTGCAGAGACACCTTGTGGCAAGAGATGGCAACGTTTTCTAGTCACAGTGTTTGAAGCAGTGGCCTCCCAGCTGCCTACACATACTGTACATTTATAACATGGAAAGGAAGAGGTGTTTGAAATAACTGCTCCTGAATTCCTCTGTGCATGTGCAACAACAAACATAGTGACAGGCCCGCGGTCGAGCCAGTCAGTGCCAGTTATTTGGAGGCACAGTGGAGATTCATTGTGCAGGACCAGCTCACTTTAAGCATGACGGCATTGTCCAGAGAACTCATATTACCAACACAGGTATGGCAGGCATTCTGTTCACTTGGGGTAAGAGTTTAAATAAGAGGTAGCCAGCTGCTGTCCCCGGGAGCCCACACCATGTTGGAGAGCCATTGCTGACAGTTGTAGCCCAAAGTCTGGATTATCATAACAACACAGCGACAAGAGGTAGGACCTCACAGATTGTACATATTACCTTTGCTATTTCAATTTAGCACACACTAGTCACACACAAAAGCTGGGGTTTATTGTAATTTGGATGTGCAAAGACAAGAGATTATTACAGGCACCATGGAGAAACACTGACTGTGAACACAGATAGCGCAGCCCATGTGCTCAAAAATGATCCAGCCCACAACAGGGGGCCAACACACAGCACATAGCTGGGAATACAAGAGTTTTAATGTCCTACATGTGAAATGGATTCAGAAGGGCTCAGATTCAGCTACAATGTGGACTTTTTAGATTGATCTGCAGTATGGCTTTGGAAATTTCACTGCATAGAGACTCTTTTTTATCGAGTGCCTTGATGAATCTTAACTGGGTAACAACAATAGGAACACGCTGTTTTTCACGTTTGTGTTTGAGGAACAACAAGACTGTAAACAACCGCAAAATACACATAATGCAATTATGAATGGATGACTGGGATTTGACATTCTGTACAATGATATGAACTACATGTACAATAACCTTGAGACATGCGGTTTATGATGCCTTTCACTGTTCACAGCGTCCAGTTGCCAGTGTGTGCACCTCAGGTGAGTGTTTACTGCTCTGTTATACCTCAGTGTGGTGCTGTGCAGTGGAGCATGTGGTTTTTTAAAGGCACCAAACACTATAGGACACCCGACAGGGGAGCAATAATCACTGGAAGGACAAGGCAAAAAATACATCCCGAGACATTCTTCATCAAAGAGCGTGTTGATAGCAGGCCAGGCTTTGAATTCTACAGCGCGGTTAAGCACGCAAACACCTACTAAAGCAAAGCGAACAGGTTCAAAGCAGAGCCCTCAGACGTAGTCTCTTTATGTTCATTTCACTTCTGTGATGTACATACAATATGAGCTCAATAGAATCCAAAGGAAGTTACAAATGGTCATATAAGATCAATGGGCACAGACATGTAAAAGGCCTCCCACCCCCTCCTACATAGGAGGAAGACACCCGGACTGAAAGAGACACAAAGAGATGCAAAATGACTACAAGTGACATGGCCGTTTTGTGTCTCTTTTTGTGTCTTTTGCATCTCTTTGTAGTTGTTTTGTGTCTTAGTGGTAATTTTCTCAGGCCCATTCAGTAACATATCCATGTATAAGATAACACCGGCTCTCTCGTCAGGTGGTCTACCACATGCCATTTGGTTTATCATTCAGTCATGTTTTCAGTCTCACAAGATGGGAGAGAGGCAGCTGGAAGGAAATTGAAGCAAGGACACGCCCATGAAGAATATACAGTGAGGTCAGCTGATGCTATCTGCCTCTGGCTCAGGCTATGTACTTCATTAAACTGATAATAAGAAAATCTGAACAATGCGTTCCTGCTGGGGTAAGCAGTTTCACACTGGCGCTGGGCGATGGAGCACCCCCTCAGACACACAAAGACTGTCTCCCTCCAGTGCTTCATGTGGTGACACTGCAGACTCTGTAGCTTTTTAAATAAGCAGCGATACGAAGAAGCAGACAAATATATCCAATATCAATCTTTCGAATTGGTGACTGTCATTCAGAATCACTATGACCATGACATATTTCTGATTCAGTTACGTTTTAGCCATTTCACTTAAATAATTTCAGATTAATTTCCTTCATTTGAAGCAAACTTGGAAGGCCATGCAAGGTCAGCCTCAACACTGTGAGGCTGTCTGGCCCATATATCATGAAAGACAACATCACTGTCCATTCCTTATAGGTTATTAGGTAGGAAGTCACCTGCCACCATAAGTTCAGCCTACATGGAGCAAGGCGCACAGCTCCCAACACATTTACTGCTCTGAAAACCCATTAAAAGCTTGAGCTTGACAGTACAGTTGGTGCAAGGAGTGAGGCGGTCTTTCTGAAAGTATGTGTGTCCATGTTTACACGCAATCAATACAGTTATGTGTGGAACGTGAGGCACTCGAGAGGCAATGGTTGGCGTGCTTTTACGGAGGAGAAAAGTTGTAAGACAGACCATAAAATTCATTGTGACTCTTTGGTCCGGGTATGCATGCAAAATCGCATGGAATGTTTCGAGGAAAGCAGAAACCTAGATAACATTTTTTGTTTCCTTCAGATTTCCTTTGTCACACTGGGGTTATCTCTTTGCAAGATTTTCCCCTAAGCAGCTGGGAATGTAATACAATGAGGAAATTACTCATCTAAGAGGAACTTGTTGGCCGATTTTCTAACTATTCTGCTCCTAGCACTCTTATCCCCTACAGAATGAAAACAGCCTGCTTATTGTGCTTACATGTGAGAAGACTGGATGATAGTTAGAGTGACCGGCAATATAAAATCTGATCCATTCTGTTCTGATTACTCTGCATCAGCAGGGGAGTAAATAAACAATATGATATGATAGTTGATTCCCACTTGATTGATTGGCATTTCTTATTCAATTTTGACTCATGATGGAGTGACATCACTGCCTCATATGAGCAAAATGGCCACACAATAACGTGAATACGTTCGTTCTAAATTGTGTTTTTGAATAAATGCCAGGCAATCTCAAGAGTGGGTTTGCATCGACCCTCACATTAACGCTAACCCTTGGGTGACCCACAACAAATAACTCATAATATCTCACTTTCCCATTTATTTGCATCTGAATCATGGCTAATGTTATTTATGGGACCCCAAGCTGCATGCGTAGCACTGAATGCTGTGTTTTCTGCAAATGGTAGGAGCGGCAGAGAGCGAGAGGAGGCACGTGCAAGGTGTTGTTGTTGTGCCAAGAGAGGATGACACAATGACTTTGTGTTGACAGCAGAAGTGTTCAGGATACAGCAGGTAGGTTTTTCATGAGCGCCTCATCAGCATTAACATCTTTCATCTGTGGCTATCTGTCATCTTGTTTACTCTTTGAAGGGTTTCTTTGTGTTCAAAATGAGATGTTTACCTGGTGGAGTCCACTATATCAGGGGTGCTTCCTGTCCCAGCACTGCACAATACTCTGATAATAAGGAACTGCTGTTTGCAGAGGCATATATTTATTTTCTACAAAGCTGGACATATTTACTAAAGTTTGACAGCAAATATGCACCAAAGGTACAGTATGATTTGTCGTCTTACAAATTCGCTTTTTAATCAGTGACTTTGGGATTTCTGTTATGTTAGGGATCCAGGTAGTAAACGTTTTAAAGCGGCACTCTTATGCTTCAACTGAACATAAAACTGGCTATAATTCACAGGTCTTTTCAGCAATCTTTCCGTTCCACCTCAGCAAGCAAAGGAGGACGTGGATCATCGGGAAAGATGTTCTTTGTAGCAGGGGCCAAAAATAAAGCAGGATCAGGCGGAGGAAATGAAAGGAGGTAACAGGTTCATACCAATTCATGCTTAAAAACTGATGCAAAGGGGCTCATACCTTTTATGCATAATGTTTGCACTGCAGCTAAAAAATATAATAATGACTCCCCCTCACCATCATCAGGTCAATCTACCAGAAATTTCGTGAGGTAGATTTGTTGGACAAGAAGAAGACAGTGACAGCTCTAAAGCCCGGTGAAGATCGGGCCATTCTCCTGGGACTCGGAATGATCCTCTCGTCAGTCATGATGTACTTTGTCCTGGGGATCACTATATTACGCTCCTATGCAGACAGGTACAGGCCTGTTGATAGAATTGCCTTTTCTTTACACCCTACAAAGGAGTTAACTGATATTTCTGTCAGAAACATGTTTTATTCATCAGATGTTTGCTTGCTGACAAACTGCTTCAGTTCTCTCTCAACCTGAAAATTGTGAAAATGAGTCCTTTATGAAATGATACCCCAAGCCACGTTGATTTCATACCATGAGATCTACCGAAATGTTTTCTGCTTTTTTTGCATTAAATTGGATCTTCATTTAAATGTCAACACAGTGTGTGGACAGAAGAGGGTGTGTGTGTTGTACTCAACTCCACGGTCACAGCAGACATGAACTGTTCCTACAACTGTGGGTCAGACTGCTGGAGAGTCTCCAAATACCCCTGTCTGCAGGTCTACGTGAGCGTCAATAACACGGGCCGTGTCAGCCGCTTATCTCACAATGAAGAGACCCAGGACACTAGCTCTGAAGTGAGTATGCTGCCAGAGGGAAAATACTGAGAATTACTGAACTGTTTCAAATGTTGACAACTGCTGTCAGACGTTGGCCTGATTACAGACATACTCTGCTCCCAATTCAGAAAATGTCAGTTGATAGGATTTGGGATTTTTCCTGGTCAAGCTGAAAGATGATGATACATGAAGGCTGATGTATTCAATGTTTTGAAATAAAAGAAACTGAGCCCCCGTCACCAACACAAAATTATGACCGATTGATTGCCCTCTAGATAACCTCAGTGTCCTTCAATCCTGTCCTTGCAGTGTTTCTATGTGCCCAGGTGCCAGAAGGACAGCGGCGCCATGCACGCCATGATTATGAACATCTCCGAGCGCCTGAAGGTGAGCCAGCAGGTCCCCTGTTACTACGACCCCAGCGAGCAGCAGGACACCGTCCTCCTGACCCGGCTGTATGACCACAGCGCCGTCTTCCACACGCTGCTCTGGCCCTCCTGCATGCTCACAGGAGGGGCCCTCATCATCGTGATGGTGAAGCTCACGCAGTACCTCTCCAGGCTATGTGAAGAGATAGGGAAAATCAAGAGGTGAGATGATGTGCAGCAGCTGTGAAAGCCAAGCATATGGTGGCTTGGTGATGGACATACGACAAGAAAGGGATTGTTATAACCTAAATGACCAGGCTGTGCCCTTCTGCAAACTTTCCCCCCACGGCGGGGGAGTTTTTCCTCATTCGAATTCAGGGCCTAAGGACAGAGGCTGTTGTATGCTGTACAGACTGTAAAGCCCCCTGAGGCAAATTGTGATTTGAGATATTGGGCTATATAAATAAAACTGACTTGACTCGACTTGGCTGAGACACTTGGAACAGCTGACTTTCTCTCCGGATCAAGGATGTGACTGTTTATAAAAGTGAACTGAGTGTTCCAAGGCGGAAACTGTCAGACATTTAACGTCTATCAAACAGGAAAAACTGTGACTGTATTTCTATGGTTGTTAAACATTGTAAAATGTTTTATGGGAACTTGTTTACAAGAGTAAAGAGATATGATTTACATGAAAAAACCAACCTTATCTAAAGTGACGGGGGAAAACACTGCTGTCTGTCCAAAAATGTACTTTGTTTGCAGTTCTAAGTTTGCAATTTTGGGAGCTTTCTTCAACTTTCCTGTATTTTAATAATCATGTGATTATTTTCTGAAACAATAATATGTTCTTATTTGATATCCACTATCTCAGCGACCAAATGAATTAAAAGTCTTTCATGAATGAACATAAGGTATACATAACCTGACATGGTTTTTTTGTCTGTCATCATGTTGGAAAAACTATTCTCGGAATTTAGCTCACCAAACCACAATGAACGTATAAAGGCCTCGTATTTAAAATACTTTGCACATTCTATGAAAAATCTAATTCATTGAGATGTTATAACAACATGTATACTTGCAGATTTATAGGAAGCACTTGCCCGGGCTTACCAAGCAAAGAAAAAAGAAATTGTATTTCAGATTCCAGGGTCAAAAGTTCACCCACCCTTCACACAACAATTAATTCAAGGTTATCTCATGAATTAAAACAGCCACTTAATGCTGGCATTGTGGTGATTTTGAGTGGCACTGTACTAAGCGATATGGTTCTTTGTGGTCACACGCTGTGGTTCTACAGCTAAAATAAATGATCATCTCCCCAGGATGTTTGTGCACCGAGAGCATCTCTGCCAAAGCTGCATCATAGTCTCAAATTTGTTTGCTTACGTTGAAGATAGAAAGGGCTTAGACAGTTTTCATCTGCATCCAGACCTGCTGGTGGCGGAAAATATCCCTCTCCTAGAATACATGACTATGTTTGTTCAAGGATGAATGTACAACACTTCAAGTTCAGACCATAACTGCTAAGCAACGGGCATTCAAATGTATTATGTTGCTAATGACTTGTTCATCTCATCTATAATTTCCCCCCGGGGATCAATAAAGTATTTCTGATTCTGATCTGCCCATGGCCTATAACGTCCCACCCACCGCAATGTCGCGTAGTTTTAAAGATACTCAAAAACAAGCGGGGTAAACACAACGTCCAAAGTGGCAGCAACAAAACACAATATGCAACGGAATTAATTAATCATACACGTATCAGTAATACTTTTCCTCATTCCGCGGTGTCTCCGGGGGTCCATCCACGCTCATGCTGGTGGAAGAATTTGCTTTGGGCTCTGCATATGACTGGCTGGAGCGACTGAACAACAACTTTGGCACTGTTTTACCTCATGTGCTCTTTTGTGGCATTTCGTGTAACTAATATCGAAGAAATCAGTGAACAAGTGGTTTCCCTTGAGCTCCGCAGTCCCATCATCTCATGACCAACTGCTTTCTCCACCATCTAAACTCACCCTGTGTGGGAGGGCGGTCCATGATGATGAGCCTGCTAGCAGCCCTCGCGCAGGCTAGCTGTGACGAGCTAGCGTGCTACCAAACTGTGCAGTTTGTTTTCGGGACAGCACGATGAAGAACATCATGAAGTATTGTAGACTTACGCCACTACAGCATATTGACAACATCACCGAGAGCTAGGGGCGTCTTTCCTCCACGATAGCGGGTCTGTCCCGACCCCCCAGTGTCTTTGTTTGGATGGACTAACGTTAGACCTAGCACCGCTGCTTGAGACTTCCAGAGCGGGCACGAATGGGATTTACTCAGTTAGCCGCTGCTAATGATTGTGCTGGCTGACTAGCTTCGCGGCTAACCGGTTGGCGTTAGCTATCTGACACAGGTAGCTAGCTTTATATTTGTTTTTTCGTGTTTTGTTGTGTGTTGGCTTTAACGGTTAACCAAAACAGCTACCCAGTTACTGACACGATACACCGTCGGGTCGCACCCTTTACTGTAGTAACGTCAGACTAACATAAGTTTATGTATCAGTCGAGGTTTTCATATTGTTAATGACATTGATCTGCTTAGTGAACTTGGCTAGCATGGTTAGCTAGCTAGCTAAGAAACAACACCTAACGTTAACCCACCAAGCAGCTGCACAACACAAACTAGTCGAAGTGACTGCCCAGGCTAAAAGCTAAACCTTAGCAGCGTTAGCTACACTTGACTAATGTGCTGGCAATGCTTGTTAGCTAACAAGTTTGTTTACATGATTTTTGGAGTGCTTTCACTCGACATCACTGGACATGAATCGGTTCACTGTTGTCCTATTTTGGGATTATTTTAACACCATCTTACTAAAGCGAAATATTTTTCTGTCTCTGATGTGATGACAGGTTATGTTATCATTAGGTCAGTTGCTGACGTTCTAATAATGTAAAATCGCAGTGACATATTTAATTACTGCAGGTTACATCGTTAAACCAGCTAAGTTGTCATAAATGTGTTGCTACCGCTCGTCTGTCAGACTGAACGGAAGTCACTTTACTATGTGCAATATGGTGAGCTCAAAAACACTAAAGCAATATACAGTGGTGCTATAGGTATTCCCCTGTAATGTAATTACTGAATTTTCATAACATTTTTATCAACCCATGTTAGATTGGGATACCCCCAGGAGTGTGTATTTAGCATTTTTATATGCTGTCATTGTGCAGCTCTGCTATCACTTAAACCAAATATTCACCACAAGCGTTTTGCATTATTGTGGACAGGTCAGTGGTTATTATATAATCCTGTTTCCTTTTTTCTCATAGTTGGTTGACATTGCTCATCTGATAATTACCAGGCTCTGAAAAGAGCGGAGTTGCTGCTACAACCATGCCTCCAAGGCCCTCCTCAGGAGAACTATGGGGTATGCACTTGATGCCCCCCAGCATCTTAGTGGACTGCCTTCTGCCAAATGGCATGATTCTTACATTGGAGTGCCTCCGGGAGGCCACACTGATCACAGTCAAACATGAGCTTTTCAAAGAGGCCAGGAAGTACCCTCTTTACCATCTGCTGCAGGAGGAGAGCTCCTACATCTTTGTCAGTGTCACCCAGGAGGCAGAGCGGGAGGAGTTTTACGATGAGACCAGGAGGTTGTGCGATCTCAGGCTCTTCCAGGCCTTCCTCAAAGTCATTGAGCCAGTAGGCAACAGAGAAGAGAAAATTCTCAACAGAGAGATAGGTACGGTTCTTGAATAATTATGCAGTTATAAAACAACCTACTCTACGGTGATGTACTGTAACAACCGTTGGCCTTGGCAATGTCGTTACCCACAATGAGGAAGATTAACATAATACCATTGGCTTTAATTAGACACATATATTGTGTTGTGTGTTGCATTGTATAATGCCAAGGCTCACATTTCACGTCATGAAAAATGCAAAAAATCTAAATAAAACATTATGAGGTTGAAGGACACACAACACATTTTTATTAAACACTTTCTTTCCTTTTAGGTTTTGCCATTGGGATGCCTATATGTGAGTTTGATTTGGTGAAAGACTCAGAAGTGCAGGACTTCAGGAGGAACATTTTAAATGTTTGCAAAGAGGCTGTGGACCTCAGAGACAGTAATGGTCCCCACAGTAGAGCTTTGTACGTATATCCTCCCAATGTAGAATCCTCTGCTGAACTTCCCAGGCACATCTATAACAAGCTAGATAAAGGTAAGACATTTTACTCCGGGCAGCAAATGTTCAGTGTCTCTGTGTTTAAAGAATGAGAGCGTATTTCTTCAGTTTGATCTTTTATTTTCTTTCCCTCAGGTCAAATCATCGTAGTCATATGGGTTATTGTGTCACCCAGCAATGACAAGCAGAAGTATACCCTGAAGATCAACCACGACTATGTGCCAGAGCAGGTGATTGCTGAAGCCATCCGTAAGAAGACGCGTAGCATGCTGCTCTCCCAGGAGCAGTTAAAGATGTGTGTGCAGGAATATCAGGGAAAGTACATCCTCAAAGTCTGCGGCTGTGACGAGTACTTACTGGAGAAATACCCTCTGAGTCAGTACAAGGTAATCTAATTTAATCTCAGGCTAGCTGCATCTGATGCTATTGTGCTTAGAGGGGAAGAGATCCACTTCACATCAAATTATCATCCAACACAAATGTGCCCGGCATTCATGACATGAAATGAAATTCATGAGAAAATATGCTGCCTGCAAAATGTGCTGATTCAATACACTGTACACGTCATAGTATACAAGTACAAAGTACTGAATGTGTCAGTTGTTGCTGACATGTATTTGTAAAATCCAATCATTTACATGTTGATTAACCTGGAAATTGTATGAATGGCTTCAAAATGTCACAATCACAGCTAAATGCCACTCTTTCCTTGACAGTATGTGCGCAGCTGTATCATGCTGGGACGGATGCCCAACTTGATGCTAATGGCAAAAGACAGCCTGTATTCCCAGCTGCCCATGGACAACTTCACCATGCCGTCTTATGCAAGGAGAATATCCACAGCAACGCCCTACATGAATGGGGAAACAGCCACCAAGTCTCTCTGGACTATCAATGGAACGCTGAGGATTAGGATACTGTGCGCTACTTACGTCAATGTTAACATCAGAGACATTGACAAGGTACACATACAGTACATCAGTGTGGTGCTGTGACTGCTTCATCTTGTTTTATAAAAATTCTCTGCTTTGTTCTGGTTTGACTAAAATGAATTTTGGCTGTAATCTCACATCTCCAGTTGGAGTATCCTTGACTTTATGTAGCCAGAAATGCAATGAAAGATATATTTATCACTTGATGGATTAGTATATATATCTGTTGTTCTTGTGGCTGCTCTAGATCTACGTCAGGACTGGGATATACCATGGTGGAGAGCAGTTGTGTGACAATGTCAACACCCAGCGCGTGCCCTGCTCGAACCCCAGGTAGGACGCCATGAAGAATAGCGCTCCATTCTGTGGGATTTCCCTCAGCTTTGTGACAGTAATGTGATTGATTGTGTTAATGGTCCTTTCCCCGTTTATTCCAGGTGGAACGAGTGGCTGAACTACGACATGTACATTCCAGACATCCCTCGTGCTGCCCGACTCTGCCTCTCCATCTGCTCTGTGAAAGGAAGGAAGGGAGCTAAAGAGGTTAGTAGTGA
Organism: Enoplosus armatus; assembly: GCF_043641665.1. Taxonomy (NCBI): domain Eukaryota; kingdom Metazoa; phylum Chordata; class Actinopteri; order Centrarchiformes; family Enoplosidae; genus Enoplosus; species Enoplosus armatus. The sequence continues at coordinate 17,075,440 of NC_092193.1, forward strand.
AATGTTAATTACATTTTAAGTAAAAATGCTTAAGATTTCAGTCTTGGTTGATTTGACGACATCCACGGTTACTGGTGGTGACAACAAGTACATTTTAATACTACAGCAAACACTCCCTGAGCAACCACTTTGTCAAAAACATATCAAAAGAGCAACTGGTGTATCTGCTTGCAGTGCAGACAAACAAGCTAGCATTGCTTTAATAAAGAAGGGAATCAGTTATTGGCCTTTTTCCATCGTGCCATGAGCAACTGCGATCTGACTTAACACAGCGCAAGTAGTTTTCCACACAACAGCAGGGCAGAGTGAAAGGAGTTGGTTACTTAGCCGAGGAGTTGGAGGTGTGCAGCCTCATACAGTCATCTGTAGCTCTTCATCCAACAGCTCATTGTGGCTGCCCCCTCTTGTTTCATTCCTTTCTGCCATAGATAATACTGATCTGCTGTCTGAAAGTGCCTAAAAATGACCATGTCATGTTTCGTAGACACATTTTTCATGAACAATCGTGGTCAGCAATAACTTCAGCGACAAATACATTGTGTTTCCTTTGTCTGCTTCATCATAAAAGCTACTCGGAGTTTCACCAGCTGAATACTTAATGTGAAGCAGCAACAGAAGGAAATGGCGGGTTTGCATCAGCAGTAACGTAATACAGCTCTGACACAGCCGTGGAAGAATAAACAGTAAACAGTGAGGCTGATATCAATGAGATAAAACAGTAACGCTGGATTCTATACATTTGTCCCTTGAGCAAAGGTAGTAGTGCTGGAATGGCGGACTCTGCCACGAACAATGAAAACTGTATAGAGAGGTAATTACTGAATGTAAATACATTAAATGGCTATTGCTAAAAAACGTTGACCATAAATAAAATCAGAAACTGTTGTTGATTTCATGAAAAATATTTTATAGCTTATAAATGTTAAGTTGTTGTCTTGTTTGTTCTCAATTAAATGTACTTTTGTTTGAGTTTTACATGAATCAAAGCGGTTAACAAAGTCGGTTAATGTAGGCATGGGAAATAAAACAACTTCCCTGCACTGCACCTGTCTGTTCCATAGCCCTGAGCTGTTGCCTCTCTAATCATTTTCATATGCATCATCTTTCTGGTATTTTCCTGTAGGAGCACTGTCCCCTCGCCTGGGGCAACATCAACCTGTTTGACTACACCCACACACTAGTAGCAGGGAAGATGGCTCTCAACCTATGGCCTGTCCCACATGGCCTGGAAGACCTGCTCAACCCTATCGGTGTCACAGGCTCTAATCCCAACAAGGTGAACAGCAAATGTCAACATTATGGATGCTCACTCACTGTTTGTGAGAAATAGTGTTTCGTAATTTTTACAGAGCTAATAGTGGTTTGATGGAGAGATTGTAAATGTAAACAGACATTGTTCTCCTTTGTTCTGTCATGCAAGTGTATTTTGTTAGTAAACAAGAAAATGTGTTTTTGCAAACAAAATTCTAAACTATGTGCCAAACTATTGGAATTATAATAGAATTTAAAGGTTGTCAAAGCAGATTTCTTTCAGTTTCAGGGACCAGGATACACTTGAAACACTAGATCGAGTAACATGTCACAAAACATCCTCTTTTTCCCAAGATTTGAAGCTTTTCAAATATGTATTATGCTTGTGTCTGCGACTGACCTCTAAGCCTCATGACCCAGTTTTAATCGAGCTGGTGACAACCTGTTGAGTTTCAGAGCTGGATTTAAGCCGCCTCGATTTAATCAACCAAGCCTCTTATCCCACTTAATTAATTACTCATTGACACAGGTGCTTTTCTTTGATTACAGTAAACACCTTGAATGACCTTTCCCCTTCCACCTTTCAGGAAACCCCTTGCTTGGAGCTGGAGTTTGACCATTTCAGTTGCCCTGTCAAGTACCCTGACATGACCATCATTGAGAACCACGCAAACTGGAATATATCCAGAGAGCTTGGCTTCAATTACTGCCACACCGGTTTGGTAAGAAAACAAGCATTTGTTTTTTTTATGATGCGTTTTATTTCACTCATCAGATTCATCACGAGATCTGATTTTCATTCTGAGCAGCTGTTACATTGTAGTTCACTCACACCACAGACAGTAACTTAATGTAAACTTTTTCATTTTATATTTTATTAAACTATGTGTTACATGGTATCGTAGAGTAACAGACTTGCACGAGACAACCCCCTGACTGACAGCGACAATGAGCAGCTACGCCAGGTGTGCAACAGAGACCCGCTGTCGGAAATCACTGAGCAGGAGAAAGACTTTCTATGGAGGCGCAGGTAATGTGTGTGCGGTTGTATAGCATGATATTTGGTTTTTGAGGGGTCAAAACCATTACATTTTACACAAAAGTCATTGCACTGTCATGTGGGGCAAATCTAGATGTCATAAAAGTTAACTAACTAACTAACTAACTTATTCTCTCCCCAAACAGACAAGACTGCCTCAATATGCCAGAGATCCTTCCCAAGATCCTCCTGGCTGTGAAATGGAACTCCAGGGATGAGATTGCACAGGTAAGCTCAGGTTTCTATCGCTGACGCACCTTTTATTTTGAAGGGTGTTGTGTGGCTGAAATAGATCTGTGCCTAACTTATCTGTTAATCTAAGCTGAAGTTTACACACATTACACACTAACACACTGTCTCATGCATTGTAGGGTTTAAAATTGCAAGATTTGTTTTGTTTTTCATTTCAGATGTATTGCCTTCTGAAGGACTGGCCTACTATCAAGCCAGAACAAGCCATGGAGTTGCTGGACTGTAACTTCCCCGATCCTATGATCAGAGAGTTTGCTGTGAAGTGCCTTGAGAAATACCTAACAGATGACAAACTCTCACAGTACCTCATTCAACTGGTTCAGGTGCGTTGTATCATTTAAATACAATTGAAGTAAACAGCGTGAACCGTTTTCATTAGTTAGTCTGATATGAAGGTTGATGTTTCAGCTTGACATACTGTAGTTGTGTTTTGTTTTGTGGTATTTTATTTTGGTATTTTAATTGGTGTGTTTTCTGTGCCTGTGCCCAGGTTCTAAAGTATGAGCAGTACCTTGATAACCCACTTGCACGCTTCCTGCTGAAAAAGGCATTGACCAATCAGAGGATAGGACATTTCTTCTTCTGGCATTTAAAGTGAGTTGATGTTCTGTGAAAACAGCTGATGTTAGTCAATGTTTTGGGACACTGTGTGTGTGTGTGTGTGTGTGTGTGTGTGTGTATATATTTGTATAGAGGTTAAGCTCCATTAGGACACAAACAACCTCTTAATGTTTTTTTTTTCTTGTCTACACGTGTGCAGGTCAGAGATGCACAACAAGACAGTGAGCCAGCGGTTTGGCCTGCTGCTGGAGTCGTACTGCCGGGCCTGTGGCATGTATCTGAAGCACCTGAGCAGACAGGTGGAGGCCATGGAGAAACTCATCAATCTCACCGACCTCCTCAAACAGGAGAAAAAAGATGAGGCACAGAAGGTAATTTGACAGCCGGCAGCTGTTAATTGTGATCCACTGAATCGTCGAGTTTACTCTGCCAATCTGGCCGCAGAGATGCCACAATATAGCAGAGTGATAAGGGTGTGGACAGTTGCTTTTGTTTTGCTTGCTGGTGACTAGATTAAGACATTTTTAAGACTGAGGGATCCTTACAGTAATAGCCATAGATTAATACAGAAAATAATAATAATAAATAAAAGCTGGTACTTGAATAAAGATTGGTTCTAAACAAAGGCCAGTATGACCTGTGATAAGGTTGGAATGGTACATTTAGCATAGTCTATTTAAAAAAAAAAAAACAAGAATACTGATCAGTTTAATTCTGTTTGACTGTTCTTGATGTTAAGCTGCTTTTAATGAAGGTCAACACTTGTAGATGTTTCACAATAAAAGCCTTCCAGGGAAGTGAAAAATATGATTAAATTACTTATGAAGGCCTTCACTTAAAAAAATATAGGCACTTCTTTTCAATAGGCCACGATTTAAGAATTAACAGAACTGTAAATAAATAACTGTGTTAGCTAATGTGCCAGTCACACTGCTGATGGTGTCCAAACAAATGACTCGGCATGCTAGCTAATTAGCAAATTGGCTCAATGTCTAAATACAATATTATCAAATCAGTAAGTTTACTAACCGATACATTGGTTTCTCTCCTCTAAGGTTCAAATGAAGTTTCTGGTGGAGCAGATGAGAAGGCCTGATTACATGGATGCCCTGCAGAGCTTCACCTCCCCACTGAATCCAGCACATCAGCTGGGAAACCTCCGGTACATGAGCGCTCCCTTATCTAACTCTCCTCTGTAGTGGCTGGCATTTAATGTTTGTTTCCTCTGCAGGAGTTGCTTTTTCCTTTTCCTCTTCAATGCTTAAAATATCATATACATAATAAAATTGTAGTTGTACTTTCTTTCAATTACTTTCCCCCCTCTCTAAACATCTAAATATCCCTGTCTCTGTTTCAGCCTAGAGGAATGCAGGATGATGTCATCAGCCAAGCGGCCTCTGTGGCTTAATTGGGAAAACCCAGATATGATGTCAGAGCTGCTCTTTCAGAACAACGAAATCATCTTCAAAAATGGAGATGGTCAGTTTTTTTCTCTGTCTCTATTTGTCCCTCCTTGCCTCCGTGTATCAGTAGACACATGCACACTTGAAAATGCTGAGCATGCAGCATCATTCAGTCTAAGCCTGTAGGGCATATCATACCACACAAACACAACCTCATCTGTGCTCTTTACACAGAATTCAGAAAGAACAAGTCAGGTTATTTGAATCTCACTTCACTGCGGCTTCTTGTGCATTTAGCGGCACCATCTGTGACCAAACTGACTTTGACAGCCCTGCTCCATAATGCATCATGGAGCTGATCAAAGAGCGGCTCAGCAGCTAATAATCACCTTACTGTCATCCACCTCCTTGTCTCTCTCTGCCTCCGCAGATCTGAGGCAGGACATGCTGACACTGCAGATCATTAGGATAATGGAGAACATCTGGCAGAACCAAGGCCTTGATCTCAGGTAGGCGCCTCACTTCACCATGACAGCAAGGATGCAGGTGCACCCTAGCTTTCATGTTCTGCACTTCGTACCTGATTAGTGGCAACCCGTGCCTGCCACCTCAAGTCATTTAACATGAAGTCCATCACTGCTGTCCTAATTGTTTCTGCGTCTCTTTGTGTTTCTTGTCCTTCCTCTCTCAGGATGCTGCCGTATGGCTGTCTGTCAATCGGAGACTGTGTGGGTTTGATTGAGGTGGTGAGGAACTCTCACACTATCATGCAGATCCAGTGTAAAGGAGGCCTAAAGGGGGCGCTGCAGTTCAACAGCCATACACTGCATCAGTGGCTCAAGGATAAGAACAAGGGGGAGATGTGAGTGGCAAAATGATTTGTACAGCTGTTTTAGTCTTCTGTAGGCTACAGAGGTGGTGTTAGTGATAATATAAAGACTATATGAAGCCTTTATGTATTTTCTTCCTTTTTATGGGAATGGTTGCATACAGTCATTGAATCCGCTGTGAGAATAAAATATTTGTTTGATTTCTCAGGTATGACCAGGCCATAGATCTGTTCACGAGGTCGTGTGCAGGCTACTGTGTAGCCACATTTATCCTGGGCATAGGGGACAGACACAATAGCAACATTATGGTCAAAGATGATGGACAGGTAAAGATTACATTTTAACGTCCTTTCTGTGTTACATATGCATACCTTTTGTTCTTTATTAAATAATTATTTAATGTCTTACTTTTCTTGTGTTTTCACAGCTGTTCCACATAGACTTCGGCCATTTCCTTGACCACAAAAAGAAGAAGTTTGGGTACAAGAGAGAACGCGTGCCCTTTGTGCTCACACAGGACTTCTTGATCGTTATTAGCAAAGGAACTCAAGAGTGCACCAAAACAAGGGAGTTTGAAAGGTAATACCAGCAACAGACATGAGTTTGTTATCTTGGGATAAAAGATTTTTCTTGATCAGCGACTTACAAAACCAAATCAAAATGGGAGATTGAGCTATTTCTACGGCTTTATGAGATTGAGCTTTTAACTCTTCTATGTGGCAGATTTGTAGAATATGTCTCCACGTTTCTTCCATGCTTGTCATCCCTTTTTGTAAAGGTTCCAGGAGATGTGTTACAAGGCGTACCTGGCAATCCGGCAGCATGCCAACCTCTTCATCAACCTCTTCTCCATGATGCTGGGCTCAGGGATGCCCGAGCTGCAGTCCTTCGACGACATCGCTTACATCAGAAAGACCCTGGCCTTGGACAAGACGGAGCAGGAGGCCCTGGACTACTTCATGAAGCAGATGAACGATGCTCACCATGGCGGCTGGACTACCAAGATGGACTGGATCTTCCACACAATTCGCCAGCATGCCATGAACTGAAATGACAACTAAAACGAGAGTAAAGGACTGTGGCAACAACGGCACACTAAGAACCAAAAGAGCAGTGAGAAGGGAGCGAAGTATTTTCCCAAACACACTAAAGCCTGGTTAATACTGCCAGCGTGTGACTCTGAAACATTACCTGCCAGTGCACCACAAAATAAGGGTGCTCAGAAGGGCCTGTTTCAGGGACATTATGTGTTTATGCTCCTGTTTCTACAGGTTTCTGAATTTCTTCTCCCTGCACTATGAAGGCAGGGTGGAGTTATATTTCATCAGTCTTCTTCATAGGAACTAAACAAGTGTAATGGACCTTGACAACGTTTGGCCTTCTTCATGTGGACACATTTTCTTTTTCTATATTTTTTTTATTCCTTTCAGTACACCGACAACCATCAGCATTAAGAAAGGATGAAGTGGTATACCATGAGCCACCGCTGGCTTTTTCTAATGTTAAAGTGTAACTGTATAATTTCCACTACCTATTTTTAACTGACGAAGACGGGAGAGATATCGACGCACAGACGGCCAGACCAGCTGAGACAAAATGAAAGGGACAATGAGAAGCCTGGTGGATGCCCACAAAATCATGGTTACCCCTTGCAGCCATAAAAAAAAAACAATCACCTACACTCTTAGTACAGGACTGACAGAGGACGTGGTGTTAAACACTTAGCTAGCATTTAACTCTTTTGGAGCAACTTATTTGTAGCCTACAGATGATGTGTCCTCAGTTTAGAACTCATGTCACGCCAGATAACTGACTTTTGTACAGCAGTATATCCATAGACTTGTATGCATTCAGTGCACATATTCCTTTTTGAGTCTATTTTCTACTGAGCCAAAGTACTAGATGTGTAACCCCACTACTCAGCAGTCTTATTGTAAAAACAAAAATAGTCACTACTATTCCAAGTCTTGTGTGTACTCATAGCACTGATCTCTGCAGTATTTGTTTTTGTTTTGTCTTATCAGTATTATTCTGTCAGATGTTGAGGCACAAATGTCCGTCATCCACCCCCACGCAGTTGGACCACAGGTGGACTGGAGAAGACCTTTCTGGTGGTCAGCTGTATAAGATGTTATGAATTGGTCTTTGTTATTCAGCTGAAAAAGGCAAAAAACGCAGGGGGAAAAGGATGTGCAGTGTTCCTTTTGTGTGCTGTGCTGTTACACTATGCAAGTTGTGATCCTAATATGTACTGTATACTGCAAAAACAAACAAAAAAAAAAGTTGATGTCAGAGTGAGGCAGAGAGAAATGCATCTCCCCCGACACGCTTACACAGAGCAGCGTGTCAGTGGACTTTGTACAGACAGTACACGGAAGAAAAAAGAAAAAAAATGCTGCACTGTAACAGACTCTTCTACTTCTTCCCAACAAAAATAACTGTGAGTAACGCCTTTGGACCCTGCCTTTTGCTTCTCCTTACCAGGTTTATATTTGGAGCTTCACTCTAAGCCATCTGTAAAATGTTTTTGAGTATTTTCTTCTGTCTCCTTGTTCTCGATCACACGAACGAAAGATAATTTAAGACAGAATCTCTCCTTACATGTGGTCCCAGATTGTGACATCCAGGTAAAGGAAGAAAAAAATTTTAACCTCCCAAGTGTCTTCTTCCCTCCTCTTTCCTATGATTGTCACCCTTATGTGTGGAAGAATAGTCTCTGCAGGTTCGCTCACTGCACAGACACATACGTAAGAGGTCAGTAAACGTTCTAGCTTTACCAAATGATACACAACGGGGCGGTTTCCTGGACACCGAAGTCTGAAAGTCCAATTTTTGTTTTCTGTACATGGGTGAGGACTTAAAAATGCTCAGGAAACCGATCCTACTGGGATGCATGTGCTTCTGTACAGGCTACAGAGCAGTGGGCCGGACCCAAACTGAGAATACTAGACCCCATATACTTTATTGAAGAACCACCTAATGATGCTATTTCCCTTTGTACTTGTTCTGGTTGTTTTCTGTTCCTCACACTGCATTATGCATGAGGTCCTCAAATATCTACTTCTTTTTTTTTTTGTTTGACCTGATGTTGTTTACTTGAATTTCATGTATAGAAATGACCTTGTTACTTGTGTGAGGTACAACAAAGTCACAATGAAGGTAACAGATACTGACAACTGCTACTACATGTGCAAATGCTTTCCTTGAATAACTACAGAGGTAATATATTTTTGTATTTTTAAATGTAAGCAAACTCATATATGTAACTGCTAACCAAAAAGAAAAAAAAAAGGATTCAGGCATAACGTGCACCATCCTCATACAAAACCCAGTAGACAGCTTCTAGTTGTTGAAACGATATGAATGGCAAAGCAGAGGTGAACTGTTGAATGAAGGACAAGGACTTGATGCTGTTGTCAGAGTACGATCTTCACATCAAGTGGAGGTCTCTTGCCGTAAAGTGGAAGTCTGTAAGCACAATAAGGAGGAAGAAGCTACCCTGCATGTTTTAAAAAGAACTCCTATGTTAGTTATATATCCATCTGTGTATATATATATCATAAAACCTCTTCAAATACTTGTTTTAGTCATCCTCAAATGACCATGTCTGATAAGAAACTGTATGCATTCATTTATTGTACTGTTGAATAAAAGCATTTCTCCCTACCTAAATTCATTACTAGGCTGTTTTATTACATCGTTTGTTTTACAGTTGATCAACATGTGTGCGTTTTAAAAGGCACTTTCATGATAGAAATTGGCGTAAGTGTGGGACAAGGCTTGAATCCTTAAATAAATCCTCCCACAGAAAACTACACACAAGACTCTTTACTGGGTGAACTGGGCTGCAGGACTCTCAAGAAGAAGCTCAGAAGCTAAAAGTAACAAACATTTGAACAAAACTTAAGTGTGATTCTTCAGTGCTCACTGCAGTGATGTAAAATAAGGACAACATTCATGTCCCTCCCTCAAGCACTGAATCAGCCAATAGCAATTTAATGCACACCTTGTTAAGCCTACCCATCATGCATTGCATCCAACATTATATAAGCTTATGTGAGATATCCCCTCTATAGAGTTTATATAAATGTACTTACTCCATTAGGAAGACTCACATGAACATGTCAGTCATTGTTGAAAAGTGCGTGGGTGTGTGTATCCGCACACACACACACACACACACACACACACACACCGAGTTCTCTTAAATCATTTGGGAGCTGAGACCAGTTCTCTACACTTTAGGAGGGTTTCTGAGTAAGACTTTGTTTTTGACACACTTAAGACCAAAATTTTAACTTTATACATACTGGCCCTGGTTCACATTATGCACCAGTTACATGATTACAAATGGTATTTATACTCAAACACTGGGCATGTCATGAAGGAGACTGCATGCTGGACCTCCGGAGGAGTCTGTACAGTTTGCCCTGAGTGTATCTTGATGTCAGCCTGCCCCCTGCGGTCTCACTGCACATCTCAGAGGCGAGGTGGGCTAAGTGCTGTGTCAGCTTCACAAGACCCACCAACAGAGCTCCGCCACCCAGCATCAGACAGGGCCACAGCAATGCAAACAGGGCCCTCTCGTAGGTGTACTTCCTGTTCAAGATGACGTCCCCGGGGTGCCTTGTGCGGTCAGTGAAGCAGGATGAGGTGCTCCCCTGGTGAGTATCCAAGCTGTTTTTCACTTTCTCGACCTCCTTTTGAAGCTCTGTTCCGTCCATCTGACATTGGGGTATGTAGAAACACTGGGAAAGAAGAGATATGATTCAAGTGTAATTTTTATCAAGTGACCTGCTTGTTGCAGTCGGCAGCGCTGATTGCAATCAGTGAGACGAGCTACAAGGTTCCTTTTTGATTCAGTTTTTTGTCTGTTGAAAAGAAAAAAAAGATACTTTCTAGCCTCCATGTGCCGCACTGGTACTGAAAAATGTTTCATGCAATTCCTCTGAATGGAGCAGAAGTGCTGCATGAGAGCATCTCCTAATAATGTATTCTGGTTTATTCACAGGGGTACAGTAAGCAAAGTACTGCTAGTTTTCCATCCTGTCAGCTAGTTCAGAGCTGTTCTTTGCCTTCACGGCTTTCTCAGGTGCTTTCTCAAGTCCCTGCTTAGATGGCTAATATGAAAACTAGGATGAGTCCTGAGATCTGCTTCACAGAATGGTCCAACATGTCAGTTGTAGCACATAGACATAAAGCTTTAATGCTCAGTATCCGGCAGGTGTTCCTCCCTCACAGTCGACAAGCCGCACCTGGTGTGAAGCAGATCCAAACCCATAAAGCTATAAGATGAGACCTAAAGCCTGGAAGTTACTGCCATGAATCCCTACCTTAGGAGCAAGGAGGACCGATTCCTCATCAAAGTGTAGAAAAACCGTCTGATTGGAGCCCGTGAGGTTAACCGTCACCCTGAGGCACGGCACAGTGCTCACACCTCTGCAGTCCACCCACTCCTCCAGGATTTCGGTCTGCAGCAGAACACAGCTGGCCTTCTCCTCCCAGTTACTGGAAAACAAGGGGAGAATGTCGGGGTACCTAAGCCAGGGTTTCCAACCACACGTAAACACATTAGCACCAGAAAGGCAGTAATTGTTTCTTATTAGATCTCTGATGTGAGGTGTGTTCTTGATTGACTTTTTTATTCATGTTGTTGCACATCTTATGGAAGCCCATCTCTGCCAGGAAAAGGACAAATTACATGAAAAGCTATGCATGATAAAAAATAAAAATACAAGAGATACTATCTCAACTTAGTCAACGTTTCAACTTACCAGGAGCATTTTCACCTTTAAAATGTCTAATTTTAAATGTATTTTAGCGGCATGGCTATACAGATGACGATGTCAGCCTGTCCACTTTGGTCCAGACTGAAATATCTCAACAGCTACGGGATGGACTGCCATTAACCTTTGGTCAGATGTTCATCGTACCCGGAGGATGAATTCTCATGACTTTGGTGATCTTGTGTCACTTGCAGGTTGACATCTTGACTACCATGGGGTGGTTTGACGTGACATTTTGCACTCAAATCCATGTTCACCTTCAGAATTAATTGTAATCACTTTGCTGAAAATGTCATTTTCTCCATTACTTTTCTATTACTGTTAACAATCACATATAAGTCATAGGCCTGTCTATCATATGACATCCCTTGTAGCATTCACAGACAGACTACAGTGTACCTGTTAACATAGGGTTTGACCACAGTGATGCCGACCACAAAGAACATGAGCACAGCGAAGGCCATCATGGTGAAGCCCAGCAGGATGGCCCTGTCCTCCCCGACACTCAACACTGGCATCTGGGTCCGAGCTCGCGGCCCTCCACGCCCATCCACCCCTCTACACCGCTCGAGCTCCGACGCTGTTGCTGTGTGGAAGAGCTCTCTGTGTCTCTCACACACACGCACACACACACACATATGCAGGGATACACACATGAAGACATGCACCGACACCAGGGATGTAACGATTTAATCCAAACTAAACATCCAAAACATATCTGAAAGATTTCGATTTTTGAAATAAAAACACATTTAACCAGTGTAGCCAGTCGAAACACTTTTGTGCTTTCACTTCATTTCTTAGTTATTGCTCCGGGGATGATGGGAATGCCATTAGTTTTGAAGGCATTTGGTCATAAATTAAAGTACTGGACAAGTTGAAATTTTGACCTGATGATGGCGCTAGATTACGTTTTTACAGTGTTCAACTGATCAACAGAGATATCCTGACGTTTAGCCTCTCTTGTGAGTCAAGCACTAAAAACACCTGATCCTACATTTCCCGCCACAATTTCATTAGACCCTCTAATTAAATGCCCATGTCTTTCATAACACAGGCTCCTGGTAAAGATCTGAACCCTGATGACCTCATCAGGTGTTATTTTCTCAGATAGCTCCCTCCAGAGCCACAGGAGACATTACACAACTGTTGAGTAGAACTCCTTGTGACAAGTAAACTTGGTATGCAAAATCAGTGGAGTAGCCCTTTAATGCAATACTAATCGATTTAAGTCGATTCAAACCTCTCAGATCTATGCATCGGGCCTTTCAACCTTGTGTGTGTGTTTTTTTACAACAGTCACATACAGTGCGTATAATCATTATGTTCTTAACGACCCCCCAACAGTGTTTTCAAAGCCGTGCTGCCTGGCCCAGTCGATCGTCCTGTCTTACCGTGTCTGCCGCCTGCGAGCACCCTGCAGGTTGATGTTAATGGGGATGCTGAAAGACCTCCGGGGAGAAGCTGTGCTCAAGAACATGCCCACTCCTATCTCTATTTCAGCCACCTCCCAGCCCCCAAGTATGTATATCCACCTAACAAGCTCCTCTCTATCTGAAAGTCAAATGTCCCTCTGTCAACTGCTGATCATCTCGCATCTCCAACGCAACGCGGTGACTGACTGAGTGGACCAGATTGCAGTTTACTCACCGAGGAACTCCCCGTTGTTTACCAAGGCTCAAAGGTGAGTGCAACCACACCACCCTCATGTGTGTTTCTATAGAAACCACCACAGGTAAGGCAGGTAGGATGCTAATGGGCTCTCAGTGGGCCCGTGATCCTCAGCTGCATGCAACAATTTGTCATGGAAAGAGCAGGAGGCGTAAAGTTGCCGTTGTGTGCCAAATCAAGCACCTTGACACACATTTACACACACACAGAAGAGATACTGACCCAAACAGGACTGTCCTTTGACAAACATTATCCTGTCGGCCTGTTGAGCTCCAAACCCCTCAGATTGTCCCGACACTGTGTGATTGTGACATGAGTGCAAGATGCTGAGCGGGTTTATATGTTATTCAAACAATCGAAACCCTTTGTATTATTCATGGGTTGCTGGGAAAACATATGGAGGTATTAACTTGGTGACAGTTCTGTTTAATATAGCCAGCCTAAGGCTAGGAACACCACAGCAGCTTGAAAATGGAGGCAACCATTCAATAAAACAGACAGCGATGTCAAACCTAATTTATTCAGCATTGAATACAAGAGAGGGTTATTATTTTTTATTTTTTCACACATGGCCATGGTGTAGGGCTTCATATTCTGGCAAATGCAATTGTGGTTCATCTAATGTATTGTATTACCTGTATGTTTTTATTACTGTGTGTGATGTATTGTATTTGTGAACTGGCAAACAGAGTCTTTTTGTTAAATGGCTATCAGTTATTAATATCTATAACCTACAAGAGGCCCGATGGGCCTGGCACGTTCCTTCACAGGGTTGTGGGGAAACCAAGTGCTTTTGATGTAACTGAAGAAAACAAGATTAAAAATGGATAAAGCTCAGTGTACTTTACCTCACCTGGTAACACGAGACATTGCCTTGACCGCGAGGCTCACAGTGTGGAGCTGCACTGCGGACGTGACTCAAACAGAATTTCATCTTTAACATAAATGCCGAATGGAAACGGACGACTGCAGTCTCTTCAAGATGGACTGTATTGTTTGCGTTGCTGATTTGATGTATTCTGTCGTGTGGTTTCAGGCCTCACCCCTGCCGAGCCTCTTCTATAGGAGAAGCCTCGTGTGATCTCTGTTCTCTATCTCCAAGACGTTCTGAAATGGCCTTGTACAATGGTGCGGCAAATTCCTCTGATTATCCAGGCCGGCAGTTGTAATTGGCCTCGCAGTGTCTCCTGTTATCTGATTATGCCCCTGAACAACATTTCTGAACAGCATGCGCAGACAGAGGTCGGTGTATAAAAGGCAGCAAGTCACTGAGCACGATGGATAATCACCAAAAGAGGAATCTAACTTTTCTCACCATTGGACTGATATTTATGCTGAGCGGCATTGAGTACGGTAAGTTCATTATGACAGCTTTATGGATTTGAAGACATGAGATAATTGTCTCATTAGAGCAGAATCCTGCCTGGCATTTTGGCTGTAAGCACACATCACAGAGGATCTGATTTTTAATGAAAATATACTTTGCTGTGCACACGAGGCTTGTCATTGACACACCCCCCCCCCCCCCCGCCCCCCGCACTCATCCTCCTTCATCCCTCTCTGGTGGCCTCAGCCGTCATTCTGCCTACAATATGGAGGTATCTTGAGATTTTGGAGGCCCCTCCTTACTTCCTGGGTCTGGGTCTGTCTGCCTTCAGTCTGAGCGGGCTGCTCACGGGCCCGCTTTTTGGACTCTGGTCGGACCGGAGCAAGACTACAAAGTCCATCATCCTTTTCTCCAATCTTTTTGAGATTGCCGGTGAGTAATCAAACCACAAGACAAATAACATGAAGCCACTGGCAAGACTGTGTGTTCAACTGTTGTGTGAAACTCTGTAGCTCATATTTGGGCTTCGTCATTCATTATTCACGGTTACATGGAGAATTCTGTGTAGAGGACTATAAAGTGTCTCAGGTGGCAACTCAAAAACTAGTCGGCAGCTATTTTAATGTGCCTTTTTCCTCCCCTGTCTGCGCAATGCATGATGGTAGTTATCTCTCAGTCGGCACCAAAAGTTGCACACGACTAATAATAATTTGAGTTCAATATGTAGGATATACTGGACAAGAAACACTTCCAAATGGCAAAACACTATCTACATACTACTACTACGTACTAGCTAAAAGTTAATGCCAGTTAATGCCAATCTAAAGTTTAGAGTATTAGCATGATAACATTTCCAAATTTCACGTTAATCCATCCAGCTGACTTTGCCGCTAGCATTGCTAAAGGCGATATTGGACTCAATCCTTCTAGTCGAGCTTTGTTTCACATTTTGGTTCCCAAGCATGATTTTCACTTTCATTTGTTCTCAGGTAACTTCATGTATTTTATTGGATATTCAAAGTGGCTGTTGTTGTGCAGTCGACTTGTAGCAGGTGACACACACACACACACACACACACGCTCACATGCATGTCTTGAAATAACGGCCAAAGCGTCAGCATGCGTTGTGCAGGTGTAACAGAAGGATGCTGGTTTCCCTCTCAGGTGTCGGCGCAGGAGCGGGCTCCTCCATCTTTGGTTTCCTGACTCGAAGCACTCGGCCAGAGGAGCGTGCCGGTGTCTTCGCAGCCATCATGGCCTGTCGACAAGCCGGCCTCCTTGTCGGTCAGTCCCCCGCCCCCCTTCATCTTACCACAGCGAGGGGTGTCATTTCACTTCTCTCCACCTCCTCTGTCTTCTGAGAAATATCAGACAGCGGGAAGGACTCTGTCATGTCTCCTTTGATGTTCAGTTTCAACTGTGAGAAGGAGACATTCAATAAAATCACAAAGATGGGGGCTACTGTCTCCACACATCCTCTGTTTTTTATTCCATCTCCCCTTTACAGCTCTTCCTCCTGTCTCTCCAGGGCCGGCGTTCAACCTGTTCCTGCGGCTGTGTGATTTCAAACTGGGGCCCTTTGTTGTGAACAAATATACGTCTCCTGGGGTAACAGCATCCAGATAATCAGTAATCTACGGTTCTCCGAAAGCCTCATGAATACAGAAATAATAGTCAGAAATAGTTGTTCTACATTCTGCACTCCTCCTGGCTCATGTATTTTTTTCTTCTCTTTGTTCTCCTCTGAGTAAGGAGAATACAAAGCGCCTGCAGCGATACTCAGGCCCGTAACCACCCGTATCGATCTATTTCCATCTCATGAGTCTCTGAATAAAACACCTGTGGAACGGATGCAGCTTAAATGAGATATAACAAAGCTCTATACGCCTACATCCATTTTTCCACATAATTTGACACTGCACGTCTCTCTTTATTTCACTGTGCCAGGTTACTTTATTTGTCGAACACTCTCCTCCATATATCAAATACTTTATGTCTCCTGATAGTTTTCTAAGATTTTGATGTTGTAAAAAGATTTTTTTCTTTCTCTTTAAAATATTTCAGGGCATTTTTGTCTGTTTCCTCCTTACTCTCAGATCTTCATGTGCCTCTTGTGGGTGCTGCTCCAGTTTGTCGTCCTGGCTATGTACTGGGACGTACTACCCATCAGCTCGGAGGGGGGTGCAGTGTTGGTGGAGATGAAACAAAAGGAGGGCGAGGAGGATGAGATGCCGTTGATGGGGTCCGAAGAGGAGCCGGTGCACACCTACAGAGCTGTCAACTCCGAACAGATGGAGACCTCCGCCCCCTCTGAGATGCAGCCCGTCCTCGGTGCCTCGTCGGTCGCAAACTCCTTCAAAAACTTCAGCAGAGGTGAGCGAGAAGCTTTGACTGGCTGTCCTGAGCAATGACTGTCAGCTCTCCTCTGCCCTGTTTGCGGAGCAGGTAGGAAGAGGTGTCACTGCCAATGCACATGTTTCGTATCTGCTCTATTGATTTTCTTGCATGCACACACACACACACACACACACACACACACACACACACGCACACAGGCTCATACTTACACACACTTTCCATTCTCCAGGGCTCTCCGAGGAATTTTGTGTGGCATGTCAGATCAGATTCCCTGTGTATTGATTGGACTTGTGTGTGTGTGTCTGGTTTATGTCAGAGTGTGTGTGTGTGTGTGTGTGTGTGTGTGTGGGTGTGTGTGTGTGTGTGTGTATGTATATATATATATGATGTCAGGTGTCTTATTGGATTAGTGTCATAACAAGTTTACATGGGATGCAAGCGGTGATTGTGTGCCGTTATTGATTAACTTTTTCTGTACTTTGTTAGTGTGTGTGTGTGTGTGTATGCGTGTATGTGTGTGTGTGTGTGTGTGTGTGTGTGTGTGTGTGTGTCAAACCTCTGTATTGATTCTCTCACTCTTTGAAGATGTGGCAAAGGGATGGATGGCAGACTTCCTTTTTTATTGACTGGCTTGCTGTGGTTGACTCGTGGATGAAATGGAGACAGAATTGGTAATGTGGCCAACATTCCTCTTATTGATTCCTTTTTGTTTTGAAGAAAATCTACAACACCAGAAACTCGGGAGCAAAACTGGAGGATGTCTGCAGCTCTAGCACATACTGTAGCAGTGTCTGTTAGCCGTTACAGTGTGTCGGGTATTCACTCTCCTGAATTATTGATCTTCCCCCGACTTTTTGTGTGTGAGTGAGGAATCTTTGAAACTCAGGCGGATCTTTCACTGTCTTTCATCAGAAAGTCAGTCTTTTTCTTTTCAGGTTGGGGTCGAGCATCACAAACAACACAAGCAAAATGTGCATTAATAAGCATTATATCAACTATTAATAATGGTTTAAAGGAATTGTTAAAAATGTAGGGAAATACACTTGTTTACTATGCTGACGAGATTTAGATGAGAAGATTGACACCACTCTCATGTATGTACGCTAAGCTTGAGCCACAGCCAGCAGCTGGTTAGCTTAGCTTAGCATAAAGACCGGAAGCAGGGGGGAGACAGCTAGCCGGGCTCATTGTAGAGATTAAAAAATAGGCCTTGCAACACCTCTAAAGCTCACTAATTAACACGTTATATCTCATTTGTGTAATCTGTACACCAGCAAGAAATTGTTAGAGCACGCAACTCCCCATAAATCAGAAGAGAAAAGAACTTGAAAACTTTCAAATTCAAGACAGAAAGTTTCTGGCACAAACTAGAGACCTGGAGTTGGATGTTTGTTTACGAGGCAGGGAGGGTCTAATGAAAGACGTCATCGAGTTGCATCATGGAAGTTGTAGGATCCAGTGTTTTTGGAGCTTGACTCACACTAGGGAGCAAAAATCGGCCTCTACTATGTTGATTCTTTTAAATCCCTCTCTTTATTAAAATGCAAAAATGAATCACTTTTATATGATAATGTTTAAACTCAACCTACCTATAACCACACAGAACTTGTAAATTTGCTCACTGTAAATACACACAACACATAGAGTATGTACTGTATACGCAGTATAGTAAAAATGAAAATCATATAAATAATCGTAAACTGAACATTGAACAGAGAGAACTGAACCATAGTAGATCACACACTGTAATATCAAGCCATTCCTCCAGCCATCTGGCACGAACTTCCAAATTTAGCAGCAAGCCCAGCTCATGTTTCCTCCTCTCCAAGTCCATAAGGGAGTTTTTGTTCCAGGAAAAGCTGGTATCAAAATTTGGAATTTATTAAAAAAAAAAATATATTCTTGTGTTACCATGTTTTGGACATAAGATAAAAAAAACAACCAAGAGCCCTCACTTATCTGTAGGAAGAGAAATAGACTGTTTGTTGGGCTGGAGGATCAACATGACCAACCGGCCAGGATTCGTCACGCCTGCCTCTTTCAATCTTGCGATTACTTTCAGATAGTCCAAGTTTTCTTTTCTCTTTAAGCTTCTTTATCTCAACCTAACTTGCCAGCTGAAACTTTCAGTTTAATGGTAGCACTTGTGCTTGTTTTATGATTTTCTCTTTGGTTTCTCTGGTCTTTTTCCCCCGGTATATCTCTCTCTGTCTCTCACTCTCTAGAGTTCCTGAGAGAGGAGGTGGTTGTTCTCCTCACGGCTCAGTTCATCACTCTCTTCAATCAGACAGCGCTGGAGGTGAGAGCAGCCACCGTTGAGATCCATCAGCCGGAGTTTCCAAGCATTTCACACAATGTCACACTATTTTACCCCGAATTTCATCCAAACGGCATCAATCTGAGCCTTACCTGGAAAGACCTGCGCTGTTACTTTGAGAAAATAATCAAGTATCGCTTAACGCTCAAAGTAAAACTGATGTAACAAGTGCACATAATCAGTCTCTATGTCACGGACATGAAAAATGAAGAGGCATTCTCTCTTCTCATTACACCGTGGCAGCTGAATAGTCACACAGTGCTGACCTGGATTATATAATCATTTTAATATCAAAACAGAACAATTCTTTTGATCTGGACTGAATGACGCCTTTTGAAGGACTTAAAAGGTGCTCGTTTCAGCTCTAATCAGAATCTCCACCTCTACCTCTGACTGAATCACTTTATCTGACTGACTGACCTTGCGAACATCTCTCTAAAAATCCCCAGACCATGGTGACTCCTCTGACGCAGCGCTACTTCAGCTTTGGCGAGCTTGGAAACAGCCTGATGTACAGCCTGTGCGGGGTGGAGGTCATCCTGGGCTTCTTCTTTGTGCGCTGGCTGAGCAGGAAGGTGGCGGACCGCGCCGTGCTGGCCGTAGGCCTGGTCATCTGCTGCGCCGCCTGTATCTGGTGCCTCATCTTCCTCTGCAACCCCCGAGGTGCTGACCTGTCCGGGAAGACATACAAACACATAAAACGCAAAGACACACACACAGCCTGCCTCATGTTCTGTGCCAAATCCTTTTCTGCGTGACCGGTGTTGGTGTGTTTTGGGGCGCAGCGGAGCCATATTGGGTTACACACTGGCTGAATTGAATGCACTTCGAAAATGATATCACTCAGGCTCTGGCAGGCCAGCAGGAGATCATACAGGCAAACTGGATCCTGTATGTTCATGTTGGCCTGCGTCTGTTGCCGCTTGCCACGTTTATCGCTCTGATTACAAGTGACAGGTGCTGGAGCTGGAGAGTGCCTGAGTACACATAAAAGGATTACAGTAATCTAATTAGACAAAAATGCTATTTGTTAAGGCATATCCTGCATTTGTTTGCTATTTGTTACAGTTACAGTTAAAACAACCAAACAAAGAAACCTTAAAGGCAGATACCTGACGAAAAACAAAGATCTACTTGGACCACTAAGGAACATGACTGATTGTTGAAATTGCATTTTTGATTGTTCGATTATAGACTTTCAGCTTATGCAGGAACATCCAACAGTTTGAGTGGGCACGGATTCACACAAACATGTGCATGATGCAAAGCAGCAGAGAACAGAAATCTAGCGGCTGCCAGCTTGGCAGCGGTTTCGTTTTCAGATAGAGCTATCTCTGGCGGTGCCAGCCCATTTGTGGAAGGAACTTAAAAGCCGAGAGACGAAGAGATGGATAACTGAAGCATGATCTGTCACACACTTTGAGTCATTATTGCTACATGTCCGAAATTAACAGCAACAAACTATTATAATATAATAGCTAAGAGATCTATAAGATACATTCATTTGAGGCATGTGAGACTTACTGTGAGATTACAGTCTGTACATGTAATTGTTTCATGATTTTCATATAATTTGGGGGCAAACTACTGTAATTCAGTAATACCAGAGTATTTTCTTTCCACCCCTGCCAGGTGGTTATGGATGGGAGCTGTCGGCCTTCATCATCGGAGTGTTTCTGCAGCTGCTGGGGCTTCCCTTCGTGGCTGTGTCTCAGGTGTCTCTCTTCTCCAAAGTCACTGCAGAGAAAACACAAGGTTGGCTCGTTTACATGGTTCAACATATTAAAACAACAGATTGCCTCTCAGCATATGCGACGCAAAGAAACAGTTCGACGTGCTGTACTTTCTAGCCATATTTCAATGTTTGTAGATGAAAGGAATGACTCTTAATTCTTTGTGATGCATCACCAAAAGGATTCAGCCAAGGTGTCAGACGCTCAGTTGGAGGCCTGGCCACCATCTTGGGCCCTTTGTGGGCTGGAGGATTGACCAGTAATTTGTACATAATGCTGGGCATGATGCTAGCTCTCCTCATAATGATCACAGTAAGTAGAGCACTGCTCATGTGAGTACTTAATATCATCAAACAGATAGAAAATCTGTGACATGATGAATTAAAAGAGTTTGACATTTTGGGAGATGCTTCTTCGCTCTCTTGCCAAGAGTGACATAAGAATATCAATACCACTCTGCTAAATCTGAAGCTACAGCCAGCTGCTGGTTAGCTTAGCTTAGCATAAAGACTGGAAATGGGAGCCTACCAGCAGCTCTAAAGCTCACCAATTAATATTTAGTTTAACCCATTCAAATACCACACTGTAAAAATGTCAACTTGTGGTTTTACAGGGAGTTATGTGCGCAGTCGCTTCCTGCTAAGCTAAGCTAACTGGCTGCTGGCTGTAGCTTCATATTTACATTACAAACATAAGTGAGGTATCAATCTTCTCATCTAACTCTTGGCAAGAAAGCTATAAGAATGAGTGTATTGCCCAGAATGTTTAACTATTGCTTAAATTTTGATACTTGACATAGTTAATGCTTTAACCAGTGTTGTACAGTCAATGTACAATGTACAGTCTCCATTAGAAACTATTGTGTGTGTATCTGTGGCTCACATACCCAAACTGAAAAACAGTAGCTACTTGCCATTAAAATGCTTAACTCAGCGTGTCTTTGATAGCCTCGACTTATTACTTGGTGCTCTCTATTCTCTAAAGCCACATTGCATATTGCACATTTTTGCAGGTTATGACAGTGCTGTCCTACGACCGCCTGACGGAGCCCAGGGCAGTGCAGTGCGCCCAGAGCTCAGACGGCGGAGGATAGAGCTGCAGTCTGTCTGAAGCAGGAGAGGAGAGGCTAAAGACGGACCGAGGGAGTGCCCTTCATTTGAGAAAGAATCGATGCAAGTTTACTGCAGAGGAAACTGTATGAGTGTGGAATAATCAAAATGTTCAAAACACATACTGTACCTCAGAACCTGCCATAGAGGTGATCACACTTCACAGGTAAAAATGCTTTTGCACAACCTCTCTGTTATCAGATTTGATTAGATTCCACCTTACATGCATATCACTAGCAGACTATTAATTATATTTTACACAAGGGGGCACCATTGCTCTCATATTGAATATTCAGAGGCGTGATTGAAGATGAAAGCCATTATTTTTAAACTGAACTATTTATATTCCCAGGTGTTGATGAAAAGATAAGAGAGCAGGTTTTTCCGTGTGACCCATGTGTACCAAATTTTCATTCCTTGTTCCGTGTCTTTCTTCCTCTACAAAACATAACAAAAAAGGAAACAGTTGACACAATGGGTGCAGAAGTGGAGTTGTCAACATCTTAGCAGCTCCATGTCAGTGTAGCTGATAGAAGAGGAGGGTCAAAGCAAGTGAAGCTTTACAGATTTCTTGATATTTATTTGTAGTGTTGGAGTAAAACTGCGCTTTTTTTGTGTGTGTTAAAATTAAATACAAAGCCTTGGATGTGACTAAACCAGACAGATGTTATCTGAAACTATTCCTCTGTATCTTGTGTGCAAATGAGAAGCTCCTGAATTAAAACCAAATTTAAAAAATACTTGTTAATTAGCCTTCTCTATCGTTTTACTATAGGGGGGATTTAAAGTTTAATTGCCTGTATTCATAATTCAAAACATGACAAGGTGTGACTTGTGTACCGTCAGCTGTTCTTGCCTCCATTCTCCTCTAGGATGTGCTGTACGCTACGCATCTGCCTCTGAGAGGAGAACGCTGCAAGCAACATCAAGGCATTGTAGATTCCCTTTGTACCATTGAACATGGGCTTGGCCAATCTCTGTGTTTTTGCATAATTGCAGATAAGGCTCAGTAACCTTTCCAGTTTTCTACTCTCAGCATGTGAAGTTTGGCGTTCCAGAGGCTTTTTGCCTAAAATGGAAATTCTAATCTCTGGGACTCAAGGACATAATATATATAAGTACTTTCATGCCCTGATCAGCGTATTCAGGTACTTGACATTTTAACAGAGATAACAGGGTGTATGGAGTCAGGTCAAGCTTGAATTTACTCTGTTTGAACTGGCTCGCTTTTTCAGCATGATTCCTGCTGTGTTCTTAAAGAAACTCCTATACAACAAGCAAAATATCCACAACCATTTTTAAAGCCCCTAAAGACCTGCTTTCAAATCTTCAGTTCTCCTCTATAACGTTAAATATTCAGGGCTAATTAAGCATAAATCAAAGTTTGAGTTTTAAAAAAAACGCCACATTTTCAATGTGTAATAGTTATTATTCATTAAAGCCAGACTGTCATTTTTAAAGAAGAAATAACTCATTCCGCCTCTCACAAATGAAAAGTTATGTATAAAACATAAACAATAAAACACAGCCTTCCTCATTTCAAAACACAGCTGTTACATTGCTGTTATAGCCTTCCTTGGTCCGGTGTGACCAGTAGTGTATGGTGGCCAGTGTTAGCTAGCTTTTAGTTAGCAGACTTTAGCTTGATATTGCTGCTGTGTAAATGACATTACTGAAACTGATTGCTGATGTTATGACTTTTGCTAATGTCACAGTACATTTTCTTACACATTATGTGAGAGAATATATATATATAATATATCAATGTACACTGTACCTCACCAGGCGACATATGTTCAAACATGCCTTAATGATGTTGTGTTTTATATATGTTTGGTACTTTTTGGAAAATTCTGATCGGTGCACAGAAGTGAGAAGTGACTAACCGATCCCCGCCCACTTGAAACCAGCCAGAAGAGCACAGAGAAAAACAAAAAATACAGAAATCTCTGATGTGAAATAAACAAAGCTGTTCAAACTTTGGCAGAAAATGGTGCGTTCATGTAGGACCCCATCACTCAAAGTAAAAAGCTGATTGAGAAAATATGTTTTTAGGGCCTTTAAAGAGATTGCATTATACAATAAGAAAGAAACTGATAGAAGGTTTTGTGGTACACAAACCAAGACAAACCACTTCTGCTCTACATTGTGATGATCCAGCTTTCATGCACAAGCGTGTCTGGATCAGTGCAGTCAACTATCCTCCGACTGTAAGAGCCTATAGAGGCGGCGCACAACCCCCCAAGGACATAAATAGAGAAGTCAGAGGCCTTGGGCTTTTATGTTAAATATACCAAAGGTAGGCACAGACGCACAAGTTATGAAATTTTAAAGATACACAGAACTACCATTTGATGCCGAAGCCAACAATTATTTCTGTGCAAGCATGGGCGAGAGTTTGTCGCTATGGAGATGGAGTTTTGGGGGGGGGTAAAAAGCCAATGATAAAATGATATTATGTAATTGGAGAGTGGAAACCCTGCATACTCATGGTGGAGCTGGTTGTGGAACGAGCTTCTGTGGAAGCATCTGCATGTTGTTCTACTATGTGACTATAAATGGCTCAGTCTGCTTTCAACATACTAACTGTTCTCATGTCATGTCGAGGAAGAATAACTCAGCTACGTGCAGTTATTTCAGCTTAGAGTGTAAAAATATCTTGGTAGCTGTAACTATTATTCAGTGTTCAGTGCTCTTTTGTGTGTTTTTGCTACTGTACAATGACCTGAACACCAAACTGCATTTTAGTCAGTTATATCCAAGTCTTATCCTTGGCTGTTGTGAGGTACAATACAAAATCTATTTGTCCCTTGTACCCTCCCATTTATATATACTTTAACATTTACACACTGATGTGTTTCTGATTAATCAAATTAGGAGCTGAGTTTGTTATAATGTTGGACTTTTGGGTGAGAAACGGCCGTTCAGGAGGCAGAGCCAATGTGGCCCAGAGCCAGGAAGATAAATGTGACTATTTAACGCCTTTAAATCAAGATAACATGTTGGAAAAAATGCAAACATGTGCATGAATCCCTTAAGAAGCATAATTGATAGTTTAATGACTTCATCTATTTTTGTATATATTTCTATACCCTGATCGTCCATTCTTTGCCTCATGTCAACTTTGTGACTGTTTGTTAGGACAATACAACGCTCAATGACGGTGATGTATTATGATGTAAAATGATGATCCTGGTCAATGTTGTTTCTGTTTACTACTTAGTGGCAATAATGAGTACAGGCACGTTTTATGGTCTAAAGGGGCAAAAGGCAAAAGTAGGGTCAATTTTGTAGGTTTCACCAGAGCCAACACACAAGCTACACATTATTATTCCTTAAAGCAAGATTGATCCATATTTGTCATTTATGTTAGCACGAACAGCATTTTGTGAGGGTGGAGTATAGCGGAAGCACTGAAAAGGTCCATGTAATCCATGTAACCATGCAAATATACAAAGGCGGAGTGCAGAAAATGTGATCCCTGTCTCTGCTTCATGACCAGAGGCTTCCTGAGGTCATGCGAAACCAGAGAATGAAGTCACAGATTCGTCAAATATATTGTAATATGTGCAAATACAACCTTTCAAATGTCTATGTTCCCACTGAATTCTGAATTTCCCCATATGACAGAGTGTTGACCAGATGGAACAAAAAAGAAGGATTGACACGTCTTTCAATGAAAAAAAAAATCCTAATTAACACAGTAGAGGTTTAATAAAACGTATCCACTTTTTATCAAAGGGAAATGTGCTGAGACCTCTACCAGCTTTGAAGGCAGATTGACACTGTCATCTCACAAAGATAAAGGTAATTGGTCACGAAGAGGAAAGCAGCATTTGACTGGAGCCAAAGTACAACAATTATGTTAGCGGCAGCAGAGGGGCAGAGAGAGGCTGCTCTCCTCCTGATGGTATTAACTGGACTGAGGATGGTTGTTAATGGGTCGTAGATGATAGATGAGTTATCTTCCGGTGAAAAATACGAAGGGGGGATGAAATCAGGCCAGCAATATTCATTCCATGATTCACCCCCCCCCCCCC